>NW_024104464.1:0-600000 GCF_003945595.2 Pipra filicauda
ACCTTATCAAAAATAACATTTTGATAATTTTTCACTGAAAATGTCAACACAATCAATAGGTTCTTGCAAATGTTTTCATTTCATTAAACTCAGCAGATTGTTCTGCTGGCATGTTTTAACCCACACTAAATATCCTTTTTTCCATATTGGGATGAACTTAGATAACAAGGTTACCTTTACAAAGCCCCATGGTGATGAAGTAGAGCTTTTTAGCAGCAGTCCTCCATGTTCCTTATAAAAGGATGAAAGAGTGGCAGAGATGACTGAGACAGCAAGGGAAAGAAAAAAGGAGAGACACAGAGACATCATTTTTCTCCAAGTTTATTATCCCATCCGTTTGCCTCTGTCTTTCTCTGATGTCTTGTCCATCAGCCGGTAAAACCTAATTCTGTAAGAAATAAATACAACTTGAGTAAATTAAGTGAAAAGGCTGCGCAGAACCCAATTACTCTCTGTCCCCCAGAAGCTCGGGAACAGAGTTCATTTCCCTGTAATGAGCAACTTGGTGAGTGACAGCCTGGTAAAATGAACTGTGGTTTCATCCAGGGACAAATATAGGGATATGGAGTGGTTGGGAAAGATTCTGTACATGTAGAGGGAGATGGGGGAATGTAGTCTCCCTTCCATTGGGAGATTCCAGCTCCTCGACCAGCTTTGTTTGGCTTCCCGAGAGAGATCATCTTTATTGTGGAAACCATTTGTTGCTAAAACTTGCAGCAGCAGGGGTGGTTAAAGGTGCCCCAAGTGTTTCCTTTCAGAGCTTCTTGGTTTCGTTTGCTTGAAGGTCTCAGTGTTGTGCAGCCAGAGCTGTTCCCTGCCAGGAGGGAATTTTGGGAGGACCACCGGGGGCACGGAGCGCTGCCTCGCAGCCCTATGGGAAGGAATACAGAAAGATGTAAAACCAAATACACGTGGGATCTATAAAGTGGTGTGGCTGAGGAATTGACTTGGGACACAGGACTCAGCCCTGCTCTGTCGCAGCCCTGACTGTGTGACCTTCAGCAAATGGCTTTACAGGCTGCTTCTCTCTTCCCCAGCAGCACATCATTTTGCTCACTCTTCTCCTCTGATTGCAGGCAGCTTTGGTAAAAGATTTTGTTCCTCTGTGTGTGTATTGAACTTGGCACAAAAGCCTCTCGTTCCAGCTGTTGCTGTAATACATGTGGTGTGCTTTGTGAGGAGAAGGAGCTTGTTGGAGTAAGGCAGGAGGGAACCCGCACTGAAACCTGCGCTTGTTTTTCCATCTGTGTTTGCAGGACTAAAATCAAGGGCTTAAGTCAAGCAGAGGTGAGAGTGTGGTGGGCATTAAGATTTTATGGGGAAGGGGATAGGGTGCCAGTCTCATGTAACACAGGAATCGATGCAGTTGCTGTGACAGTGCTGATGCAGAGTTGACATTGTCCGTTGTTACCATAAAGATGAGGATGAGCGAATTTTGTCCATTCGCATGGATAGACTCCTTTATACTCCTTTATACACCTTCCTGAACCTTCCTCCGACTCCACAGGGATTATCCAGGATAGTGGACTGGATGGCCCTGCTGTGTGCTGGTTTGAAACTGGGGCTGCCTGCGGCGAGGCTGAGCCAGCACAGCTTGTTTGCAGGAGCCGTTGTGGTGCATCGAGTAATAACTGCTCGAGAGAAGGAACTTGCAGTGCTTTATTATGCGTAATATCCAGCCGGTGAAAGACAGCTGCTGCTGCTCGATGGAGTATTATATCCCCATAATCAATATCAGGGAGGAGGAACTGTTGGGCAACCTGTTCCCTATTATGGGCACTTAAGCAGTGCTTGGGTTGACAAAGAACCTTGTACCAACTGCAGGCAGCACATGTTCAACATGCTTCTCGTATATCAGGGAGCGATCCAGCCAAAAGCCCAGATGCTCTTGACAGCTAACTTTGGAGAGGAGCTGATGACAGAGCAGCCTTTCAACCAGAGGAGCCTCCTCTTACTTTGGATACTTGGGGATCTGCTTTGCTTGAGCCTCTAAACCCAGGGCAGGGAGACTGATGCTCGTGTGCGATTAAGTCACTAACTATCACCCAAGCAGGCGACTGGGATGGTGAGATCTGATGTCAGGTGTGAAGGACCAGGAGCCAGGACCGCTGGGCTGCTTTTCTGGCGCTGCCACTGATTCATTTTGACTTTGAGCAAGTCATTTAATCGCTCAGTAATTAATCCTATTCATACAGCTAAATTGAGTACTGCAAGGTAACACGAGCTCTCGCTGCAGGCACACTGTGGCCATTCAAAAAAATCACAGCAACACCTAGAATAGAAGAGAAGGTGTTTGATTTCAAAGCGTCCCGGCCTGCCACTTGAATCCTTCTCATCATGTACCTATAAAGGGCCTGTGGCAGATCTCTGAAAGGCTCCATTCCCTTACTGCAGGGAGGAGTGATGCCATGGCCCAGAGCTGGGAAATCCATCACCTACCTCAGCAAATAAGTGTTAATGAAGTTCGCAGGGAGCCTGGGAGGGATGGTGTGGGAAACGGCAGATAATTCCTGCTATTTGAGCATTGATCTTCTCCCTGGCCCTTTGGTTTGAAGCTGGCACAGCAGCCTCAGGACCTTTGGTGCCTGTGCTGACGTGACCTCCCTCTCTCCTAATCCGAGCCCCGTTTAACCGGGAGCCGCCGGAGTCAATCGGAGCCAAGTGTTTGCAAGCAGGGCCAGTGCCTGGTGCTGAGTGTTTTTATTAGCTCAATACAAACTGCAGCAGAGCACTTATTGATTCCAGTGATCCATTGCCATCAGTAACATCATTTGTAAACTTTTGGGGAAGTGGTAGCAGAGCCTGCTCTATGATCTGAGTCGCTCGGGCATTCAAATTACCTCTGTCAGGCGGAGAATTTACTCTCCAAGACTTGACTCTGAGCTTGGCTGGTGGGTCAGGAAGCAGCAAGTGGGTACAGAGAGCTGCAAACTCTTGCCTTTGCCCACAACCCTAGGTTTGCCAACGGGCTGGAGGCCATGTGTGTGCTGCTTAACCTCTGTCTTACATGGGGAAATGAGAGACCTCTTACGTTTTTCTCTGCCCTGCCTTGAACTAATGCTGTCTGGAGAGGCTCACGATAAGTAAAATGAAAGATCTTTGGACCTTTAGCTGCAGGGCTTTACTTGAATTCCCCTGTACTTAGTCTTGCTCCTGGCAGACCCCTGCAATTGTACTGTCTCCCTCTATATTTATGCAGATGTACTGTACATCAATCTGCTACCAAGTGGACCAGTTTCTTGACTGAAGCTGCTGTTTAGGAGTCCATTAAGGATGTTTTGTTGACCAGATGTGGCACCACTACCCCAAAAGGGAAGAGTTCCCCATATTTGGCTGTTGTGGATATGAGTGAGGGAGTAGATAGATACATAGATAGTAGACAGAAATATCTGCAGTTCTGCATGCACACAAAAATGACTTCTGGGAAACTGGGATAAGCATCTTGTTCCTTTAGCTTTTGAAAACAACAGATCTCTATCTCTTAGAGGAGTTTCTTGCCTAAGTAGTGGCAGTGGATCCACTGGGTTCTCTGGGGGAGCAGCAGGTTTACTGCAAATTCAGGACAGTTTAACTGGAATTTACAAACCCACCAGGAGATTGGGTGTGTGCTTTGTTGAAATGGGAATTTAACACCCGAGTTCCCTCAGATGACTTAGAAAGTTTTGTTATGTGTTTTTCAAAAGAAGGTTTTACTAAAACATGGAAAACAACCAGTAAATGTGTTTTGCCAGAAAAAACAGTGAATTTGGGCTGACTGGCTTTTAACTTATTAGTAGCTATGGGATGTTGTGGCCCAACAGAGGATGCAATCATGAAATAAAGCTCTAGTTATCCCCTTCAGTGCAACTTTTACCTGCAGTAGAGTTGTCAGATTGTCCAGTACAATTTAAGAACGCATAAATCCACCTGTATTTTTTTTCTTGCTACATCTGCAGCAAAACTGTTTAGATGGTGGGCAAATGTGTACTTTTAGAGATGCTAAATTGCATTTAGAAGGAGGAGTTAGGAAAAGGAAGAAGGGGAAAGCCAGGGTGGCAGCAGTGATACAGCCTGGCTGGAGCGAATGATCTGGGCTACAGACTCATCCTTATTATAGACACATCAGCTCTCTGTCCCTGGAGCCACACTTCCAAGGCCATTTCTATAGTCCTTTCTTCAAATATATCTTGCTCTGCCTGCTCTGTCTCCCCTGGTCAGAGGTGGTGATGTCTGGAGGAGTAATTACTCCAGGGATAACGCCGGACTCCGAGATGGACTGGGAGCCACCTGACACTGTCTTGCCTCTGGTCCTGCCCTCCATGGGGAAATTTTAAGTGTGTCAGAGCGGTGGCTTTGCAGAAATTCCCAGCTGACGGGATGCGTGGTTGGGCTGGCTGGCTGGTCAGGAATTCATTAGGAACTTTTGTGTTTGCAGCTGTCTCTCGGATTATATCTTTATTGATCCTGCCTGCCCATGGCCAATGGGAAATATGTGGAAATGATGAAGCTCTTCTGAAGGGGAGTTCATAATCTTGCTCAAACAAAGCCAGGCCCCCAGAGAGAGGGATGAATGGCCTGTGTGTAGGCTATTTTGAGATGATATGGCTATCACATCTTGTTCCCCTTGTTTTCCTGGGATAACATTCAATTACCCCTGCCAACAGCAGCTTCCCGCAAGGGTTGTTGAGACAGCTAATTGCTTGCCCCAGTTACTCCAAATGAGAAACACAAGTCAGCTCTGAGGCTGTCTGGGGCACAGGGGATCAGTGTTTATGGCACCAGTTTTAGGACTCTGCAATGGTCCCCTAAAGAGCTGGTGTCTTGAGGAGATTGTGGAGATGGGAATCAGCCTTGACTCCGCCTCTGCTGTGGGTTTGCTGCTTAACTGTGAGCAAATCACTTTGTTTTGTGGCAGAGCTTGAGCAAAAGGCTGTGGATGCTGTCTGGGAGGTCAAGGAGATGGCAAGTTAATCCAGAGTTTCTACTCCCTGACCATCAGCAGTGGGTGGCCCACGGGGACACGTAGGAGGCTGAGCTGGTGGCTCTGTGCAGTGCAGTGGATTATTTGGGCTCTGCTGCCCTCCCTGCCAGGCCTGCCTGCCTAGGTGTCAGCAATGCAAGTGTCAGCATGTTCTGCAGGGAAGCTTCTCCCCAGCCCACGTTGTTTTGAGCGTGCCTGGCCAGACCTTGGCAGAGCTGTCAGCAGGTAACAGCTTTCACTTGCTATTAGCCCAGGCTGGGTTTGTGCAGCACCCCAGAGAGGTAAAGCCCGAGCAGCCCGGTATCGATGCCTGACAGGACCTTCCTGTTTGTATATCTGAGCAAGGAGACAACTTGTGAGACAACCACACTTAGCCCCTGCCAAAGCCAAGCACCGGAGAAGTCCCTGATGTATTTAGAGGAACACACTGCCTTGCTGTGTCTGCTTTGGAGAAACGTTGCTAATCCTTTCTGAAAAGCCCAAAGGGGGATCCAAAGCAGCTTTTCATTAGCCAGACAAGCCCTACAAGTTCCCCAGCAAAATACGTACAAGGGAGGGATGCTGCCGCAGGCTGAGGGATGGGGGAGTGTGTGCGGGGGGAAGCAGGAGGATGCAGCCTCTGTGCTGGGCAGGGGGAGGGATGTGGATGCCAGCAGAAGGAGCTTTGGAAAGGGCTGGGAGCTTTGTATTTTGGCAAGGGGTGAGAAAAAGTAGGGTTCCTCCCTGAGACTGCACCGGTTTTGGGTATCCCCTGGGGCTGCGAACCTCAGCGATAGGTACCTGCTCTTTTCCCACTGGAGCTTGTCCAGGCTCATTCCTGGCCTCCCTAATGATGGATAGCCCTCAGTGCTGCCTGCAGGCAGGGCTGCCTGGCCTGTTTCTCTATGCATGTGCAAACAAGCTCCCCCTGACGCAGCGCCTTTATGGCAGAATAACTCCATCCGTGGGATTGGGCTGTTTCTTGCTGAGCCAGTACAGCTCGTACAGGAACTGCGTGTAAACAAGCCCAAACTGCCTGGAAAGCACTTATTTACACTTCCTGCTGCATTAGAGAAGGAAGGGATGCGAGTTCATGTCTCAGTGAGTCTGGCTGAACTGACACTGCTGTGGGTGTATCCCCAGCACCAGCAGATGAGTGCGAGCTGCAGTGTCATTGTTAACAGGGCTGTGCACATGTGAATACTCTGCTGCTTGTTCTCCCTTGTTCCTGCTGAGTATCCAGCCCTGAGCTCCTGTCTCTCCCAGCTGATAGACCCCTGAGCTGCAGCAGGTTAGATCCCACCCAGGATCAGGCTAATACGTGATGCTAACAGGTTGTCAGCTCTGTGGCTGTAAGAGGATGCGTTTCCCAGGCTGTGGTAGCTAAATCCAGGTGGACGTGACTTGCATGTCCACAATTCCCCTCTTAAGTTGCAAGACTTGCAATAGCTGAGAGTGCTCTGGTGATATCTGCAGGCATGGCAGAAAATCGTTTTCGGTGGTGGAAAGTGACTTTGCTGTGTGGATAAAATGTTGTGAAATTACTCTGGGGTAAGAACAATTTGTTTCAGTCTCCATCTCGCAAGATACTGATGTTGGAAATGTCCAGATTTGCCAGACCTACTCTCCGTGCAGCCATTTTAAATGCTGGGTTTGGGGGGTTTCTGTTGTTTTGCGTGGATGTGCTTGTGGCCCTGGGGACAAGAGTCTCACTAAAACAGATAAAGGACTTCTAAATATGCATCTGCTAAGGTGCCAAGGGAAGAGGCCAGGAGAATACCTTCTTGAAATTAAATCCCTGCTGAAGAACTGGGCATATATATATATATATATACACACACATACACATAAATGTATATATATGTGCATATATGCTAATACATAGAGATATAGGTATATAGATATATAGAGAGGGTCCCCACTGAGACAGGGAAAGGAACTCAGGAGCAATATTAATTTAGATGGCTTTCCTTCCCATTCCAGGGTGGTTATTATAGTGCTGTTGGTGTGCAATAAAAGACCTTTCAGTGCTGGGGAAATCAAATAATCTCACGCAAATGTGAAGGTGTCTGGATGGTGTTTGTCCTAATGAAATTGGTGATCCAGCTCTGGCTCTCTGTGTCTCCTTTCCTCCTCTTAAGGTGTTTTTTGCCACTTCATAGATAGATTAATGCCTGAGTGCATTTGTTATGGGGAGCTTGTCATTAAGGGTCTGTCCATTGCTTAGAATTGAAACTAACCTGGGCTTTTCTGGCTGGGGATATTTTGGGAGAGATTTATGAATTTTATGAGATGGACCTAAGTAGTAGATAAAGAAGGCTCTGGGTTGGTAAAAAAAGTATTTCTCTTGAAGAATAGGAAAATATTATGAACCTTGACATCTCTTTCACTCCAGAGGCAGCCTGTGAACTCTTAGAGCTGGAAAATTACTCGGCGAATGCGCCACAGGGCAATGTTTCCTATACACTGTTGTGCCTCCTCCTCTCTTACACCCTCTCCTCGTTTGACAGGGCTGAAAAGGCTGTGAAGGAGAGCAAAATGATTTTTCTGGGCTAAGGGAGCTCCAACCCACCTCCCTCCCTCCCTCCCTTCCCGTCAGCACTGCCTGTGTCAGTGTCCTTGGTCTGGGCAGCAGGAAGGTGCTGATGCTCGGGGGTACCCGAGTGCCTCAGGTGCTCTGGCAGCCCTGAGCGTTGGGATGCTGGTTCAGTTGGGGGTATCTGGTGGCTCCCAGTACCAGATACTGCAGGGAAAGGTGCACAGAACCTAATATGATTGCCTGGAAAGGGTTTTTGCCTGCAGATCTCAGTCAGTTAGTGACTGACTTGCGTGCCAAAGCGTGAGGTTTTGGATCCCCACCGCGTTTTCATCTCTTCTAATATAGCAACGAGCTTCCTCGTGGGTCTCCTCCATCTCTAATTTCTGTGAAGCCCTATTTCTGCTGCTCTGTCATCACACAGCTCAAACCAGCCTTGTCAGAGGCAAGTGGGATAAAAAGCCCCAGACCTCTCCTGTTAGAGACATGCTTCCGTGGGTTTCCTGAGGGCTCGGGGACTGCATTACCAACCCTCTCAGAGAAGCAAATGCACTTTGTACAAACCGTTTAACCTCTCCCTGCCTCTGTTTACCCTTTTAAAAAGGTGTAATACCCGCAGAGATGCTGTGAGGATCAATTACTGTTGCTGTATTCCGAGATCCCTGGATAAAAGGGTAGAGAATTATCCTTGCCAGTCTGCCTCAAATATTGTTTTCATTAAGATTAACACTCTTCAGTAAACAGAACCGTTAAAGCCGTATTAGGTGTTTAATAAGTAATACGGAGTTGTTATCCATCACGGTGCCTTTTCGTGGAGAGCTGTTGGGTAATGCACAGTAACAGGTCTGTTGAAGTGAAGCATCCTGCTCTAATTGCTCTTCACTGCGCGTTTGATTAGCGGCACTTAGGGTTACGTGAGGATGATTGGGTGGACCCCATCAGAATTCCTCGTCTCAAGGGCACGGAAGCAACAGGAGACACAGGAACAACATCAGCAAGTCTGGGGATTGTTGAGAGGGGTTTGTCTGGGGGTTGTTCAGAGCTGCAGAAGCTCCACTCTGCCTTGCAGCCAGCCTCTGAAATCTGGGGGGGAGGCAGCTCAGGGCAGATGGGGCGACAGCAGAGGGCTGCAAAGCCTGCTAAATCCTGGGAAAGCTAAAAAAACCACCCAAACCAACATAATAAATCAGGTGCTGTGTTTTCCCAGTGCCTGTAGGCAGTGTCTGTGCGTCCTTGGCACGTGGTTATGAAACCAGAGCTGCTTTAAATGGCATGCTCGGGCTCCACCAGAAATGGGGAGTCAAGCAGAGCTGCACTCCCACTTCCCATCCTGGAACTCTGTGGGGATGGCAAAGTTCACAAAGGGAAGATTTTCTGGTCTGGTGCATCAATGACTCTTTGAATTTCTCTTCTTTTCTGTCAGACCAGGACCTTTCAAATATTCCTCCTCCTCACTTATGGAGACTGTCCTACAGTCCTGACCATGTGAAAGGTCTCTGTCTCTCCTCATATCTGGGTTTTTCTTGCTCAAACTTGGCTGGCACAAGCCAGAGCTGAAGAAAAATAGAGTTTTAAAAGCCAACAGCCAGAACTGAGTTCTCAGCTGGGTCAAGCCCTGTGCTGACTTACACTGGCTGAGGTTCTGGCCCATAATCTTTTGTGATCTGTCATAAATATTGTGTTGATTTAAAATGAACAGGTCTGTCTCTAACTTGGCTGAGCCTCCAGTATAAATAATGCTACGTTTGGAAAACCACTTCCATCTTGTCCTTGCTGCCTGTGCAGACATAACTCTGTCTTAACGCTGATGGTTTGGTAACAGAAGGGATTGTCCTTGCCTGCAATTTTACTCGAATTTAGAGGGATTTCTTTGCAGTGGGATGGTCTGGGAGGCAAGCAGACCCAGGCCTTGGGCTCCTGCCTGGTGCATCCAGCTTACTGATGTGCAAGCCTGGACGTGACGGGGACATGGCAGCTGTGATCCCCAGCGGGCACGGAGTTATCCACCGTGGCAACTCGGACAGCTTGTAACTGAGACTGACATTGAATAATATATATGAGAGCCAGGTGAGTTGCTGAGAAATTACCTCGGTCTGAGGTAATGAGCATGCCCTGACCCGGTTTGGGTGCGATAGACCTGTCTCTGGCTTCAGCACTGGGTGGCATTCCCAATCTGGAGGAAGGCGGCCGCGTCCCTTGGCTCTGCGTGGAGGGCAGAAAGGCAGGCGTGAAATGACAGCTCCTGTAAGCCTTTGGCTTCACATCCCTTCCCCGGGGGGTTACGTACTGAGATATCACTGACTCGGAGTTCTGCTCTCCGCTAAGTCCCGAGGAAATCCCATTCTACCCACCAGCCAGAAAAGGAGTCTGCAGGATTTCTACCTGCCTGGAAATAATGGGAGAGTAACAGCAATTAAGAGGACAGGCTCAGTCCGTCTCCCGCTGCTCCGCGGGGAAGATCAAGGCAGGTTTGTCGCCGTTTGAAGACTGGCCTTTGAGAAAATTGTCAGTGAAGACGTTCTGAAATCGCTCCAAACCTTGTAAGTTGCTGCTGGGAATACATAGCGGGAGAGTGGAGTCTCCTCTGAAGAGGAGCCAGCGGGGAGCCCGGAGAGAGGCGGCAGAACTGGCTCACCATGGGGGGTCAGTGGGAGCTGACTCCCAAGATGATGGACCAGGAGGAGAGGGTTAAAGCTGGTGAGAGAAGAAGTGAAGAGGGAAGAAGTTGAAGCAGGAGTGTGTGGGACCAGAGCAGCAAGAACAAGGCTGGTTTTCACTTTGAGCTGGGGGTGAAAGGAGAAGGGCAGCGTTTCCCCCTAGAATTGTCTCTTTCCTTTTAACCCCCATCTTTTAGAGTGGGGTGAAGGCTAAGGAAGGCAGGTGGGATGGTACAGCTGCTCACACAGAGTTGTCCCCAGGCTGGCAATCCAATATAGAACCAGCATTTAGCCAGGCTTTGTGTGGTGAAAGCTCTCTGGTAGGGGGGAGGAGAGATGTAGGAATATCTCCATGCCATTGATGCCTCGTTAGTGAAGGTCCATGAGATCTTTGGGCTTTTGGGCTGACAGCAGCCTGGCACAGTATCCTTAGCTGGGCCTCTCATGGATGTGTTGAGGAATGGAGCATGTGGGTGAAACCATGGGGTTTTTTCCCTGAACACAAAGACTCAGCAGGTGCAGCTGTCCCTGAGCCACCAAACCATCTTTGCCACCTTCTCCATCACACATGCTGGGAGGTGCCAGCATGGAGCTGTTTGGGCAGCGTGTCAGTCTGCAGCCCCTGTGGTTTGCAGCCTTCTGGCACTTGGATGGAGCTGCCCAGAGCTCCTTGGGTTCAGCAGGTTTTTAACAGCCTGTTTTCTGCCGCTGTGGTGTCAGGGCAACTTGAACTTCCAGTGCCCCAGCGAACCCCTGCCAGCCCCTGGGGAGTGGTAAGGCTGAGTCCTCCAGCTCAGGAGCTGGCACTGATTGGCACCAGGATTTAGCTGCTCTGAAACAAGGCAGTGCATCTCAGGGCAGCTCCCTTTGCTCACCAAGCTGCACCAGGTTAGGCTGTCAGAGTGCCTGTGTCAACTCCTGGCCCTGGGTGTTGGCAGAGAGAATGCTCATGGAGACCAACAGCAGTGTCCATTGCTTGCCAGAAAAGGATGCAGTCCCTGTGCATCAGTGTCTGGTATCTCTTCACCTCTGACCCAGTGATTTATTTAAACCCTCATTATGGAGGAGGCCAAGCCCAAAATATGACTCCAGCACTCTGCAGGGCTGAATTAAACATGTGCCATTGCTTCTTGCAGGCTCTTGCTAATTTTTGTGCAGGGAGAGAGCTCAAACAGATGGCCCAAGTACCACTCTCCCTGTCTCCTGCCTCCTTCCTAAATAAATGAGTGGTGCAGAGAGAAGTTTGGGGTCTGTAATGTGCTCTCAGGGTGTACAATTTCCAGGCAAGGCTGAGGCTGCTGGGGTCAGTGTGGATGTTGCTCTTACACCCTCTTGTCTTGAGATACCAGTTAATTTATGCAGCACTTGATCAGACTCTCATTACTGGGAGATTCAGCAGGGACAGCTAGCATGGGTATTATTTTATTTCCTTGCTCCATGTTCATTTAGTTCAGTAATTTCTTTCCCTCAGGACACTGTGGCTCAGATGCAGAATCTAGTTTTTCAATAAGGTCCATCTTTATTTTAAGGTTGCAACAGGCATTTGGTTTTCCATCTGGGAAAACCTCCCTCACCCCTATCATACTCCCCATTTTGAAGGATTTTCTTCCTGTGGTGATGCTGGATGCTGTCAGTGGGGGTGATACACAGGAAAAGACCTGGATCAGAGGCAATGTTGGTATTAGGAACTTGTCTTCCATCAAACAGGTCCATGTCCTGAGGACATCGGTGGCCCTGCCATGCACTGCTCTGGGGTGGCAGAGGGATGCAACCACCACATCCAAGGGCTTCAGCCAAGGACAGGAGGTCAGGCTGGGTCAAGTCCCATGAGATCTGCTCTGCTGGAGCCTGGCTGCATCCCTCTTGGCCATCCTTCCCAGGTGGAACCTGCTGGCTTGTCCGGACGGCGGAGGAGGGCGGGAGGCAGAGGCGATGCAGGGAGGGACAGCAGCCGCTGGTGAGCTGAAAGTGCTGACATAAATTAATCAAACGAGGCATCTCACAAGATTGAATTAGGTCCTGATTTATGACTGCAGTGCTGCTGCTTCTGCAGTTCTGATGCTCCATGCTTATTCCTCGCCCCCTGATTTATGGGGAGGCTACTGCTGGGAAGGGGCCCCTGTTGAAGGAGTGGATGGATGGAGGGATGGATGGTGTTACCAGCTGGGCTAATACCAGCCATCACATCCTTCTGGTCTTCAGGATTTCACCTATTCAACTGCTGCATCAGCTCAATTCTGAGGTGTTTTAGATGCATCACGTAGCTCTTGAAATAGCAGTGCCCAGAACAGGAGGGAGCCTTGGTCCTGCATCTTGTTCATCCTCTGCCTACTCAGCACCACCAAGAACAGCCCTACTTCCACCTTCCTGTGACCTCAGAGGTCTTTCCAACCCCTTCAGGTTGGCTTGGCTTGTGGGCGAGGCTGGTTTATCTTCTGAGAGATGTTTTTACTGCCTGGGATCTGAATCCCTTCATTTCCCTTTCACTCTGAGAGCTCCTGTAGCTACTGGGCTTCCTTGTCGTGGCTGTCGAGGGGAACATGATTTGTCTGGACGTGTCCAGTACGTTCCCATGCTGTACAAGGCAGCAGGTTGTCAGAGCATGAAGGGGCTGAGCACGAGCAGCTCCTCATCCTTTGCATTCACAGAGGAGCCAGAGCAGCTTGAAGGAACGTGGTGCCAGGGTGGCTTCAGAGAGATTTCTGGGGACCTCACCCCCATGAGGAGGGGGAACAGGAGAAGATGAAGGGATTGGGTGACAACAGAGTGCTTTGGCAATGGACAAGCTCAGAGCAGAAAGCTGGTGTGTGGTCACTGATGAGCAGGGAAGGGAAATCCCATGGACAGCGTGGAAAATGGGAACATGTAGTTTGTGTGGGATGAGTTAGAGGAGGAGGAGCCTGAGGGAGAATGTGGAGGGTCTGTGGGGCAGGTGAGGACAGGGATTTGGAGAGAAATGAGCATGGTGCTCCCTACCTTAGGGCTGTCTTTTTTGCCTACTGTCCATATAGGATTCATTCAGCTTCTTCCAGGTAGGAAAAGCATTTTCCAAAGAGCCAGCCCCTTCCCTGATAGTGATCAGTCCCCCTGTGTGATGGCTGGGGTGGGGAACTGGAAGGCTTGGCTTCAGCAGAAGGGCAGTAGCCCACAGCCTTGTTTGCAGCGATGTTCCCTGGGTACCTGGCATCAGAGACGAAGAACAGAAACAGATCCTCTGTCTTCCTGCAGCGTATTGATTTTTTGCTCCCTGCTCCGGCCTTTTGCTCGTCCTTTTCAGCAGCTGGCGGTGAAATGAAATATAAGGTTTGAAAAACTAAAAATACAAAATGTGACAGCTTCATTGCTCCGAGTGATGGTATTTCGAGGGGAAGCGTGACCTGCAAAAATGGAGGTGATGCCATCCTGGGCTGTCTCCACTCGCTTGGCCAGGAAGGGAGCAGTGGAAGGGAGGATCTTGGGGCTTTGGCTGTGGAGTTGTGTCACTGGGAGTGACCCTACTTCTGCGGAGGCACCTGTGACTTTCTTTGGAGGCTTGGCCATGGGAAGGGGTGTCTGCAGTCCCAGGACGTGGGATGTGTCAGCCTTGTCCCTGCCACAGGGGTTGCTTGCCATACCCTTGTGTCCCCATCTGAGCAGTGAAGGTCGTTCTAGGACCCTGAGGTGATGGGAGCAGGGATAAACCCTAACACCCCACTGCTGTATGTGCTTGGAGCATGTTTTAGGGCTATTTACAGGCTTTTGAGTGGTTACTAATTAGCGAGTGCCGCAGCTCACTGCGACACAGCAGCCGCCTTCGGTCGGAGAGTGCCCAGCAGGGTTTAAATTACTTGTCATTTGCCTTGTTTTCCTTAGCCATTTGAATGGTTGACTCTCTCCTAATTGGCATCACAACCACTGGGGTGACAAGCTCAGAGGCTCTTGATTGGATTCCTTATTTTTTTGGGAGGGGGGGAAGCCTGGCAGATGCCGCAGAAATTAAGCAGCGGGATTTAATTCCTCTGCGTCGTTTGAGAGACAGGCGAGGCAGAAAGGAGAATCCCCTTGGGTTTGCCACGTTGGGGTGAACTCAGCCTGGGGTTTGGATGGTGCAGGTAGAGTTTAGGCATGAGGAGCTTCATTCTTTGCATCCTCCCTCAGTGCTGTGGGCTCCTGGGCTTCGGGAAGGTTCTGCAGAGGTGGAGGGCTGGAAGAGCTGTGCGGTTTGCACTCCTGTGCTGTACCAGCAGAGGGGTAATTGTGGAAGGTGTTTCAGGGTGGTGGATGGGTTAATCTGTGCATGCCTAGAAGGGAATTACAGAGCCCAAAAACCTAGAGCAAGCATAAAAACTGCCCCCATGCTATAGTGGGCATCACAAAGGCTGTGGGGCTGGAACTAGATGATGGGACCACAGAATGATTTGGGTTGGAAGGGACCTTAAAGCCCATCTAGTTCCAACCCCCCTGCCATGATTTTTAAAGTCCCCTCCAACCCAAAGCATTCCATGATTCTGTGACTGTATGGGATGGCCAGCTCTGGTCCCAGCTACCCATCTCCTACCTCCAGCTTCGCTGGTGTCCTCACAGCCCCGAGGGGTTTAGGTTCCACATGGCCCCTGGGGAGTTGCTGTGAGAGCTGAGCTCAGCAGTGCAATGTTGTTGTTATTAAATCCGATGGCGATGAATGGGACATGACACCTGTGTGTATGATTCAAATCGAGTCATCCCATTACACGCTGTAAATCAATAAACAAAATGTAGCCGCTGACAGCATTTACAGTTCCCCCTATTACTGCCAACCAGCCCATTTTCTGTGCATGAAAGAGGCATTTACACCCCATTTAACTGTGCTTTGATGCGGGATCCTGTTCCCAGGAAGAGGGGAGGCTTTGACAGGTGACATTAGGAGAAGGGGAGATCTACAGCACTCATTTGCAGAGACCTGAGCTGAGGGTTGTGAAACACATCTTCACCTGTTTGTGCTGTCCATCACCCTAATTGATGATGTTCAGGGTTGGGAAATAGAGCTTGGATAGGGGTGAGGTGATGCTGGTGATGCTGGGATACAGCATCCAATGGATTGTGGCCTCAGGAGAAAAGGAGATGTCGTTTTCCCTTCTATCCTGACTGGGATATAAGCTTTGTCTCAAGCTGAGTGTCAGGGAGAGAAGGGACAGGCAGAAGCAGACTGGGACACGCTCTGAGAGACATCGCTGTTGGAACACCTCAACTGTCCGACTTGATTTTATTTAATGGGCTCTGCAATCTGGTGATTAATCTGGTAATCACAGCAAATGTTACAGTCATGGCTGGCAATAAAAATATAACCTCAAGTAGATACAAACTCTCTTCTTCTCTCTTTTTTTTTTTCTTTTTTTTTTTTTTCCCCCTCTCTGAGAAATTGTCAGTTGACATCTCTCGCCTTTATGAGAGACGGCAGGAGGGAGAGGGAGATGCGTGTGATGGGAAAACCTGATCCCTGCTGGATCCTCTGCAGTGCTCAGAAAACTTCTATCTCCTTGCTGATGCAGTGGGGCTGAGCAGTTCCCTCCCACCCCTGAATTTAGGCAGAGTGTTTTTTGGGGTAGACATGGATGGGGATTGGATCAGCTGCCCTCGAAACTGCAAATTGATAGTTTTGTCTCGTTTCCTGGAACTCCACCAAATGGCTGGATTATTCCAAAAAGCACAAGAAAGGCCTGTCTTTCCCTCTGCCTGCCTTTGTTGTTGCTTGATTTTTTGTTGGTGTTTTGCTGCTGCAGTTGGCTACGTGGATGAAAAGGGCAGTTTGTGACCGAGAGGGAGAGACGTGGTTAGAAAACAGCAAAGTGGAGCAGGGATTTTGCAAACTGTACTGCTCAGGCATCCTTCTGTCAGGATAGGGACATAAATCCAGGCATGTTTTGCACATTTCCCCATCACGTTTTCCTGCAGATTTCCACCAAAAAAAGTCCCTTAAGCCCCAAAAGGCGGCTTGGCGAGAGACAGTGCTGGTGTTGATTCTGGAGGAACAGTATTCCCATATGCTTTGCTAGGTCCAGATCTGCTTCCAGTAAATATCCTCAGCAGCCGGGATTGAAGTTCAGTTCTCTGCCAGTCATCCTCATCTAAGACTTGCGTTTATTTATCCTTTATAATTCCCTTGGCCAATGTCCTTTCTTCCCCCAGCTCCTTGAACTTTTATCGTAACCCTCATGGGAATGGGGAGGTGAGGAGCCTGTGTTCCCTGGTTCTGAGGGATGCAGGGGATGGGGATGGCATTTCCAGACTGACTGGATGCCAGCCCTGCAGGCTGGAGCCCGTGGATGTGGCAGGGAGCAGCCTGTCAGCTGGGGAACAGCTCTGGAGCTCACGCAGGAAATGGGAGAGGGGATGTTTCAGTGCAGCTTCTCATTAGAAAAGGTTAAATATATCAAACCGGGGTTGTTTCTTCCTATTAAAAGGGTTGGGTTTGATGCTTCCTTTCTAATTAGGAACAAGTCGAGAAAGATTGTGAAACCTTTTGTGTGCCTGTGTTTGAGCTGTTTCTGTGCTGACTCGGGAGCAGTTTGCATTTGTGTGGAAGGGCCCTGGGGCGCTGGGTGGGAGCAGTGCCATGTCCTCTCCTGGGGTGGCCACAGAAAAAAAATAGCCTTGGACTTGATGAGTTCCAAGCCAAAAAAGCTTAATGTCATCCAAACAGTGCCTGCAGACTCATTAAAGCTCCTGGAAGGTGACCCAGCTCTCCTGCAGCAGCAGCAGGGAGGGGAGCTGCAGGTGTGTTTACCTGCAGGCACAGGGAGCTTTTGCACCCTCTGGCACCAGCTCCATCATTAGTGTTGCCTGATTTTACTTTGCCACCTTGGGAAAGATGTTTTTTAATGCCTCAGTGTCCTGCCTGCCCTCCCCTGCCCTTCTCCGGGCTGCTGAGCACCGTCTTTTAACTTTGAAGGAATTGTCACCCTTCTTTCCCATCTTTCCTTGGCTGTCTGTCACCTTTTGCTGCCAAATTTCCTGGACTGTGAAATGAAGCTTTTATTATCTTCCGAGAAGGAGGGGGGGCGGGGGGGCAGAAATTAAATTAGTGAAATTAAAAAGATGATGATGATGACGACTGTAACCCAACTTCAACCCTTTTCATTCCGCCTGACGTAGCGAGACAGCAGGCTGTGTTCTGGGGCTTCTGCTTGGATTGCTGGAAAGAACCGAACTTTTACTTTCAAATTAACCTGTCAAATCATATATTTATAAAGGAATGGAAGGCAGGAGAATGAGGGTCCCGGATATTCCCACGCATCAATTAAGGGGAAAATTAATTACAATTTACTGGCATTACCACATTAGAGCTCCCTTCATTAGAGAGCAGCTCACTCTGTGCTCTGGAAAAAGTTTAATGAGGGGGTTTGGAGGGAGGGAGGGGCATCCCAGGATGGTTCTGTGGGTGGGCATCCACTTGGAGTTGGTGTCTCCTCAGAAAAGCAGTTTTGGGATGTGAGGGCATTGGACACTTGAAAAATTGTTCCTTTGACCTTGACAGGGCCCATGGCTTGGGGCTGGGGCAGGGAAAAACTGGTTCTCCTTGTCCTTGTCAGCATGTCTCACCCCATCCTGGCGCTCCATCCTTGGGCTGATGAGATCCCTGCTTGATCCCACTGCCAGGGAGTCCCAGAGGACCATCAGATCTTCCATGTGTTTATTCTGGGGGTTATTGAATATTTAATGGGCCTAAATTAGTGCTGGAAGGAGCCCCCATGCTGTGGTTCCCCCAGTGTCCCTTTTGTGGCTGCTAAATGGAGAGACCTGGAGAAATGGGACCTGGGGGAATGGCTACAAAGCTGCTTTTCCATGGGAAAGCCAAGCTCATCCCTGCTCCAAACCTCAGGGCCATTAGCAATTTGCTGCTGGAATAAAAGGTTGTGGCACAGGCAGAAGCCACGGGGTGAGGCAAGGCACAGCCACAGGGATTCCATCCAATCCCACTTTATTTTGCACCCTCGGGCAGTTTTGTGCCATGGAGGGAGCAGCTGCAGAGGGGGAAGGTCGGAGAAGGCTTTGGAAGGGACTGGGAAGGAGGGGAGGCAGATTGTGTGCTGCAGGGAGAGGGAGGGGTTTCATGGAACTTTGAGGAAGTTTGGGAACAGATGAACCTGGCACGTGGCCACCTTGCAAAGCCTGCTGTGGGTTGGGTTTTTTAATATTCCTGGCATCATCCACGAGCAAAGATGAAGTTCACGGGCTCGGAAAGCCCAGATTCAGAGGTCAAAACTCAGGCAGTGATGCAAAATGCTGAGGTGCCAAATCCAGACTGTGAAAGGAATTGTGTTGCTGGAAATCGCCCTGGGACGGAGTAGGCATCCCTGGGAGCTGGGAGCAGTGTGCCTGTGGGGCTTTGCCTGGCTCTCATGTCCAGACAGCAGAGTTCCCTGTGTGAGAGTGCCTGTTTTCCAGGCAGCTGGGTCAGGGATATTTAATATTTGCCCTGGGGAGGTGAGATTGAGTGCGTGGAGCAATGGTCCAGCTACTGGGACCAGTCCCAGACAGCTCATTTTCCAACCCCTTGCAGAACGAGGCTGGTTTATGGCCAGGGTGTGCCACCCCTTATCAAGGACACTGCAGCTGTGGCAAGAGGTGCCAGGGGCAGCGTGGGAGGGAGGGAGAGCCCAGGGCTGTGTTCCCACTCCCTGTGTTCCCGTGCCAGGGCGGTGGAGAGCAGGATCCAGCCTCTGAGCTGCTGCTGTGCCTGTGGCCACTCAGGCTGGGGAGGCTTGGGATGGATACTCTGGGAAAGGGGCTGCCTGGGCTGGAAGGTGCTGTGCCCTGCCCATGAGCTGTCTTGGCCAAACCAGGTGTCTCTGGGATTGTCCCCTCCATGAATCTGTCACCAAATTCCCCTTCAGTGAGTGGCACTTGCTGCTGCCAGTGAAACCAGCCGTGAGCCTGTGAGAGCTGTCAGGAAAGCTTTTGGCAGCAGCTCCAGGCAGATTTACACCAGTGAAGGATCCAGCCCTCCTCAGGAGCTGGGGGTGGGAGAGGCACTGGGGTTAGGGACCCCGAAAGCACAAACATCCCTGTGACAAGCTGTTTGAAGCCGAGTTGATCAGAGAAGGTGACAGCCCTGCCACATCTGGGAACAGTTTCTGTGTCCTCCTTGCTGACAGGAGGAGTTTGATTCCTTTAATATTTGATGTGTTCTGTCTTTTGCAATGTTTGTTTTTGGCGTTGTGGGTTTAGACTTGGGGTTTTTTTCCTTTTTTTTTTTTTTTTTTTTTCAAACTATGCTGTTCCTCAGAACCAGCTGCCCATTTGCAATGTGGATGGGAGCTCTCTGCAGGAGCCAGGGGAAGGGCAGGCAGTGTGACAGCTAATGTGACACTGGGGTGCCTGGGAACTCTGCCTGACCTGTGAGTTTGCTGCTGCTTCTCCCCATCCTCGCCCACCCACCTTCCCAGCAGGAGTGAGGTGGTTGCCTCCTCTTGCACGCAGGAAGGATGCAAGGGATGCTAATAAGGCTTTCTTTCCTCCCTCCTGTGTCACTCTGCTTGAAGCTGGGAGGGGTAGGTGATCTCCTGGGACACTCCTGGACCATCTTGCTTCAGATTCCTTTTTCCCAGCCTGGGCCCTGCTCCTGCAGGATAACAAGCTGCTGGCAGCTCCATTGGAGCCATCCCAGCAATTGGGTGCCCTTGGGCTCAGCATGACAGCTGTGGCACAAAGCACTGGAGCGTGTCCCACCTGCAGGACACCCTCGTCCTGTGCCTTCTCCCATTCCTGCTGCAGATGGGCAAAGCTCCCACCTGGAGAGCAAAATTTCCTGCAGTTGGGGTAACTTCTGCTCTCCAGATGGCTTCTTTCCCTCTCCTGGCACATCCCTGTGGAGGCAAACCTTCCTGTGTCTTGAAATGCTGGGCTGAGGTTGTCTCTCAGAGGAGAGGGCAGGGCAGTGTGTGCTGAAGTTGCCTGGGGGCATTTTGGGGTCTGTGTGAAGAGAAACCATTGTGGAGGGTCTGGAGAGCCTCTGCAGGCAGCAGGACAGGGTGGCTGTGCATTTTGGATGGGCTCCTGGAGCAGGACCAGGTTACCCTCCAGCAGGGAGCTTTGCTGGCCACAGTCCTGGTGGGAAGGCAGGAGCAAGACCCCAGGGAGGAGGAGCACAGGCTCTCCCAGGCCCGGCGCTGGCAGGATGAGCTCTGTGCCACACAGAGGCTTCCCCTGTTGACATAAATTTAAGTGGGTGCCACAGTTGCTGTGGGCTCTGACATTCATTGCCACTCTGATTACAAGGCAGAGTAGGGAAAACTCAAATTATCCAAAAAAGCAAGAAGAGAAAGGGAAAAAGTCATGCCTTGCCAATCGAGGTCGGGGTGCTGTGGGGCAGGACAGGAGGCAGAGCTGCTCTTCTGCCCTTGCCATGCTCAGGCAATGTTGTCCAGGCTCGTGTTTGAAGGTCTGCCCTTGGGGCATGGTGGGATGGAGAGGTTCATCACTGGGATTTGGAGGCGTGGGTGCTGTTTGAGGCCAGAGCAGAACGAATCCCGGCCGTGTGCTTGCGGGCATCGCTTGGGCAACTGTCTTATAAGTGGTTTGTGGAGAAGTGGGGCTGATGTGGGAGGTAGTGGGGCTGGATGGGGATTACAGCTGCTTGGCTGCAGGTCAGGCAGACAAATCCTGCTTTCTGGTTGCTTTCTGAAAGCCTGGCACGTTGTGCCTGACAGCAAAGCTGTGGCTTGAGCCTCCTAAGCTGAGGAGCACAAATTTCCCTGTTTCCCACTCTGGGTGCTGAGCTGTTGGTCATCTCTGCCTGAGGGTGCTGGACAAACCTAACTGCAGCTCCAACTCGCTGTCAGTGCTTCGGAGACTCTGCCAGCATTTCCATGGGGATTTTGCTCCTGCCCATCAGCTGGGAGGAGGAGGAGGAGGAAGGCACTGCCACAGTTGCCTGCTCCTGTATCTGCCCTCATCCCCCTGGAGTGCATGGGAAGGGACCCTGGGTAGCCATCGCTCCTCTCCTGCTCTTCTCTCCCTCCTCCTTTTCCTCCTTTCAAGGTGCATTTCTACATCTGTCGGATGCGGCAGCGTGCCAGCTCGGTTAATTACAGTCTGCTTACCTGAATTCCCCTGTGGAATTCCGGCTGGATAACGGTATCCTTCACTGGCTGGCCTTAAAGAACCACAGGCAGCCAGATCCCTCTGCTTTTGGGTGTAAATACGGGGTTATGATGCTCAGAGCTCCCCCAAGGCAGCAGCAGGGCAGTCGTGGTGGTTGTCCCTAAAGGCTTCTGAGCCGGTGTTGTGCCTGTTCACTCCGGAATGGATCTGGCATCCATCTGTCCAGGAGAGCAGCCATCAGGGAGCAGAGCTGGAAGCCTGAGCAGTGTAGGAGGTGGATGAATGCACTTCTGAGCTGCTCTAATGGTTAAGTGGACAAGATAATGTGATACTTTTCATTCCTTATTGGCCCAACTGATAAGTTGTTAATGCAGGCGATTTCCAGCGGCGCCTGTGATTTGCACGGATACAATAGAGCGAGATTTTCATTATTTGGTGGGGTGCTGCTTGATCAAGGGCTGCTGAGAGGAACTGGGGGCAGATCTTGTGCACTATTTATTGTCCTTCACTAGCAGCCGGCCGGGAGCTTTGTCCGGCCTCAGCTCTGTGTCTCTCCGGCGCATCAGTAGCACAAGAGAAGTGTTTCACCTGTGTCTTGTTGGATGATAAAGTTATCAGTGTTCACAGTTACTTTGCTGCAGTTGTGGGCCCTGGATAAGGGTTTTTTTTGGAGGCAAGGTGTGTGATTTTTGTTAACAGTGCTCATCTGCTGCACACTGATGAGAGACGAGTTTGATGCCTCGAGAGGAGCAGCTTAGGAGGTGCTGGCATGGGAAGTCCTCTCTCCATCACCCCCTGCTCCATCTCTGGCCCCTTCCAGTCCAGCCAGGCAGAGGAAGGATGCCCTGAACCCCCTGAATTCCTCTCACTCCATGCTGGCCTCCAGCTCTGTGATCCCTGGGGAAGCAGTGTGTTCCTGCAGACCCTGCTTAGCTCATACTCTAAAGCAGCTTTTCTTTGCTCCGACTGATTTTTCCGCACTCTCTCTCTGGAAGACGATGTAATCTCTTTCCTTATTGACACTCACAGCAGATCCTTATTGAGAATACGGTCCAGGGACGATGCTGCAGCTCAGGAGGGAGCTGGGCCATCAGGTTATTGAAAACCCATTATTATTTGGGATTGCAGTTCCTGCCTGCTCATGAACTGGATGAGAGTGGTGTCCTGGGACCACAATGGGTGACCTTGGTAATGCAGATTACTCAGGAAGGGTTTCCCATGCTCTGGCATTCCCACTCCATAAACAGCAGAGGCTTTGGTGAGCTCCTGTTATTGGAATCAGTCCTTTCCACTCCCTTCTCCAGAACTTTGGGATTCAGGGCTGCTGGCGACGGGGAGGATTTGATATTCAAGGCATAGGGGCAGGAAAGCATAACCTGAAAGGTGTCAGTCCAATCTCACTGGCCTTTGTGCCTTTATTTATCTGAAATCCCACAGAGCCATCCTTCACTGGCTTGGATCAAAATTCATCTGATTGTGGCGTGGGTTTTGCAAAGTAGTTTTTTTCCTTAAAGCCCCAGTTCCTGTGATGGCACAGGAGTCTCAGGCTGCCTTCTCCTTCTAATGAGAAAGTTTCTCAGGAGGTGAAGCAGAGCTTTCCTAGGAAAAGGCAGCTGTGCTTCCAGGCAGGGGTTTATTGCCCGTAAGCAGCTGGCTTTGTCCTGTGCCACTGAGCTTGTCCATGGGATACTCTGAGCCAAGCCTTGGTTATTGTGCAGAGTAATCATATAGGTGTCTCATTTAAACTAGGAATGAACCAGGCCAGGAAACAACTCTGCAAACAGTCAACTTCTTCT
This sequence comes from Pipra filicauda, assembly GCF_003945595.2. Lineage (NCBI taxonomy): Eukaryota > Metazoa > Chordata > Aves > Passeriformes > Pipridae > Pipra > Pipra filicauda. The sequence continues at coordinate 22,990 of NW_024104464.1, forward strand.
CCTCCACTCACCTCCTCTCATCCCATATTCTGGCCTGGAAAGCTTGAGGGAGTGCAGTACCTGCTTCCCCCAACCCACGGGAGGACCTGGCATGCAAGGTGTGCTGCCCAGGAGCTTGACTTTCCTTCTGGCCACTCTGCCTTCAGCAGAGAGAAGGTGGCCTCTGGAAAGGCTTGCAGGCTCTCGGCAGGTGAGGGAGCACAGCGGGCACGGCCGAGCCAAGGCGGGAGGGTCGCGCGGCAGCGCTGGGCGCCGGCCGCCCTCGGCATATGGTGCCGTTGTGCTTGGGTGCCTCCTTTTAAAGAATTATCAAAGAGCCCGTCCATCTGGGCCCCCTCGTTGCTGCCGGCGCCACGGGGCTCCCACCAGATGGTTTGCAAACGAAACAGCTTCGGCTCGGGAGGGGAAGGAGACCTGTCCAAAGTGTTGTGTGGCTGGAACTCGGCACCGGCACGGCGAGCGCAGCGCTGGCAGGAGCAGCTTCCCCGTGACGTGCAGGGGTGGTGTGACTGAGCAGGCAGGCTCTGCGGCTCTTGGGGGTGTTTGTGCCCCTGCAAACCTCCTGGTGGCTGCACTGTGAGGGCTTGGGTGGCAAATCCTGCCCTGGAGAGCAGGCTGGGAGCTGCTTGTCCCCTCTGCCTTGGGTCCATGTCCTCAGACACACGCGCTCCGCACGGGCTCCTGGAATGTGAGATCACTTTGCAGAGGTCAGTGCTGAGCAGTTTAGGGAATGGCTGATCTGCTGCTCATATTACCTGAAGCCTTCCCTGAAAATCCTTCAGCCATCCAGCCGCTGACCCTGAGATGTGACAAGCTCACAGCTCTTGCCAATAAAGTAGCGACTCGGTTTGAATAATATCTGACAATTACGTGCTGAGCCCCAGCATTATGCAATATTTATGCATGTGTCTGGACTGTAAAACAGTGATTATCTAAAAGGAGTAATTGTTTGCAGCCTTACACTGAATTTCTTTTCTTCTTTGGCCTTGCAGAAGCCACACTGTTAATCAGCAGCACACACACCACTCGTTAAACACTCCCACTAAACCCAGACCCACGATTAGCCCAGAGGGGGCTCGGTGGAGTGTCTTGGTGCAGTGGCACGAGGCTCTGTGCATGGAGGTTTATTTTACTGCCTCAGGCTGTCAGATTGCTCGTGCTTGGGAAGCGAGGTGGGTGAAGAGGGTCCAGCACCCACCCCTTCTGGCTGGGCTTGCGTGGGAAGGCAGGCTTTGATGTGGTGAACAGCAAAGTCACACCACGGGCGAGAGGTGCCTCGGCAGAAGGGCTGAGCCCGGGTGCCCAGAGACTGGGGCAGTGGCCAAGCTCCCCTGCTTTCACCCTCCCTTTCCCTCCTGGACACTCAGTCGTGCTCCCATGCCCTTGGAGTGGAGCAGTGATTGAAATCTCTCTTTGTTCCTCGCCCCCTCTGCCACAGCAGCTGCCTTTTATTTCTTTTTCCCCCCTTCTCTTCTTTTTCCAAGTGTTGTTTGCTGTCATCCTGGGCCGAGGAGGAAGTCAAAGCTGAAGAGACAAATGTGGGCTGTCAGATTGCAGGGGTGGGGTGGGAAGGAGAGGGCAGTGAGTCCTCCTGCCCTGCCAGCAGCAGGAGGAGGTGCTGCAGAGCACACAGGAGCCCCCGTCACGCTGGGGCCAGAGGGGTGATGCTTGTTTCTGCAGCAGAGAAGGAAAGTCTCTATTTTGAGGAGAAAATAAGCTTTTCCATCCCTTTGGTGCTCTGCAGAGGCAGCAGTGGGGCAGCAAAATGTTTTCCAACTTGCACTCCATCACCAACCAGTGACAGTGTGGTCACAGGATATATCCCAGTGTAATTCCTGCAGGGATGCTTGGATTTGAGGTGGAGGAAGGCTCAGGGGACCAGGCAGCAGAGACAAACAATGTGCCTGGTCAGCAGAACAGGCAGTGGAGCTGGAGAGGCCAGGATTACTGCTGCCACAGCTTGTTAACATAAACTAATACAGGCTGCTGCATTGGACACAGGGAGATAGGAGGGAGAAAAATGGGATGCGTGTGCAGGAATAAGGGCCCAGATAATGAACCTGGCAATGAGAATGCAAAGCAAAACAAAACAGGAAGAAATGCTGTTGTTGCAGAGTCTGGGCTCTGTCTGCTCCAGCTTCTTGCTGGTTTTCAAAGACTTTTTTCGTGGCTGGGATTGTGGTTTCCAGTAATGCTGGGATCCCTGCTTCACCCCCAGAGCTGTGGGAAGAGAGGAATGTTCAGTTTGAGGCCTCAGTGGCACTAACCCTGATTCAGCCAGAGCATGCCACCTTCACAGTTGGAGTGCAAGCAGGGTGATGCTTCCCAGCATCTCCTGGGACTGGAGCTTACAGCAGGAGACATGTTTCCCATGACCAGGATGGGCTGTGTGCCCTTTCCAGCCCGTACAGCACTAGTTCCTTGCTTCTAAAGTGATGAACTGGCTTTGGCCAGTGCTTTGGGCTCCCGCAGCAAAGAGCAGAGCAAGGGCTGCAGCTGTTCCTGAGGAATTTGGGGTGAGGGGGCTCCTTGCACATCCTGGCAAGGGAGGGATGAGGCAACGTGCCATGCAGATGTCACCCTGGGACGTGCTGTGTCAGTAGATCACCACGCTGAGCTGCTGGGTTGTGGGAGGACAGGTGATCTCCAGCCTCTCTTTTTTTGGGTATGAACAGCGTGGAGGGGAGTTTGCTGCAGACACCCACCCCAGCAGTGCAGGGCCAGCCCTGCTGAAAGGCAGAGCTGTTTGTATGAGATGTGCTGCCTTCTTGCCTGAAGGGTCCTCCTGCCTTCTCACAGGTCCCTCAGCCGTGGACAATTCATCTGTTTTTATGGTGATGACGGAAGAATCCAATCTGCAGCCTGTGGCTGGAAAGTTCAGAGCCACGCAAGGCTGGCTGGGGAGGAGAGCAGGTTTTATTGATGGTCTGGGCTCCTGGATGTTGTGTGGGAGGAATCTTGTTAATGGGTCCCTTGGGCCATTGCCTCCTGACTCTGCCATATCTCCTTATTCACCCGCCTCAGCTCTGATGGTTTCTTTTTTTTATATTTTTGTTTGCTCGGATTTTTTCTCTTTCCTGCTCTCTTTTAGTGTTGTAAGGGCTTTTAAAATTGCAGCAGGGGGGAAGGATGTGGGGCTGGCCAAGGCACCTCCCAGCCCTTTCCCATCTCTCGTGGGGTGTCCTTCAGTGTCGGAGATCGCCACAAAAGATGTTCTGGGCTTTGTGATGTGGCTCTGACAACACAGAGCGATGGCCTTGGCTCCAAGGTGACCAGGGAGCTGTTGATGGGCAGCAGCCCCATCAGTCTCTGGTGTCGGTTCTAAGGGGTGAAAGGATGATCACTCACTGCTCACCTTCCCGAAACCATCGCCAGGCCACGCTCTGCAGCTGGAATTGTGAGTCATTCTCATGGGAACACTTGAGCCTCCCCTGACGGGCCTCACGGGACGTGCGGATCAGGCTCCAGCTTTCTGGCCCAGTTTTGATAATTAATTGATAGTTGAAAATGTTTGACAAACAAACAGCAAACCTGAAATCAAACCCGCTCACGTGTGCATTAACATTTCATGCCGCCCTTCTTGTTTGTTTGCTTTTAAATCACAAAACGCTGTGATACATTTTTAATCGGAAGCGCTATTGGCTGTTTCCATCGCTGTTTCAATAACTTCCTTGATGAAAAAGGAGTTCAATGCCGGGAACGTAATGGCATCTTTTAGGAGGTGGGCGAGGGGTTTGTGACAGCCGTTTTCACTTCTACAAAGGGCGGTTTTTGTCAGGCAGAAATATATTTAAAAAACACGCTTATTTGAAGAAACTCTCTGAGCTCTCGGGATGCTCTTTGATGGCTTTCGGCATCGCTGGGTGGCACACGATGAGCTGCGTGTGCTGGGAGGGTGGGGGGTGATGGCTGTGTTTAGTGTCCCCAGGGCAGGGTCCTCGGCCCCTCGAGGGGTTGTTTCCTTGCAATCACATCTTTCAGCCCTCCTTAAGGTGCTCTCAACAAGAAAATCCTCCCTGCTGGCTAAACCCAGTGACTCGCAGACAACTGCCTTATCTTGAAAGCTTAACTAAGGTTTTCCCCCCTCTCCTGTGAAGGCAGGAGATGAAAGGCATGTTTGTGTGTATCTGTGTGGGTTTGCAACACGGTAAATAGTGGGTAGGGAATATTAATACAGGACTAAACCCATCCCTGGCATGAATCACAGGGAAGACATATGTTGCGACAACTTTCCTAAGGGAGTTCTGGCCAAGGTAGATACCAAGTGTTCCCCAGAGGGAAGGAGGAGGGAATGACAGCTCTTTTCTTTCCAAGACTGATGTAATTAAAGAGTTATAATGTCCCTTAACTTCCCTGCCCTTGGCACTGTTGTGCACTGGCATATTTATTTATTATTTTTTTAGCACTGATGACTGACTAATAGGTTTTATGTGAAGAGGCAGGAGGCCCAGAAATACAGTTCAGCATTGTATAGAGAGAATATTACTGTATTTCCCTGGGAGTGAGCATCCATCCATCCATCCATCTTCCCTGTGTGACTGACTCTGTGGCTGAGCATGAGGTTAAACCCACTTGTCCTTCCTGCTGTTGCTTAACACACTGAACTTTGTCGAGAGAAGCTTATTTTAATTTAATAGAAAAATACATTATACATAATGCTCCCCATAATTTTCCCTCTGATCTGAAGGAGAATCTACTGGTCTAATGCATCTGCCCAAGCCAGCCCAGGTACCTGCAGATTTGTTGCTGCATGGCTTAAATAATAACAATAACAATACCAGTAGCAATAATATCCTTTGCTGCTGTCCTTGAGTGACAAAGATGATGGAAAATGAAGTTGTAGATAGCTGGAGATGACAATGTGAGTATGCTCTACCCATCTTCCAGGTTATTAGCAGGTGTCAGTCACTGGAAGGAATCTAATCATTTCCAGACGCAGCGATGTCTCCGAACGTCAGCCGTGCTGCTGTGGCTGCAGAAAGCAAATGGTTTTATGGGCTCAATTCCCATTTCTGCTCAGAGCTGTTGTTAGGGAGGCTGTAATGGTGCAGAAGTGCGTGGCCATGTTGCATTATCCACTGCAGTGGGGTCCTGACACCCCACTCCTGGGTGTCACCGTGTCACACGTGCAGCACCCGCTGCCTGTTGCTTTGTGGAGCTGCACCACCCATCCTTTCATACCTTGCTCTGCTAATGGCCCTTGCCCAGTTATCCATCCCGCATCCTTGATTAATCTGGGAAAGGTGGCAATGGTGAGACTGTTGCCATCGAGAAAGGGGGAAGCACAAGAGGTCTGTTTGCCCTCTTCCCCATCCCCACGCATGAGCTCATGTGGAGCAGGTCATGGGGGCACAAATTCCTCCCTTGGAATCAGCATCCTTGATGAGCAGTGGTATAAACATCAATAATAATTCCTTTTTGAGTGAACACAACACCCACAATGGGTGTCAAGCCTTGCTGCCGTGGGGGGACTTGCTCCCAGATGCCTTTCCTGGAGGGTCCATCTCGTCCGGAGGAGCCGGGGAACCACAGGAGTTCATTGTTTTCCAGGCAGGTGGTGCTTTGCGAGCTTGAAGTGAGCACCAGATGGGCAGAGATGATGAAAGAGGCATCGGCGTGAAAGGCTTCCCTCTAGGGTGTTAAATATTACATTCCCCGAGCCCGCTGAACTGCTGAAACCAATAGAACTAATTAGGGAGCCGGGGCCGGCGAAGGACGCGCCTTGGCTGGAGGAGATGCCAGATCCCACAAAACCCTCCCTTTGTCTGCCCCAGCGTCTGGGGTGTGCCTGGTGGACAGGGCACGCTGTCCTTTGGGGGGATGGCGCTGGAAAGGGAGCGTGCCCCTTGTCCCAGGGCCCACCTTCCAGCGTGGATGGGGACTGGGAAGTGGAGGGGTTGGTTCCCCCCCCTTGTAATCTGCTAAGCAGACTGAGAAGACCTCGTGGGTGTTTGGCTGTGGAGAGCTGTGCTGTGTCCTCATGTGTCATGTGTGAGGTCTGCGAGGAGTTTCCAGGGGCAGGGAGTAGGGCAGGGCTTGCCAGGGTCACAGGGGCTCTGGAGAGCATGTTAAAGCCACTGTCACTGCGTGCCTGCTCCTCTCCTTTGGTGACAAGCCAGGCTTTGTAAGCAGGGCGACCCGGTGACCCCATCAGCACAGGCTGAGCACAGTGTCCACGTGGGTTTGGCTGCATTTGAGATCTTGTCCCCCGACTTTCACATGCTGCTCCCCAGCAGTGCCCTCCCTGGGTTTGATGAGGGGCCAGTGGGCACTGCCATACCCCCCAAAATCTGTCTTTCCCTAGATTTCTGTCTCTGCTGCAGGAGCTCCTGCCCCAGTATGCAGCAGAGCCGTTGCCTCGTCGTGAGTGAGAGTAAATCCATTACTGTGCCCTTGTCAGTGCAGGGTCCTGTTCTCTTAATGGGCTTGTTCAGTGCCGTGTGCCAGCAGCTGCCCTGGAAAGGGGCAGAATTATCCAAGCCAGCCCATGCCATCTGTGCCCTCAGTCAGAGCTGCTTCATCTCTTTGTGCTGCAAGTGCCCCTCTACCTCTCCCTCCCTTGGCAGCCCTTGCGATGGAAATAATAGTAATAACAGCAATAATAATAATACTAATAAAAGAAAAGGAATTAAGACAAGTAGGCAAACATAAAGATGAGTTGTTGCATGGCTTCTGTGCCGATTCTGATCTCAATGTCAAGGGAGCATCATTCCAGCCTAATGGCATCTTTCCGTGAGAGCGCTTTGTAGCAGTCATAAATAAACATGCCGGCTGAAAGGCACGATAACAAAAAAATGGAAACTGAGGAGCCCGGGATCTTTATTATTGAGCGGACAAAGCATCTGTGATTAGCAGGAACAGGGGGAGAGGAGAGGGTAAAAATAAAAGGCGCCCGATTGTGTTGCTGCCTTGTCCGTGTCAAGAGAGGATCTGGCTGTGGTAGGTTGACAGGTTGTCTGGATAAATAGTTTGGGGGCAGAACACACATTTCTGATGGAACTTTTCTTTTTTACAGCCAAGATCAGGAGCTCCAGAGGTACTGTCAAGGACGGACGAAGCTCTATAAATCAGGACAGGCTTTTTTGTCTGTCTGAAAAGTCTTATCTCGGAGTTCGTCCAGGCAATTTTTTGAGGTCTCTCTAGCTTCCTCCCTGCTCCTTATCAGAGCGCCACAGCTTTAAATGCAGATAGATACCCTCTAATGGAAGCACAAGCCAGAGCCCTCACTCCTTGTAAGTGCCAGCTCGTAATTTAGTTGTGTGCCCTTTGGCACCGGTGCATCCATCACGGGAAGCAGAGGCAGCATCACCTCCTGGTGCGTCCCCACCTGTGGTGGCAGTGGGGGCTCAGCCATGGTGAGGGGACCCCCAGCTCCTGCCCTCCTTCCTCAGTCTGGGATGAGGCACCCGTAAAATGGGCTGAGGCCAGTGGGTTTTTTAACTCTGCAGTTGTGTTGAGGGGATTAAGGAACGATAAAGAAATCCTCCCTGGTATCTGAGGCAGCAGGGTGGAGATGGGCAGGATGTGGAGTGGTTTGCTGAGCAGCCATTTCTTTGAATTTTTTAGTTTTTCTCTTGCTGAGTCTTTTTTTTTGTTTTTCCCCCACCACTTTTTGTACTTAGACATGAGCTGGGAAGGAAGGGCTGGTTTTTGGCTGGCTGTGGTCCAGGGGGATGTCACGCACCCGCAATCAGAGCTCACTGGGATGAAAACCGACACGAGGTTTGATGGGGGAAGCTGTCAAGCCACCCCTTGTCTGTGGAGTCCTACCCAAACCTCCTCAAACCTTTTGAAAATCACTTGTCACCTTCTCTAACAAACAGTGCAAGGCTAATGGCGACACTTCACCATTCCCGACAGCTCCAGATTGTTAATTCCGCCTGGTTTCCCCCCCCACCAACAGCGTTTTGCCTTCTGGCTAAAGCAGCGTGGCTGCATCAGCCCGGGAGCTCCTCACCTGAGGACATGTGAAGGGGGTTTAATAGGTTTTTTCTCTTTGCCCCACTGGGCTGTGACCGGGAGGGGAGACAGAGCTGCCTGAGTCACTAATTGCTTTGGCCCCGCAACTCCCGGATGATGGAAAAGATTAAAAGGGAAGGAAAACAGCCATTCTATCTCTTTCTTGAAAAAACTTGCAGCATGAAAGGCTCATTAACATCATTAATGTTTCATTAACCTCTAGCCAGACAAATAAGCTGGAGGTAATTTAACAGTATAGGGAAAAGCAAGAAAATTAAAAATTACCCAGGTGTAGGTGACATTCTCCAAGTTTACCTTCGCTGTGCATTTTGGAGGGGTGTGGGTTCTGCTGCCTCCCCGCCCGGGGCTTGGAGCTCTGCCAGTGGCTCTGCCTGCTCCGAAGGGCTGCGGGTAATAACGAGCAGGGAAAGTCATTGATTGTGACAAAATGGGATTCATTTGAACACAGCAACATCTGAAATCTTGCAAAGGAACGTTGCTCTGCACAATGCCGGCTTGGGGGGGGAAAAAAAATACTGAAGGAAAAAAAAAAAAAAAAAAAAAGAAAGGAACGGGGTGAAAATCGGTGGCTGCAAAATGACTTTCTTTGTTTGGGTAAAACGCTTTCTCCCCTTGTTAATTTCGGTGGAGGTTTATTTGATTTTTATCTCTCCCCAAGTTTACATGCTCCTCCTCCACCCTGCTCCTCCCAAGTCCATATGAGTGTATACACACAAGGAGAGATGTATTTATACACGTGCAAACGCACACTGGCTGTGCTTTGTGAGCCCAGTTGTAACTCATCACCTCTTTCTCAAGTGCCTTCCCTTTAGCAAGACCTCTGGTATCAAAGGAAATTGTTAGTTCCTCCCCAAAATCTAAAGATGGATTGAAAATGGAAGGAAATGGCAGTGCTTTTTGGCTCTTTGCTGTAGTGTGTTCTGGTAGTTTCCAGAATTGTCTAATTCATCTGGGTCGTCCATGAGCAGGTGATAAGAGGCAGTTTCTGCCTCTAAGAGAGTGGAGAATAAGGAAAATCAGCCAAGAGAAGATGTGTCTCCCCATCCATCCTGTCCCCAGTTGCAGAGGGATGAAGGTGACTTGCCCAAGGTCACCCAGAGAAGATCATGTTGGAGCTGAGAGTTGAATGTGCTCCTCATGGATCTTAATCCCTTGGTTTCTTCTTGTTCTCCTGTCCCACAGAGCAGACCCTGAGCAATTTTGTAAGGTTTGTGTGTTTCTGGGTTACTTTTGCTTTGTGGTATTAAGGCCCAGGCAGTTTCCCACTGTTATCTGTGGGGTAGGAGGAGGAGATCTCTGGCACTTCGTTAGCTCTAATCCTGGCTCCTCTACTTGCTCTGCCTTTGCCCTGGGATAAGTTGCCTGACTTCCATGGCTCTATTTCCCTAGCCACAAAATGTGGATAACTCTTACAGAGTTTGAATTAGTCCTTATAAAGAGCTTTAAGTGTGAAATACGTTGTTAATGCCAATTTTCCTGTCTTTACCCACTCCTGCCTGGTGTTTACTGAGACAGGAGATCTCAGCCAAGTGAGTGGATGTTTCTTGAGCAGAGGTTGTGATCAGACTGTTGTCCAGCACAAGGAAGGGATGGGAGATGCTGAATAACATGGAACTACCAGCTCTGGCTCCTCACACTCGTTTTCAGCAGCACCTTGAATACCTTGAGCTCAGGGACTTCAAAAGCTGCAGTGTTTTGTTACAGGAGTCTAGTGCGAGTCAAGCTCTGTATTTCACAGGTTCCCCAAGCAGCCTGCAGGCACAAATAACCTTTATGTCGTGCTCTCCACTGCTTATGTAAACTTGGCTTCTGCTTGCTCTCGTCAGGCTGTGCCTGTGCTTTTATTCCTGTGAGGATGCAGTGGCAGATAGAGCAGGTAAAATTTCCCGGTGAAAAAGAGTCTCCCCCGTGGGCTGGGAAGGGAAAGCAGCAGCACAGGTGGGACAGGAGCTGAGCTGGATGTTTGTGTCCCTGGTGTCAGGTACAGCTTGCAAATTCGTGTCTGTGGTGACAAGGCCTGTGTCAGCAGCTGGGTCCTTGCAGGCAGAAGGTCCTGCCAGCACTGGCAACCTGTCCTGGGGAGGGATGGTTGGTGTGGCGGTGGGAAAGGTGCTCTCCTTTGGATGCAGCCTCCAGCCTTGGTTAGATACCTGCACAGGCTGAACAACCTGAGGCTGAACAGCACTGCCTGCAGCTGCAGGTACAGATGTGGACCTCATGCAAACAGATGTGCAGGTAGTAGGTCTGATTTTCTCTTTAGGCAGTGCATGCAAGCCAGGAAAGATCTGAGGAAAGTCTTTTAAGCATCTCCAGTTTAGCCTGTGTGGTACAAAACTCAGCCAGATTTCCTGGGTGACCCCGTATTGAGGAGCTGAGCTGAGACTTGTGATAAGAGGTGGTGATTTAGGGTACTTGTCTGAGCAGGGACCTGTGTATGAGCATTCATGAGGGGCTTTCTGAAAACGTGGGACCCCTTTTTTGTCAGATGAGCCCTTTGAACAAGGAGACATTCTAAAATCACTTGAAGAAATCTTGGTCTAGTTTTGCCATCGCAAAACAGCACGGACTGAAATGCTATAAAGATCATTTTTATTGCCATCTATCAGTGTTTGTATCTGTATTTCCATCCCATCCTTTTGACAACAGTAGATGAGCAGCCAGGATTTATCCTTCCCAGCTAAATCTCTTTCAACCCATGCAAGAAGCCCAGGAAATGATTTGACAAAAATATGTAGTTCACCAAAATTATTCAACCCTCAAGCGCTCAGGTTTAGGTCAGTGTAAATTTGGAATAAATATTTGTTCTGGTTCTTATCTTAGCCAAGCTGATTTACCCAGCAGCAGCTGATAACTCCTTTTAAATTCACTGCAGAATCAGCTTCTTCCAAATGCTCATTCCCCCCTTCTCCCCCATGTCCCTGCCTGGGTTTGTTATCCTGGGGTGGCACACATGGGTGTTGGATTGCTGATGAGCTCTGCAGGATCCTCAGCTCTGTGTTTTTCCAAAAGGGAAAACGTGCATAGGAAGTGCATGGAAATGTCTTTTATAATAGAATTTCATCAAACAATTAGGAACAGCTTCCCCAGGTTTTCTTGAAAAGCCCAAATTGGGAACAAATATTTGACTTGCACAGAAAACAGTGTTTAGCTGGTTTATGATGTCTTTTCACTTGTTCAGATTTTAAGCAGACTTTTTTTCTCTCTGAACCTCAGCATTTCCTTCTTCGACAGCAAATCTCTTGAGGTGGAGAGTGCTTTGGAATAGAGTTATTTACCCATCTCTCTCTCTTTCTATGAACAGACTTTAAATGAGCTGAAAACCAGGAGCTGCACTTGCACCGGCTCCTGCCAGCTCTGTGGCTGTGCCATCCCTTCCCATCTGCATTCCCACATCTGCTCCTTCCTGGGTGTGGTGCAAGAGTGTGAGAGAGGCAGCAAGGAGAGTGGTCTTGGAGCATCCTTGCATCCCTGCCTGGGCAGCCACATCCCTGCCCGGATGCCCATATCCCTGTCCGAGCCACATCCCTGCCCCGCATCCCTGCATCCCTGCTCGGGCAGCTGGATCCCTTGCCAAACAGCCACATCCCTGCCCTGCCACCCTGCATCCCTGTCCTGGCTGCCCATATCCCTGCCCCGGTGGCCACATCCCTGCCATGCATCCCTGCATCCCTTCCTGGGCAACTGCATCCCTGCCTGGGCAACTGCATCCCTGGCCAAACAGCCACATCCCTGCCTTGACTGCTCACATCCCTGCCTCTCTTGCTGCATCCCTGTCCCAGCTGCCCGTGTCCCTGTCCGGCCACATCCCTGCCCCGGCCGTCCCGCATCCCTGCCCCGCATCCCTGCCCGGCCAGCCGCGTCCCTGCCCCGTTCGCCCACATCCGTGCCCGGGCGGCCGCATCCCTATCCCGGCCCCGCATTCCTGCCCGTGCCTGGGGAAGCAGCACCATCTCGCGGCGCTCTGGAGCCGGCACAGGCGGGACCTGCGCGCATCCCACCTCCCGGAGAACCCGGGAAATGCCGGCACTCTCCAGCACCAGCCCTTTCCCAACTGCCTTATTCCGGCCCTCTCAGCACCTGGATCACACTTTCCTCCTTTTATTCCTCTCCTGTTTTGCAAGGGCAGGGAATTCCGAAGCCTTCTGCTAACCGAGGAGATGTGGAGTGGTTCAAACGTGCATCTTATTTCTTTTTGCTAATCTTTTAGGACATGAAGAAGTGCTGAGGTTTATTTGCTGTTGCTCAGACTCTTTTTATACCACCTTATTTTATACCTGCCTGAAATAATAACCCAATATAATATAATTAGGAACCCTGTTCTTTTCGAGGTGTGGTTTTCAAGGGTGTGTAGGACATTGCAGCACGTGAGTACAAGGGGTTGCCACATCTTCTAAAGGAGTTTTATCCCCTTTAAAGCTGCTGTCACCTGGAGATGGTGGGTTAAAAAGGTTTTTGATGAAACCAGGGCTGGGGACAGCATCAGGGCCAAAAAAGCTTGTTCTGAGAGGTCTATTTCTAGCACAGTGAGATGCTGAAAGGCAAAGCCAGTGCGTCACAGCTCCCGCTGGTCAGGAGTTGTGTGTGTCATGCAAAGAGCAGGACTTGCAGCCCAAGGCCTGGAGGTGGCAGATCTGAGACTTAACTGGGTAATTCCTTTATTTTTAGAGCTGGAATAAGGGTGGTTTTTTTTAGAGCTGGCATAAGTTTTTTCCTGTGTTGGAAACAGCCTGGTTCAATCTGACACGGAGATGCTGCTGTCTGGAAATAATCACCTTTGGTCCCTGCTTGGGAATAATGTAATTTTAGGGGAAATTGAGGCACGTTGTCTTTAAAGCTTTAAAACAGCAGCTCTTTCCTTTATAAAGCAACGTGTGTTTGGTGTGCCCCAAAAAATTCTTGAAGCAGAAAGCTTGGAGCACGCAAGGTAAGGGAAGCTGCCTTCAGCACTGGGGATTGGAGACAGCAAGTTTTACCAGGCAAAGACTTCTTGCTGAAAAGCTGTGAAAAAAAAAAAATCAAAGAAAACATTTGGAGAAACAAAATACTGCAGCCTCCTTCCACCAGCAAGTGTGTTTTCTTTGGCTTGTTCAAATTGAGATATTTGCATTTGAAACACACCTACATATATTCATATATTTATAGATAGAGCTCTAGAAGGTGAAGCTTGTAGTTTCAGCAAAAAGACTAAAATAGCCTCATGTTTTTGCTTTTATTTTTCCATCTGACTGCTAAAGAGTCTGTTACTTGCATAAGGCTACTTGGGAAATGCCAGGCTGGATCAGTGCAGTCCAATATCATTCTTGTAGTGGATCAGTTCAGCCCAGTGTCTCCTTGAAGACAAAATACAATTCCTTCTATGACCATACTCTTTTCTTCATCATGGCAGTTAGACAGCAGTGGCACTGGGATATTTTGACCAGGGGCTTTGGGAGCTCTTTGTAACCATCCAGCATCCAGCTCTACCAATCCACCAGGGAAAGGAACTCTCTGTGTGATGCAGGGACTCGTGGTGGGATGCAGAAACTCCCTGTGTGATGCAAAAACTCTTCGTGCAAGGAAGTTTGCTTAACAAAACCCCTCCCTAGGAGCTCTCCTGTGCCTCCCAGCACTCAAGACCTGCTGGAGGGATGAGTCAGGGCCTCCCTGGATCCCACCAGGTGACAGCAGCAGACAAGCAGCAGTGGCTGCCGAGTGCCCACGGCCGCGTTTTGCTGCCGGAGGGCCCAAGGGCAGGAGCCAAATTGGGGCTGGATATTGACATTGAAAGTTGGCTTTCTGAAAGGCACAACAGCCTTTGCTTGCTGCAGAGCTAATTATTATGCAAATTCATGCTAATAAACTCTGCCTTGCATGTTGTGGAGAAGCTGCCTTTCCCGGTTAACATACCAGTAATGAGAGGTAGATTTGTAATTCAGATGCCGGTGGTAATATCCTAAATTACTCCATGCTGTAATGGACTTTATTTCTTTCTCCCCTCGGCTCTCCCCCCTGTCCAAATGTCAATGCAAATCAGTTACAACTTTGCATATTTATTGCAGATGTATTTATTGTTGATACAGGGGTGAGACCCTCAGCTAAACAGCTCCTGCTGGCACTGCCGCGGTGCCGGGGGGCTCAAGGTGTGGTTTTACCTGTCACGGTGCTCCAAGGTACTCACTCCATTTCCTTTCCTTTTTTTTCCTCCCAGGGAACAACTCCGCAGCGGGAAAAGCATGTGTTATTTTTTTATTCATTAATTCCTTAGCATCTTTCAGTGTGTGGTTTTACATGACTGCTTATTCCCTGAGTTAGTGGAGATAACCAAGGAAGCACGGATCATTTCCAGACTAAGCTAGGATTTAGGCCTAAAGCTAGTGAACTGAGGCTTAGATTAGATGGCATCAGGCCTCTGTAATCTGTCTCTGTAAGATTTTGGCCCAACTTTGTCATCTTAATCAATGGATAATCATGCAAGTCAGCTGTGCTTGACGTTTCAGCTACTGTTGGGCCCCAGCTGAGCCAGAAATACCCTTCTGTTACTCAGTGTCCCGTGTCAGCACAAATGTAAGCGCAGGTTTCTTTCTGCAGCCATGAAACCATGCTCAGAAAATCCCGATTTGAGGCCATCTGACAGGGGATGAGATGCAAAGCCATTCCCACATTGCCCTGTAAACTGCCAGAGGAGCAAGGGAGTGTTTTGGGGTATCACTCTCCGCTCGCTGAACGGAGGGAATAGGAAAGGACAGAGTTATGTCCTGGTGGGTTTAAGCCTGCTCTGGGCTCTGATTTTACCAGTCTTGGCTTTCTGCTTGCTCTGAGTTGTGTTTTTATTTTATTTTATGTTGCTATAGAAGAGACAGCCCCAAATCTTGGGAGTGTTCGTGGCTCTCCACATCCTTTGCGTCAGTATGGACAAATTGGTGATGCCTTTAAATATATTGGCTTTTGGGGAGATACTCTCTGCTTCTGGCTCTCAGGGTGGTTATTTGGGGAAGGAGAGCCGAGCTTGAGCTCACCGAGCTGTTGCAGGCACACTGTGTGTGCCTGAGGCTGTGCATCCCTCGTGGACTGTGGATTTCCTTCCCGGGATTTGCTCCAGTCTGGAGTCAGAGCATGTGCCCATGTTAAAACAGCTCGAGTGACTGGGGAGGCTGCTCTGGGGTGAGACCTGGAGTGAGTGTGTGAGTGGAGAGAGAAGCAGCAGAGCCTCCGGGCCTGCCTGGACCTAACACAGAGGGGTTTGAAGCCTTTGAACATTTTTACTTTGCTTCCATTTGCATTCAGGTTTCTGCACTACGAGAAACCACCTGGGCTGAGGGGAGAGACTTCTGAAAGGGACTGGGGAATGCTCTGCAGCCCTGCTCTTCCTCCTCTCCATGGTGTCCCTGCATGGACAGGCATGCAGAGGGGTGGTCACTGGATAGCCAATGTTCTCTCTGAATCACTGGTTGCCATTTTTTCCAAGGCCAGACTAAAATTGTCAGAACCAGCCTCAAAATATCGATGAGTCACTGGGGAGCAAAGGGCTGCAGAGCCAGAGCACAGTGTGCAACCTATAGTGGGTAATTTTAGCCAGAGAGTAGCCTTGAGGGCCGTTCAGTGTTCCCAGCCCCTAATTTGCTTGTGTGGCCCCTGTGCAGCCCCTCTGACGTGCCCTGGCATCACATCTGTGCTTTGCAGGCAGCTGTGCATCCTTGTGCATCCTTGTGCACCCTCCGTGGATGCCAGCATGTATGAGGCATTCCATGAGAGTGCCAAGTGTGCTTTGCACCGGGCAGGGTGGATCACAGCAGGATCCCAGCCCTGAGGAGCAGAGATGTGTGTGGATGCGTGCGGATCCATGCGGGTGGGCTGTGTGGTGAGGAGCTGGGAGTGGTGCAGTGCTGCAGCTCTTCCACATGGTGCTGACAAAACTCCGCAGCAGACACAGAAGCCTCTGGGTTCTCGCTCCACAGGTCCATGTTGTCCCACCATCGCCTGTAGTGCTTGTAGTTTCCCCTGTCCCACACGTGGCAAAAGGCTGGCAGTGCCCGCCCCGCGACTGTGCCCCCCGGAGCAGGATTAACACGACTCCAGGGACACAGAGAAAGAGCTGCTCAGTTGGATGTTTAGGGTGTAGCTCTCAGCTCCCTGACCGTGTCAGGGTGTGGAGGCCTTGGGTGATGCCCTGCTCCCGTTGCTCCAGCTGCTCTCCAAGCTGTGGGGTCAGGGTGGTCAAGGTGTGTCTCCTCCCATTTTCAGGTCAGAAGCTGAGGCTGAAAGGGCATGTCCGTGCTCCAAGGAGCCGGACACAGCCCGAGGACTGTTTATGTGCTGCAAGCTTTGGGTGGCCTTGGAAACAGTCACCTCCCAACTTTGTGGGGTGGCAGAATCAGGGGTGAAATCTCCTCCCATCACTTTGTAGGCTGCGCTTCACTCAGGAGCAAGCCAACCTCCCGCCGAGTGTCTGCAGCAGTTTCTTAATTGCTTTCTTAACTTCGTTACTCCTGTTCTGTTGGCAGTGCCCTGAAGCAAGGAGTCCCCCAGGTGCATTCGCTCTCGCATGCCAAAATTAGCTTCTTTTATTTAATTTTAAACAAGCGGAGCGTCCTTTGAGTGCCTCCCGGCATCTGCCGCCGAAGGGGCAGAGGGAGCGCGCGGTTCGTTTTGCATGTGCTGTTCCTTAAAGACCCGCGTGTTCCCCGGCCTTGGGAAAGTTTCTCATGTTTCTTGCAGCTGTCCTTGGTGACCCTGAGCGAGTCAGGCTCCGTGGCTACAAAACGAGGCCATGAATACTTCATCTCTCCCGACACGTGTCTGTCTGGTCCGGTTAGAGCCGATGGTTTTCCATGAGGGTTCCTGGTGGACGCCGCTGTCATGCAGAGCTCTGAGCAGGGTTTAAGGGTGTTAGGCTGAGCCCCAGGAATGGTTTTACCTGAGCAGAAGTACAAGGTGGCACATCAAGGTGCCTGGAGGCCCTTTCTCTGCCACACCTTTCCCATATGGCCTTGACTGTATTACTTAGGATACCTGTTCCTCAGCTTCTCCCTGTTTAGGATCACAGTGGGATGGGATTAGGGGTGGTAACCAGAGTAGTCCAGCACGGAAAGAGCAGGGAAGGGTCTCAGATGAGTGTGAACCAAGAGGGAGGAGGGCTGGAGGGTCTCCTCACAAAGTTTGCTGAGCTGAGGGCGGCGAGCACGTGCATGTTTTACATAGGGCGCTGAAATAATTTATGGAGAGCTTCTCCCTCTCGGCAGAGGAGGTGGTCAAGACGAGCGAATAAATCTTTAAAAGAATAATGTTTTCAAAATCAGGCTCCTTGTCCTCGAAACCTTTGATGTATGAGAGCAATAGTAGGTAGGACACATAGTGAAATATACATGAGATCTCCCTGGAAGAGAATAGCGGAGTGGAGAAAATATTAGTGTTTACATCAAAACTCAATTGGAGCACTCGTTTCAAGATGATAGTTTATTATATTGAATCCAATTTAGTCCCACAAGGATGTTTCTTCAGCAAGTGACACACAGGCTCAGTCCCCACCTCCTCCTCCTCACTGTACCTGGATGCTGCCGTTCCCACTGGGTGATTCATCCTCTCCCTCTCTCTGCAATCTTGGGATGGTTGGAAAGGAAAAGGGAGGAAATCATCAGCTTTTGGGCAATTGACTGTTTCTGAGAGGCCTTGGGCTGCTGTCAGCTCAGGATGTCTTGACCCCAGGTTGGGAGAGATGCATTAGGAGATGAGGGGATGCAGAGGGAAGAAATCTGTGATGATGTGAAGAGATGTTCAGGCCATCAGTCCCTCCTCTCTGTCCTGCTGCTTCCAAAACCAGGTGTAGCCATGATTAACAGATGGAACAGTCTTACTGCTGCTCCCAGCACACTTAGGAGCTTCACACCTCTCTGCTGAGCCTGGAGCAGGTCACCAATGGACTGTGTTTGCCTGTCTCCAGGTACCTTAATATTGCACCATGTGAAGGGCTGGGGAGGAGAAAGGTGTGCAAGGCTCAGCATCTTCCCAGAGCCCTGAGTGATGGGGATGGGAAGGGCGGTGTTTTCAAAAGGTGACTCCAAGAGACCTGCCTCTTCTGCTCCGGCTGCAGCAGATGTGAAGGTCTGCAGTCCTTCTAGGTTCATTTAATACAATTTTATTAGCAGTGGGTGCACAAAGTTGCTTTTATTGGCCAGATGCACAGTACTGAGTGACAGGTATCTTTGTGCAGGGAATCCTAGCTGGCTTGCCTGAGTATTTCCTCCACGCCATGCCACTGAGGTGACATGGGACAGCCTGGCTGTGTGGGATGCCTGGCATCACCCCGCAGCTGTATGTGAAGCCCTGAGCATCCACAGCAGCACGGCTGGGCCGGGAGTCGCTTGGTGACCGGCTTATTCAAGGTGGAGAATATTTTAGTGCCTCCAGGGCACGTGGCGCAGAGAAATCTTTCATTTTGTTTGCTCTTCTTTTTCTCAGCGCATTTTCCTCCTGGTTATGAAGAGCTTTGTCAGAACTCCCTCCTGCCTAGTGCATTTTTTACCAGTCTATTAGGTGGTCGGGGCAGTGTTTGGGATCTAACTTGCTCTTGAATAATGTTGGCTGTAATCTGTGCACATTTCCAGGGCTTTCTGTGGATGCCATTCCCCAGGGCTGGGGCTGTCGGGGCTGGCAAGTGTGATTTGCTTTGCAGGCAGAGGATGAATGCCCTCAGCAGAGTTACTGGCTCTGTGGATGGCTGGGCAGGAGAGGCTGCCCTGGAATGTGTGCCCCATCCAACCTGGATGTGCTCCGACTGCAGGAGATCTAAGCTCCCGTCTCTCCTCCCCTTCTTTGTTTCCTAATGTGCAATTAGTTGTGTGTATGTAAATTACAGAGCGAGCAGGAGCAGGGCAGATGAGTGTGAGATATTAAAAAGCCTCAAATAATAATTTATTCTGGTACAAGTGTTGTTTTTGGTAACCCTGTTTCTCTCAGAGCCCCGGACGGAAGGAAGGAGGCGGTGGTGTAGGCGCTGGGCAGCAAACAGGGAGCCAGGCTGAGATTTTCAAAGTCACCTGGGAGATTGGGATGCTCAGTTCCCATTAATTTTAATCAGAAGAGGACATCTGTCTCATAGCTGACTTTGAAAATACCAGCCCAAACTTTGTCTAACCCTTAGTTCTTTCTCCACCTGTTGCCAGCTCATAACAATGCTTTGATGGCATTTAGCAGTAAAAGCAGCTTTTAAACATGCGGTTGCTTCCTAAGCAGCTGCCGGGATGGATTTATAGAGACCTTGTTAGAGGGAAAAAACAGCTTTTTTGTGGTTCAGACCTGCTGAAGGCAGCAGAGAGAACACCTCTTGTTTTTTCTGATGATCAAGACATCAACCACCGTCTCGCTATTAGAGGGTCAGGAATATCTCAGGCGGATTTTTAATTTGTTATCAAAATTTCCAAGGGGAGGATAACTCACGTTTCTCCCAAGTTAACTCCTTCCTCCTAAGGATGTGGTCTTCCTTGGGAACTGGTATCCCAAACTGCCATGTGATAGTCAGCTCATATTTACCTGGTGATCAACTGTCTGTTTGCACACCCAGCACCGCTGTCCACCCGGCCTTTGATTTCTTCATCCTGAGTGTATTACTTTGCAGTTGTCTTTACAGGATTTCATCTCACCGATTTCTTTTTTTTTTTTTTTGGATGCTTGTCTAATTTATCGGGGGTATTTTGAATTCTGATCCTCTCTTCTGGAGCGTTCCAGGCTCCTCTCTGCAAGATCTCAAACACTTTCTGTTTATTATCCCCATCACCGCTGAAATATAAAGCAAATAGACTGTGGCCCGTGGCAGACAAAGGGGAGCCATTTGAAAGGCCCTCCTTGGTGATGGGGAGATGCTTGGCAGCTATTCCCTGTGTTGGTTCAGCCGATGACACTTCCACCCCTGGTGCTGCCTGAGCTTTTCTTCCCAACTCCGCTCGTCGGGGACGTCACGTGGGACGATGTCGAGCACTTTAATGAAGTCAAGGTATATCACATCTGCTGCCTCCTCCCCTCCGATCCATGAGACCAATTACACCGTCAAAAAAGGAAATTAAGTTGGTTTGACATGATTTGCTATTGACAAATCCGCAGTGGCTGTTCCTTATCACTCCATTATCTCTTCAGTGCTCCCAAAATTGATTGCTGTGTAATTGGGCCACGCGTCTCGCGGAGGAGAGGGCAAAATGTGCACAACCCCCCGGGCAGCCAGGGAAGTGGAGGCAAAAAGCAGTTTTCCTCCTTGCCTTTCATGTTTCCACATCCATATGTGCTGCCTTGGACAGCTCGCCAGCGGTGGGGAGGGTGAGGGGGGCACCTGGATGTGTCCTGCCCTGATGCAGTGGGCACCTTTGGTAGACATCTGTCATTTCCACTTTGGTGGTGTCCCAAAAGGGCTCTGCACTTGGTTACTTAGGGACTTATGGGTTCTCAGGGGAAGCTCAGCACTGATCCAATTCATCCCAAATCCCTGGAGACCTTAAGCAGATACTGAGGCAACTGGTTCTGCAGCTCTGCCCTCGCTGCCGTCTCCCTCCACCAACTCCTGTGTTTACTCTTCTTATGAGCACCACGATTTAGTTTTATGACCCAGCGATCAATTCTCCATCAGGAGCTCTGGAAAAGCTACTGATGTGTTTCCAATAAATGGTACGTCAAGGAAAATATATATGATCCTGTCCTGTCCCTGTCTCGTTTCCTTCTGCGTCGCACCCACCCTTTGCAAACATCTCCAGGAGGCAGAAACGGGGCTCGTTGTTTGTTTGAGGCATTAGGAATGAGGGGATATCGATTCCCCAGGGATAGGAGGGTTGGTGGAGAAGGAAATTCATACAGCAGTCACTGGTGAGGCTGCAGACAGGGAGTGTGTGCCGTGGGTCTGCAAAGAGAAGGCAGAAACGAAACGAGTGTCAGGGAAAATAACTGGAGGCCGATGTTAATAATTAAGTTTTCTAATGAGAGCATTAGTTTTTCTCCAGTGGATGGATTCAGCCTTTCCCATCCTGGTGGTGTTGTGTATAAACCAAAGTAATTTTTTTTATCTGCCTTTGCTTGGGACAAAACACAGCACAGGCAGCGATTCCTCCTCTTGCCTTCTGGGATGGACAGGCCAGACGAGGATGGGAATTATTATCTGGGAATGGGAACTGAGGGAGAGCTCACAGCAGTCTGCAGCTTCCTCCTGAGGGGCAGCACCAATCTCTGCTCTCTGTGAGCAGGGACAGGGCCCAGGGAATGGCTGGAGCTGTGTCAGGGCAGGGTCAGGTTGGATCTCAGGGAAAGGTTCTTCCCCCAGAGGGTGGTTGGCACTGCCCAGGCTCCCCAGGGCAGTGGGCACAGCCCCAAGGCTGCCAGAGCTCCAGGAGCATTTGGACAACGCTCTCAGGGACAGGGGGGGATTGTTGGGGTGTCCGTGCAGGGCCAGGAGTTGGACTCCAGGATCCTTGTGGAACCCTTCCAACTCAGGATATTCTGTGATTTTATGTTATTTAATGTACTCCTGCTCCATGGGAGCTCAGTCCATCCTCTGTGACCCTCCAGATTCCTCATCTGTGAAATGAACTTTAGGAATCCTGGAGCTGGGTGGATTTTAACGAAAAAAAAAGTATTTTCTATAAACAATATGGGTTTTGCTGATATTTACATCTGTGGTGGTAGGAGCAGGGTGGAAACAGGAGCATCTATTATGCTGCAGTTTTTTTTTCCTTTCCTGGAGAAAATCCAAACTAAGACATTTTTGTTTGAAATGGGTACATCAAAACATTGCAAATGCAGTTTGGTACAATGCACGGGTTTGATGAAACAAAGGAAAAAAAAAAGTCCCCATTTCTAAATTTCAGCGTTGTGGAACTGATGATTCCAGAAAAACCTTTCAACTTCTCACCCTATCTCAAGATGAAAACAAATGTTGAACTACCGAGATTTCCCAGAGGAAGGAAATTCTGCTTTCCTAACACCTCTAACACTTACTTTTTGTTCTAAATCATTTTGAGCTCTACAGATGAAAAGCTCACGGTAGATGCAAAATATTGCTGCTTTTTATTTTATTTATTATTCATCATGATAGTTCATGCCCAAAGAGGAATTCATACTCTTTCTTTCTTATCTGCTGGGACCTGTGAAAACCACCCAGCTCTGGAGCCTGGCTGCTTGTAGTCATGGAAGAAATGGGAAATTTATTAAAATTCCATTGTCTCTGGCTTAAATTGTTTACTTTTTTGACCAGCTCTGCTGGGCTTTGCTTTGCTTTGCCAGGACTGGCCACTTTGTCTGTGCTCTTGGCACGTTGCAGGAGGGAGCGTGGGAAGAGGGGGGGACCCTGTGGGGTCTGGGGTGCTGGGGTTGGGAGAGGAGGAGGTGGCTGATAAGCTTTGCTAATTGCCAAGGTTTGCAGATGGCTGGGCCACGTCTTTCCCGACGTTATTCCAGTTGGATTTGCCTTGGCACGAGGCAGACACAGCACCTGCTCCCCGCCAGTCCCGAGGGGTGCAGGTAACCGGGAAGGGGGATATTAAAAGGACATCTGGCAATGTGCCCGTGTGGCAGAGGGGGGAGGGAGCCTTCAATGAAGTTTCCCCAAATACACAATTAATTTTGACTTAATAAGACATTTATTGTACAATAAACAACAACTGATTCTATGAAAAAATATTTATTGAGGATTTACGGCTGAGTAATGAATTTGTAGCTCAGTTTGCCTCGACTAGATTTATTTACATAGCAGTTAAACCCCAATCAATAATATGCTTTTAATAATCACTGTATTTAAGTAGTATTTCAACAATACACTGTAATTAGGCCATGAATTCTGCTGTAATTCTTCAGATTTAGTATACTTTGGGGTTCAGAGTCTCTCCTTGATCGTGATGTGAGTGCTCCATTAGCGTTAATTAAGTGCGTGCCAATCAAGCAGAGAATAAACCTCACTCTGTGCGAGCAGTCGGTGAATAGCAATTGGGTAGTGGGAGGGAAGCAGCTCAGGCTTCCCGGGATAGATAGCAACTGTTTCACTTCAGCATCCTTCACTGGCTTGTGAATCTTGGGATCAGTCATCACCGGGATCAGCTCCCGGCAGGAGTTGCAGGGCAGAGACTGGCGCTACCAATAGGCACGTTCCCATTCACCTGTGCCACACTGCCCTCTGATCTGTGCCAAAATAGCTCCCAAACAAGGCTGTATCTGCCTTTGAGATTAGATTGCTGGTTTATAGATGTGTAGCTGTGACTGGGTGGAGCTCCTGGAGTCCCCAGGAGCTGGGTTTGCTGGACATATTTGCTGTGTCTCTGGGAAAGCCGCTCCCGAGCCGAGTGATGCATCACAGAGGATGCAGGATGTGGACGCTCCTCCTGGTGCTGATGGATGTAGTTTGTTTTAGGTGCAGGGAATGAATCTTGCTTTTGTGGCTCTTGAGCTGCTGGTGCAAGGCAGGGGGGGGCTACAAGGAGGTCTGGTGCTTTGCTTCCTTCTACACTAGGGAATTTTTGCTTGGATTTTCAGCCAGGTTTAATATTCCACTGGCTGCGCTGATTAACGTGAACATGGAGTGGGTACACTTGAGAGCACGATGCTGCAAAGTTTTGCTCTGTTCTCAAGGCACTTCAAAGTCTTTCTAGGTGAATCACGTCTTAAATGCACATTTTTCTCCTGCTCTTGGTCTGTCTGTCTGTCTAATCTCTCTTTGTCTCAGCAGTTGTACCTCCTGTCTGTCTGCAGCCGATGGTATCGCTCCTGAGAAAGATATGGGTGTGTATATTTAGAAAATGTCTCTTGCATTCTTCTCCCACAAGGGACACTTGAAATGGCTTTGGGGGAAAAAAAAAGAAAAACCCAAAAATATGGTCCTTCACTGTCTTACTTCTGTCTTGTTAGAACAGGGCCTGAGGCAAGAGTGATGCCAAAGGGGCCATGTGCAGTGGCAGCGCTGGCAGTGCAGGAGGTGATGCCCTGAGGAATATTTACTGCACCAGGAGAAAAGATTCGGTGCTAAGGACTTATTTTCTTTTTAATTTGGTGAATCACGCTTCGCCATGGTTCAGTGTGGCTGGCAGAGGGGTGCAGGAGGCAGGGAGAGAGGTGAGGGGTGGCAGCTGCAGAGGAGATGGGGGGGGAAAAGCCCCTGTGATGGGTTAAAAGCTCCACATGAGAAGCTCCATGAGAGCTTTCCCAGGAAAGGCGTGGAATTGGGAAATTAAGCAAGACAGCAGACAGGGAAGAAGGATGCAGCGTGTTATGGTAATCGCTCTTCTTAATTGCTCTGACTCTGATGACCAGTCATTTCTTATCCTAACAAAGACATGAGAGCCATCCGCTCCTGATTGCAAAGCAAATCCCAAAGGAACCTCCTCTTCTGGCCCCTCACGGACCCAAACTGCCTTGTGCCTGCCAGCCCCAAGGCGTGGCTGGTGTTGGGACACTACAGTGGCAGGTCCAGGGGGTCATGGACCCATGGAATTTGAGCCTGACAGCCCAGAGGGATTTTCCTGGAACGAGGGTTAGTGCGAGGCATCAGTCCAACCACCTCTACTCTTGCTCAAATAAGGTATAGAGAGGCCAGGCAGGGCTGCTGCCATCAGTATTTTACCAACCTACTTTGAGCTGAATAGAATCCTGATGCTCAGCTATACAATGTGCACTGATTCCTCTGTAAATTCACGGTCTAAACCCACCAGGAGCGGGCAGAAAGGTGCCTGCTGCTTTTTGGCTGGGCTTGATCCAGCGCAGGATAATTGCGTTGACTGTTTCACTCTGAGCTTGGCAGTTCGGGGCTTAGAAATCCCCCACAAAAGAGCCCAGCATACAGAAACTTGACTCAGAGTCCAAAGCAAAGCTGCACCTGGCAGAAGTGCAGATCTTCAGGCTCAATCAGATGCATAAAGACAGGCAGGCCAAGCTGAGATGGGAATATGTTGCTTCAGCTGTGCGCTGAAAGCTGCTGAAATTTTCCATATCAGAGACTTGCTTTACAAAAAGGGATAGTCTGGCCTGGGGTTTGCAGGGAGGAAAACAGCAGTGGTGACGACAGCAGCAATAAAAAGCTCTCCCTGCTTTCCACACTGGTGGGAATTGCTTGTTTATGCTCTTCCAGTGACTTTCCAAGCCAGTTTTCTCCATGTGTAAGTAAAAAGCACCTGCCCACTTGCCCTTGGTATGTCCCAGGCTCCAGCAGTGTCACTGGTCACAGTGGGACTGTGTGTCCATCCCAGCCTCATTGCCAGGGTGAGACATATTTGGGCTCAGAGATGTCTGGAGAGCAGCTGTGGTGTAGAAAGGGGTTGGTGAAGCAGTTGTGGGTACTTATTTAAGTGGCATGATGATTTTATGCATTTTAATAGAATCCTAGACTGGTTTGAATTGGAAGGGACCATAAAGATCATTTCATTCCACCCCTTGCCATGGGCAGGGACAACTTCCACTAGCCCAGGTTGCTCCAAGCCCTGTCCAACCTGGCCTTGGACACTTCCAGGGATCCAGGGGCAGCCACAGCTTCTCTGGGCAACCTGGGCCAGGGCCTCCCCACCCTCACAGGGAAGGATTTTTCCTCATACCCTTCAGTGTGTGCCTCTTGGTAATTAAACAAGCAGCTCAGCTACAGGGGAAAAACATTGCCCATGCTCTGTGTTGCGCTGGAGATCTTCAAAATGAGTCCGAGGAGGAGAGAAGTGCCCACTGTTGCTCTGCAGGAGATTTTTAACTAGTCTTTGATACTCAGTCTGAGTGAGAGAGGTCGTGTTTTGCCAGGGGGAAACTTTGCTGATGCCAGCAACATCTTTCCCTCCAGTAAGGAGTAACTGGCCCAGCCTGGATGTGCAGCTGGGCTGGCCCAGGGCTGGCCCCAAGAGGACTTTGGCCTCCCTGCTGCATTGTCATTCCCTCAGCACTGTGGTAGCGATGGACACTCGGACACCGGTTGCATTAAACATGGGGTCAGTCATTTCCCTGCCTTCATCCTTTGTCTGTAATTCTGCATCTAATGGCAGCAATTAGTCACTGTCCAAGAAGGGATGAGCAAGCTCCTGGCTCATCCCTGCTCTCTGACGGATCTGCTCCTCCAGAGGGATGGAAAGGTCATTAGCAGAGGGTTAGTTATTGATCGGCTTGGGGGAGAGAGAGGGTCCAGAGGTGAAGCTCAGCACCTGACTTAAACGATGGACCAGAGAAAGGAAAGAAAAATAGGCTGGCAGCAGCTCCAGGGAGCCCCCAGCCACCGTGCCACAGATGCAAAGGACAAATTCTTATTGATTGGAGAGGTGTTTTTGGAGGTAGGTTATTTCTTTTTCCTCCCTAAAGCAGGGACCAATTATGGCTGTTGACTGGCAGAGACAAATGCCAGAAGTACCAAGCCTGGATTTCCTCGGGCCATCCTGCTTCTCCTTACGGTGGGGTTGTAAAAAACCCGCTGTGCTAAACCCTTGTACTGGCTGAGAGAGAGAAATATATCCCAAGAAAGGGGGACAGGGCTGGTTTTTGCACACACTCCTCTGCCAGTTGGGCAGGAGCAGCTCGGCACCACGGCTTGCAAGATGGTGAGGGAAACAAGCAAGGAATAAGTGTCTTTTGTCTAGGAAAACCATGAATCAAAGGAAGCCCTGAGTGCAGGGTGGTGCTTTGGGCAGTGGCTGTGCTGGAGGGAGGGGAGAAAGATCCAGGGCAGGTTCGATGATTCAATCAGCTCACGTCTGGCAATGACTTTTAAGTTGTTCAGCAGATGAATTAAGGCCACAGCCAAGTTCCTAGGAGGGAAGGACCTTTACGGTGGATGAGGGCCAGGCTCACTTTGGGGCGGGGAGTTGGGAGGAGTCTGACTCTTCCTGACCATCAGTCACCTCAGGGCCTGTTGAACACCCTCCGACCTCCTCTTCCATCACAGCCGTGTCAAAAAGAGGGATGAGGTTATTGACTGTGTCAACAGGGCTGATAAATCACAGCCTCCAAGCCTGGTGGTGTGGGAGACCCTTGCTCTGCTTAGATTGGGTTTCATCCTCTGCCCAGCAACAAGTGTCCCTCCACGGGTGTGGAGACAGTGGTCCTAGAGAGACATCAGTGGTGACGCTTCCTGCTACCAGAGCTGTTCCTTAGGGTCTCAGAAGTGTTTCCTATTATGCCTTATTCCTCCTCTCCTCTTGCCTGAGTAGCTGTGTTTCCCACATGGCAACTGGCTGTATTCCCTGAGTTCTCTCACTCCTGGAGGCTCCTTTCTCTGGGAAGGAGGCACAAAACCATTTCTGGTCAAGGGTAGCACATCAAGAGGGGGTGCAGCGGAGAGCAGGAGAGCTGACAAGCCCACCCAACCCTTGCAGGCAGCACTGCCAAGAACCTCTTGATGCTCCCACCGGGATGGCAACCTGGGTGGATGTAGGGTCAGAAAAAAGGAGAGCACAAAGCAGGACGCCTGCACCCTTTCCGTGCTCGTCTTGTCCCCACCCTGCACGTGATGGAGCGTAACCCTCCTCTCAGTAGTGCTTATCCTGTTCTTGGAGGCTTCTTTGACCTTCAGCACCAGATGGATAATGCTGCGGGCAGGCAGGAGGAAGGCTCGGGGAGCGCTGCCTTCAATAGGGCTTCGCCCTCCTGATTTATACGGGGGAGAGAGCGGTGCTGATGCACGCTGCTGCTCATAGATTATCTTCATTCCAGCAGCAGTCAGGCAGACAGGAGAGGTAAACGGAGAGCTATCCGCCACCCTATCCGTCACCTTCCCTCCAGCAGTGGCGGGGGCTGCCGCAGCGCCGCCTCTTCCCGGGGAAACTTTCCCTCTCCATCAAACACCGCCACAAAAAGTCATATTCTGCAAGCGCGCCCGTGCATCTCGGGAGAGCTTGTCATGGCTGTGTCTCTCCCGAGCCTCCCTGGAGGGCAGGGAGGCAGGGATGGGAAAGTGCTGGAGAGGAGCCAGTGGGTCTTGAGGGAGCAAGGAATCAGGGTTGAGGTCTCTCTTCAGCCCAGGGTTGAGGTCTCTGTTCAGCCCAGAGCAGTGCTGGGACTCGTGGCTGTGTTTCGAGGTCTGGCCATTGTAGTTTAACCAGCGGAAGGTAAATCGAAGGCACTGGGGACCCACTGTGATTTCTTGCATTGCTTTTGTTTTATCTTCCCTCTCCTCACCTCCCAGGCCTTAGTTTCCTGAACTGAGATTAATTTTAATCTTACTTACCCTCCCCCGAGGGGAGTAGGGAGGCTTGTTCTGTTCATGTCTGGAAAATGCTCTGAAATCCTCTGATGAAAGGTGCTGACAGAGCACTGAGGATTGCCAGGATTCATGGGTTTAGGTGAATAGAGAGGTGGAAAGCACAGGGGGCTGAGGAGGTGGTTTTGTCAGCTTGGTGGGGCTCAGTGTGCCAGGGGGAACCGGCAGGGGGGTCCCTGTGAGATGCCCCTTACAAAGGACACTGAGAATCACATTTTTTAGAGCAGAAAGTAGAAAAGTCTCGCAGCGGCGCCAGCCAGGAGCGTCTCAGGAGGAGGGGTGGGAAGCCTGAAGGCAAGTTATACCTTTCTTCTCTCGCTACCTCTGAGAACACATGAATTATCCAGCCTTCCTTCGCCACCCAGAGACCAGGATCAAACCAGATGTGGGGAGTGCTGGTGTTTGTGCCGAGGCCTGGCAGACAGGGGGTGCAGCAGGCAAAGTGTGGGGCACGCAGGCATGAAACCAGAGCTCCCTCTTGGAGAGCATTGTGTGCTTTAAGTCTGAACTTAATTTTAATTCCCCCTTTTCTTACCTTTTTTTTTTTTTTTAAATCAGGCTTTAGATCTCTGTACTTTTTCTTTTTCTTTTTTTTTTTATATTATTATCAGCTGTACGTAAAATGTGCCCAGTAGCCCAAACATAATGAGTGTACTCAGCGTGGAGCCAAAGAAGTGAATGTGCAGGGAGTGCAGAGCCCAGCTCTGCAGGTTCCCAGTGCTGCACTACACTTTTTTTGGGTAGCTCCAAACAAAGTCCTTCCACCTGAACCTCCGCAGGCTTCAGGAGAGGTGGGAGACTGTACATCCCAATCCTCATTTTGCTCAGGAAGCCCCTAACACCAATCTGATCAGCATCCCGTGGCCGAGCAGCCTGGGCTTGGTACATTCAGAATTGCCCTGCGGCATGAGATGAACAAAATTTGAATGCCTGGTGAGCAGCAATCCATCGAGCGGGAGGATGTATTACCCCAAATGGAAATAATTTCTATTGCTAGGGAAGAGAGTGGCCTGTTCTGAGCTATTGCACTGGGCTGCTCAGTAATTTGTGCAGTGCAGATGGGAGCACAGAGCCTTTACTGCGGGAGAGAGCTCGACTCAAGATTGTTAAGGAAGAAACATAATCAGAAAGAGCCAGGAAACATCAAGATCAAAGTTGAAAATAATTTACATTTCATCAAGAACTTGTGGTAAAAGGACAAGGAAAATACCAGGGCCTGTCGGTTATGCTGGGTTTTCAACAAGAGGAGTATGATTCAGGAGGAAAACACCCAGAAATTGACTTTTCCCTGTATTTTCAAAGTGAGAATTGACTGCAGAGCCGCAAGTGTTACTTGAAGTGACATTTGTGGGCGCATTGTGAATATCCTCAGGCAGCAGAAAGCCTTGTTCAGCACCCAGCCAAGTGTCACTTTGAACCCCACAAAGCCCTCACGAGCGCTCTGATGGCAGAAACACAGGATCCAAGGGCTTGGAGTAGTTGATGTTGAGGTTGTCCATAAAGGCGGGTTGCTTTGTGAGCTGCTCTCAGCCTTTCACCTCTATTTTTTGGGGGCAGGGAGAGGCCTTAGCACCAGTGAATCCTCCAGAGTGCAGAGGGAGGAGTGGGCACAGGCAAGGCATCGATGGGATGCTGTTTGTCCTCCTGCCCAACTCCTTGGAATGTTCATGTATTGTTCCTCTATCTGCAGCATTTTAATGCCTTTATAAAATGTTTCCTAACGACAGAGAGATAATTTGGCTAATGCAGCTCTGCACAATTAAGTTCCCCAGTTAACATCCTGTTCCTGCATCAGATGCCCTTTCCTCTCGTAGCCTGTTTTTCATACCCAGGGTAAATATGTTTAATAATCAATTGGCATGTTATTAACGCACAATAACGATCTCACTAAATCGAAGCTCAGTCTTGATTTGAGACACTTACAGTAAATATTGACTGTTCTGCAGAATTATGGCAGAGCCCTGAGCAGTCTGTTCCAATGGGAACTGGATCCATTTTTTAATACTAGTTATTGATTTTCGGCCAGGAAACTGCCTTGAGACATCGGTGGTTTTCCTCCTCCCCTGTGAGCTGTTGGGAGGTGATGGACACGCACCATGGAGACAATATCCCTTTGCTCCATCAATAGTGCCATGGCTAGAGATGGGCAGAGCTGGTGGGCATTTCTCCCTCTCCCTTTGGAGCCTTCCCCAAGGCCAAGGTCACTCCCATCCAGTGGTGCTGGCCGGGGACAGGTCCCTGTCACCCACCGAGGTGACAACGGCTCGCTGCGAAGGTTCCAGTTTAATTTTCCGCCCTTAATTGCCGGTAAGGAACAAAAACAGGCTTGTTTGGACATTTGATGAAGCTTCATGCCAGCTCCCATTTTCCTGCTGTCCTGTGACCTGTCCATGCAAAGAAAGGCTGATGAGAAGCGACGCTCGCTTGTCCCCGTGTGTCCCCGGGTGACGTGGCGCTGGCATCTCCACATGGATGAGCCCGCTGGCCTGCGTGTGACGTGTCTGCAGCCCTGCTGAGATCCACACTCTCTTCCTCTCTGCTCTCCATGTCTCACCATTTCATCCTTCTAATCAGGGCCAGTCCCAGGGGGTGTGGTATCCATGCTAGTTTGCATCCCCACGAGTGAGGCCAGTTGTCCTGCTCGTGCCATCTTTTGATGACGGTCCCATCAGCTCGATGTGTGAGGCTGCTTTTCCCAGGGGAATAGGGTTGGTTTTCCTCCAAAGTCACATGAATAGCAGGTAGGTCCATTATCCACTCAGGTGGGGGAGGGAAGTGGAAGTTAGTCACACCCCATGCAAGATCTGTTAGCGAACACCTCGGAGGGAGCAGATAGGGTGGATTTTCCCTGATAATATCTTGTAAGAGCTCTGTGTTCTTCCACGGAGAGAGGTTTGAAGGACAGTTGGCTCTCAGGGCTGTAAGGTACCACGTATCATGTACAACACACATGGAATTCTTTGGGAATGACTGTGCAGATCATTCTCAAGGTGGGTGAATTCATTTGTTGAAGATATTGAAGGCCAGGGAGCATGTCTGTGCATGGATGCAGGGATAGCTGTCCATGCTCTGAATCCAGAGGAGCTCCCAGATGTGGTCGAGCTGTGATGCCCTGTTAAGGCAGGCGCTGGGGCAGGGCTGTGCCTTGGCCATTGCTCATTGAGATTTGAAGTCCACTGGCGTGGCTGACTGTCCATGTATATTTATGTAGAAGACTTTGCATCCCTGGAAGGTGCTGTTGCTTGTTATTTTGACTGATTACAGGAGAGTGACTGCACTACAATAGCAGGAGCCACTCATTAGCTTTGGCATAGCACGAGAGAAATCGGCAACTCGTTCCAGCCACATCCGCCCCTGGAGGTGAATATTAAACAGGAATTGATCCCGGGTAATGAGAACACAGCCCGGGCTGCTGCGATTAGCACCGCTTGCATTTTAAATAGTTAATTATTTCAACAGGCAGAAGGAGCTTTCCGGGGGGGCGGGGGAGTGTGCTGTGTTTGGGGTGGTGGGTGTGTGTGAAGGGGTAAGTGTTGGGGTGATGGCACTGAGTGGTTTTGGGGGAGTTGGGAGGGTCACGTTTGGAAGCCTTGTGTGCATATGGTGTGAGTGTGGGCAGGGTACACCTGGAATGCTGCCTGGAGAGTGCTGGGGGGAGCTTTAATCCCGGTGGGCAGCCTTTTGGAGCTGTGTATCTTGGAGCAAACAAGTTTTGGGCAGAGTTCAAAGAGCTGCTGGAGATGAGGGTCTGGGGGCACGTGTGTATGTGCTGCACCACCTGAGCGTGCAGGGTCCATTTCCAGTCTCTCCAGTCTCAGGGCAAGTAAAACCCGGAGGATCAGGCCTGGAAAGCTGCAGTGGGAATATACTGAATCCAGTTTTTCTTGCATTATTCCCTCATCTCTGCTGCCTCCCTTCTTCTGGAGCACTGCGCAGAAACAAAGGGAAGGCGAGGGAAGGTGGTGAGTGCCAGGGGAAGGCGTTCTGTCTGCCTGGAGACAGGGGAATTATCCAGCTCGAATAAATACCTTTCAAAAAGAGAGGAAAGAAAGAGAATTTCGCCCTTCTCTTCACCCCACGCCTCCCAAAATACCAAATCACCATGATTAAAAATTGACTCAAATGGACAAGCAGGCCCGGTAATTGATTGTGGCCTTTCATTCTTGCAGCCACACTTAATTAACCTTTAGACTCAAATACCAAGCACTGGTTAGACAGAAAGGTGTAGGCAGGGAAGAGGACGACAGTGCCTGTTGGGAGGATCCTGGGCTGTGAGAAGTCCTCTGGGGTGAAGATGCCTGGATGATGCTCTAGGGAAGAGCAGGCTGTGCAGTGACACGAGGCTTGGATTTGGAGGTTTAGTTCCCTTTACCAGACTGCAGAAGGCACAATAAACCCTTCCCAGATTTTTTTTCCCCCCAGTGTGTTGCAGCTTGGCTCCCTTTCATGTGCTGTTACTGATACTTATTGCTTATGTCCATAGTCAGGAGGTGACACCAAGTTGTGCTCAGCTGTAGGAAACCATCGGGCTCAAAACTGCACTGGTGGGTTTGTCTTTGTGTGACAGTGTTATCTTGTAGTGGTGGGGGGAAAAAAATATGCAAAATACCTGTCAAGGAGTGCTATAAATGGACTCTCTGCTAGTAAAAAGCTTAGTTGAAGGGTGATTTTTTTTTCCCCAGCGTGTGTCCTGTTAAATCACTCCCCAGAACTGAACCGAAAACATGTGGTGAGCTGGGATTCCTGTGGCCTTTCCCTTAGGGAAGGGTTCAAAACACATTGTTTGCTATGAGAATCCGAGAGAGTCAAGGATAAATGTCCTGCCACAGGGGCTGTGTGGAGCTTGGTCCTCCCACAGTGTTATCTCCTCAGCAGACCTTCCCTGAGGATCTGCGAGAGAGTGTGTTTGGGTGCAAAATGGGTATTTTTGTCTCTTTGAAGACCTGCCTGTCTCCCACACATCCCCCTTCCCTTTCATCTGTGGACCCTGTGCTTTTATGCTGGTGATCATTAATGCAGAGCTCCCCTGGCCTCCTTACAGCACGAGTTGTCTCCTCTCTGTGCAATGCAGATGTGCTTTGACCTGGAAAACCGTTGCCAGCAGCAGATGGAGCAGACCTGCAGGCCCAGCTGGTCCGTGCCCTGCCAGGTGCTGTGGATGCTTTGGTTTCAAAATGCTTTGCTTTAAAGAAACTTAAACTTCCAAGTCTTCCCCGAAATTGGGGATGTATCAGAGGAAACTTGGGGGGCGAGGCATCAAAATGCGTGATATAAATGAGGTTACTCATTTCAGAGGAGTCAAGGATGAAGGATGAGGAGGCTCCGAGTGGTTGATCTAATGAAGGTGACGTGGCTTTGAAACTCTCCTGTGGTATCAGGTCTGGTTTTTACATCAAGCCCTGGTTCAGCATGAAAACAGGAGGGCTCATTTGGAGAGCAAAGCTGAAACCCGGGCGCGTGAATAGGAAATACACGGCACGATAAATAGCAAAGGTTCCTTCAGGAACAGTGGCAGCTCTTGAGTGTGCATGGGAAATCGTTTGCTTCCAGATATGTAAATGTCTGAGCGTTCAGGAAGCTTGGTCCCAAATTTTTGGATGCCTGGGCTTGGCTCCTAGTCCAGCCTCTGTGGCAGGACTTCAACTGGGTCCTACCTGCAGCTCTTTCTGTATTCATCTCCCTTCGACCGGGGGCCTCGGGAGGCTTGGAGACAAATTGCATTTGTGCATATCAGATGGAGACTTTGGGGGTTTGAGCAGGAATTCGCTGCCTTTTGTCTTTTATCATTAGGAGTCAGGGATGGAGGTGACAACAGAGTCATGTATGAATGCAGAGTAAACAAAGCTGTGTGGGGGTGTGATGACATGTTTCTTTTGTCCCTCCGAGTGCTCCCGGGTTATGCATTTAATTTGTTGTGCAATTGGCAGCTTTAGAAGTACTTAAGCATCCAGCTATCCTTGCCTAAAAATAACTGAAAAGCAAGTGGGTTGTTTTTTGTGTTCAGGACGAGGTGGGCCAAGGAGACAAATGTGTTTTGCGAGCCAGGAATGCAGCACAATCCAGCAGGTCCACCATGCTTTTCTGGTTGTTTGGGTCTTTTCTTCATCCCTTCCCCAGTTAGCAGCAGCTCTGGCCACAAGCAGCTGGTGGTTAAAGCACCAGCCCAGGATTTAGGTGATTTAGGCCGAATCTCTCATTTTGTTTCTGTCTTTCTGTGTCATTCCAGTCTCTCTGCAGTCGTAATATCACCACTTCTGCACAAGGTGGGTTGCAAGAGTACATATATTAAAGATTGGGAGGCATTAAGGTGCTGTGGGAAGGCTCCTGCATAGCAAGGGAGTGTGCACTCGCAAATCTCAGCAGCTCAGAGGGTCGACAAAAGCAGCCTCAAATATATTATTTTTTATATCTCATTATTTCTGAGTCACTTGGAAGGTTTTGAACCGTCCTTGGCAAGGAGAGAGAGACCTGCCTTGTTAGGTCAGAAAATCACAGAATCATTTAGGCTGGAAAAGACCTCCAAGGTCACCGAGTCCAACCTGTGCTCGACCCCCACCTTGTCCCCCAGCCCAGAGCACTGAGTGCCACGTCCACTCATTCCTTAGGCACCTCCAGGAGATTCCACCACCTCCCTGGGCAGCCCTTTCCAATGCCTGACAACCCTTTCAGTGAAGAAATTCTTCCTGATGTCCAACCCGAGATCCAAGACAGAGGTTTTGACTTCCCTCCCTTCGTGCTGTTGGCTCTGCCTTTCATGAGAAGCAGGACTGTGGGAGTATCTCCAGCCCAAGGGGGATCCTGTACCCCTGGTGCTGGCAGTGCAGACTCTCTCTGGCACTCCTGACTGGGAAACTCAGGATTTTGAGTTAGTCTGGGTGCTTGGCACTCCTCAAAGTCGGGCTCAAGGTGCTGGTACCCAGCATCATCTCCAGGTCGGTTCAGCTCAGTGATGCAATGGGTGATGGAGAGCTTGGACCTGGTGCTGCCGTGGGCAGGAAGCCCCGCCTTGGTGTTTGCTTTCAGAGCTGCTCTTAGTCCGTATTTAGCAGCAGCACCGCTCAGGAGCAGTTCCTGAACCCTCACAGATGTGTTTGGCAGCTGATAACGGGGCTGAACTTTTTGTTTCAGATCCCACGGAAGTTTGGAGCTGAAAAACCTCGTGAGCCCAAGGCCCGAACCCCTAGAAAGATTAAAATTCCCTACCCCTACCTCGCAAAGGCGCTGAGAGTCTGTCTGGCAAGACAGGTTCATTAACAAATTAATAGAATAATCAGCGGGGCTTTGTGTGCGTTTTGTAGATAAAAAACTGGTAACAGCGTTCTTTGGCTCTTTAATGGGCTGATAAGAGCCAACTATCTGCTCCATGGCGGGGCTAATCAGAGAGATAACAGAGGTTAAATCAACTGCAGGGCCCTGGCGAGGGCAGCGCAGAGGGAGCTGCTTGGCGGGGATGGATGGAGGAGGGAGCTCGGGGGTTTTGAACAGGATGAAAGGGAATAGCAGCGGAGTGAGGGGGAAGGAAAGGGAAGGGAGAGAACCAGGCTCCAGCTCCGTGAGTATTTTTAGGAGCGCTGTGTGAAGTCCACGAGGGCTGCGCCTCTGGGAGGCTGATGCAGTTGAGAAGTGGCTGGTTGGGGTGTCGGGATCTGTGTGTGTTCTCAGGCCTTTCCGTGGGGAAAGGACAAGGAACACGCTGCCCAGAGAAGCTGTGGGTGCCCCATCCCTGGCAGCGTTCAAGGGCAGGTTGGGTGGAGCTCTGAGCAACCTGGTCTAGTGGGAGGTGCCCACGGCAGGGGTTGGAACGAGATGATCTTTTAAGTCCCTTCCAACCAAAATCATTCTCTGACTCTGTGATTCTATGAAAGTGGTTGCCAGCACCTTCTGTCTATGATAAAGAGCTGGTGAAAGTGTGGGATGTGTTTCCTTAGGGGGTCCAGCAGGGAAGAGGTGGAATGGGCTGTGTGCAGGCACAGCAAAGCCAAGGCACTTCATGGTCAATGGCCCCATCACCAAAGGTCCACGAAGAACCAGGTGTGAGCCTTGCTGTGAGAATTTTAAGCTCCATCTTAACACC
Organism: Pipra filicauda; assembly: GCF_003945595.2. Classification (NCBI taxonomy): domain Eukaryota; kingdom Metazoa; phylum Chordata; class Aves; order Passeriformes; family Pipridae; genus Pipra; species Pipra filicauda. The sequence continues at coordinate 59,202 of NW_024104464.1, forward strand.
AGGCTGTTCTAGGCCATGCTTAGCAGCTCCTGCCTGGCATTCCAGCCCAGCTGCACCCCGGGGGCCAAACACAGCAGGAGTGAGTGGCAGGTGGAGGCAGCCAGGTTGGGCAATGCTTCCTGTTCCTTCCAAACCGAGGTGTCTGCTGGTTTTTCTGAACAAAGCCCACAGCCTATCTCCTCTCCACAGGCCTCCTGCACACCCACGACTTGCAGCAAGTGGGAGCAGCCCTCAGGTTTGGGAGCAGCAGAGCTGCACAAACGGTGGCTTTGGCAGAAGTGTCATTTTACCTTCATAAATTACAGGCATGTCTGCTGAAATATTGATGGCAGCATGAGAGAGATCCTTGGGCTGGCCTCGGGAATGCAGCAGTGGAGAGTAATCAGGATTCAGGGCTTGTTTTGCTTTCTGCAGCCTCCTCCGTGGAGGTTTTGGGGTGCATGTGGCATCCGGGGACCTCTGCTCGCGTGTCATGCCAAGGGCGGGGGGTTTGTCCTCGTGTCACCTCCCCAAAAGCAGGCTGTGGAACGTGGCCACAAAGGGGCTGCGCTGGGGAGGGCTTGGCTCTGCCTTTCCCTCAAGGACTATTAATTTCTACAATATTTGCTTTGTTAAAGAAAGGACGTTGTCAGGCGGCTTTCAAGTGATGTGTGAAAGTGCCTCTAATAAGATGTTCTGGGGAAGCCTGCGGGCAGCCCCGCCTCTCCGCCGAACTTCTCCAGGCCTTCTTTGAAAAGAGCATCAGCAACCTTGATCCTCCTCCTCCACTAGTGGAGGCACTTTCCGCACTCGCTGCAAACTCCTCCGGCGCGGGGAGCGGGGGGCGGAGGCGCCGGGCAGAGCGGGAGGGCCGGGGAGCCGGGCTCGGTGGATAATTGCGTGTGTCTGGCTGCCAGGGAAGAGAAACGAGGAGGGGATGGCGCGGAGGGGTGGGAGTTTTCCTTGGAGAAGCAGCTGCAGCTCAGGGCTGGTGCTTGGTTAATCAGCGCAGCGTGGAAGAAGCTGTAAATAAGACCTGGATCTTCCTCTCTTATGGCATCCTCCAAAGGGGTCTCCCCTCTTCCTTTGGATGGAAAAGGGTGATGAACCACATTTTGCCATCACCAGCAGAGTGTCCTAGCTCGGGCTCTGGATGTCCTTTAGGGATTTTGGTCTCCCTGCCATCCGAGCTGCAGAGTGCAAGTTAAATAGGTTTAACCCCTCCTGCTTGTACACTGCCTTTCCCCACGGGGCAGCACTCAGTGTGCCTGGCTCTCCCCTTCCATATCCACAGTACACTGCCTGCCACGTGTTCTCCATCTTCTCCAGTGCCTCAATGCCAAGATGAAGGATTGGGGTTATTTAATGTGCTTCTTGCTGGGCCATTCCCTTCTGTTATAGGGGAAAGCCAAAAAAAGCCCCCTGAAAGCAGCTTCTGGTCAATGCGGTGTCAGGACCAGCGTGTGCAGCCCTGGGATGGAAACCCGTGTGTGGAAACCTTCTGTGTGTAAACTGTTGTTTTTCAGGGATATTTTATTGGTTTTGCAACTGTTGAAGGAATTAAGTATTGATTAACTAATCAATACTGTGCACTGCTCTCCCACCTTTCATCCCAGAAACTCCAATCCCGTTGCAGATGTTAATGAGGTGTGAACACGGGGGTTTGAGTGGTGAAGGGGTAAACTGAGGCACGGGGCCAAGCTCTGCCTCCTCCTCCTCCCTTTTCCACTGTGGATCCCAAAGGGCTGGAGGCCTCTAGCTGCCTGGAACAGAGCAGGACTGTTAATAAAACATCAAAACCATTAGAATCTAAAGAGCAAACAGAAATGGGAGATTAAAGGCCATCCCAGGCCTCGGCTCCCTCCATCCCCAGAGGGATCCAGGGATCCTTGCAGTCCAGGGGGTGTGAACTCGGGGAAGGGACTTTTAGGAAGTTCTGGCAAGTGGGAGGGGAAAATAAGGAAATAAAGACGTGCAATAAAAGGCAGGAGGAGGTAGGGGAGGAGCTCCATTCCTGGGTAAGGAGGTGGTGTGAAGGTGCCATCTGATAGCCCAGAGCAATCTTAGTTTGGAGGTGAGGAGCCTTGACACGAACTCTGGCAGTGACAAACTACCTCTTTTTTTCTCCTTTTTATTTTTTTAAAATTTATAAGGATTCTGGGGTTGTTGGGAGGCTTAATTAATCAGTTAAGATGTTTTCCACTGTTATTGTGCCTCCCCTCAAAGGCTTCTGACAGTAAATTCTCATCAAGTGGAAGATCTAATAAGTGCCAATTATTGAAGTTTGCTAATTGCCACCTAATAATAATGCTGATTAATAATGCTTTTAACACCGCTGCTGATCTCAAATGTGGGTACATGTGCTGCAGCACCATTGATTAAAATTGTCATTTCTTCTGCTTTGTGGCTAAGTGGGGTAAAAATGAGGTCGGTGGCATTTTTTTATTGTCCAAAGAGCACATTGTTCTAACCCTTGCCTGGAAAAACGTGCGGAATTCCTAAGGAAGATATTTAAAAATTAAGGGATAAGTGTGTGAGGATAATACATCGCAGAGAAGCGGTTCGTTCATTTCCTTGACAAGTGTAATTTAGTTTTAATTATTTATGATTCTTCATAGCCCGCTAGTAAATGTTCTGTAGGATATTTTGTAAAACTAATGAAGTCTTAGTAATAGGAGACCTCACTCGAGCCCTACATGGAGCAGTGGGGAGATGCAGTTGTCTCTCAGCTTCTGGTTATTCCATATCGGATCAGGGATGTTCTGCATGATTATCCCTTAGGAATCCCACCCAGGTGGAGCTGCTGCTGCTCTGGTCGTGTGGGAAGTGGATCCCAAAGCTTGGGTTTGCTGTAAAACTTTTTGTGGAGCCGTGGTGACGGGACAGAGCTGCGGGGAGAGGGGAGGCTCGCCCTCATCAGAGCATCCCACAGCATCCCGTGGGGTTCGTGATCCCACTGGATTGGTTGTAAACTGGGTTTTCCCTCTAAATTTATTCCTATTTTGATTTTTACTCGGAAATGCCCCAGAGGGTGAGGAAACACGGAGCGAGGAGGGGAAGCCCCTTGCTTTGAACTCACGCAGAGTGTTCCTCACACATCCTCCCAGGGGTGTCAGGAGCAGGGGCTGGGACAGACACGGGATGCCGGCATTCCCGGCTGCTGGGCTTGGATCCGCTGGGCAGGCGTGTCCACAGCAGCATGGGGCCTCGAGCAGAAACCTAAATTTAAATGTTAAAAGGCTTTTGTTCATTACTGGTGGCATTTCCTCCCCCTCCCCATTTGTCACTTGGAGCGGAGCTGTGACTCTTTTAATATCAAACAAATAATAAGCTCCCTCTAAAGTGATTTTTCTGACAAGGAGCTCAATATATTAAACTTTATCTATATTTTAATAGCCAATTTCACACCAAACTGCCTTCTTAATAATGTATTTACCACCTGGGGATATTATTCCAACCCATCTGGAAAGAATTGGAAATTAACTGTCCCTAAACTGAGTCTGTGTGTGCTTTAGATGCAGCGGAGATAACAGCGGTGTCATTCCTAGGGGAAGTGGGGGAGGAAGCTCATCATGCACCGAGCAAAATGTCAGCAGCAAAGGCAATAGCTGGCGGGGAAAGGAGTGCTCTCCTTGCAACCGAGAGCCCAGCCCACCTCTGGAATATTCAGCCTCTCCCGGGAGCAGCCCAGAGCACCTCGAGGGCCTCTTCTGCGCTTTTAAGAGCGCAGGGTTTTGGTTTCCAAGGATTCAGCATGGATGCAGGGCTCGGGGGAGCACCGGCATCGTGCCTGAGCTGCCGCTGGTCGCCTGCCCCCGTGGTGTCAAGGCCCCACAAGTGGGCACCCAGAGGAGGGGGGAAAAAGCTGTGTTTTCCCAGGCTGGAGCTGCTAATGGGAATTTATCTGGTCGGGCAGTGTGTTTAACTCGCTCTGGTTTGGAGTGCTCCTCCCTGGTCCTGTCTGAATCAAGACTGCAGCCCAGGCAGCTTGCAGCCTCCCCTCTCCGTGTGGAAGTGCCAGGGGGGGTGTGTTTGGAAAATATCGCTTTGTTTAGTCTGAGTTGTAGATATAGTTATATATATATATATTGTTGCTATTTGTTGACTTCCTTCAGTTTCAAGGGGTTGGACGGTTCTGCTCTCCTGGCGCTTGGTTCTGTGTCAAAAGAAATGGGATGGTCCCAAACCTGCAGAACCAGTGTCCCCTCTTGGTGCTGGAATGTCACCTGGCCCCTCCAGACAAAGGGCCAGGCAAGAAAAAATACTTCTTATGGCTCTTTTACTCTCAAAATAGGAGAGGGATAGGGTGCCTAGTCCAGAGAGCAGAGTTGTCCTAAGCACTGCTTTGCCAAGCTGGGCTTAAATCAGATTTTAGAATCACAGAATTGAAATTGGGTTGAAAGGGACCTTAAATCTCATCTCCTTCCCTGTTATGGCCATACCATGGAGGTGTCCCAAGGAAGGGTCACCTTCCACTATCCCAGGTTGCTCCAGGCCTTGTCCAGGCTGGCCTTGGACACTTCGAGAGATGGGGCAGCCACAACTTCTCTGGGTAACCTGTGCCAGGGTCTCCCCACCCTCACAGGGAGGAATTTCTTCCTAATACCCAACCTAAACCTGCTCTTCCTTAGTTTGAAGCCACTCCTCCTTATTCTGTCACTACAGTTCTTTATAAAGAGACCCTCTTCATCTTCCTTGTAGGCCCTTTCAGATCCTGGAAGGAATTTTGACTATATTCCTTGTCAAATATAAGCCTGTCGAGGTCTGTGTGGGGTGATGCCACTAATTCCTGGCTGTACAGAGCGTCCCTCGCAGCGAGGGGACATCAGGGATGGCATTGCTGGGACATCCAGCCCGAGCCAGAAGTGAGCTTTCCTTTTCTCCCCCCACAAAAAGCCCTTCCCGGGCCTCCCGGGTGTGTTTTGTGGGAAAGACCGCCTGTGGGGTGAGGGCTGCTGGTTTTTGTGCCAGACCTGGTCTTACATCCCTTGGTGATGGCTGGTAAAGGGTTCACAGAGCACAGACATCACTGCCGGCATCCCCACGGATGCCCAAACCTCCCTCACACCGCTCTCCTCGGCAGGAAAATCACAGAGAGTTCCATTGTTTCAAAGTTTCCCTTGAACGTGACTGTGTTTGGAGGTTTGTTTTCATTATTCATAAATTTCCACCAGACGACACCCGCACCAAAGCAGATTAATCCTCGAAGTGTTTCCTTTTGTTTTTAAAATAATTAAGGGCAGCTGCTACTTAAAGTCAACTAAAACATCCCAGTTTTCAGATAAAAGTGTCTCGTGTTTGTTGTTGTAATGAAGTAGCTTGACATGGAGATGAAAGTCTCTGCTGTTTGTGTTGTAAAATCCGGGTTTGACGCCATTTTTGAGCAATGTCAAACTGTTTCCTTACATTTTGAACAAGACACGCTTTGATCTAGGGAAAAAAAAACCCGCCCAAGATGTTTCAATTGGAATGGAAAAGCAGCAGCCCTTAATGATTTTAAAATAGGATCAAATGTTTCAATCATTATGTTATGTCACATAATGACATCCTCGTAGCTGCGCTGTGTGATGCTCAGCGTTGCATTTAGCATCGGGAAGTGTTGTAGAAATAATTCAAAATAATCTAAAAGGCTGAAATGAAATAGCGAAATCGCAAAGCGACTCCTTAAAGCGTCAAAAATAATAATAAAAAAAAAAAGAAAAGAAAGAATTCTGGTTCCCGGCAGTTTTGGAGTTGCTGAGCTCGTTGGAAGAAAAAGTGTGTGCGGGGCGCTTTTGGTTTTTTTTTTTTCGTTTGGAATGTGAACAAAAACAAAGCAGCGGAGAAGTTGAAAGCACCTTGTGAAATGGAAATTCTCCAAATCGACCCATTTTAGCTGTGAGCCCACTTCTGCTCTGGAGTGAGGGAAGCACTGAGGAGGAGGAGGAGGAGGAGGAGGAGGAGTAGGAGGAGTGGGGCTCTCTGGGCTGCGGCAGCACCCAGGCCCTTCGGATCAGGGCTGAATTTTGGATGAAATTGGGAAGCCATGTGGTGTTTGTGCATCCCCAGGCTAAGCCAAGTGGTTTTGGGTACCTTTGCTTTTTTTTTTTGCTGCTTTTGCAGTTTCCCAGCAGAGACACCGGGAGGGGAGGGGTGGAGGCAACAGGGTGCAGTTTTCCTTTCCGTGTGATCCAAAGGGCTTGGTGCCGTGGTTCCTGGATCCTTGGGTGTTGCTGTCAAAAATCTGGGAGCAGGAGGGCAGTACAACCACCTCTGCAGTGCCCAAATCCTGAGCTCAGCACAGAGACGGGCGCGTGACAGCCGGGTCAAGGAGGAGAGGTGCAGGAAGGCTGCTGGAATCCTGCAAGGGGAGGAGATGAGCGCTGACAGTTACCTGGGGACCCGGAGATACCAGAATCCCTAACTTAATCAGACAGATAACGGGAGCAGCTAGAGATGAGGCAGGAGCAGGAACCGCCGAACAATAGGAGCCAGCCCCCCCCGGGCCCTCGTGCTGCGAGCGAGATAATAAACTATATAAAAATCTGTCACCGCGCGATAAGTGATGAATTAGAATCAATTATATGTTTAAAATAATAGACCTCCCCGTGGTGTTCCCCTCCAGAACGCTGATGGCTCTTGCCTGGGCTTGGCAGCAGTGGTGGCACTTGCTGGCAGTGTCACCGTCGGGGCTGGGACGCCTCGCGCAGGCGGCTTTGGCGCCGGGGTGAGAGCCCAAGTCAGGGCTGGCAGCTGAGATTTTGGCATTTAAATTTGGCCACGTGTGGCCTGCGGATGCGGCAGGGTTGTGCCGTGGCCGGTGCAGCGACCTCCAACCCGCTGCTCATCGTTATTGGTAGTTTTTAGAGATTTACCATTTTTCCTGCATTATCGGCCACTTCACGCGCGGCCTTGCTGCTGCTCCCTGCGTGGAGCAGCTATTTCCGAGCTGCTGAGTGCTGTTCTGCTAAATAACACCGCTTGAGTGTGTTTTTCCTCTCCCTCAAATGCCAGGAGGACAGGAGAAGGTGTGAAAATGCAAGATTAACCCCGTGAATCACCCATCAAGTGATGCACGGTTTGTTTTGTGAGCTCTGGGCTGGCAGGAGGGGGAGGCATCCGACTGGATTTCCCTGTTGGTACATGTTGGATGTGATGGTTAGTAAATATTCCCAGCAGAGCTCTTGCAGGGTGGTGGGATGAGCTTGCTTGTCCAGCCCAGTACTAAATTTGGGTTGAAAACAGATATATTGCCCAGAAGCTGTGGCTGCCCCTGGATCCCTGGAAGTGTCCAAGGCCAAGTTGGACAGGGCTTGGAGCAACCTGGGATAGTGAAAGGTGTCCTTGCTCATGGCAGAGGGTTGGAAGGAGATGATCTTTAAGGTCCCTTCCAACTCAAACCATTCTAGAATTCTATGATATTTGCTCTTCTGACCATGTTGCTTTTAAAGGGGCTCAGGAGAAGGCTGGGGCTTTGGAAGAACATCTCACCTGGGGGTGGTGGTTGTGTTTATGAGCTGCTCTGGTTGGCAGTTGGACTAGATGACCTTTAAGGATCCCTTCCGACCTAAGGCTGGACTTGATGATCTTGAGGTCTTTTCCCATCTTAGTAATTATATAATTCTATGACTCTAAACTGGGATTCTGTGGTCATTTTGGTGAGGTTCAGAGCAAAGTCCTTGTTTTCCTATGGAAACTGCAGTGCTGTGACTTGTCATGGACTGGCTGCAAAATGTTTGGAGACCACTGGGCTCAGCCTGTGTCCTTCCTTTCTCGGCACATTTCCAAACCCAGCCTTTTCACGTAACCCCATTCGTGTGTTCTCAGGTGGTTTTGCAAAGCTTTATATTGCTCTAATTAATTTGATGTTTTTCCCACTAAAGGCATTTTTCCCACTGTTTGCTGCCCTCCTCCAAACTGCAAGCTGGGGAGTTTCCCAGCTCGCCGCACCGATGGAAGGCAAAATACTCTTTGTCCAACAAAAGTTGGATTGGAAACCTGTGCCTGGGCTGGTTTGCTTTATTATTTTGTTAAATAGCACAAGTTGCAGCCATAAAGCCCCTGGAAGCCTGTGCTAAGCAGGGGCGCTGGGACCAGTGCTAATGGATTGAAGCGAGCGGCTCACCAGCCACAGGGGTGCCCTGGGATTTCCCTTTTGAATCTTATTTACATTCGGACTAACTATAGCTCCCAAGCTTGGCTATAAATAATTTCTGGGAAAGAGTTGTCTAATTAAATGTACAGCAGCAAAGAAAGTACTTTTAACCACAACACTGGTGTCCTAATGAACGTAATCACTGGATGGGGACAGCTTAGGAAACAGAACTTGACATCTCCCGGCGGAGGCGGAGAGATGGAGGGGAAACATACTTGGGGAGAATTCCCAATCAATATTTAATTGTGTAGCATGTAATCTGCCTTAGTATTTTTTAAAATAAAATGAAAGCCCTGCCAGAAACTGGAGAACCTTTAAAGCAGATTTGAGTAGGGGGAGTCTCTCTGTTTTTACAGCTGTCCAGGGAGGGAACAACATCTAACTGCCCCCGTAGGCATGACAATTGTTCTGTGGTTGGCAAAATGGTCTGAATTCAGGCTTTGATGCATGGATTTACAGCCTTCCCCCATCCATCACAGTCTTCCTCCCTTCCTGGTGTCTCAGTTTCATTGTCTGTAAACGGGGAATACAGAAATTCCCCCAAACCTCACAGGTGTAGTTTGTGTCTCTAATGCGTTCTGAGAGTGAGCAGTCATCAAGTTATCCCTAATAATGGATATCCACGGAATTTCACAAGGGCACGTAGTGATAGAACAAGGGAGAATGGGCTTAAGCTGAAGGAGGGCGGGTTTAGATGAAATATTAGGAATAAATCCTTCCCTGTGAGGGTGGGGAGGCCCTGGCCCAGGTTACCCAGAGAAGCTGTGGCTGCCCCATCCCTGGAAGTGTCCAAGGCCAGGTTGGACAGGGCTTGGAGCAACCTGGGCTAGTGGAAGGTGTCCCTGCCCATGGCAGGGGCTGGACTAGATGATCTTTAAGGTCTCTTCCAAACTATTCTGTGGTTCTATAGTCAGCCTTGTGCCACGGTGGTACAGAGGTAAAAGACACCAAGAGCTGGTGGGGTTGGGTGATGGGCAGAGCTCTGTACTGCGGACAGATCCAGGTAGATCCAGGGATCCAGGCTGAATTTGCAGCAGCAGAGAGGCTCCTGGGCAAGGCCTGATGCTCAGCTGGGAGTTTTTGGCTCTGTGTGGGAGTAGGCAATGGTGTAAATACCCGAGGAGTGGCTGGTTGCTTGCAGGATGTGTTCAGTGAGGAGACATGTCCCTGTCTCTGTGGAGTGTCACAGCAGGTGCTGGTGAGCCACTGGGAGCAGTGCTGCTGCTGGGGCAGCATTCCTGCAAGGAATGTGCATGTGGTAGGGAGTGATGGAAAAGTAACCATGACTGGTTGTTCATAACCAACTCAAAGTTTGTGTCTAGAAATTAAATTTTAGATTGGATATTAGGCAAATTTTCTAAGGGTTATCCAGCACTGGAGCAGGCTGCCCAGGGCAGCAGTGGAATCACCATCCCTGTGTGGATGTGGCACCTGGGGACATGGGTTAGTGGTGGGTTTGGCAGTGCTGGGGAATGGCTGGACTCGATGGTTTTAGAGGACTCTTCCAACTTAAATTATACTGTGACTCTATGAAATACAGCAGGGCAGCTCACGTGCAGCCTGGCTTGCACCCTGCAGAGTGTTGGGCCTTCTCAGAAGGCTGGGACACAAAGTTAGGGGGGGCACCAGCATAAATTCATGCATTTCCAATTGGAGCAGAGAGACTGCTTTATGCTGTTATAGCACCAGCATGGAGGAGGGTTTGGGAATAACACAGCCTGGAATACATAGCCCCCTGGTTTGGTGTGGTGGCCCTGGCAGGGATGTGCAGCAGAGGGATGTTTGTGGCTGCTGCAGCTCAGGCAGCAGTGCCAGCCCTTGCTGAGCGCTCGCTCCATCCCCAGGGGATTCTCTCCGGCTCTGCTGCGATTAATCTCATCGGCCACTGGATGTCAATGTTGCCTCACCCAATTACAAGTGGGAAAGTCCTGGATCTTCAGAGAGGGGGAGAAATTCTGTTGTCAGAATAGTGCAGGTTGGATGTTGTTTTCTTGTGCAAAGTTGGTTATTAAACATCATCGAGCCACGTACAAAGGTACCGAGGAGAAATCAGTCATTGCTCTTGTTTTGCTCAGCCAGGGCGGGATTTGATCCAGTCTGTGTGAAGACTAAACCCTGGTTTGGGACAAAAAAGCCTCAGCAGGATGAAAAGCTGGATACAAAAATGTATCCCCTTCTCTGAGGCACAGCTGAGGTGTCGGTGGTGTTCTGGAGGACAGGGATGTGTTCCTTGGAGCTGGGTGCAAGGGAGGTTTGAGGACATGTACTCAGAAAATCCAGCTCTGGAAGGGGAGGGCTCTCAGAAAGCAGATCTGGATTTCAACATTGCAGCTTGGCCTCCTCCCCGTTATCCATCTCCCAGCCAGTGGCGGGGAAGCAGCTGCATCCTGCCAAGATTCATGACCAAGAACGCCTCTCCCCCACCTCCTCCCTCCCTGCCACAAATATTTTAAAGCCAGGCCCCGGGTTGGGGGGCAGGTGCCTGTCAGCACACCCAGATGGGACATCTGTGGGGAGAGCAGGATTCCTTGGGAAGTGGGAGCCCTGAGCTGGGGTGCAGGTCCGTAGGTATGGCCTGGTAGGGTGAGATGCACCTCAGTCCTTTCTTCTGTGATGTGAAACTACTCAGTATAGACATTCCCACAGTGAAAACGTGGGGTTACAGAAGCTCTGTGTGTCCTCCCCTTGGACAGAACATCCCTGGCAGTGGGATCTGCGGGATGGTGAGGGCTTCCTGCCCTCCCTCATGCCTCTGCAGCAGTTAAAGGCAGGACATTGCTCCCTGGAGCTACCAGCCTTTCTTCCTAGCAGTAGGAAGGAAAATGGATTTGTGGTTTCCATCCCTTTGGAATTATTCCCCCCCCTTTCACGTTGAGTTCATTTGAGCACGTTAATATCTCAAATTTAATGATAAGTCTAACGGAATTCATTTCTAAGATAAATAAGATGTTATTAGTACATTAGTAGCAAAAAATGTGCAAGGACACTGCTAATCTAAGGTGAAAGTGCCTTCCTGCGTGAAATTTAATTAGCAGATTGTGTTCTATTAGTGACTTTTATGGGGATTTCATGAAAATGAATACAAATATGATCCAGGCAGCCTCTCCTGTGAAATGAGAGCCTCGCTAACCCACCCTCCCTCTTCCCACCAGGAAAACACGGATGTGTGTCCTATCCCTTTGCCAAAGGGGACTTTGTGGAGGCAGAAGGGCAGCCCGTGGCCACCTTGCAGCTTAGGGATGAGGCTGAAGGGTGTCACATCAGCTGAGTGTGCTCACAGCAAGTGAAGCAGGGTGGGGGGGTCAGAATTATCCCGTCTTTCCCCTCTGCCTGAGCAAGCAGCTGGTCGGAGCTGCTTTTCCATGAAAAAAGCGGCGATGGTTATGGAGATCTCTCTCCTCCGTGCTCGGAATTTTGTCCCCAGCCAGATGTCCTGCAGCAGGCAGCCATGGTGGCAGAGGATGCCAGGTCCTGCCCGGGGTCCATCTCAGTGGCAGTGTCGTGGTGCCGTGTGCTGCCAACCCTCGGCGTCCCGCCGGGCTGGCGGCGTGTGGGAGCTGCAGGGGATGGATCCCATCCAGGAGCTTCATACATCTTTTAAAGACTTCTGGTCGCCTCGCGGGCCCGGGGGGGTTGTGCAGCTGTCACAGCCAGGCTGGGCTGGAGTCACACGCTGCAGAGATGTGCTGGTGTCCCTTCTCCTCCCGGCTCACCTTGCAGAGCCAGCACAGCAGGGACTCCGTGAAGGAGCCGTGGAGGTGACACTGATGCATCTTCCTTGGTTTTCTGCTGAACACCAGTGCCTGGGGTGTTTCTGGAGCTGGAAAACATTTCCATGATGTGGTTTCAGGAGCTTGTAGGTGGCTTGTAAAGGAAAAACATCTTATCGTCAGCAACAAGAAAATAAATAAATAAGAGGCTTTTCTGTCCTCAGTCTTTCCTGAGAAGACTGTCTTGTACCCCAGCTGTTACTGTGGCATAACCTCCTGTACCCAATCTAGGATCTTCTAGTCCCAGTCACTGTGGGTGGCTAAAGGAGATATCACAGAATAGTTTGGGTTCAAGGAACCTTAAAGCTTATGTTGTTCCACTCCCTGCCATGGGCAGGGACACCTTCCACTAGCCCAGGTTGCTCCAAGCCCCATCCAACCTGGCCTTGGATACTTCCAGGGCTGGGACAGCCACAGCTATCCCTCAGTGGTGCTGCTCCCTGCTCTTGGGACCAAAACCCAGGGTGAGATTCTGCCTCATGCAAAACCTGCAGCAGAACTGCCATGAGGCCACTGGCCTCCAAACCAGGAGGTTTGGACACCGTGTCAGCAGCTGCCCATGAGATCTTTGTTGGAAAATGCTCAGGAATTGGAGCTCCAGAGGAGCAGAGGGAGGCTTTGTGCCCTGAGAAGTAGCACAAGAGCAATCGCCCTCCCCTCAGCAGACCTGTCCCATCCCTTGTGTCTGTGCAGGATGAATCAGTGACCCCTGCGGGGCTTTTGAGGCTGGGGGAAAGTCCTTGAGTTGCTGCAGGAGGCATCTGGTGATCTTTCCAAAGATCCTTCCCTCCCATCTGCTGGTGCAGGATCTGGCTCTTGCCAATTCCTTTGCTGAAGAGCGAAGCAAATGCATGGGGAATCATTATTCATGCAGATGATCCTCACAATTCAATAGAGGTAATTAGGAGAATGATGGAGGAAATTAGCACTTTCTGCGGGTTTATTAATATTAATAAAATGATTCCACGGTTAAAAATAATAATAATAATAATATTCATAAAATAAATACATAACTGCAGAAGAGCTCTGCCCAGCTACTGAACACCAGGCTGCTCCAGGCAGTGATCAACCAGCAGCTGGAATTAGTCTTCAGGGTTTTTTCTCTCTCTAGAGATGGTATCATAGAAGTCAGGATGGGTTGAGGCATATTTGGGGTCATTTCTTGTTTCCCACTTTTATCTTCTATGTTATGGAAAGGAGCTAAAGCTCAGCAGGTCCTTCAGGCTTTTGGAAGTTGAGTGACTTGTCTTTAATGTGCCAATGGTCTTGAAAATAGGATGTTTTCTTAGAACAGCTGATAGGACGAGGGGGTAGATGGGATATTGGGAAGGAATTCTTCCCTGTGAGGGTGGGGAGACCCTAGCCCAGGCTGCCCAGAGAAGCTGTGGCTGCCCCAGCCCTGGAGATGTTCAAAGCCAGGTTGAATGGGAGCAACCTGGGCTAGTGGAAGGTGTCCCTGCCCATGGCAGGGGGTGGAACAAGATGATCTTCCTTCCTTCCCTTCCAACAAAAACCATTCTATGATGATTCTGTGATTTTATGATTGAGGCATATTTGGGGTCATTTCTTGTTTCCCACTTTTATCTTCTGCATTAGGGAGGAGAGCTGAAGCTCAGAAAATCCTTAAGGCTTTGTAATGTTGAGTGACTTACCTTTAATGTGTCATTGGGCTTGATAATAGGATGTTTTCTGAGAGCTGCCTCTCATACCTGTTCTCCTCTTGCTTCTTCACCTGCTTTGGAGTGGTCCTAGCAGGAAAAGCATTCCCACATCTCCACTTGCCACAGACTTGGTGTGACGTGAATTCTGGGTTTGCCATGAAAACCCATTTCCAGGAAAAGCATTCCCACATCTCCACTTGCCACAGACTTGGTGTGACGTGAATTCTGGGTTTGCCATGAAAACCCATTTCCAGGTTGCTCCCTGAGTTGTGTTCCCCATTCCCTCTCGTGGTGATCACAGCAGAAGACCACGAGTCTCTGCCCTCACTGCTCCTTGTAACCTCGGGAATGTTGTTGAGCTCTCTGTGCCAGATGTGCCGGAGCATTTGGGGGAGGTTGTTTGCAGAGGGTGAGCAGATTATCAAATTAAAGACGGCACAGAATGTTATTAATGAAAATACGTGGCGAATGTATTTAAACATGTAAAAATTTAATTAGAATTTTTGTTATTAAAGTATCACTACAAGTGCCTTCTGAAGCCCTCTGCTTTCTGCGGAGATCAAGGCTGTTTCATTTGCTTGCACGCTAAGGGGAGGATTTGGGGTAGGGAAGGGAATAATTGGCACCAAGTGGCTTCTGAAGAAGGCAATAGGACTTTTCCTTTGGATTTTGTGTGCAGGATGAGGCCTGGCTGTACCCATGGGAATGCCTGCCTGGACTTGATTCTTATAGAAAGGAATTAATGGTGTATCAAAACACTTTGCTGGCCAGGAGGGACATCTGGAGAGGTTCAGTGTTGGGCTGAGGACTGTGCTGTCCTCTGAGGATGGTGGAGGATGGCAGCAGGCTGTTGGGAAGGGTAGGAAAGATCCCAGATGGGCTGTTGGACTTGGGGCTCCTCCATCCATGGGAGTTGCGTGCATCCAAAAAACTTAGAGGGAGCAAAGAAAAGGAGCTCGGAGACCCCTGGAGCTCCCAAGCTGCGTGCTCCCTGCCCTTTCCTCCTTGGAACACCTCACATCTCCCTGTGAGGAGCAGCTCTGTTTGTTTTCACTCCGCAGGGAGCTGGGAATATGCCAGGAACAGCTCTCTCCTGGCTGACCTGATTGCGCCGGCGCTCCCGAGTTAGAGATGCCGGTCTGGTGGGTGGTGCCAATTCCCAGAGCCTTCTCCCTCCTTCTTTATTTAAACGGGGGAAGATCAGAGCGGTTGAACCCTTCTCCTTAATGAGAGATTCCATTACACTAAATGGTAATTGCAAAAAATCAGTTCCTGTAATTAAAAGGAGACCTCCCAGCCAGGCATGGAGGCTTCCTGCATCTCCAAAGGTCTCCATCTCCAGCATCTTATTGATGGGCATCGAGAGCCAGGACGGGGAGGTGGATGGGATTCCCTCTCCTGTCCACCTGGGAGCCATGCCCAGTGCCATATATCCTGCCCTGTGTTGGAGCTGGTGAGGGCAGGCAATGATTTCCATTCCAGAGGAATTTGCAGGGCTGGCAGTTTTAAGGGAGGAGGAGGGGAAAGCAACCCTATCTCCCAACTTGTAAATTAAGCAGATCTGGTTGGGAACTGTCACCGCAGGAGAAGAAATATGAAACCTCTGGGGTCATGTATGCAGAGTAATTTTTCTGACTGTAACTCTGCTTAAAAGTAAGGATATGATGGAAATGCTTAGAGCATTTTAAATGGACCCAGCAGAGATCTGATTCAGCTCCAGTGAAGTCTGGGCAGACTTTATTGGGGTTGGCTTACTCCAGACTTGCTTAGACCAGAGTTTAGTGCGTGACTGAGAAGTAAATTGGTTCCTTCTGGTTATTAACTCAAAATACTCATAGATGAAGGAGAAGGAATAGCCTTTTTTTAATATTTTGGTGGGTTTCAAGGCATGAGAGTGAGGAGGTTGGTAATGCTGAGGTGAGACACTCCCCGCTTCAACCCAGGATGCAGGTGGGCTCCACACAGAACTCAGGATGGATCAGGTCTCCAAGTGGTAGAAACCCTCCCCAGAGGTGAAGCTGACCTTGAAAGGCATCCAGGGATCTCTGTGTGTTTGTCATGATTCCTGGCCATGTGAGAGGTTATGGGATAAGGCTCATTTTAAGGAGTTTTATGGAAAAAAGAACAAGAACTCCACAAAAGCTCAAAACGTGAGCCCACATGAACCTCCTGTGGGAGTCAGTGAAGGCACTTCCAGTCCCAGTTCCTCTCCTAGCGTTTTCCCTCTCTCTCTCTCTCTCTCTCTAAAGTGGCTGAGCAAAGGCAGGCTGGTGAAACCTCTCAGAAAAGGAGAAAGCTCCTTTGAAAGGAGCTGTGACCCTGACACTGTCCAACTGTGGTGTGTTGTACTGCAGGACACGCTGGTGCAGGGAGTTCATTTACGGCAAAGAGCAAGAGAGATGCATCGTGACCTCTCCCTGCTGTGCAAGGCTGGGGAGTGGGAGGGGTTTCTTCCTCAAATCTGAATTTGAATTCCCAATTCCAAGAGCCCCACTTGGCTCCTCTCTGCTCCAGTCCCGCTGGGGAGGTGTTTGGAGGCTGGTGTGGGTTGGCTGGTTGCCTTGGGAGAGCTCGCACGTGTGTAGGTGCAAAAATGAGTGTGCCAAGGCAGGGGCAGGACCCTGGGCTCCCTGAGGGAGTGGTGGGCAGAGTGAGGAAGGTGTTGCTCCTTGGTGCATCCCTTGTGACTTTTGTGGGGCCATTTGGGACGCAAGTGTGTCCCTGAGTGTGTTGCTGCAAGGCACAAGCAAAGGGAGAAAGGAAGGTTTTGGAGCTCCCTCTCCGTGGCAGTGCTCCCACTTCCCCTGGTGATTTTCTTGGAAGCAGGATGTCTGAACCAGACACATCGTTCCAGGCAGCAAATGTAGTTCCTTTGGGTTTATTTGGAGAGGCAGAGACAGGGCAGGGTGTGCTCCTGATGTGTTGTGATGTGGTTCAGTGGAGAACGATGTGCCAGGCTGGCCAGCCGGCCTTGGGAGACCCTCCTCCTGCTCTGGGATCAGGAATCCTATTCCAGGGGAGCTTTTTAAGCACCCAGGTTGCAGCCACAGTAGGGAGATATGGGGGGAGGTGCTGCTTGTCTGCTTTCTTAGGAATGTAGGGAATGCTCCAAATTATCACTCCATAAGGAATTTATAAAGCTGGGTTTGGTGGCTGATTGAACACTGGGCAACTGCGAGTGCATTCCTGTATGTGTCCATGAAATGTAGCCTCTAGATATTCAGGATTGCAGTGTGGTGGGAAGAAATTTGGATGGAGGGGAGAGTGACAGCCACCCCAGCTTTTCTTTTTCCTCCCTCACCTCCCTTCCTGCCTCCCCTGGATTTCCGTGGTGTGAGATTTTTCACCCCGTGCATTGGAAACAGTATCTCGGAGGAGCTTTGGAGCCATTTGTTTTCCATTTAATTGGCTAGTGGGGAGAAAATAACGAAGGGAAGTCATGCAGGGGAAGTTCTCATCGGTGCTGTTTTTGGCAACAGAGTCACAACATCCTAAATTTATTTATTTAATTGCATTATTAAAAGTATAAATAAAAATAAATCCAGGAGAGCAGCCGGATCTATGCTTTGCATCTCTAAAATAGAACCATAAATGCCACGGAGCACTGGGGGAATGATTTATTAGCCTGTTATCGTGAGTGACTGGGACGCTTTCGATGGAGTCCTTGCTAATTTCTAACAGCTGCATTAAATCACAGATGCTATCAGCTATTATAAAATAATCACCCAGCGGTCTGCGAACCAGCACGAGCCCAGGGTCAGTGCTGGAGCCCTGCATTTGTTTCACGTCTCAGCCCCTCCGATTCCTGCGAGGGTGGGAAATAAATAGGGCTTGTAGCGGCCTCATTTTATCATCCAGGAGTTGACAATAAATAAAAACCTCTATAAAACTTTTTTTTCTAAAAGGAGTTTTCGACCGGAATTTGCAATGAGAGGGAACCTTGTTTTGTGCTGAAATCCGGCCGTGTGATGTCAGGGCTCCTGGGTGCTGTTTGCAGCTCAGAGAAGGAGCTGAATTTGCTGATTTATGGGGCAGACGGAGGATTTCAGGGTTTTGGCTGCAGACAGGGCTGGAAGGAAGGGAGAAGGTCCTGTGGCTGTGAGAAACGTCTGCCTTGGCTCCTCCGCCTTCGCTTCTCGCTGCTCTTTCAGACAAGTCACTTAAATTTCCCTACAGCTCCACTGCCTTCCTCTGGTTTGACAAATAACGTGTGTGTTTATGTGGCTGGGCTCCGGAGGGGGTTAATACTTGGCCTGGAAATCTCTTCAGAAGTGCCAATTTGTAGCGACAGAGAAACAACAATGAATAGAAGAGCCTGCGAGGACCAGAAGAAGCCAGCGAGCGGCTGCTTATCAGGGTGGTGGCTTGCAGAGCCAGCAGCAATAGCAGGGGTAGTTGTAAAGGGTGAAGTAGATGGGAGGGGAAAAAAAAAACAACCCACAAATAAATAAAATTAAAGCGGTTAGGAAGAAAATGCCGCCCATCTGCAACGCTCGTATTTTCCTTGACAGTTCTGCTTTATGTTAGAACAGCTGCTTAACATGACAAACGCCAGCTTTAATAACAAGGAGCGGGAGGAGATGCAGGGATGGAGCTCTCCCAGCTCGTCCTGTTCTCTAATGATCTTCCCTGAGGGGGAACAGCCCTGGGCAGGGTCACCCTGGTGTCCTGCACCCACCTTGTCCAGCCTGGGAAGATCATTTTGGACGGGGCGCTTGCCGTGTTGAAGTGGTTCTGAGGCGACGTGTCCTTGTTTGAATTGGGGAGGGTGAAAGGGTTTTTTCCCTGAGTATGGAAGAAGGAGCCTCAGGGCTGTTTGTTGGTGGAGCAGCCAGCTCCTGGTGACTACCTAAGCGGCTCCAAGCCATATGTCCATGGGGAATAGCGCATGGAGCAATGCTTTGGAGGGACCCTGGGCTTCCAGGATAGCCGTGGGCAGGTCTTTTATTTCTCCAAAGGTATTTGGGCTCCTTTGTCTTTTCCTACCTCGTTATTCTCTCTGCAAAATGGGCTAATGGGCTTTGCAGCTTGCAGGTTGTTTCCTTACTGCGGTATCGGAGATTGTCGGGTTGTCAGCAACCTGGAGATAGCAGGGAGTGCTGACAGCAGGCAGAACTGAGGCAGTGCTGTGTACAGAAACCTTGCTCAGCCTTTGAAACCGCAGTCAAACCCTCCCCCAAGGTTACTCCTCCTCATAAAACACGCTTAGTTTTGTTTGCTGCAAACCTAGATTTTAATCCCAGGATCCAGGCAGAGCCGGGCTTTGAAGAGAATTGGGTTGGAGTCAGGAGCGAATGGCTCAGACCAGGCTGACTCTGAGAGATGGATTAAAACTGACCTGGGAAGATGGAGATGTTCCCATCCACACCCCGGCTGTGCAACTTGCATATTTATCTCGTTGTGCCCGTTACCACTGGGAATAAATCAGCAGTGAGACATGCAGGGAGTAGATCAACAGGCTCTGAGAGCAGGGACCTGCACCAGCATTTACCCACAGCTCCCGTCAAACTCCCAGGGAAGTTTTCCAAACCGAGAGCCTTCCCTCACCTTACATTTTTTTTCACCTCACTTCAGCACTTAGAAGCAAGAATTTCAAAGGTGAAAAAAGCATCATCTGCACTGGCCACATGGGGGAAGGACTGAAAATACTGAGAATTTTTATTTCTCCTGGGACCTGCAGCCCGAGAAGCCCAGGTAGTTCAGTCAGGCTGAGAACAAGTGTTTAGACCTTTATCTGCTTAACACGACTGCCAAACCTGCCCGGCAGGGCCGTGGAAGTGAGGTGGGCAGGGAGGGGTGAGGAGGGGGAACAGGGTGATTTCCTCCCCAGTTATGCAGAGATCCCATTTGGCTCCCTTCTGCTCCCAGCCCTCCTGCCTCTGCCACTTCCAGCAGCAGCACAGGCAGGATCTGGGAGCTCCCACAAGCTGCCCCACTGGTGAGATGTTCTGAAGGCTGGTTTGTGTCAGAGGGTTGATTTGGGAGAGTGGGTGCACGTGTAGGTGTGAAAATCATGGAATGGTTTGGGTTGGAAGGGACTTTAAGGCTCATCTCATTCCATGCCCCTCCATGGGCAGGGACACCTTCCACTAGCCCAGGTTGCTCCAAGTCCTCTCCAGCCTGGCCTTGGACACTTCCAGGGATGGGGTAGCCACAGGTTCTCTGAACAACCTTAAAAATGAGTGTGTTGAGGAGGAGGCAGGATGGGCTGCTGGGCAGGGTGAGAGTCTCAAGGCTGTTTGGGATCATCTTGCCCAAGCAGAGAGGACCATGTTGGAGGGGATGGGACACATGGTGGGCAGGTGGAACACAAATGCAGCACTTCAGCCCTCCTGCTGCAGGGCACGAGCCATTGCTTACAGGGGAATACAAGTTTTCAAGCCCTCATTTATCTCCATGTAATTAGTCAAGCATGTTTTTCTCTTCCTCCCTCTCCCTTTATCTTGGAATCTTGCTGTCTTGGCTGCTCTGCTGACACCAAAACAGGTCTGAGGTTTGGTTTGGGCAGGAGTGGGGCCGTGAAGGGCACCAGAGTGGGCAGTCACTCATCTTTGCGTCACATGGGGATTTGCTGAGGGGACGCCTGGTCCTCCTGCCTCTCACCACGGGAGTAGGTTGTGTGAGACCAGCCAGCTCCATGATGGGTGGCTCTTGTGTGATCCAGGTGTGAAAAAAAAACATTGCACACTGAGGAGGATGGGTAGATATGATTTTCCTTTCTCTCAGCTTCTAAATACATGCTGGAGACACCGTTTAGGAGCCTCCCAGGACAGCCCCGAGCGTGGTGTTTCCCTCTCCCAGCGTGGAGTGGAGGTGGCACAGCTGCTCTCTGATCATTCCCGTGTCTCTGTATTTTGTAAATAAGCCCAGAGGCTACGAGATGGCTTCGTGTTTAGAAACAGGATAAACAGGGCAATGTGATATCTATTTATTTGTTCTTTTATTAGTTCAGCACAGAGCTCACAAAACACTTCGTAAGCGTGTATGAAATGAGCCTTGTAATGTTCCCAGGAGAGGGAAGAAACATTCCTGCTCCACTTGGCAGCGGGGGGAAGCTGAGAGCTCCAAGAGCCTTGCTGCCTTGTCCATGGTCAGGGTGAGACTGTGGTGGATGCAGGAGTAAATCCCAGGTCCTGTTTTCCATTTCCAGTCTGTAGTGGCTGGTAAGACTCAAATGCACATTGCAATGCTGAGCCATCTGTGGTCTACATCCCCCTTTCTGGTGTTCCTCCTGCTCCTGGACTGATTTGGGATTTGCCTCCCCCCATTGTCCCAGCTGAGAGGTCATTAGGTGGAACATGAATATGGCACTAATTATGAAACCTGGATACCTGTCAAACCCAGCTTGCCCCAAGAAGCTGTGGCTGCCCCATCCCTGGAAGTGTCCAAGGCCAGGCTGGACAGGGCTTGGAGCAACCTGGGCTAGTGGAAGGTGTCCCTGCCCATGGCAGGGGGTGGAACTGGATGTTCTTTAAGGTCCCTTCCAGGCATGGGGCATCTACAGCTTCTCTGGGCAACCTGTGCCAGTGCCTCTCACCCTCACAGGAAGGAATTTCTTCCTGTTATCCAATTTAAACCTGCTCTCTGTCAGTTTGAAGCCATTTCTCCTTGTCCTGTCACCTTCTGCTTCCCAGGGATGTGGGAAATTTGGGGTTGGGCTCCTGGAAGCATCTCTTTGGCAGAGAGTGTGCAATGCAGTGAGGTTTTTGTTGTGCTGTTTTGTTTTGTTTTTTTCCAAGACAATGTCCTTGGTGGAGCAGCTGAACTTTGGCGTGTTTTGATATGGAAATGTTTTGGCAACGAAGCAAAATGTCACATGTCTGTAATGCCCACTCCCCCTTCCCTCCAGAGTTGGGTTTTCAGGGAAAAAGGACCTGCATGGGAGTTGAAAAATTGCCCAAATGCACTAAATACCATCAGAAATGGCAACAAAAAAAAAAAAAAATCTTGGCATCGTGAAGAAAATCTTAACATTTTGCTTTCCTTAGAAAAAAAAATGAAGAAAAAAATAAAAACCCCATCCTGGATGGTTGTCAGAAATACTGCTGGAAAATGAAATCCTTGTTTTTCAAGCTTCTTGGGCAATGTTGTGACGGTTCTGCTGCCCCCAGGTGTCCCAGCCCCTCCAAGCTTCGCTTGAGCAGCACTGGGTGTTTTCAGAGTTGGTGTGGTTTTTTTTATTCTTTTAATATTTGCTGTAATGAGGGTGAGGGAGGCTGATTTTAGCTGTGCAAGGTGGGTGTCTTTGGAGCTGCCTCCTTTTTGTAGTTCACTTGTCAGGTTTACACACGGTTTAAACGTGCCATATCCCTGGGGTTCAGCTGGGGATTGTAGCTGAGCATTAAGTGTAAAGTAATCCCATTAAAATCCACAGGGATCACCATCTTGTGGATCCTCCTGAACCACAACCTGCCTCGCCGTGCTGTCATCATGACTCCAGGCTGGGTTTGTGTCATCCTGGAAGGATTTTATGGAAAAGAGAAGGATTTGTGCGTGCATTTAGGGCATGAGGATGGTGTTGGGGGGGGCTGACTGCTAAACCAGCCCTGAACTGGGTGTTAATGAGGAGCTTGAGCTTCCAGTTTGCATTTGCTGCCCAGGCGAGCTCAAGCACCATGATCAATGTGAAGAACAGGCTACATTTTTTTCACAATTACCTCAGCAGGTTTTTTTTTTTTTTCTTTTGCTAAATTCATGTGATAAAATGCATTAAATGTAACAGCACGGATAACAAAAGTTCGGTTTGCAGAGAGAGCCTGATTTAGTGTGAAGATAAAACAAGGTAAAACAACTGAAAAAATTAAGTGGGATAAATAAATTCTGCTGGGGAGAGGCAGAGGTGAGAGAGAGGCAGAGCTGTGTGTGTGCCATCAGCCTGGCAGTGGTCAGTGCAGCTGTGAGTGACATTCCTGAGGCTTTCCTGCTGAGAAAGGGGTGATGCTTTGCTGTGCCCCCCTCCCACGTGCCAGAGGATGCTCAGCTTTATCCCAGGACTGTGAGATGTGATTCTCTCTGCTCTGCTGCTATGCATGGGGGGGGGTGTGTTCCTCCTGCCTGTGCTCGGTGCTCTCTCTTTTGGGTGAAGAAATGAGAATATTCGGCAGCAAACGGGAAAAGCAAGAAACGGGGCGGTGGGGTGTGGGGGAAGGGGTGTCGGGAGGGATTGCCAAATATGCCGGGGAAAAATTAGCAGCTGCAAGTGTGCAAGGGAAAAGGTGGAGAAGAAAAGGGGTAGGGACAGATGGAGAGAAGGAGGGAGAGAAAGAGGAGATGGGAGAAGAGGGAGGAGGGGATAATAGTGTGGAAAGAAATTAGTTAAAAATCTTATAGCCCCGAGCCCAGACACCATCTGGACAGCGCAGGAGACCAACAGGGCTCAGCGCTGCGTTCACCACGGAGGTGTTACATATGTCTTGGCCAGGTAGGGTGGCCAAGATGTTCAGGATTAGAAACTTCCCCAGGAGAGAGATGCCTTAAAAGAGCCCAGTTTTGGGAAAGAAAGTGCCAGCAGCTGTCTGCCGGCTGGGGACCGGAGAGGAGCTCTTGTCTTTGAAAAAACTCGTCTGGGGTTTCCAGAGGGAGATCTGGAGAACTTCCACCCTGCTGGAGGGTGAATCCCTGGTAGCAAGGATTAGCTCTTTGATTAAACAAGCCCAGGGCCTCCAAGGACTGCTCTTCCCTACAGCTCTGCTGGTTTTTTGCTTTCCTGGGTGCAGCATTAACCCCTTCAGTTGTGAACAAGACTTGAGTGGCTTAAGGACCGCAAAGTTCATCTCAGGGAGAGGGAAAGAAAAAGGAAAGAATGCTCTTTCCTATTATCTTTGCCTTAAGATTTAGTTGTCTTTGCCTGCTGAGGACTGTGACAAGGACTCAGTGGTTTGTTATGCCCACCACGAGGGAAGCTGCTGTCCTGGGGTGAAGCCCACCTTGTTGATGCAGCTGCGTCCGTGCTTCTTAGAATTCCCCTATGCAGGCAGGTTTAAAAGGAGTTAGAAATACTCCTTGGATCTCTTTTGGAAGAGGCAGTGCCCCAAAGGGAGCTCGTGAGCAGGAGGTGGCACTTGCTGTCCAAGTGCTCAGTGTCCCGGCGGTGTTACAGTCTCCCCGTCCCTTACTGCACTAATCCCTAGGGAGCTGGACTCAATCCCTGCTGCACAGAGGGCATCTCAGCATTCCCTGAGCTGTGTGGAGAAGGGGAAAATAGTCTGGGAGGAGGAGTGAGGCTGGAGAATAAAAGCCAGGGCGGCCCAGTAGGTCCCAGTGGCTGCCGGCTGCTCCCCAGTCCGGTGCTGGAGCAGAGCTGTGGCTGAGCCGCCGCGCGGCCCCCGGGCTCCCGTCCCTCACTAATTACTTTCAGGCCTGTACTCTTGACATTTGCAAGCTCCTGATTAGAGCAACGAGGGAGAAATCTCGAAGGGAGAGGGAGGCCAAACTGCACCACTAATAAAAGGCGAGACTGACAATCGGCTGGGAGGCGAGAGCCGGGGAGGTGCAGGGACTCGTCCTTGCCGGCTCGGTTTCTCTCTGAGCCTCTGGGATGATGAGAGAAGGTCAGGGCTTGTTAACGTCACGGTGAGGAGCAGGATCCGCCACTGCCATATGCCTGGTGCCCCCAGGGCCTGTGCCAGCCTTGAGTCCCTCTCAGTTAGGCGATATTTTTAGGCATGGGCCTGAACTGAAGCCACCCCGTGCAACCTCAGGTCTGCAGACTGTCTCGGTGCGAAAGCGCCTCTGCTTTCGCCTCTGCTTTTGCCTCTGCTGACTTTGTGTTCCATGCAGATTTTTTAGCCTCCCGGATTTCAAGTTCTTTTTCCCCCTTGCCCTTTTCTCCCTCGTGTCCCGGCTCTCTCCCTTCATTTGCTGGCAGTGTGCTCACTCGGGAGGTAACGTTAACCACAGCAGTGGGGCTGGGGCATGTTTGTGATGGGCTGGCCCAGAAGGCTGGGGCAGGAGAGGCTGCTCAGGCTGCCTGCACCACTGTCAGATGCTCAGAGTGGTCTCTGGGGTGAGTGTGGCTGAGACATGTCTCCTGCAGTCTCCTGCATAGCCATTCTAGGCTGTTGGGTCCCTACCCAGTTAGGTAAATATGGATAACATTAATTTTCCAGCCCTCTCTCCCCCCTCCCCGATGCCCCATATACTCTTATCTGTGCCCATCTCTCTGTGGCAGCCAGTTTAGTTGTCTGTCTGTCTGTTTATGCCCTGACTTTACATCTGTTCATGGATCCACATGCCTCCCCAGCCTCCTCAGAAGCCTTTCCTGAGGCAGACAGGCTTTTTTTTCCCCCTATAAAGCTTCCCTTGCCTGAATTGCACTGGCTCTAGCAGGCTTTCTGCTACACACACTCTGCATCTACAGCTTCCTATCCCAAGGGGTAAACACCATTTTACCCAGCAGAGCTTGTGGTCCCTGCAGCATCCTTCCCTCTGGAGCTCATCCTGCTGCTGGATGAGGCTCAGCAGCGCCTGGGGTTGGGCTGTCTCGCTGCTGGGGGCTGTGATGGGTCCGTGCTGGCTCCTTCTGCTGCTGCTCCTCCCTTCCAGCAGACACAGTTCCTCTGTGCCAGCGTGGGAGCAGATCAGGAAGGAGATGGAGTGTCCTTCCTCTCCATCCTCCCCCCGAAGAATCCCCGGTGTCGAAGCAGCCAACCTGCACGTTCAGGGTTAAGCCAACTTTCCAGCAGCTTTCTGATGGAAAACTCAGCCCTGCTTTTCTCTGTGCTTTCCTAGGCTGTCCTATTTATCCAGGCTGCAGCGAGCATCCCTCTGGTGCCTGCAGCCATAGCTGGTGCTGGGAGCCAGCACGCAGCTCTGCAGTGCTAGCCCACGGCTAGTCGGGTATTTAGGGTCACTGCACCCCCCTGCCACGTACAAAGGACCTGCTGTGCTGATAATTGAGCTTGGGATCACTGAAAAACCCTTGCAAAACCTCTTTATCAGTCTCAACAGCTGTGTTTGGGGCTCTGGATGAGTTTGGGATCCTGAAATAGCCAAAATGCTTTTGTTGGTGGTTATTTTCCTTCCCTAGCTCCAGGAAGGGGCAGGTTCCTCATGATACATCAATAGAAGAGGCAGATGCCCTTTGGAGGAAGGCACCCAGCAGAGGTCCAGCCTGGCTTGGGCATGAGGAACTGTGTGAGGAACACTGTGTGGGGTTGCTTTTCTTTTGTAGGCACACACAGATGTGTCTGGATGGTCACCAAGGTCTTGGTGTCTTCAGCTCCCATTTGAGGAGACAACTGGTAGTCTGTGGGTGTCTCCAAAGGAGGAAATCTGTTGAAATTTAGTGATTTCACCTGCTTTTATTGGTGTCAGGTGCTGCTCTGTTGTGAGTGGTGGGGTAGAAAGCCCTCGGGCTTCCTACTGCAAGGATCTTGTGTTAAGGAGTGGAAACAGCAGGAACAGGGCAGGGAGATTCTCTGGAGCTGCCTGCACCATTCCGTGGGGCAAAGAGGTGGTGGCAGGACCCTGTTTCTCACAGGCTGAGAAAAGTGGTCACAGCCCCACACGAGGAGATGCATCAACAGCGAAAAGTGGTCCCAGCCCCCCACATCAACACATCAACAGGTGGATGCAGGGAAAGATGCCGGGGTGGGTGAGGGTGCGGGCATCCTGCTGCTCCTGTGGCGAGCGTGGGGCTGCCTGGTGTGAGGAAAACCCCCTTTGCAGCGGGGCTGAAGAGGTTAAAGGTTTTGGGGGCGGAGGGGGGGTGTCTCTCGGCTGGTGGGAGCCCCGGTCCCTCTGCCGGAGCGCGGCGCGGCGGGGGTTAAACGTGTGTGTCCTCCGTGCGCATCCCGCCCCGCTGCCTCCCTCCCGCCCGTGTGCGGGGCTCGGGGCGTGCGGGAGCCGAGGCGCCGGGCAGCGCTGGAGCCGCTGCCATGACAACCCCGGGGATGCTGCCGGCCGGGGCCGGGGTGCTGCCGCCGCCGCCCCCCCGCGCTCCCCTAGCCCCGCACTGAGCCCAGCCGGGAGTGGCCGCCGGTCCCGCGGGGAGACCCCCAGGACCCTCTCGGCGGAGCCGAGGAGCGTCCGGGACATCGCCTGCAGCTCCGCGGGGAAGTTTCGATCTTGCGACAGAATCGGCATTTTGGGGAGCTTTATTGTTTATTTTCCTTTTTTTTTTTTTAATAATTATTCTTTTTTTTTTTTTTTATTTTTTATTCTCCTTTTCCCTCTGTGATTTAAACAAAAACGCAAGAGCCGGCGAACAGCCCAGCCCCGGCCCGCTGCGCCCCCGCCCCGGTGCCGATGCCGCCCTCCCCTTCCTGCCACAAGCACTCACGTTTCCTCCGTGGGTTATAAACTTTTGATGCCAGATCTCCGCAGCGCCTGCCCAGCTGCAGCTGAAAGTAGCGTCTCCAGCAGCCACACATCTGTGACCTTCATCTCGTGCTCCGAACCTTCTCTCCTCCTCTTCCTCCTCCTCCCCCTGGCCCTCCCGTCCTCCTCCCTCGCCCGAGGACAGCGGGACTCCCTCCGATGCCGCTCGGCAGGCTCAGCGCTCGCAGCCAGCCTTGCCGGGGGCTCTCCTGATCTCCGTGGAGCTCCGCAGCGCTCGCCCCGGTGGTTTTGCTCCCCCCCATCCCTCCTCTCCACCCACCCCTTCCCCCTTTTCGCCTTGTCGGGTGTGTTTTTTGCCTGTTGGAAAAGTCCCCGCTGCCCAGGATGGGGGTCGGTGGGTGCTTAGCCCTGCCCTGGAGGTGCCTGGTCGTCCTCTGTCTCAGGCTGCTCTTCCTTGTGCCCGCAGGAGTGCCCGTGCGCAGCGGAGATGCCACCTTCCCCAAAGCCATGGACAACGTGACAGTGCGGCAAGGGGAGAGCGCCACGCTCAGGTAGGAGCAGCTGGACCGGGGCCTCGGGGGGCTTTGGGGGTCCTGGTTGTGGCTTTTGGGGGATGCTCTGTGCCCAGAGGGTCCTGGGACCGGCTGGAGACTTTGCACGTGTCCCAGGGGCTTGTCCCTGTTGTGGCAGGGGACACCTCGGATGGCAGCTCGTCCCCATCGCGGTGGGGGACACCCCGTTGGGGTGGTTTTGTGGGGACGGACACAGCGGTGCCGTGTGGCTGCAGGGCAGGGCTGGCGACCTCCCGAGGGGGCTGCGGGTGCCAGACCAGGAGCTGCCACAGGGGCTTAGGTGGCAGACAGTGAGTTAGCATTGCCTGACACTCCCGAAGTTGTGCCTGTGTGGGAGGGGAAGGGGGTCCAGCCGGCGCTGCCAGCGGGTTTCCAGGGCTGCGATGCCTCCGAGGTGTCGGTGTTTCGCCTTGATCACTTTATAGTCTCCGCACGAATCCGTTAATATCAAATCAATCTCTTACTCCAGGGGTGCATCTTATGAATTCTGATGGATGCTTTCCCTTACGTTGTTTGCTGTAGGAGAAACACAGGCAGCTTGTATGCAGATGGGCCACTTGTGTGCTGCACAGTACAGCCGAGCATCCCTTTGCATTCCCTGGATGAGTTACAGGTGTACATGGTGCAGTGCCCAGCTAGCAGAGCAGCTCTCTGTTGGCATCACAGCAGCGTGTCCGGATGAGCAGAGAGCAGCCCAGCCTTTTTCAGGGGGCAGTGGGGACTCAGCTCGTGGCTGGGGCTTTGGGTCGTGCTGTGCGTGCTTCAGGCAGCCCCGGGAGGACCCGAGCTGGTTAATCCGGGAGCTCTGGGACGTGGGGGAAGGAGCACGGGGATGGTGGGACGTGAGCGTGGAGCAAGCGAGCCTGGAGTTCGTCTGCTGGTTTCTGTGCAGCAGCGAGCAGAGCGTGTCCCCCACACAGGGCTGGCTGCTCCCCCACTCAGACCCGGGCTGGCAGGGCTGCAGCAGAGAGCAGCTGCTCTTCCCAAAGCCAGGCACGGGGATGGCACAAGCAGAGCGTGTCACGCTCTCCGATAGCAGCCGAGCCAGTACAGGGACGAGGAGCTGGTGCTGAACAGAGGGTGCTCTGCTCGCCTGGGTGGTCAGGCAGCCTTTCCGTGCCCGAGGTGGGCTTTGTAGGGGAAATGTTTGGTGCATAATGGGGTGGTGGGAATCAGGCTCTGGCTGGAGGCTCTGTGAGTTCTGTGCTGCTGAGAGAGGCGTTGGTCTCCTGTCTGCTTCCCGCAGACTTTGGGATGTTGCCTGTGCCGTGCTCATCCCTGTTCCTCGATCCTGCAGGGACCCACTGGGACACACTTGTCATTGCCCCGTGTAACCGGGGGCCGTGGCTCAGCTGGAGAGCAGAGGGCTCCGTTTCCTTGTGCTTTTCCTAATTGAACTGTGGCGATGATTAACCCGGGCTGGAGCGAGCAGGGCAGTTTAAAGAAGGACAGTCCCTCAGGGAGGTGCCTTTGGCCCTGGTGCTCTTTTCCTCACTGTCGGAATTTGTCTCCCTGGTGAAGCGTGGGGTTTGGGGCTCTCTGAGGCAGTGCTGGTGTGGGTCAGAGCAGGAGGGGTGCCTTCTGTGGGGGCCTGAGCCCCTTCCCTGGGGAGCCCCTGCAACTCCAGCCGAGCCTGCTGCCAGCAGAGGGCTGACTTGGATCTCCTTTTTTCTTTTTTTTTTTTTCTTTCCTTTTTTTTTTCCCCTTTATTTTTTTTATTTTTAAGCTTTTGGCTCCTTTTCTGTGCTCTTTGCAGGAGGGGATGTTTGTGAAGCAGCCAGCCCTGGAGCCGGTGGGGGGGTATTTTAGCCTTCTTATAAGAAACTCTTCACCCCCCAAGTGCTGGCAGCTGGAAGAAGCCCCTGCCCCCAAAGCACCTGTTCTCTCCCTATTTCCCCCCTTGTTATCTGCTCCTGCTCAGGCCCTCTGGTGCATCTTTTCCATGCCTTCACCCCTCCCTTTTTCTCCTCAAGTCCAGCCTGCTGCCGTCAGTGTTCTGGCCTCCATCTCCCATTTGCTCCCAGTCTGCCCCATCTCTTCTGGCATTCCTGTTTCCCCCCTCCTGTGGGTAGCGAGTAGCTTTCCATCTTCCCTTGGGATCTGGCAGTGGGCAGGGGATTGCACACAGCAAGCCAGAGAGGAGGCATCAGTGGTGGGTTGAAGGCAGGAGCCCAAAGGTGGAGGATCTCAAGGAATAATGCTGGTGTTTATTTGCAGGCTGTGGTACTCTGTGGAGAGCTGGGAAGGGGAAACCTCCCTGGGGGGGTCTTTCCATGTGAATGATGTTTGTGGTAGATTGTGATTTTCCTGGTGAATAGTCTGTGCACCCACAGGAGGAGCAGGTGTGGTGTCCTTTGCTGTCCTCCCTCAAATGGCTTTTGGTGCTCACATGAAGGAGTTGGCCTTGGAAAAACGGAGAGCTGTAATTCCAGCGTGTATCTCTTGCAGAATTATCCCTAATCCTGTTGGGTCTGGAGTGGCCAGTCCTCTCCCATCCTCCTCCATCCTGGGCTGAGCCTGTGTGCCTCCCTGGCTTCCACAGGGCTGGTGGAAGCTCTTTGCTTCCCAGGATCAGCTCTTTAACCACCCGTTGCATTGCAGAAAGGAGATGTGAGCGAGAGCACAGCCGTGGGCAGGCGGTGGAGGAAGCCTGGGGGCTTTTCAGGCTGGTTGTGGTTTTCCTGTATTGGATTTTGGGCGCTTCCATTTCCAGCTCTCCAATCCTTTTTCCGAGGGAGGCTCAGCGTAATCCTTGCAGAAACTCAGGCTCCATCTACAGGCAACTTGTAGGTCATCTTAGATCAGCTGCAAATAATTTGGCTGTTTTAAGCAGAAATTGTTCATAATTCACTACTTTTTATTGTGAGAACAAACGATTCCCATAGTAGTCAGTCCCCTTTCCTCTCTGGGGAGCTCAAGGCAGTTTGCAAATTCTCTGTGTGCTATTGAAAATAAAATCAAGCTGCCTCTTTGCTTATTCTGAAGCACAAAACTCTCTGCCATGAAGTGGGGCAGGTGTTGAGATGGCAGCAGTAACCTGTGTTCCCCGCCAGCCTGGGACACGAAACGGAACGAGGAGCACGCTGGTAACCAGCAGGGAGGTTGAAGAAGGTCACATTTTAATTTCCCAGCTGGGATTTGATGAGGAAACAAGGATTAAGTTTCTGGTTTCGGGAAGAGAGCCATTGAGCCTCAGCTTTCTCCACACGCCGCTTGTTGGGCGCCTGCCCTGGGGTTGCTGTGGGGGCATCGCTGGCAGGGCACATTTGGCAATCCTGGTGCCTTGATCCTGGCTGGAAACTCGGGTTGGGTTTTATCCCAGCTGTGTTGCAGTGGTGGATCTTCTCTGGGGGGGTAAACTGTGGCAAATATTCAAGCAGTGCTAAAATGGGGATGTAAACGGGCTCGTCCCGCTGTGCCGCCGGCAAACCGACCTTTTATAACAGGCATCAGTGCAGTTCATAAAGACATAAACCAACAGCTGCTCCAAATTTCAAGGCTTTATGGTTTTATCTGTATTTAAGAAATATTGTGGTGGGTTTTTTTCTTTTTTTGAGGGAAAGAATGTGTTTCAGTGGTTGGAGGGAGTGGCTGAGAGATGGGACGTGGTGCGTTGTCTCCTTGGCTGTCGCCACAGGGACACCAGGATTTGAGGAGGCCCCTCTGTTGCTCTCGGCCTCAGTTTCCCTGTCTGTAAAACGGACCCAATAGCAGTGGTTTGTCAGTGATGATCAGAAGAATGAGTGTTTGTAGGTGGTGCTGAGGTGGTGCAGAAAACATCAGGGGTATACAGCTAGGCTTTTCTCTACACTAAATAATACAGAGATGCTTTATCTCTATATTTAAAGGCAAATTTTCAAGTCAAATCCCCTGTGCCTGTCTGCTTCTGGTGAACCCATGGCCTCCCCCAGTGCTTGTCCATGAAGGAGACCAAAAAGCCCCAAGATAGCTTTGCTCATTCTCGTAAGCTTCTGTGCTGGCTCTGTTCTGTCAATTAGCGACTATGAGAACAATTCCAATTAAAAATAAAAAGCCCGAATAAAACATCATGAGATGCCGTTCTTCCATTTATTTTTGCAATTATAGTTTTAATTATTCCTGACAATGCTGCTTTAGTTCTTTTTTTTTTCTTTTTTGCTGGTGTGTGTGTGTGTGTGTGTAATAACCTACCACAGCCTGTTTTCCAGCACACGATGAGACCTCAGTAAAGTACAACCACAGCAGGACCACAGTCTGCAGGCAAAGGTCTGGAAAGTCAGGAAATCAGGGGTTTCTGCCTCTTTTTTTGGTCAAACTGCTGGTGCTTCGTGTACCTACCTGTTAATGGGGGTTGTGACACTCACCTGCTGCCCTGCAACGTGCAGCCACGTACCTGGCAGAGAGGAGAAGTGTTAATGCAGCCACGTCTCTGCCGTTAAATCCTTGCTGGGAAGCGGGGAGAGAGTCACCGCTTTTTGTGTGCAAATGCTAAAAGCATGTGGGGATTAGCGAAGAGCAGATTAGCGAGGACTTGCTCCATGGCTGCCCCCTCCTTTCTCCCCCCCCCCTCCTCTCCTACCCAAAAAGTTTTCTGGAGCAGCTAAATATATACCTGCCGTTTCCAAGGTAGAGCTCTCTGCGTGGCGGAGCTGTAATTGGCGACTCAGTGAAATTACAGCCACGGATTCTGGCATTTGGATCCTCCTGGCTGGCATAATAATTTCTCCCTAGGTAGCTGGTATTTAACTTGTCTTATCTGCTCCTGATAGTTGTAATTACAGTGCCCACTAATTTCACTGTAATATTGCAGCCGCTGGAAGGGTGGTTGGAGAAAGGTCGGGGGGTTGCAGGAGGGCTCCCTCCTCCCCTGCCTGCTGCACCAAGGCACGTGATGCTGCCAAAATGCAGATGCTGAGACTGTGGAGCTGGTACCCAACCTTCTGGTTGTGCCCACTTCCCACTTTGGTGGGGCTAGAACAGCCTCACGAGCCCCCGCCACACCGTTGTCCTTGCTGGCATCCGGGAAGGACATGCTGGAGGGAGTCCTGGTGTCCTTGCTGTGGGATGAATCTTGGTCTGCATCTCACATCAGGGCTTGCTGGTTGGTTTGTGGTGACTGCCTGGGTTGTGCAGGGAGAGGTTGGTTGTCTCTGAGATTGGTTGTCCTTGAGGTTGGTGATCCCTGCGGTTCATTGTCCCTGAGGCTCGTTGTTCCTGGACTGGTTATCCCCGCTGTTGTCCCTGCAGATGGTTGTCCTTCAGGCTGGTTGTCCCTGATGTTGGTCATTCCTGGGCTGCTTGTCCCTGAGGCTGGTTGTTCCTGCAGCAGGTTGTCCCTGCTCCAAGAGCACAGTCCTGCTCTGCAAGGGGAAGATCTGGGGCTGACTTGGAGGAGATTCAGGACTGGCTTTGGGGAATTCACCTTCAACCAGCAAGTCTTTGGCTGCTGCTTATGCCAACACCTCTCCTGCTGAGCCAGCACCAGGCAGATTTTGCCGTGGGTGTAGGACTGGACTCGAGCATCAGGAGCTCAGGCCTTGCTGACACAGACTGTAACCAGAAGGTTGGGGTTTTGCTTCAGAAAATCCTGTTTTTGAAAGCACAGTGAGCTGGTGGGGTCTGCAGAGGGAGGAGGAGACCCTCACTGCCACCTCTCCAAGGGACAGGATGTGAGCCCTGGGAAGGCCCTCTTGCCCAGCAAAAAGCCAACCCCCACGCTGAGTTTTTAAGCTCTGCTAGCCAGAAATAGTTCCAAGTGGTGATATTTACCTCCAGGGGATGAGCCTGAACTGCTAGTAATCCTCTCACTATAGGGTACACGAGATCATTTTGCAAGGATAATAAACTCCCTGGTAATAGCTGTCCTTCCCTGGATCACGCCCAGTGCTCCAGGAGCTCAGGTCTTTGTTTCTGGAACAGGATTAGGTGTTAACGCTGCAGAACAAAACCGGGGCACAGTGGCTGCCTTTCACATTCCCGGTTTCCAAAGAGTTTCTCTGTTCCCTTGACTGCTCTCACAGTTTGCCTCCTCCTTGCATTCCTCAGCCCTAAACCACGGATGCTTTTTACAACAGCTGGACATATTGTTTTAAGTGATAATCTTTAGATACTGCAGCCGAGCAGACAGTTCATAAGAAATATCTGATTCGGTGACTATCACTTCTCCTTCTGTCCTTGTGAGCAGCCTTTGAGGGTTAGGATGTGCTGGTTTTTCTTCCCTTTTTTTTTTCTAATGAGAAAAATCATTTCCCCACAGCCCCTGCCAGCAATTTTTAGGCTGTAATGGGTTGTTTACTGCAGGTTTGATTTGATGTGTAGGTCTTGTCTTCCCTGACAGACTGAACCCTTCAAGGTCAGATCTTTAGTGCAAAATACTCACATTTTATACTTCTGTTTTCTTATGAATTTTTCCCAAGATTGGCTTAAAATGAGTTGTTTCCATGGCTATATTCACTTGATGGACTTGTTCCTTGGGATACAAATGGGTCTCAAAGTCTGTTTCTCTGTGGAGGGGGAGGATAATGAGAACAACAACTGTTGTGGTGTAAATTGTAGACTTAAGGGTTTTTTTCTAGTACTCTAAAAGATCAGTAAATTGTGCTGATGCTGATGAGGCACCTTGTGCCATCTCCAGTGCTGGTGGGTTCAGAGTGGGGGCACTCAAGGAGATGTCACACAAAGCATTTTGCTTTTTCTTCTCTTGTTGTACCAAGGCTTGTGTGTGGTGTCACCACCAGGTTGGACCTGGAGAGAAGAGGAATGGGAGGCCGGGAGGGAGAAAAGGGAAGAACAGAAAGAAAAGGTGGAAGGGGGAAAAGAAAAAATTCAAGTGCAAGAAGGGAATGGGTAAAGGTGAAGCCAGAACATTGGAAAAGACTATCCAAGTTGAAATCCATGACTGGTTACCCCCACTGTGTGTCCAGCTGGCTGGACTGAGATGTGGGGGGCTTTGACTTCATCCAGCTGGTACCCAAGTCCCAGGACCAGTCCCAGTGGGATAGTGCATCACCCCATCTCCTATTTTTATATTTTCCCTGTGTGTGTGCACGTGTGTGTATGTATGTATATATATATATATATATATAAATCTAACAAATTTCTAACCCATATAAATCCAATTACCCATGTTTTGCCTGCAGGGAGCGAGGGAGATTAATGTTTGGTATTTTGGCAGGAATGTAAAAAGAAATAGGTGGTAATAACAATGAAGGCTCATAAAAAGGAACCGATAGTCATGTCTGCGCCCGGGAACCCGCCGTAATTCCTGTGGGTATCTGTCAGCAGGTTGTCCTTCTCCCGTGGAGGGGCAGGGAAGAGCCAGGAGTGCTTCCAGGGCACCTGAGCATCCATCCTGCCACTGGAGAAGACATTAATGTGATGATGATAACGGAGGCTGATAAAGAGAAATGGTTTATGTGCCAGGGCACCCTCTCGTGACAGATCCTGCTCTGTCGTGGTTTGTAGGAGCTGTGGGAGCATGTTGCTGTTATCCTCGTTTTGTGGAGAAGCAAACGAGGCCTGAGAAAGCTGGATAAATGTGGGAGGTTTTTTGGAAGGAGAGGTGGGAAGCTCTTCTTCATGCTCTGTGATGAGTCTGTGGTGGTGTTGGTCCCTGCAGATCTGGCTTGGAGTGACACGGCCTGGAGTGTTTCGGGTAGG
The DNA here is from genome assembly GCF_003945595.2 of Pipra filicauda. NCBI lineage: Eukaryota > Metazoa > Chordata > Aves > Passeriformes > Pipridae > Pipra > Pipra filicauda. The sequence goes on from NW_024104464.1 coordinate 94,237, forward strand.
AGCTGGGAGTACCAGAGTTGTGCTCTTGTCGCTTTTTCCTCCACTCTGAGCCCTTTCCTGCAGTGTCTCTGCATGCTGAGTGTTCCCCAACTCTTTTCCTCCCCTGACATGAACCTGGGCATGCGATGCCTTTTCCTGCAGCTCTCACTCGGGACAGTAGCTTTGCTGGAGGATGAGCAGTCACTGCAAGGCTATTCCCATCGCATCATGTCGCTGCTTGGCTTTGTCCCCTTCTACCCATGCTCTGTCCCATGTGGTGACTGCAGTTGAGGGGGTGTTCTGCTACCAGGCACCTCTCCTCCCTTGGCTTTGACACTTGTGAGCCAGTCACTAATCACCCTCTCTCTGGTGCCTGGGTGAGGTCCCCTGCTGCTCTCGTTGTCCCCCGTGTCACGGGTGGCATCTGCTCTGCTCCTCCGCCGTCACCCGCGGTCACGTATCAATCACGGTTCAGATCCTGCACCCCCACGGCGGGTTCTACCTTCTCTGCAGGCTTTGCATCAGGCTCCTGGCTCTCCGTTTATTACCACCACCGGTTTTATAACCCACTTTATCAGATGACTTTTTTTTTTTTTTTTTTTTTTCCTCCTTTCTTAAAGAGCATAACCCGTGAGCAACTCATCATTTCCGAGAGAGGGAGAGTGCCGTTAGCAGGAGAGCAGGGCTCCATGCTTAGCCCTGGAATGAAGAGCCTGCTTTACCGTGGTGTTGCGTTTAATTCAATCAGAGCAGTTAAAGCCGAGATTTAAAGTCCTTTGTGTGATCACAAGAGTTGCTCTGATGCTGCAGCAGGTAGAAGGGAAGATTGAGCCCATTTCCAAGGAGACTCCAAGTAACTGTTGGAAGCAGCCAGGCCTGGGGCTTACTGCGGCAGCGGCCACGGTGGGAAGCTGTTAGCATTCACATCGCATCCCATCTCTCTCTCTGTCACCCTCCCTGCTCCTGCTCCTTATCCCCATATATTCCTTTAAGTAGAATTGATTAGTTTGGCCCTTTTTTTTTTTTTTTTAACTGGGGGAGGGCTATTTTTAATTAATATTCTTTACTGTAGGATAATTGCGCCGACTGGTCCCATCGCTGTCTGAGTCACCCTCTCCTCCCTTGTTCTTGCGGGAAGGCTCTTTGGACTTAATTAAAGTTAGGGATCCAGGGCTAGCGGGAACAGCAGGAGTCTTGCAGGGTTTTGATGAAATGATTGCTGTGGGGGAAGCAGCTATTTTCTTTCCAGAGCCATAGATTGTGATGCTGAGACAGCGTTACGACCGTCTGGTTTGACCACCTGCTCTGCACAGGCCACTGCATCTTGTCCTGCATTTCCCATCCTGCGCACACAGACCCCTCCTGGACACCCCAGCCGTTGTGTAGGGGTGAGAGGAGCCCAGTTTTGGGGTGTTGCCCCTCCGTGAAGGGAGCATGTCTTTGACCTCCCTGTGCCCGTCGCTGCTGGGCTGTTGCAGGTCGTGGCAGGGGATGTTGGAGGGATAAGGGAGAAGCTCCGTGGACTCGGCGAGTCCTTTTCATCTCAGGTTTAAGCGCTCGTGCTTGCAGACAGCGCTGCCACCAGAGCTCAAATGCAGCCCAAGCAAGAGCTTAACAAGCTCCGAGAGCTGTCCAGAAAGTTATCCTGACACCAAGTGACAGACTCTCAATTGATATCCTCTGGAGACTTTAAACTCACTTCTGCGAGGTTTCCAAAGCTGGTTTTGTCTCATACCTGAAGAATCCTTTATCTGCTGCGACGCCTGCCCTGCCTCATCTCATTGCTCTTGACGTTTCTCTTTGTTGCCTGCTGCAGCTCGGGTAAACTCCACTGCAAAACTATTTAAGAAGGGTTTCTCTCAGGCTCTGCTCTGCTCTGCTCTCTTGCTGGAGTTCCTTTATAAATTGCCTGGGTTGATGCTGTTCCTGCTTGGCTCTGCAGGGAACGGGCTGGAGCGATGTCAGGACCACGCTCTGCTCATCCCAGAGGGCAGGGGATGATCCAGACTACAGGGCAAAGTTAAATAGGGTCAGGAGTGGAAAAGGGAGGAGAAACCATCCTAGGAGATCGCTCACCTTCTGTCCTGGGAAAGCTGTGGAGCAAAGTAGCAAAATCATTTGTGATCAGCTAGGACAGGACAAGAAGCTGTGCCACAGCCAGCAGAGATTTGTCAAGGAGGAATTGTGTCATACGAATCTAGTCTCCTCTCTATAACTGAGTAATGAGCCTCCTGGGCAGGGGGGAAGCAAGAGATGCCTCAGACAGCGATCCAGGCAAGGCTGTATCTGCTGCCCTGTGAGCTGGTGGGAAACCTGGGATGGGAACTGTTGTCTGGAGCTGCTGTAGGGAAACAGGCTGATCTCTGTAAGGTGTTTCCCTGCTTCTGAGACCCAGCCCAATATAAATTCTATTCCCAGCTGGTAGGAAGAGCCACCTTTGCAGTAGTTTCAGGCTGTAGCTGACTGGTAACATCCTGCTGGATGGCACAGAGGACTTGGGGGACTATCTCTATGTCCTGAATCTGCTTGTGTAAGAGTGAGTCTGTTCATAACATCATTGTGCTGCAGGGCTGGCATTATGGTATGCCATCAGGGACTTTGGAGGCTTCTGAAGCAGCAATGTGCAGTTGCTGATGTCTCCTTCTAGACCCTTACCCGGTGGTGCCCTGTGTGAGAAGGTCCATGGTGGAGCATATTTGCTGCTCTGTAAGGTTGGGATGGTTTTCCTTCCAGGCAATGGGGATTGTCAGCCCAGTGCAGGATGGCTGCTGACCACATCCTGCTGCCTCCTGCCTTTTTAGGTGGTGTTCTCAGCAGCAGTACTTCTCCTCCCCTCCTTGCTCAGGGTGTTGTGCTCCAGCACCATCACAGAGCCAGGAAGCCCTAGGCCCCTTCCCAAGTCACTGCTCAGACCCACTGTGCACTAGAGAAGATTTTAAGAGGCAGCTGAGGCCTGCCCAGACTCTATAACTGAGGCTGTGGACTCTCAGAGGTGCAGCTGAAGCATTTTCCTTCATTTTGCTTTTATTGCCCGGTAAATCAGCTCTGGGGCCAGCCTGTCTGTGGGGAGCAGCTCCCTTTACTGAAAGGTGCTCTCCCTCCACCGTCCCTCTCCAGGCCCACAGCCCCAAGCCAGGAGCCATCCAGGGTGGCCATGGGCTCCCTTTGGGAAGAATCCCTGACACTGGCATCGCTCCCCCAATCCCGTGCTTTGTCCTGCGATTGCTGAGCTTGCAGCCCCTTTACAAGACTGATGCTGCACTTAGCAGGGTGCTGCCAAACCCACGGAGTCCAACAGGTTATTTCCCTTCAGAAGCCATTTATCTTTTCCCTTTCAGATGCCGGGCTTCTGTCTCTCACCTCTGGTTTTTCCTCCCACGTGGGAAGGAGCTCAGTCTTCCCAACCCTCCCAAATCACTGGCGCTGGGCATGGGGTCAGACCCATCCTGGGAGGGAGAGGCAGCTGTGGGAGGCAGTGTGGGCGAGGGTGGCAGGGCTCTGTTTGTTCCTTTCCAGTTAATATTTAGGCAGGTTTGCTCCAGACTTCAGCTTCTTGTGCCTGTCTTTTCTGATTGTGTTCTCGGCTGCTCTGTGATGCCAGAAGGTGCAGGGCTGGGGTTTGAAAGCTTTATTCCAGCAGGGAATTGACAATTTATCTTTCTTTTGAGGGGCTTTGCATGGAGGGAGAGGGAAGCTGGGATGCAAAATGTCAGATGGGAAATTGAGGAGCACCTTGGGCTTTGCCACCACCTCTCACTATGACCTTGGGCACCTCACTTAACTCGAGGCTCCAAATTTCCTGACTTTTTGTTTCTTTGGGGGATTCTGAGTCCTAGGTTGGGGCTTGCAAGCTGCCAAAGTGCTTCTGAAAATCCCATCCAAAAGTTTCCCCTTTTTCATTAAACACTAACTTAATAGTACAGGAGAAGGCTGCATGATGGATATTAAAGTTTAACAACTGTGTATATCTATTACCTTGCTGCTAAATCTTTATATGCCTTAAATAATCAATTGATATTTAATTAGCATACAGTACTATTACTGCCTTCCTAAATCTATAACGATAAACCAAGTTACAAGTTATTGGACGTTAATTACTATCTGATGATTAGAAACAGCAAGACATTTCCCAGCCTCATCCCGGATATAATCCAGCGTGTCCGTGCACGCTCCTGAGCCAAACTGTCTCTTAATAATCAATGGGTGTTCAACATGCAATATTTGTCTAATTAGCACTAAATTAAATCCTCATTGACAACACTTCAGGGTAAGAGATCGGCATCGAATATGATGGATTAGACACGGAAGGGCTGTTACTGTAAGCAGGAGATGTGCCTGTCGTTTGCTCTGCTTGTCATGGCTGGCTCTTGCCTCCCTGTGACTGTCAGCCTGGTCCTGGGGGACCTGGATGCTGGATTGACAGTCCTGGAGACCCCAGGTCTCTTTGCTCCAGCTGTAGACACCAGCTCTGAGTTCCCTCCTCTCAACCCTCTGCAGGGAATCACTGTCCTTGGTGTGTCAGGGATGTTCCTCAGCACAAGTTTTCCTGTGCCTTCAGGGTTTTACAGGTGGTGAGACCTCCTGAAGCCTGAGCAGCTCCTTGGTTCCTTCCCAGCACGTCCCCAGCTTGTGATGTGCTCTCGCTCACGGATGTACTTGTGCTTCCACCCAGGAGGGTGGGTTGAGGGGGATGGGACTTTCTCTGCAGGCAAAGGGCTGATCATCTGTCATGGGCAGATGTTTCTTCTGCCTTTTGTGCTGCCACTGAACTTGTCTTGGAGTCTGTGTAGCCTCTGTTTGGGCAGTGAGGATCACAGAGATCACAGAATGGTTGGAAGGCACCTTAAAGCTCAGCTAGTTCCACCCTGCTGCCATGGCAGGGATACCTTCCACTAGCCCAGGTTGCTCCAAGCCCCGTCCAACCTGTCCTGGAACACTTCCAGGGATGGGACAACCACAACACAAGATTTGGGTCCATCCGTCTGAGCTCGGATCAGGGATGCTGGAGGAAGATCGGAGGGATGTGGGAGGGAGAGCAGCCTGGCTTTGTGTGGAAAACCCCCTTGGGGGCTGCTGTCTCACCCGTGGAAGCACCTCTCTGCACTTTACCAGCATCCATGGGAGCTGTTTTGCGGGAGCAGCGGGGTGGATTCACAGCTGCCGGCTCCTTGCGAGACTCAGCCTGTCCTTCACACTCAGCGTGGAGGTAATTAACTGTGCTGATGGGATGTTATGCCAACAGCAAAGCAGAAAACACCAGAAAATGAGTCAGGAGTGATACCAGGGCTGTTCAGCATGGAGACACGGGAAGTGACAGCCGGGAATGCTGCTCTCCTTCTCTCCTGCCACATGGCACGTGTGGGAGCATCATCCCTGCAGCCTCCCTGTCTCCAATGGAGGGCAGGGTCCACCTCTGGAAAGGAGCAGAGGGACACAGGGAGCCTCCCTCAGGGTCTGGCGTGGCTTTGCTGTTGCATTCAGGGGAGATCCATGTTCCCTGGGATGTGTTTTTCTCCCTGGATACATGATGGATGTGTGACTTCCAGCTCTTATTTCCCTCCTTTCAATCCTCCGCAAGGAATCACTATCCTTGCTGTGTCAGGGATGTTTCTCACCACCAGTTTTCCTGCTGCCTTCAGGGTTTTACAAGTGGTGAAACCTCCTGAAGCCTGAGCAGCTCCTTGGTTCCTTTCTCTGCCCCCCCAAAACTGCAGAACCCCACTGGCTGGGATGTGTCCTGCAGTCTGCAAGGGCTGGGATGAGAAAAAAGAAAAATGAATTAAAAAAAAAAAAAGACTTCCAATTAGCAATTGAAATTGTCCTTAAAAGAATTTGCCTATTCTGCAAGGAATGTTTAGTAATTGATAGCAATTTCTAGCAATTAAATACAAATTAATTCGTGCTACCGAGAAGCAGTTTATTTATGGCTCTGTATTTATGGGCACTCCCTCTCCTTAAAACTATCCTTGTTGCTTTTGATAAGTAATTAGAGTTTACTGAATAATTTCCCAATGTAGGTATGAATTTTAAATAATTTTTAATACCATGCAAGTGTTTCATTGTATTGCTGAGTGAGGGATTATCATTATTTATATTGTAGTAGGGCCTGGAGGCTGGGACAGGCACTGTGCAAGTGTATAGCACAGAGATAGTCCCTGCCCAGAACAGCCTGCAGTGAGTTTTATGGCAGCAGCAGGATCCTGAACGTGCTTCCAGGAAATAAAGGTTTTTTGGAGTCTTTTCCACCAGTGCAGCACAGGTTGGAAGCAGTGACTCGGCTGCAAATGTTTCTCCTTCCTCGTGATTTGGGGGAAAGAGTAATTCCCTGCTAGGAATGGTAATGGTTAATCACTTGGAAGGGGAGAGTCAAAGCCCAGACCATGAGGTGGTGAACAAAGATCATCTGTTTTGGTTAGTTAACTTAAGTTTTGGGTTGTTTGAGCAACTTGATCCATGGAAGGTGTCGCAGCCCGTGGCAGGGGTTGGAATGAGATGAGCTTTAAGGTCCCTTCCAAACCCAAACCAGTCTGGGATTCTGTGATTTGAGGTTCCTTTTTAATTGCTTTGTGGCTTTTCTAAGGTGATCTCAGGTCATGGTTGCAAACTTCTAACACTGCTCCTACAGCTCCACCAGTGCTCTTTTGGCTCTTCACGAGGTGAGATCTTATATGATCCCATTTCCAGGACTTGCAGATCTGATGGGAGGGGGAAAAGCAACAAGTGGTTTAAAGCTGTGGGTGGGAGCAGGAAGTGTGACGCCAGACATGGAGAGAGCTCTGACTAGAGGAGGTGATTTTAGGAAAGCTGTGTGTCCCAAGCACCTTCCCTTGGGTGTAATAAGCCCCTCGAAGCCTCCAGTGGATGCTTGGCAGGGCAGGACCCTCGCCAGGGATGGTGTGTGAGGGAGAGATGTCTCCTGGTGTGTGGTTTTCAGAGTGGGGTAGTCATCTCACAAGTGCTGTAAGCATGAGAAGTTGGCCAGGCTTGAGGGAAGGTGCTAATTAAAGCACATGGTGACAGCATCCATGTGAGGAAGATCCTGGAGAGAGGGAGGAAGCCGACCCTGGAGAGCAGGCATCGTGTTCAGAGGTGAGACTGGGAGCTGGCAGCAGTGTCTGGGTTTGTGGTGCCAGGCAGGGGTACACTCCAGAGCACAGACTTTTTGCCCTAAATGTCTTTTAGGGGTCCTGAGGTGAGTGTTGTTTTTATTGAGGGTTAAACTCAAGACTGGGAACCTTGGAGAATTAAATATCTTATGGTGTTAATGTGTAGGGACAGCTTTGGGATTTACCACGTGTACTTAGGTTATAGCTGAAGTGCCCTGGGGCTGTTTGGAGCTTTGAGGCTGCTTGGACCCTTTGGAGAGGTGCAGAGGTGCCCCATTGCTGCCCCTGTCCCCTTTGTCACCTGCAGGGAGAGGGGTCGGCCCCCACCTCTGGTTCAAAGTCTGTGCTGATCCTGCCTGTGGCTGCACAGCCTGTTCTGGCTTCATTACCGAGCTTGATTAAATGGTACTTGTACAGCCAAGGGTTGGGAAAACACACAAAGGGACTTTTCTAGTCATCTGAGGCACTTGGATACCGTGGAGACAGATGCTGAAGGGAGAGAGAGACGTGGTTTGACATTGCGGTCGCGGTAATGAGATGGAACCCATTAGGGCAGCGTCCTTCTGGGATGCAGGTGCCTCCAAGGGAGGGAGAGGGTTCAGACAGAGCCCCAGGAACTGGAAAAGGCTCCCTCTGAACAGGAAAAGAGTGAACTGAGGAGCTGTGCTGTCTGGGGGACAGGGTGCTCTGGCTCTTGCAGAGGGTGGGGTTGGGAGAAAAGGAGGGTGAGAATGTTTTGGCCTCGGGGTCTCACTTCTGTATCTTGTTTTAGAGAGTCTGTGTGTGCAACCAGCAATATTTTCACACTGTCAGAGCACACAGAGCTGGATTTAACCAGCACCTTGTGGGTTGTGCAGGTGCTGCAGCATCAGGGGATGTGTGTGGTGCATGGGACGATGCTGAGAAAGGAGGCAACTCCTGTCACCATTCTGTGAATCCTCAAATAGGATGTGGTCTCCCAGACTTATCAGATTAAGCTTGTCTTTAGGGGCTGGGAAAGGCTGTAGCAGAAGGTGGCAACTGCTATTACAGGGCAGCAATGAGTGAGTTTGGCTAATCCTGAAGATGCCAGGTCTAGTCAGTCCATAAGATCCACCCTGAGTGGGACATTAAGCAGATGTCTCAGCAGAGACAGGCATGTGAGAGACTTGTAAGGATGAAGAAGTAGCTTCAACCCAGCAGGTTCATGGTCTTGAACTCTCCTGGTCTGCAAGTCTTCCCTTAGATTTCACAGTCTGGTTATTTTTGTACCATCCTCCCCACGCTGGAGGAGTTTGGAGCTTTTCCTCCCTGCCCATCTGCAAACCTGGTCTAAACGCTTTCCTTTTACCCATTACTGCTGCTTCGAGGGTCTGGGGCACGGCAGTGCCTTTCATCCCTCCTTCCTTGTAATGATTCAAAGGATTCAGAGCTGGTGGCTTTTGACCTCTGCACTCTGGGTCTCTGGTTTGTTATAAGCTGTTGAGAGGTGGTTTGTGGTGCTCTGGTGCACAGAGGAGAGATGCTGTGGACTCTTTTGGGTTAATGAACTGCCTGCCTGTGAGGGATCAGACTCAGTGATCCCTCGGGTCCCTTCTGGGGGGTGTGTAACACCCCCTACTCTCACCCTGTGAGCTGGACCCGCTGGCACCACGCACGTGTCGAGACACAGAGATCTTAGGAGATGGTCAAGACTTGAAACTGTGGCCTCTGATGGCCCTGCTCTCCCTTCTGGCAACTCGCTCGCTTCTGTGATTAACTTCCCATCCCCAAAGTCACTGGCTCTGTGAAGCTTCAGGACCCTGCCACTGCTGCTGACTGCTCGAGTGCCCCGCAAGCCTCCAGACAAGGGTCAGCGAGGCGGCTGCTGTCTGAGGAGCTCAAAGGCTCCGGGTTTGAAAGCCAAGAGCACTTCTCTGCTCTTTGACTGTGGGCTGAAGAGCCTGCAGGCTGCAGACAGGGGGTTTGGGCTCTCAGCAGCCACGTGGTCGCTGAGTATTTGTGCTCAAGCTCATCAGGGCAGTGCTGTGGTGGGATGCTGGGAGGTGCCAAAATCACCGTGTGATGAGAGATGATGGTGCTGGCTTTGCTGGGGGTGTGGTGAGGAGGGATGGCCTTGCTGGAGGTGGGTGAGGGGAAGGAGCTGAGCCATCCCAATCCCTTCTGGAAGGATCACAGTTAAACTCCCGTGGCAGGATTGCTCAGCAGTGATTCATCAGCCTTAGCGTTAGGGCGGTTCTCCTTTGCTGTCTGCAGGAATAACACTTGGGAACAGGGGAGGGGATGTGTCACCCCCCAGGGAGATTCTGAAGTGCCACCACATGGATAATCAACCAAAGCTGGGTGGTCCAGAGGAGGAGATTAGCAGGGTGGAGGCAGGAATGCTGCTGGCACAGTGGCTCTCCTGTGTCTCACTGACCGTGCGTGTCCAAGGGATGCTCCAGCCATGGGTGGGCACTCAGATTTGGGGTGTGGAAGTGCCTGTCCGCAGCTGCAGTGGGATTTTGCATTTTAGACCAGAGGGCTTGAACCTTCTTGACCACAAGCAGCACCTGAGCCATACCAAAACCAGGCAGAGTGAGTTTGCCAGGTCAAAGCCTCCCTGCCTTTATTGCTGTTTTCCTGACAGCAACCCATCCCTCCGACAAATAAAAATTCCACGCACGGAGCCGGTTAAAAACATCAATTAGCTCTAAAACAATTATTATTTTTTTTGAAATGCCATTTTATATATGCAATAACACAACACAATAATCCTGGGTTATTTAACAGAGCATTTACCATGAAAACAGTCATTACTCTTTAAACGCTGCTGACTGTACAAGCCTCTTAACATTAAACGGCAAGTGAGGCAGAAGTCTTGTCGTCAGAAACGCCACATCCCCCGGAATATATTAGAGACATTGTCACTGGAAAGCTCCCTGCTTGGCTGAGTGGCATTTCCCATGCTGGGGAAGCTTTTAAAATGGGATAGCCCATGGAGCATGGGAGTATTATCCAAGTTTTGGTTGGTTTAGGCACAGGCGCGTGTTGGAGAGGATCAGATGGGTTCACTGCAATTTTACTGCAGCCCTGTGGCCTCCTTGTGCCCCCATCCCTCTCTTCTTCAGCCTCAAGCGGTGCCAGGGGAGGGTCAGGTTGGACATCAGGAAGAATTTCTCCACAGAAACAGTTGTCAGGCATTGGAAGGGGCTGCCCAGGGAGGTTTGGAGTCCCCATCCCTGGAGGTGTCCAAGGAATGAGTGGACGTGACACTCAGTGCTCTGGGCTGGGGGACAAGGTGGGGATCGGGCACAGGTTGGACTTTATGGTTTTGGAGGTCTTTTCCAACCTAAATGATTCTGTCATCCTGCACCATCCTGATCTCCAAGGGTAGCAGGCATATTCATTATCCAGCCTAAACCCAGCAGATTTAGCAGTTTTAATAGTCTCAACAGGGCCTATCATAATGCACAGATAAAGATATTTTTTGCTGCTAAGTCAATAATGAATTTAGTAGTAAATTCTGCTTTTCCCCCCCGTTTGTGGTTCAAGGGAATTGTGCTGGATGTATATTATTTACTTACTTATTAGACCTCTCCTTGCTACCTGGCACAAGCCCGAGGGAACAGATGGAAGTACCATTCTCAGGCTACCAAAAAGCCTTTGGTTTAAGCAAAATAGTTGTGTTTAAAGATTAATTTAAGATGCTTTAAAAATTGAGCAGGCCCATTCATTTTTAATATTGATTGATATTATTATAAAAGATTCAGCTGCAACTCTTCTCACCAGGACCTCTCTTGGCTCATAGACAGTGCGTTTGTCTGTGAGGGACGGGGCTTAGTTATTTTTAATCTTTGATACTCATTCTTGTGAAATTTATGGGAAGCGTCGTCTCGTGTCTGGCACGTCAGAGCATTCCAGGCAGGAGCTGGGAGGGCCTGGGGAGGAGGTTGAAGCTGGATGAGTGGCTGATGGGGATTGGAGCCTCTGTCTCTGCTGGATGAAGGGAGGGGGTTGGTACATCTTATTCCAGCAGCGCCGCAGAGCTGCGAGCAAATCTTCCATTAAACTGGAGAGTTTAATGGAAACAACTGGAAGTTTAATGGAAGGTGCAGCAAATGCTGGGGACCTGAATAGGCAGAAAATTAAAATCTGCCCAAACAGCAAGTACCTTTGGGTGTGCTTTTTGCAAATGTACTTTTTTTTTTATTATTATTAAATATTTTTTAACGTAGAAATGGAAAAGAAATACCGGCACAGCAGCTCCCCCTTTGCATTGGCATCCTTTGATAGCATTTTGTTGGCAAATTGGGGACACAAAGCAGCCACCCCAGCCCTGGAGGAGCCGAGTTTGCTGCTGAGGAATAATTCTCCAAATTGCATTTATTTCACAGGCGTGAAAGGTCACAAAGTGAAGGGAAACAAGAACTGTATTCAATTAGACAATTCGATCAAAATAAATCTGTCACGATGGCATTCCTGCTGAGGAATCAATTGACTTGGAAAATGAAGGCAGCTGCTGCTGCTGTTGTTATTATTGTTGTTATTATTATTATTTTAAATTAGCTCCAGTACCTGCCAGGAGTACCTGAGCTGGAGTGCCCGAGTGGTTCACATCATCCATCACTCTTACTAGATATTAATACATCCTCCCCCGCCCTGCATTTCGTGTCCTGTTAATGGTCAAGTGGCCCCAGAGTGCTTCCTGGGAGGCTGATAGGAATGATTAGTAATGAGAAGGGATGGTGAGGCTTTTTTTTTTTTTTTTTTTTCCCAAGCAGAAGGTTCAGGGAATGAAAAACATGATGAGAGGGAGAACAAGCAGGCGCAGACACGGCTGGTGTGCTTGGTCAGACACGGTTCTTGGTGGCTCTAAATCAACCTGAGTAATATCTCAGCATGTTCCTTTTTTTTTATAGCGGAGAAGGTTTCCAAATAATTGATTTTATGGCTGGGGATTGGGAGGAAAGGGCTTTGTCTTCCCTTGCTGCTGCTCCTGCCTCCCTGGGAGTTCTGGCTCTGGCTTGGTGGCACTGGGGGTTGTCCCTGTGCCTTGATGGGCAAAGGAGTTTGCCAAGGGATGCTACAGGAAGATGGGGCAGAGGAACATGATCCATCATGTTGGAAGCTGAGGAGAGGCTGAGGTGGGCAAAAGCTAGGATGAGATGTTCCCTTAGGGAATAAATGATTTTACACATTTCTCTCCTGTGGGAGAGAACTCGAAGCCCCCACAGTCCACTCCATCAGCTGAGCTATTTAAAACTTGACTTGGTAGAGCACTGGAGAAATACAGCAAAGAAACAGGCCTGCCCCAGCTGGATGAGAGCCTGGAGAACTCTGACAGATCCTTTCCAGCTCTGGCTCTTCCCTTTCTGCTGCCGTCAGCCCTTGGCGGCTGAACTGGCGTCGGCTCCCGGGGATGTCCCGTCTTTGAACGTGCTGTGTGGGGAAATCAGATGTGAAGGTTCCCAGGGCTGGCAGGTAGAAGTGTCTGGGCTGCCTGTGGTGGGAAAAGTGATGAGAGAAGTTTCCTTCATCTCTTACCAGCTGGGGTGTTTTCCTTTGTATCGGGCGACCTTAAAAAACCCCACAGAAATGAAGAAAAGCCACCAACCTCCTTTAAAGTCAGACTTTATCCCGGCAGCGTACTGCTCTGCTGCTCAACTGCCTTCAGCTTGGTGCACCTCATCAAAGGCTCTTCCCATGCCTTGGGCAGCTCTGCCTGGCTGCTGCCTGTGGCTGGCAGGCTGTGCCCCAGGGGGTCACCTGAAGTAGCACCAGATCCTCCTCTCTGTGTCTCAGAGGTGGCTGAATTGTTAGCATTAGGTGGCACGGGAAAACAGGCTCCTCCTGAACATCTGGTAGGTACCAGCACACTGGCTTGGTGCTGACACTGTGCTCTAGATGGTTTCTGTGGGTCTGACTCCATCCTTCTCCTCTAAATCATAGAACAGTTTCTATTGGAAAAGCCCTCTGAGACCACTGAGTCCAACCATTCCCCCAGCACTGCCAAGCCCACCACTAAACCACATCCCCAGATGCCACAGCTATATGTCTTATAAATCCCTCCAGGGATGGTGACTCCACCACTACCCTGGGCATCCTGTACCTGGGCTTGGCCACCCTTTCCATGAAGAAATCATTCCTAATATTCAGCCTACACCTCCCCTGGTGGAATGTGAAACCATTTCCTTGTTGCCTGGTTTGATGCCCTGGTCCTACCTGGCCATCAGCCTGCTGCTCCATGCCTTGAAATGAGTGCCACTGTGCCCACCTGGAGACTCTGGGGCTGGGCACGTGCATTCAGAGCCAGGCTGAAGATGCACTTGCCTTTCCACACCCGTGTGTGCAGGTGATCCAGGTGGGATCACTCGGGGGCAGCGTGGCAGGAGAGAGACCCCAGCTCTCACCTCCTCCTCCCATTGCTTGAATTTTTATTGACTGGTGATGACAAACTGGTTTATGGACGGATCTTTTATACCCGCTAGGACTCGGCAGTTATTTTTGAGATGATGCTTTGCCTCAGAATCTTCCTTCCTTCATCCTTCATAAATCTTGAGCGAGGCTGCTGCATTCAGACCAAGCTTAATATTCTTCTTGCAGATCTCTGCACCAAAATGGCTGTATCCAAGCAGGGAGGGGTCTGTGGATTCCCTGCCACCCCTTTGCTCTGCTCTAAGGGCAGTTGTGAAACTCGGTGTTAGGGTCTGTGAAGGGGTGTGGGGTCCTCGGAGGGGGCAGGACGGTGCTACCTCGGGGGTGTTTTGTGTGATGATCCAGTGTGTGTGGATATGAACCTCTTCTCTGCTCTTCCCATCAGGGTGTGGGTTGTGAAGAATAGTTTGGAGTATGGGGGATGGTGGCAGTTAGGGAAGAGCAATGGGGAGAGTAATGGGAATAAAAGAATAAGGAGGGGATAGAAAGAGAGACTTATTTTGCAGCTGTGTGTTGCTGTTGTTGGATTTTTTTGAGTGAAAAGCAGAGGAGAAGGAGTCCAGCCCCCTTATTTCACCTCTCCTCCACTAATACGTTTGCTTGGAAAGGACAGATCCCATTCACTTGGCCTTTCTCCTCTCCTCATTAACTCCCACGACCTTGGGGCTGTGGCGAGAGCAAAGCGTTTATCCCAACAAAAGGATTATCCAAATAAATAACCAGAGTTTTCAGAAAGGTCATGTCCCTCGCAAGCCCAGGCAGAGGCAAAACCTCTGTGCTCAGCTGAGTTTGGACTGGCTTTTCTTCCCAACGTGTCAAGTGATAAATCCCACGTTTTGTCACCTCCCCCCTGAGCATCGTCTTTCCCACAGTAGAGCTGGAGGATATTTTCCTGGGAGCATGAGGAGTGGAGCAATGCTCAGCAGCATCATTATCCCCCAGGATGTGTGAAAAGCCCCATGGGACCCTGCTGTTGTGCTGTCATTGCTCTTCCCCTTTCCAGAGCATCCCAAGTATCTCCCAGTGGGACGTAACCAGCAGAATAAGCTCCAGACTCCCTGTTGGCAGGTCAGTGGAGGAGCCCTCCTTTAGACAGGCTCCACGAGATGAAATGCACCTTTGAGGGGTTCAAATTCATGGCAGAAGCTGCTGATTTTTGGTCTTGGATGTCAAGAAATTAAGGGCACGCCGTGTGATGTGGAAACAACTGCAGGGACCTGGGAGGTGGTTCCTCACAAGATACACTTGTGTGTGTAGTAGGTGTATGCATAGATAGGAGCTTCCTAAATAAGCCAGACAGTTGTCACTCTTGATTTTGGAGTTTCAAATAATAATATTCCCTCTAATTTTCATGGCCTTTGGGATTTCCCTCCTGTGCACTGCACTGCTCTGGTTTAATTCAGGCTGGGCTCAAGGGACAGGGTTTGCCCTCAGTTTATCAGGCAGCACCTTCTTTAGCAGATGGCCTTTTTTTCCATGTTTCCTACAGCAAACATGTCTCTTAGGTGCTCTGACCGTGTCCTGCTTTCAGTTTTTCTGCAAAAAAAAAAAGGCACAAATACATGTTTGGTGATGCAAATGAACGTGGCTGCTTCCAGCGAGCCCCTCGCGAGGCTGTCAGGAGCAGCCAGGCATTGCACACCCAGGCTTTGAAACCCAGGTGCCGAGCTGATGAGAGTGCAGTACCTGTCTGGTGGGAGAACAGAGCTGACTCGCTGCAGGAGGCTTTTCTCACATGTGGGGTGAGATCCTGGTTGGGATCTGAGCCGGCTCGGCTGCTCTGCGATTCCCTTCTGCTCCTCTTGGTTCCCGCAGCTGGGGAATAAAAAGCACCTGCCTTTGCTGCCGCTGCCCGAGTGAAGTGTTATCAGGTTTTATTCTCCCTCCTGTCTCCCTTTTTCACACCTGTGTATCACAAAAATGTCTCCTATCATCATATGCCCCGCGAAACTCTCCCGGAGCGTTTATCTTTCGAGAGCAATAGCGGAGGATGTGATTTTTTGAGGCTGCCGTCGTCCCTCTGCCTTTCATCCCTTCTCTTTGACATGATGGAGCATCTCCCAGGTTGTAAAGAGCGTCTCTCTTTGTGTAGGTGCACCTGCTCCCTGTGTGCCGTGGGCGGGGGTGCTGTTAGCATGGGGAAATCTGTGAATAATTTACCACGCGACCAAAAGGACCCGTAAAGCTTTAAATTATTAACACAAGAGTTCAGTTCAGAGGAGAGATGTTGGAGCTCTTTGCTTGGGCTGCGGGCTCTGCCTTGGAGTTGGGGTGGCAGGGGTGGGAGTGGCTCTGGAAGGATTCTTACAGGCTTGCATGGGCTGGAAGAGCAGGAGCCAGCGAAATAAATAATTAAAAAGATCCAGATAGGTGCAAGAACAGTCTCAACAGCTCTTATTATAGAAACTGGAGATGCCCTTCCCTGGGAAAAAGGTAAAAAAGTAATGACCTCTTGTTCCGTTTTCTTTCATTGCCTCCCTTAATCCTCTGGGAGGCAGAGGAACAGGTGATTCCTCTCTCCTTTCCAGGGAGCTGGTGTGGGGCAGCCCCTTCCCAACCCAATCCAGGGCATCCAGCACTGCAGCCAGGGATGTTCCCACGCACATTTAATCTGCTGATGCTCTTTTACCTGCATCTTTGCACTGCTGTGTGATTTCCCTTGGATTAGGGACCACAAGCCCAGCCAGCAGCTGCAGCCTCAAGCCCAGGCCAGGATGCTCACCCAAATCCCTGAAATTCTGGCTGCTTTTGGAAGGTGAAGGTGCTGCACAGCACATTGGGTGCTGTGCTCCATCCAGTCAGCTTTTGGTGGGATAACAGCCGGGAGTGAACTGATGCTGAAGCTGAATCAAGTGCTGCCATCGAAGGGGCTCAGCCGGCTTCTTTCCTTCTTTTTTTTCAAGCACTCCGAGAGCTGGGAGTTAATTCTGGAAGCGTCACTTGCACAGGGATGTTTCTGGCAGGCTCGGGGTTGCTAAGTGTAGCTAAGTGCCTCGAGCATCCCTAACTATTCAGCTCCTTGGTTTTTTTTTTTCCTCCATGAAGAGAAACTTTCTGAAGAGGGAAGCGAGCGCAGTCAGCCGTGCTAAATAATCCCGTCGAGTGCTGCAGGAGGTGCCACCAGCACTGATGTGTGGGGGCTGATGTGCTGCCTGGGCTGGCTCTTTCCCCAATTTCACCCTCTTCAGCTCTCATCTCCTTTGGATCCTTTTGCTGGCATCTGTGGAGCAGGGAAGTGTTTGGAGCTGGGTGTCAACAGACCCTCGGGAAGGCAGAGAGTGCACTTGGTGCCTCTGAGATGCTTCTGGGCTCTGAGTCCTCTTGCTCCTGGTCATGCTGGAGCAAGAATCCTGGTCATGTGTGTAAGTGGCACCACTTACCCTCTCTGTGTAATTCCCACATCCTCTGGTGTATTGGGTGTGCATTAAAGCAGCAGTGGGGTGGGCTGAGCCCAGTTCCTCCTCAGGAATGAGGTGGTTGGTACCGTTGAGGGCTCTGGAGGAAAGAGCTCATTTCTGGAGTGATGTGATTTGCCTCTGGTGTTTTCAGGAAGGATTTTTGTAACTGTTTAAACCTGGTAAATTGCTAATTACTTAACAGCATGTTTCCGAGAGAAGTATAAAGAGAAGGCTCCAAAGCTTCTAAGTGGTTTTTAACAAATACAAATTTCATTTTCTATTAGGATCTTGGAATTGGTTTCTGAGGTGGTTAAAGCTGCTCTTTGTAGTTGTTTCAGGTCCCATTTCTGCAAGTGTGGGAGCTGGCCATGGGTAATGCAGGTTGAACCCCAAAGCCAGTTCAGTTTGGTGGCTGCTCTTGGGCTTCTGGCTCCAGGGGTGATGGGTTGGGGTCCTGGTTAGGCATGAGCTGGGCTGAAAAGCCTTGATGGTGAAGGATCATCCCTGTCCTAAAGCTCCACACATTTCCCAGCTAATTCAGCACAGCAAATCCCCTCTTGTCCCTCTCCTTTTCCACCCTCTAGTTCCATTTCCAGGGACCCAAGAGGGAGTGAAAGAGCTGTAGCCTCTTCTCCCTGCCTGCCTCTCGTGCTGCAAAAATTAATACCAAGCTTCAGCTCCCGAGACCGTCCTCCTAGAAACCTATTTATACCTGTGCTTAGTGTTGATTCAGCTGCCTCACATCCATCGCTCAAATTCACAAGAGCCCTTAAAGCAAGGAGAGATGAAAACCTCCCTATCCCCCTCCTGCCTCTCTTCCTTTTATATTTTCTCTCTCCTGCACGCTCGCAGCACTTGCTGCGTAGTTTTGAGCAGCAGGAAGAAGATGTTGTCACCAGGTGTGAGTTCAGAGCTCCTGTGTGAGCTCCCCCAACCTCTCTCCCGCTTAGGGCTGGCTTTGCAAGGCGAGGAGCCACACTTAGCAGATCCCTGCCCCTCAGAGAGCCCACTGCCCACCTCAGAGAGGAGAGGAGAAGAGGCCCGACAGGTGCCTCCTCGGCCTTTCCAAATATCCCACCGTCGGCACATTTGTGTTAGGTATTGATTTCTGTTTAATAGAATAAGCCAGGAGAAATCACACCCTTTGTTGGCGTTCAAAGGATAAACCATAAAAGCCATTAAGAAGTACTGTAAGCGGCGGGATGATTAATGAGACTTTAGGTGCATTCCACTGACTGCTCCCAGATAATGTCTTTGAAAGATCCTGTTGCTTCTGGCTGCGATTCAGAGCTATTTATTTGCAAGGTGAAGCTCTGAGGAGCGGCGCTTCCAGCCCTGCCTGATACCGTTACGGAGACGAACTGGATGCCCCCGATTTCCCATCTCCAGAGGGATCTTTTTTGCGTCGCGGTTTTGCTCGTCAGCCTCGTCGAGATACTGGGGAGGACAAGTGAAAGATGCAGTGTCTGCCCTCAAATCGCTGCTCTGTGCCTGTGGTGAGATGCTGCCTCAGGGAGAGAGAGCCGTGGGCTTTAAGGCTTGTAGTAAGGAAGCCCTTATCGGCGCATATCGATCCTGTTTGGGTTGTTTTTCTTGGTGCTGCCGTGTCCTTCCGTGGCTCTGTATCTCTGTCCAGGGGAGCTCCTTGGCAGCTGGGCTGTCTGTGATCCTGACAGCGCTTGTGCACCCGTAAATACCCTCATGGTTTCAGTGTGGGCAGAGCTCACAGCTGGGCACTGCTGCATCCAGGGCTGAAACCCCCCCAAAACTTGTCTGCTGGGTCACTCTGTGGGTCAGCATCCCACTGCCAGCCCCAAATCCACGTGGGTCAGCATCCCACTGCCAGCCCCAAATCCACGTGGGTCAGCATCCCACTGCCAGCCCCAAATCCACGTGGGTCAGCATCCCACTGCCAGCCCCAAATCCACGTGGGTCAGCATCCCACTGCCAGCCCCAAATCCACGTGGGTCAGCATCCCACTGCCAGCCCCAAATCCACGTGGGTCAGCATCCCACTGCCAGCCCCAAATCCATTTGAGTCAGCATCCCACTGCCAGCCTCAAATCCATGTGGGTCAGCATCCCACCGTGAACCCCAGCAGAGCTGGCAATGAGTATTTCCTTCGCTCCCTTTCAGGGCATCTCCATGGATTTTCACTCTATGGCGTCCATAAAGTAGGTTTTTCAGGACCCCCACTGTTTTTCAGCGGCTGGGGTCTCCATGCCAATCTGAGGAATGGTTTCTCTTCCTGGATAAAACCAGGGGGGCAAAGCGAGTCTCGGATCCAAGGTCTGATCCATTCTTTCCGCTTTGTTTTTCCAGCTGCCCAAGTTGCAGACCTTGGGGTGTGATGTGTGGAGGGATGGAGGTGCAGAGCTGCTCTGCAGACCGGGGCTGTACAGCCCCATGTCCCAAATCCCCACCTGCTCTGCTAGGTTTCTCTTTTGCCTTGGGAGGTGGAAGTTACTGGCATCACAGCAAATCCTGTTTGTTTCTAAACCAAGCCCATCTGCAGCGAAATAATAAGCAGAACACAAGGAGTCAGATAAGCAGAGTTTAAAAAAAACCCCAACAGAACAACAAGAAAAAAACTGCACTTGAAATGGTCTTTTTTTTCCCTTTGGAAAAAACAGTCTTTCCCCATGGCAGGGCAGGATATGAGAGCAGGGATTTTCTGTTGAGGGAGCAGGAGCTGCCAGAATTTGTAATCAAGAATAATAACAACCAAATTATGATTGGCAAACTGTCATTGAGGGGGTAACGAGGATATAATCCAGTGCAGCAGAGGAGCAGGGAGGGGGAATAGGCAACATCCCATCTTTAATGAACAACAGCGCTGCTGGTGGGAGGGGAAGGACCCCATTCTGCTGTTTCCCTCCTTGGTGGCTGTGCTGCAGCTACAGCCAGAGACAGAACCCACCTTCCTTGCAAGGGATTGCTTTTTCCCATTAAACATGAAGATAAAACTCGACTGCTAAATTGCTGTCACTGTTTTAATTCTCCCCGTCTTGCCACCTCCCCTCTTCCCCCGCTACCTCCTCCTCCTGCTTTTCTCCTTTATTTTTGTCTCCCTCTTTCTCCTCTCTGTGTCTCTCCTCCATCTTTGTTTTGCTCTGTCAATCTCTTGCTTTATTCTAAAGCTCCTTTGCCTTCCTCCGCTCTCCCGTCTCCTTTATTCCCTTTAAATTCATCGCTGCTTCTCTCTCCCAAGCCCTCCTCCTCTCTCAGCATCCTCTCCATCGCCGCCGGGCTTTGCAGCCTCTCCTGGGGGCCTTTCGCTTCTCCAGCTCTTTCCACAGCTGATTTGTTGGCTCACTTGGGGAGAATTTGGGCTGGTTTTGGCTCCTCCAGGATGCTGCCAGCAGCCAGGGAGGCACTGGAAGGGCTCTGGGTCCGTGTTAGGAATCGTGGCCAAGTGCTGTAGTTCGGGCTGTGTGTTTGGAGAGGTTTTAGGGTCTTTTGGCGTTCAGCATCCTGTCCCTTTCATGCCTGCCCTCCACACGTGAGCTCTCGAGCTCTCCAGGCTTTGCTTCTTGCATACACTCAGCACTTAATAGGCAATAGTTAGTAGTAAAAACGTTGTGTGGAGGGATGTGGGGGGTTGGGAGCCCCGAGGTGGGGGATTTATAATGTTTATGAGCTCCGGGTTTGCCTCTGTCACTGACTGCTGCTGGAGATTTTGCAAATCCTTTAATCTCGCTCCTTCCTCAGTTTCTCCAGTCGGTTAAGTGAGGATAATGAGCCATAACTAACTTGCAAGCTGTCGTGGGAACGATTTAATTAGCGGCTGATCTTGCAAGGTGCTGTGGGGCTCGGTTCGTGTCCTGGCGTGGGATTCAGGCACGAGAAGGCTCCGAGGGGCTCAGGACCTGCAAGGTATTTACCTGCCTAAATACCTTGGGTGGTCCAAGGCCCAGCTCACGTGGCAGCTCCTGGGAGGGGTGACATCCCTGGTCCCCCGGCTGGCTGTGCCCCACGGCAGCGCACGGGGGATGCAGGGACCTCCCTGCGCTGTCCTTCGCCGGGTGTTCTGCAGGCAGTCCCTCTCCATCCCTCTCTGTGAGCACGGGGGTTAATTGCCTCGTGCATCTGCCAGCCGCAGGGCTTCCCAGCCAGCACTGCTCTTCCAGGAATAGAGGCTCTTGCTTTTCAGCTCTCTGTCATAAATCCAAAAAAAAAAAAAAAAAAGGGAGAGAGAAAGAAGGGAGGAAATCTATTCCTTCCAGCTGTCTCTGGCTTACGTGGGCGATCAGATACGGTGGTTTCATTTGGAGTGGGCAGGAGGAGAAGCAGAGGTAGTGAAGAGTGGTGCCTTGATGCTCCTCAGTCACAGGGGTCAGCTGTGGACCCTCACATGAGTGTCTTCCATCCCTCCTGCTCGTTATCCAGCAAAGAACCTTCATCTTTCTGCCATCACAATGTTTGTTGCTTCCTTTGGATGCTCTTGCTCTCTAGAGCTTGGCTGTCTTTCTGTCACAGGGTGGAGAAAACACTGCACTTGCGAGATCTGATCTTTCTTTGGGACTGTGTGTGTGTGTCTTGTTAAGTCCATTGGTTTTTAGCTGTAACCACATCCCAGGGGCTTGACAGGGGGATTTGTTACTGTCCCCTTCTCCTTGCTGGGGCTACCCTGCCTGTCCACTCCTTCATTCCACAGGATTAGCTGACACCAAGGCAAACCACATCCACTGCCTTCCTTCTGTCAGTTGTCCTTAACAACTGCAATTATATTTCTTGTGCACCATCTCTTTTCTCAAGATGAGCCCATGCTGACTTACAGTCCCATTCTCTCTCCCCGTGCCAAAAATGCAGGGGAATGGTATTCACATAAAAGCCTGTGGAAGCAAAGAAGCCCTTGAAATCTCACCCCAGAGTGACCTTTTTTCCTCTTCCCTTAAGCAGGCAAAGGGCATTGTGTAACCCATCCACTCAATCCTGTAAATCGTTTTTACAGACATGTAAAATATCGATGAAGAATACTTCATCCCTTTAAAGAGAAAAATAAACAGCTTCTCTCATCATTATACAGTTTCTAGGAAGAAAACCACAGTTGGTGTTGACAAAGCTTAAAAAGGGGAAGGGGGGAGATGGAAGAAAAAAGAAAGCCCAAACCTAACACGCTGAACTTCTCAGAAAACAACCTGCCTTTGATATTTACAGATGTGTAATTTGCTCCTTGTCGGATTTGGTGTGAACTCGTCAGTGGAGCTGTGTGTGGGCACGGGGGGCCAAGGTCCCCCCTGTGCTCCAGCTTCTGTTTGTTGGCTGGAAATCTAGTGGGAACTATGGAATGTCTTGGTGGTCATTGGGTCTGTCAAGAGGGTGATTCACTGCACCCTAAAAAGTTGTCTTCAGGGTGCTTATATAAAGAATGACAGAATTTAGGTTGGAAAAGGACTCCAAGTTAATCGAGTCCAACCTGTGCCCCATCCCCACCTTGTCCCCCGGCCCAGAGCACTGAGTGCCACGTCCAGTTGTTTCTTGAACACCTCCAGGGGTGGGGACTCCACCACCTCCCTGGGCAGCTCCTTCCAATGCCTGAGAACCCTTTCAGTGAAGAAATTCTTCCTGATGTCCAACCTGACCCTCCCCTGGCACAGCTTGAGGCCGTGTCCTCTTGTCCTCTCTCTAAATGGTGCTTTAAAGGTCCTTCCAACCCAAACCTTTCTATGCTTAATGATTAGATTTGATGATTTTAGAGGTCTTTTCCCATCTCCACAGTTCTGTGATTGGGGTTGACCATCATTCCCCATCAGCCATGGTGATGTGAATGTGAACCTGCCCAAGGTACCTGACTTCCAAAGAGCTGCAGTTACCTGAGCTCGGTGCTACCCTGACTGCTCAATGCAAGGGGCTCACCTGGGGTTTTGCACAACTAGTGGAGTCTTTTATCACTCCAAAATTCCCTTTCCATCAGCTGGGGTTGATTTCAAGATGTGAACTTGACTTCTCTTGTGACCTGCAGTTGACTGTGTGCTCTGTTACGTTTCAAAGTACTCTGAGAGCTGTGGAAATGCGAGGCCTTGTCTTTTGCCATTGAAATATTTTTATTCTTTCCCCTTCCTGCGTTCATTGCCTTTGAGTTGTGCTGGTGCCTTTGAAGTAGGGATGAATTTTTGCCAGGGAGTTTCATCTCTAGGTGTGGATCCACGCTCAAAGGAGGGAAACATTCACTACATTTTCTTTTTCCATTCAGCCTGTTACAGAGTCAGAACCAAGCTGTGAGATTCAGATGTAAATTCCTCCTAAGCCACCACCAGGCATGGTTTGATCGCCCGGCTTTTAAGCTGGTGAGCACCGATAGTGAGGATGGAAAGCTTGGAGTTGCCTTCCTTGGAGATAGGAGTGACCACTGACAGTGGTCCTTCTGTATCCAGAAAACAAGCTGGGAGTGGGATTGGTGTGAAGCCACAGTCTTTCAGTCTCCAGCTTCCTAAGACTAGGCTTAAAAAGGCTGTTTCTACCTCTGCCTTCAAAGTGAGTCAGCGATGTAAAAGAAATGAAGGTTGAGAAGTGATGGGGCCCAACTGGGGTTCTGTTGGGGGAAAAATCCATAGGATGCCCCATCATCACCCTGAAAGCATCTGAAACACTTTGTCTCCGTTGCATCCCCCCCTTTGTCTCCATTTCATCCCCACGTTGTCTTTGGGTGAGCGGGGTTTCCTCGTGGCCTCGCCGCCCTCAGCCAGTGGCTAATTGGCCGTAGTCGCAGCTCCCGGCTCGCTCCATTTATATCCACGAGTGGGGATTACTGGGAGCCAACCTCCTTCAATGCCAGCTGCGGAGGAACAGAGAGGGAGAGGGGAGAGCAGGAAATGAGCCGTGCAGATGTTGGAAAGTGAATTAGCCTTTAAGAGTGTTTTCCATGGCGAGGCGGCACGGCAGCGAGGGAAGAGGGAGCAGGATGCTGACAGCATCCCTCCAGCAATCCCTCATATTTACTCAGGGATTGAGATGAGTTTGTTCTCTTCCAGCAGATCGAAGGCTGTGGAGATCGCAGAGCCTCCTAAGGGTGCATGGCAGGGATAATAATAAAGCATGAGTCAGGTCTTCAATATTTTACATGAAGATACCGAGCTTAAATAATAAACGAAGCAAAATTAATCAAGGTGTATCCGAAGGGGGAGGTGTGGATGTTCCAAGGCAGGGAGCTGGGGAGCAGCTCAGCATTTGTTAACATGCAACAGAAATGAAGTTGTTCCTAAAAACCACCGGAGAGGAGTCTCTAGATGTTATTCCTCTTCCTTTAAACAGTGTCATTTGTTCTGGGATTCTGATTGTTAAAGGATTCATTGCTGCTCGGGAAGGATTATCCATGACCAAGAAAGGGACTTCTCTTGGAGAAGTCGTGGTGCTTCACAGTCCCAGTCTTGTCTGGTGGGTGGAAAAGGCGAGGAAAGGTAGAAATTAAGGTGTACTGGAGTTGAGTATCTTGAGTGATGATGAGCATGTGCAAGTTCAAGCTGGGCTCTGGAAAAAGGCAGCTGTCTGAGGCACAAAGCTTCCTTTCTCTGCCCTCCTTTTTCATCCCTTTCCTTCCCTCCAGTGCTGCTGTTTCTCCTGCTGATCCCTACCAGCCTCACATCATGAGGAGGGGAAAGGGGAGAGAAGCAGGACGGATCCCATTGCATCTCCCTCTGTATTTGGTACTTCTTTGGAGCAGACAAGTCCAGGCATGAAAGCACCTGGACTTATTTCCATTTAGATGGTTCAGAACAGCCTTGTGGGCTTAGATGTTCATCGTCCTTTGACTTTCAGTGGGCTTTGGCTCAGACTCCTTTGCAGATCTCAGCTCTAAGCCTCGCGGCTTTGCTCTCCGACGAGGGCTCCGTTTAACCTTTCCTCTTGTCTGAAGAGAGCACATCACATTAGCCCATGCACACAGATGGAAAATTGAAGAGGACCTTTGCCCTTTCCCTTCCTCTAACGCAACGGCTCAGGGATCCCCCGTAAAGTCTGGATTTCCCTTATGAAGCAGTTGGTGGCAAAGGGAAGTACGAGGTAATTGGAAAAGTAGCCAGGTTTGAGATTAAAGTTGTTCCATCAGCTGAGACGTTTTGTGGAAAGCTTCCCCTCTGGCTGATTTGCATAATGCTCCCAACCATTTCGGGAGGAGTGTTGGAAATCCCATAATGCAAATAACCCCCGAGCCTATATAATCAAACGCCTTCACCTGATCCAAGATGAGCCCAGAAAGAAATTTGCCACATGTTTTACCCAGCTCAGCAATGTCTCCTCTGCAGACGGAATTGCTAACAATATTCCGACCTGTTGGAGCACAACATTGAAACGTATAGAAACAAGACCCGCAGCCACGTTCTGCAATTCAATCTCCTCTTTATTGTGCTGGTGGAGGTGTGCTGCATATTAGCGAGTAGTTTTTTCCCCTGACTAACCTTGGCCAGGTTTCATGACCAGTTCCTGGCTCTGCTGGGAGGTCCATCTGCGTGGGTCTTTGTCCTGTCCATGGGAAGGTGACTGTCTTTCCATCCTGGATGGGGATGGGGTGGTGACTCGACATCAGTCTCCATCAACCTTGTCCTGCAAAATCATAGAATCATTTAGGTTGGTAAAGACCTCTAAAATCCAGTTTGAAAGGCTGAGAGAATTGGGATGTTTAGTCTGGAGAAGAGAAGGCTCCAGGGTGACCTGATTGTGGCCTTCAAGAACCTGAAGGGAGTCGACAAGAAACATGGAGAGAGACTTTTTACAAGGGCTTGGAGAGACAGGACAAAGGGGAGCGACTTCAAACTGAGAATAGGCTTAGATTGGATAATAGATTCTATTCTGGGAGGTTGGTGAGGCCCTGGCACAGGTTGCCCTGTGAAGCTGTGGCTGCCCCATCCCTGGAAGTGTCCAAGCCAGGTTGGATGGAGCTCTGAGAAACCTGGTCTAGTGGAAGTTGTCCCTGCCCATGGCAGCAGGTTGGAATGAGATGAACTTTAAGGTCCATCCAACTCAAGCCATTCTATGATTCTGTGATTCACTAACCAAAATGCCCAGCTTGAATTCCCACCAGTGACCAAACAGAGTCAGGGATGATGGGAGAGGACATGCTCTTCTCTTCTCTGGATTATGGCGATGCTGCATCAACTTTGGTATCCCTACGCAAGATTCCCCCTGCTGAGGATCTGTGCTCTAATCCTCTCTCTTTTTTTCTCTCCCCACTTCTATCTTCTGGAGAAGAACAATATATCTCTTACCCGCTTGGTAGTTTCCTCTCCATTCCTCGATTGAATTATACAGAGGGTGCACTCCAGTGATTTTTAAATCTAAATGAAAATGTAAAGAACCCTTTGCCGGAGCGCCGAATCCTGCAATAAGGCAAATTGTTTGACTTCTTCGCACCCCCATCTGGCCCTAATTGATTCTTGTAACCCAACTGTGATTTCTAACATGTTCCAGTCAGAGAAATCTACCGGCACTAATTCAACACGGTGAGCACTGGTTTGGTGTTTAATGCGACGATGAGATCGATGTCCCTTCCCAGGGAGGGGAGTGCACGTCACCCTGCCCAGCCACGGCCGAGCAGCAGCTCCAGAGCACACTTTGGCCCAAAACTTTGTTTTCAAGGATGGGAAAATAAAATTTTTTTCATCCTTCTCTTCTCGTTTCCCCCCTCGAATACCTGCAGCTCTTTTTTTTTTTTTTTTTTTCCCATCGAAATCCTGCGGGAGGAAGCTGCTCTCCGGGGAGGAAAGATTAAAAGCATTTTAGATGAGGCTGTGTTTGCCACATCCCTGCTTGTGAACCCCGGGATGTTTTGGCATTTGGATTCAGCCTGTGGTTTGGGCAGAGGTTGAATCCTGTTTCTCTGCGGTGGCTTCCCTGAGCCTCACCCCTGCTGTGCCCAGCAGGGACCCAGGGGCTGTCATCCAAGGATGCCTTCACTCAGCATTACAGCCTCTATCCTCCAGAGCCATGCTGTGAATAGAAGGGTGGCTTTGCTTGCTTTGCTTTCCTTATTTTTTTTTTTAACTATGCTTGAATCCTGGCTTTCTGGATATCTTTGGCTTCTTAACAAATGAGCTGAGAGCTTGGACCTCTGGGCCTCGTCCAGCTCTTGAGTTGATCTCTGCTGGGAATAGCTGGAGGCCCCAGAAGGAGTTCAGCCAGGTCTCTGGAGCCACAGAGGAGCCGGCTGTAATTTCTCTATCCCTACAGCTTTCTGGAAGTGTTAACGTTTATCTCCTTGCTCTGGGCTTTGGAGGTCAGTGAATTGGAAGCCGTTTACCCCGATCATCATATTTTAAACAAGCAGCAAGGGCTCTGTTGGTGGGAATATAGCCACAAGGCTTTTCCACTGGAGTAGGATAAGTGGTAGGAGAATCACTTGTGGAAGGGGGTTTTCATGGAGAGGAGGTGGATGTCCCTGCTGCCTCCTGCAAGGGTATAAGAAATGCTTTGTGGTGTGGTGATGGTGACGTGGGACAACATCACCCCACTTCAGGCTTGGCATCAGTGCAAGGATGTTGCAGTCATGGTCTTGGACCCTCATTGCTCCGTTTTCCCCTTCCCACCTCCCCCTGGAGGCATTTCTGGCTGCCAGCACTTGGTTAGAACAAAAAGTGGTATTTTAGGGCTGCATGTGATGTGACTGGCAGGTGACAGGCGGCTCGATGGCAGTGACTGATGGGAATCCAGGCTCCCAGTTGGAGATGACAGGTCCAGCTGACACGATGCCATGCGTGTGGGCTGCTCCTCAGCCCTGCTGGGAGGAACAAACAGCACTGCCAGCCCTGGAAACTGCTTTTTAGTTGTCCAGCAGTTGTTTGCTCTTCTGTGTTGCTACACTTGCATCTCCAGATGCCGTAAGATCAACCTTCCTTGGCAAGGTGACGGTTGGAAGGTTCTTTCTGACCGCAGTGAACCAGTTGAGTTGACACCAGGAAGACAACACTGGCCAACAGCAGTTGGCTTGTCCAGTCTCACCTTCCCAAGGATTGGGCTTGCAGGGAGTTATTTGTGAGCTGGTAGCTGTGTGTGATGGATGAGGGACAAGCTCTTCCTCTCCCAAAGACCTCGTAACTCCAGCTCTGGAGTTGTTTGCTGTAGTTTCTCGTACGTAGCTACGCTGAGATTTAAAAGAGGGGGAAAAAAACAGATGTTGGAATCAGTGAGACGAGATTTACATATATAGAAGGACTAAAAAGCCTCATTTTTGTTTGGTTTTGCTCCTCTTTGTTTGCTTTCTTACTTTCCTGAGTGTTTTCACATTAAAAATTCAAGATATGTCTGTCTTCTATTTTCTGGGAGGCTCGGAGGACATCTGGAGAACTTGTTAGGATTTTGTTGTTTGAGACACGATTTCTTAGGAGGCTGAGGGGTAGCTCTGGCTGTTTGAAACCCCGCTATTGGGGGCGGACTGTGTTGTCACCTCCCTTTTAAATGCTTGTTTTGGAGCAAAGCTCGTGAGAGAGATGTCCTTGTTAAACCCTGCACCGCGAAATAATGGCTCAGAAAACCTCCAGTTTGGGGGAACCTCTAATGAGCCGCCCCAGGAGGCAGAGCTCTGTTTTGTCTGAGGTAAGGTAAAAAAAAAAAGAAGAGGCAAGTCAAGTAGTGAAAACATTTTTTTTCCAGTTCAAAAAAAATAAGAGCAGCACTGGCGAGCTCAGAACCCCGCTTGTCTGTATGCGCCGCTTGTAAGTCGGGGGAAAAAAGGCAGCACCCTGCTTTTTTCCATTAAGCTTCTTCTATAATGTATTAATAGAGAATTATATCCTCGCTATAGGATTATTAAAAAAGAAGGGAGATAAAAATGATAGAAATGAATCCGTGCTCTATTATGCGGATGACAATAGATACACTTAAGCCTTCCAGCCCTGACCTTGGCACATGTTTCATCTCAACTCGCAGAGAAGCTCAAATTGATACGCTGACACTTACCATTAATATGAAGAACCATCATCTTCCCCCAAGAGCAGGAGGGGATGGGAAGGGTTTTGCCAATGCTCCGAGGAGCAGGGAAGGGCCTCTTCCTGTCCCGGAGCAAATCTTCACGTCCCCTCTGTGATTTTTATTTTTTTTAGTTGAACCTGCTACAGAAGTTTCTGTGCAAGGTGTGTAGCTGGGTGCTGTCCTCTCTCCCTACCCTGTGCTCCCCACTTTATCATAAACTAGTTTAACAAGGAAAAGCCCACTCAGATCTGTCCCAACTGCCACCTTAGCAATGCAAGAGGACCTTCCCTCCAGCTTCCCTCAGCTCATGGGACATGAGTATGCAGTAGGTGAGTGCTAGTAAAAAGGCTGTGTGGGAATGAATGAGACCAAAACTGAGTTGAGATTATTTTCCCCCCATATGTTTAGCAAATTTGAGTCTCCCAACATCTGGAGGCAGCTGTGAACTTTCCCCCCAGTGCTGTGCATCCCTTGTAGAAGCACAGCAAAGGTGATATCCATACTCCTCATCCTCTCCTGCAGCATCTCTCTCGTGACTCCTGGAGAGCCTGGATAGGGAAATTTGTTTTCTAGGAGCTTCCTCTTGTCTCTGTGATAGGACAGAGGGCAGGTTGCTGCTGTGGACTTGTGCCCACCAGGAGTAGGAGCAGGTCCATCATGGACCTGCTGGAGCTGGATAGAGCTGGCAGCTACCTCTGCCTCCCAGGTATCCCAATCCTGAATGGCTTTCCCAAACTGGAGCTGCCAGACATCCTGCCATTTCCCACAGCCCACTGCTATCCACGTGGTGGAGACAAAAGGTTTCCACTCTCCCTTCCTTTCTCTAACCAAGTTTGTTTAGCCTTTAAGCTCCTGTGAGTATTGAGAGGGAGAAAGAGCTGTGTAATGTAGTGACAGCTCTGCTGTGTTCTGCTAATGCAGATATCATTTGATCAGCGTGATCCTCTGCAGCCTCTTCCGAGGATTAATAATGAAGAACATTTTCCTGGAGTGAAACCTGAGGAGCAGCAGACTTGGTTAGCTGAGCTCTTCAGTTGGGAGCTGGCTGCAGGCAGAACTTCCAGGAAAAGGGGCTTGTGGTGGGTGTTTCCTGGGGAGCTGAGCTCCTGAAATCCTGCCCGAGGAGGGGGAGGATGCAGCAAAGGCAGGGATACAAAGGAGAGAAGTGGAAGGCTGGCAGCTTTCCTTCCACTGGAGCAAAGAGCTCCTCCATCACCTCACAAGGGGGATTGGCCACGGCACCTCCCCATCCTGCTGCTTTCAGGCATCTCCATGGGATGCTCTTGTGCTGCTGGTCACATGTGGCCGTGGTGCCGAGTGACCAGCTCGAGATAGAGCATCCAATCTGGCCACAAAGGGATAAATGCAGGCTGGCTGGGAGGGCACACAGGAGGACTTCTCTCCAAAGCCCTCAGCGTGGCGGCTTAGCTGCCTCTAAACACCGCGTGTGCTTCTCTCTTTCTTTCTTTGTCTCTCGTTTTATTTATAACTCTGGTTGGATTTTTTTAATTATTATTATGATTGCTCCTGCTGAGCTGTAAAGTCGGTGAGGAAAAAAGGGGAAAAAAAAATAGTAGGGCAGCCGTATCAGGCAAATTGAACTGGCTTGTTATAATCAGCTGCTGCTGCTGTATCCTTGGCTTTCCATGGCTCTCTCTCCATAGTCCCCATGTACATATAGATGCTCTCCCTCCTCTCAATTTCAGTGTCAAGAACTTTATTGGCATGACAAGATATAGTGTGTTGCTGGAGTTAATACAGTCTCAAGTGTGTATGTCTGGGAGAGGTTTTCACAGTGGTAATTGGGTTTTATACAGTGTGTCCAGCTCTATATTCGGTGGCTGAGGCTCAGCTATATCAGGAAGCCATTTCTGCCACCTCTGCTTGAATTATGCAGATGATTTTTTTCCTCACTTCTGAGGGTGAAATAGAGGCAGTTGTGCAGCCAGTTTGTCCTTGCCCCCAGTGCTGTGTGGCTGGAGGGGATCCCTTGGCTCATCCCTTGTAGGATGAAGCTGTGCTGGTGTTGCTGTCATGCTCATTTCTGCTCTGGGCCCACTGGCATCAGGATACTCTCCCATGGAAGCAGATCAAGGGCAACCAGTGGGGTTGAGCCTCCAGAGTGGACTCAGGAGTGTATTTGCCCTCTGTGCTCAGATGTTGCTTGGTCCAGGTGCAGCCTGGAGGCTGCTCTGGGAGAAGAGATGTCTCATCATAGAATTCCAGAATGGTTTGAATTGGAAGGGACTTTAAAGCTCATCTTGTTCCAAGTCCCTGCCATGAGTAGGGACACCTTCCACTAGACCAGCTTGCTCCAGGTACCATCCAGCCTGGCCTTGGGCATCTGTATGGCTGGGGCTTGCTCCCTTCTTCCCTGCCTTTGTCTTCTCCCTCCCCTGCCTTCTCTTTACCTCCCCTTCCCATCCTCTTCCTTCTCCTCACTTTGTTCCCTATTTATTTCCCCTTCTCAACATTTCCCTTGTGCTCCTGTGACCCTACTTCACCCCACAGGGACATAACCTGGCCCCACATCCACAAACACCCCGGCAGAGAGCGGGATGGCACATGGGCTGTTTGCAGAGCTAAGGGACACACGGGACCGAGGACAGCCAGTCCGTGAGACAAGGAACCTTTGCTCCAAGAGGCGATGAAAGGCAGCAGAATTGGAAATTATTTTATTTCAATTAGATTTTAATTAGCTGCTGTCTCCCAGCCGCTGGATCAGTCAGCCAATAATTGAAAAGCAACAATATTTGCATGTGGCGCCTGGAAGAAAAGCTGTGTCTGATCTGTGGCAGGGAGGCTTTGGGGAGATAATTCCCAAGGTCAGATGCTCCTCGCTGGTAGTTCAGCGTGGACAAGTTTCTTGCAAATAACCCACTGTAGCCTCACACTAATTTTACAGTAAATTAATGCCAAGCCGGCATTTGTATGGATTTAATTAGCAGGCAACACAAACTTTTATAAACCTTTTGCAGTGGCAATTTAAACCTGATTGCAAAGTTATTAAAGGCAGCCATGGCAGGCTGCTTCCAAGAGTCTGCAGGGACCTAAGGCAGGGGGGCTACATGCTGTGTTGGTGCTGCTGGAGCTCTCCGTGCCATGGAAGAACAGGAGAGACCCTTTTGACTCGCTGGAGGTGGGATCAGGTGAGGGTTAGGGAGCATCACCTGCCTGGTGTTTGCTCTGCAGCCGGATCAGAGCCTTGCTGGTCATTCCTCCTGCACTCCCCAGCAGTTTTTATCCTTCTAGGATATCCACTGGCTTTCAAATTGCTCTTTTGGCCATTTCCAGGCGTTTGCTGCATGGTTTTTACAGGAGCTACAAATAGTTGGGAGGCAGCGTAGCCTATAAAAGCCGATGCTCTCCCCTCAACCCAGGCAGAGCAGTTTATGGGCAGGTCTGTTGTCTGTGGTCCCCGAAGAGAGCTGCTGGAAATCACGAGATCATGAGTTTCACAGTGCATATCTATAGCTGGTGACACAGACAATTAAAATAAGCGGGTTAGGAGCCTCGGTTGGGTGCATGGATTACAGCTCCTGTATTTCAGGGTGGGCATGGGTGGCTTGGAGCATGGAAGAAATAGCCCTGCAGCAGCTGGACGGGCTGGATGGCCATGCTGAGGGTATTAAAAATATTTATACAGTCTGGAATGATGGGAGTCCTTTTGAAATGCTTGCGGAATGAGGCCATTTCTTATTTTGCAAATAATTGCATTTAAAACCTACCTATATCTCTGTATGTATGTGTGCATATATGAGGGGAAAATGCAGTTCTGGACGGAGCAGATTTAATTGCCAACCCGCCTTTGTAAGAAATGGGCAATAGCAGCTTTTAATTACGACTGAGGGGTTTGTCTGGTGAGTCCAGGACACCTCAGCAGTCAGGCAGAGAGATTCTGTCCTCCATCCTCCCCTCCTCACATGTTCCGAGGACAATGGCAAGTCATTAAGGAGCTATAATGGGAAAAGCCGTATCTAATGATTACATTCTCTTAGCGAGGCCGGGAGGGCGAGTAACCACTGGGGTACTTTTTCTTGCCTTTTCTCTTTGCTAATAGCCTTGCTGGAGCGGGTGGAGCCTGGCCCAGCTGCCGGGCCGCTGTCGGCTGTGCTTGGCTCCGGGTGCCGCGTGATTGAGTGCCCAGCCCTGTTCCTCTGGCTGTTGCACCGTGTAGATCTGGAGCCGCTCCACGGGCTTGCATTTGTCTGACATAAATGGGAGCAGAGCCTGGCCTGCTTCAGCTCCCTTCCCTGGTAGCTGGAAGAGAGCTCTGATTAATGATTGATTGCCGGTATTAATTTGCTGCGTGTAAGAGGTGTCCAAGGACAAGGCTGAAATGGCTCTTGCGTATCCAAGGGGAGTCAGGAAGAGCTGACGGCTTCAAGGGGAGCTGTGTGCTGGCAGACACTCTTCCAAGAGTCGCTGGGAAACACAAACCCCTTAGGGAAGGTTTTGATGTGGCTGGTTGGTCCCTGGGGAGTTATTTCTGTTCTTAGCTCCTCTGTGCCTGTACCCACCTTAGGTCCCTGGAGACACAGCCTGGTTTTCAGAGGTGCTGTGCTGGTGTTTTTCCATGCAGATAGGAACTATTGGTGCCCAGCATCTTTAATGTGGGAATGAGATGTTCAAGGTAGGCTCTGAAACTCCAGGTATGCTGACACCCATCCTGTGGGTCCTGCAGAGACAATGGGCAGGATGATGATGGGATGCTGGCGTCTTTGGAGAAGCAATTTTCGAGGACTTGGTCAGAAAGAGCTCAGCTTTTAGGTGCTCTGGTCCTTGAAAAAGTGGCTGCAGTGACCCAGACTCTTATTGTTTCTGACTTGCTGATTCTTCTGCCTGGATCTGGATCAGGACAAGGTGGGAGAAAGGAAAGGGGAAAGGGAAGTGCTAAAAAAGTCATGAACACAAGAGTAGGAGACCTGAGAGATATTTCCAGATGGATGTGGGTAGGAAAAGGAGAGAGAGAATACTATTTGCGTCTTGCAATTAAAATAAATCTGAGCAGGAGAGGAGATGGCAGTGCTGAGTCTGTTGATGTGTCTGATGAAGCAGAGCTGATTCACCTGGAAGCTGACACAGCTGTGTTAATGTGCTGCAAACACCAGCTCCTGCCTGCCTCTGAGTCAGCCCCGGTGGAGACCTGTCACCTGGGAGGTACAAGAGCTGCTGCCTCCCCTTTGACTGGAGATGGTTCCTTGCTGGGCTCCCACGCACGCACCCAGCTCCTGCTGCCAGCCAAAGGAGCAGCACCCACCGGGCCTTTACGTGGGCTCCATTAACTGTGTAAGCATTTCAATTGCCACCCATTACTTTGTTTTGCAGGATCTGGGCATGTGTGCAGAGGAGAGGGAGGAGGGAAGGACGGGGATGTGACTTTTGGAGTGTAATTGCAGCGATTTACCCATTTGCTGTCGGGGAGCACAAGTGAGTTGGCAGGCAGGGGTCTGATCCTGGCTGCTGGCATGAGGCACGGAGCAGCAGCAGTGCTGCCGTTTGGGATCGAAGGGGGGGATGAAAACCTCGGGAATGGAGGCTTCTCACGTGCCCCCCGCTCTAAAAATACCTGTCAGTAATCAAGCTCCTGCCGCTCGCCTTTGTGTCTCCCTGGCTGCTGGTGCTCATCAGCCCCTCGGGTATAAATAGCAGCGCTCCTGATGGAGCCACTGGCTGTTGTTTTGGTGTCCCAAATGCTGTGGCGGCGCTCAGCACGGTCACACAGATCCTGGGGTAGCACACAACCAGGAAGCCAGCTCTGGCACAAACCCTCCTGGGAGGGGGAGACTTGGGCACCCACTCGTGGGGCATTTGGTGGAAGGAATGCAGGGGTGGAAGGAAATGCAGCTCTGTGTGTGTGTGTGTGCAGGGAGCAGGGCTTGATGCTGCTTTTTGGAGTCTTTCTGTTGCCTGAGCTAGAAACAGCTGTCTGGTCTGTTGGATATTATGGAATCATGGAATGATTTGGGTTGGAAGGGACCTTAAAGATACTCCAGTTCTCATCCCAGCTTCCACTAGATCAGAGCTTGCTCCAAGCCCTGTCCAGCCTGGTGTTGAATGCTTCCAGTGATGGCGCAGCCACAGCTTCTCTGGGCAAACTGTGCCAGGGCCTCACCACCCTCAGGGAAGAATTTCTTCCTGATAACTGATCTAACCCTGCCCTCTTTCAGTTTAAAGCCATTAGTTCTCATTTCTCCCCCCCCCCCCCATATTCTTGGCACTCAGGGGCTTCAGCCCCCTGATACAACTCTCAGAGCAGCTGGAGAAGGAAGGAGCAGACCTGCAGAGCAGCCCCTCTCCCTGTGGAGCAGGGTTGGGTGTTTGTGTGGAGCCAGGCAGAGCTCCAGGAAAACCTCCCACGTGCTGCCTGTGGGACCCAAAGGCAAGAGAGGGAGATGTGATCTCGTTTTTTCCAGGATGTCAGAAGTTGTTACAGAAAAGAGACCGATCGATTGCTCTCCGTGTCCACTGCTAGACAGAACAGGAAGGAATCAGATTAATTTGCAGGAGGGAAGATCAAGGTTAGATATTTGGGAATAGCAGTCTCTGCTGCAAGCATTGGAAAGTGCTGGTAGAGGATAGGAAGAGAGATTGGTGTGTCTCATGACTTTAGGAGCAAATGAGTGGTGGGGAAGGGATGGGTCCAGCTGGTGCTGCTCCGTGGTGGAGTCTGGGACTAAGTGGTGGCTTCTCAGTGTGATGTTGTCCCTCACCCCAGACACGGGCACAGCGAAGGAGGGGGCTGTGATGCAGTGCTTATTAAGCAATTACTGGGGGAAGCAGAGAGGGTGTCTTCAGATTGGCTGCTGTGCTGATTTCCTGTGCTAACTGTCTCGCCGAAATCCAAATGTCATCAGTCATCAGCAGCTGAACAGCCTCTCCGAAACCTCCGAGTGGGACGTATGCACTGGTTCATTACAGCTGTCATCCCGCTGGTGCTTGGGTTTATTTGTGGCTCTGGTGTTGTTCACAGAGAGCCTCTGCTGTGCTTTTTGGACACGAACACTGGCGCCGGGGGCTGGGAGCTGGGAAAAGTTTCATCTGCTTGCTCCGAAGGCAAAGGCTGTGTCAGCACCCACCACAGTTTCCTGAAACCATGCAGGGATGGAATTATAGAATGTTTTAGGTTGGAAAAGAGCTCTGAGATCACTGAGTCCAACTGTTACCCCAGCACTGCCAAGGCTACAACTAAACCATGTCCCAAAGTGCCACACCCACATGGCTTTGAAATCCCTCCAGGGACAGTGACTCTACCTGGGCAGCCTGTGCCAGGGCTTGGCAACTCTTTTGGTGAAGAAATCTTTCCTAATATCCAATCTAAACCCCCCTGGTATTGCCCCAGCCCCTCTCTGCAAGCGCCTTCCACATAACAAAGGCAGCAACCTTAGTTATGTCCTTCTTGCTCATCTTTTTTGCAAGGGCCTGGAGAAGATGAGAATTTGGCAGAGGGATTGGATGAGAAGGGGATAGGGTGGGTTTCCAAAGCTTCAGCCCTTAAGGGAGCTGTGGTTTGGCTTTCTCCTATTCCCAGTGGTGGTTTGGAGCAGATGGGCAACCCTACAGTTTCCCTTAGGGTAGGTGTCCAGCTTACAGCTGTGACAGCAGCTCCATCACTTAATCAGAAGCTTTTCTGTGCCTCCAAGAAGGAATTTTGTGAGACCTCCCTGGGCAGCAGTCCCCTGTGCCTGGATACCTGCCTAAAATCTTCCCCCAAGGTCTGTTGCAGGGTTAAAACATATTCCCCACTGCAGTCAGAGAGGGGATAAAATGTGGAGGCAGGGAAGAGGAAGCCTAATGGGTAGGTAATTAAAGGACATGCCAGGGATAGAGGGATGAATAGAGCGGAGGGAGGATGTGGTGGGGCTATAGAAACACATTAATACATGTATGAGGAAGGGAGAGATGGATGAGGGGATTAATTTATGATCGCTCCTGTCTATTATTATTCTGAGTCAGACACTCAGATCACATTTGGAAAGTCTCCAAACCTGCCCTGGTGCCATAAGGTTAATGCAAGGCCAGTGGCTCCTCCGAGATCCCCTGGGCTCGGGGCCGGATTAGGCAAAGGCTGACTGAAACCTAAGGGGAGTGAGAGATAAGAGGGTGAGCAGAGGGGTTAGAGGCCTTCGTGGCTGGGATTAGTGAGTGATCATACAGGCTGGCACCAGCTCGGGGCCATCAGAGCAGTGTTACCATGTGGGGTGGCAGCAGCGGAGAAACCCAGACTTCTTCTGGGAGGGACAAAGCAGAGCCCTGTTGTTTGTGTAATGAGGTGAGGTGGGCTTTTAGTTGGTTGTGCTTCTTGCTTTCTGGGCTGGCTGGATTTGGCCACTGCATCTAAAATCCCTCTCTGCTCAAGAGGTGCTTCAGCAGCTGGTGGCAAAGTGTAGGGTGTTGGGAAACCTCTGCAGCCCAGGGGCTGCTGACTTCCTTTTGCTTTGGGTTTTTATAGGTTGTGTCTCAGGAGTTGGGGAGTGTTGAAGGACTTTGCAGCATGTGGATCCCAAGCTAAGCCCACAGGGAGAGGTTATTTTGCTGTTTGCTGTAGCTCAGGGGAACAAGCTGCAGTGATGCCTGAGCAGCGATATGGCTCATTCCTGACTTTGCTTCCTCACAGGTTACGTGCCACGGAATGGCCCTTCCTCCTTGTTGAGGTTAAACAAGTTGCTCTCCAGCAGCTTCATGCTTTGCCACTGTGGTTTCAGGGGAGGTCTGCAGCTGTGTGCTCCTCAAAGGGGGTTCAGCAGCTCAGGAAAGATGAGCAGTACTTCACAACAAGGGGTGAGCCAGGAGACTTGTTGAAAACCGCGATCATTAGATGTGCTCCTCCTCAGAAACCTTCTGAGCGTTTCCTTGCTCTCACTCCTCGTCTGAAGCACAGCTTTGCTCTCCAGCTCTGCAGGCTGGGTGGGCTGAGCTGGATTTCCCTGTCAAGTGATATAGATGGGGCAAATAAAACCCCAGCCAGACTGGAGCAAGGCACCCCTGGTCCACAGGCAGGGAAAGGAGGTGGGAAGGATGAGGGCACATCGCTGTTTGTTTATTCCTTGCTTTAATAATTGGCTGATTAAGTTGCATTTTTATTTGGTTTCAGTGGCAATCAGATTGAGAGCTGTAATATCCACTCACACCTCGTAATTACCATTAATTTCTCTCTTCCCCATGCGAGGCAGGGCCGGGGTTGGCAGAGGCAGTCGGGAGTGCAGGCGAGTCGGATCCCAGCACTTGGCATATTGATGAGCAGAGGTAGTGCCCGCTCCTTGGCCAGGGGCCGAGACGAGGAATCAGAGAGGAGGGAGGAAGGGTGAGGAACGGGGGAAAATCCACCTTAAATCCCAGACAAAGGCAAACCCGGCAAAGTGTCAGAGTCAGCACAACAGGCTGTGCGAGTCTAATTACCATAACGATGTGAAAGAGCCCAATCAGCAATCTGGGGCTAATCTTTCATGTATTACAGGTCTCTCTTTCTGAGCGCTCCACAGCTAAATGCATTTTTAATGAAGATATTCCTAGACTCGCAGATAATTTCCCACTCTTTACAAGGAGGGTATCAGAGCTCATTAAGTGGGTTGTTCTTCTTTTTATATATATATATATGTATCTGTGTGTGTATGTGTGTATATATATATATATCTCCCAGTTGTTCGGGAGGCCAATGTTGGTGCTGGTGGTGGGAAAGGGAAGACATTCCCTGTGGCAGGGAGGGAGGGATGTGGTGGGAGGACCAGCTCTCACTGGGAAAGTTTGTTGTCTGCATCTTCCGTGGGTTTGTATGCTTTTTCCCTCTCTGGTGCAGCTAGCATGCAATCAAATATAATAAAAAAATAGCTGGATTCGGGATTGGGGGGAGCAGACAGTGTTGGGATGAGGATGTTCTGACAAAGATGAGTTGAGGTGAGGCCAAAGCCTCATACAGTTATTGCAGCCTCAGCTACGGCTGTTGAGGGACTATAATTGTATTATTGCTCTGATGGTGATTTCTCCTATTGCTTCCTAAAGTGCTGTCAGATGAAATCTGCTGGAAATTAAGGGAGAGGCTGTGTCTGGCCTACAGAGGATGAGATATTTGGGGAGGGAGCGGGGCTGTTTCCTCCCGCTCCCCAAGATCTCAGCAGAAGCTTTTGTGGGGAGCAGGGGGGGAGGAAAACAGGGAGATTGCCTTTAAAGCCTCAGACAGCTGGCTCCTGACAGGAGGAGGACGCAGAGGGTGTGTTTCCAATTATCTCTGTAGATGGGGCCGAATCCCCAGAGAGGATGAGGAACCGCAAGTCAAAATGAGATCGAGGAATTGCCGGAGAGAGAAACGGGAACGCTGATGGGTCTCGTCCGGGAGCGGCCGGGTGGGGAACGTCACAGTGCTCAATTATAACCTGCCCGAAGGGGAGAGGCTTTGAACTCGAGGGAAGAAGCACTTGCTGTGAGCCTGCAAGCGGGAGGGTGTCTGAAGTGTCTCTGATGCCGTTGGATTGCTGGGTTTTCTCCTGGGCTATGCATCGCCGAGTCTTTGTTTGAGCCCCGGCAGTAGTGCTGGGGGCTCCTTCCTGCTTGGGATTTAGCTTGTAAACCTAAAAATGGAAAGGCCTCTGGAGCGTAAAACTGTTTGAATGCACTCTGGAGATGGGCTGGAACAGCGATGTGTTAGGTCTGATCCCTCACTTTCTGATATGAGCCTTTGCAGGAGGAGCTCTCTTTGGGTCATGGCTGAGCCAGACTCAGTTCTTAGGTCTGGATGTTCGCTTTGGATGGCCAGATTTCCTGCTGCTGTGGCACCTTCTTCCAGCTTGCAGGGAAGTTTGGTGTCTGCTTGAACTCATTTCTGGCCTCATTCCTTCTTATTATTGGCGTTATAACCATATTGTGGAGTCTGGGGGATACAAGGGATAAAAAGCTTCTGTTCAAGGCAGGACCAGAGG
Organism: Pipra filicauda; assembly: GCF_003945595.2. NCBI lineage: Eukaryota > Metazoa > Chordata > Aves > Passeriformes > Pipridae > Pipra > Pipra filicauda. Next base: position 133,929 of record NW_024104464.1, read on the forward strand.
TTTATGGAGAGAATGTGCTGCTGAGGGTACTGGGAGCAGTTGCTTGTACTTCCTGAGGGAATTGTTTCCCTCTTTGGACTGTCCTAAGGAGCACCCAGTGCGAGAAAACTGGACACTGTGGCCAGCAAGGGGTTAAAGAGGGAGAGGAGTGAGAGGCGGACAGCAGAAATTTGCAGGGATGATAAACACCACCAAGGATGATTTTCTCTCCATGGAACAGGCCATTGATCTGTGATTAGAGTAGCTGAAGCTTTTACAGTCAATCAGGTAGGAAATCACATCACTGCGGGTTCAGAGGTCAGAGAAATCGGGGAGAGCAAGAGGAGAGGGAAGAGCTGCTGGAGCCTCCCAGAGAGGCTTGGAAAGTCCCCAGGTTGAGCCAGTTGAGGCTTTCCTGACTTGTGCATTGAATATTGGTCTGGTGTCTTCTGTGCTGTGGGCAGCTTGTGGTGTCCAAAGCAGGTCTGGAGTCACAGCAGTGACAAAGAGGCGGTCACTGCTTGGATCTAGGGGTGCTGCTGCTGGAGTGGATGTTAAAACCCATGATGGGCTGAGGTTTGTCCCAGGAATAGGCATGGGGAAACATCACTCCGGTCCATTTGCTTATGGTGTCTGGCCCCAGAAACACTCCAAGCAATCCTTCGGAGTTTGTGCCTCTACTTGGAGATGTTCCTCGAGCTGGAGTCCTTCAAGCACTGGAATTTTGCTGGGGCTGGACTAAAAATAGCTTGTGGAGCTGGTGCTCGTAAGGCTGTGCTTTGATACTGCTCTGAGGAGTGAATAGATTATATGTGTGCTTTGGTGCCTGCTGTAAATAACTGGCTGCTGGAGCCAGGTGGGTATTATGGATTAATTCAGTAATTGGTCCATCTGGAGTGTCTACTTACAATATCAATTTTTCTATGTACCTCCTAATATCTTGAAAGGAGCTTTAGGAAGATTCACACAAATAACCAGGAAGGGAAAACTGGGGAGAGCTCATTTAGCAAGAGGGTGGAGAGGAAGGTCAGGCCATCAGGTTGGTTGGTAAAGGGTTACTCTCAAGCAGATCGATCACGTGTAATTTGGCCTTGCTCTGGGAGAAAAAGAAATAACAAAGGTAAGGCAGATTAAATAGAAGACAAAGGCAGAGAGTGTGATTACAGCCTCTCCTGTCCCGCTTTTCCCTCATCCTGTGATGGCAGCTGTACCTCTCATTTTCTGCCTGTTATTTTGTCTCTGGCCTCTGCCTCGTGACTTCTCAGCGGGGTGTTTTAAAAATATGATATGATTCCGTTGCCTTCTGTTTTTGGAGACCCATAGCAGGCACTGACCTTTCAAGTCTCTTCGTGATTAAAGCTCTTATTAATTTCCTGTGGGGCTGCAGACACTCTGAGGCAGTAAAGTGTTGGGAGTTCATTAACATGTGGGGCTTTAATTAGTCGGCAAGAAATCCCTCTCTGTCCCGATTTGACCAAGGAAAAAAGAGGAAAGATGGGTTTAAAAAAAAAAAAAAAAAAGAGAGAAAATGATGTTGAAGTAAAAATAGTCTCTGCAAATGTCTTCACAGTAGGAATAGATTTCAAGGCTCACGATCTATTTATCAGGCCCTTTAGACCTGTGTGCATGTTCCCCATACAAACCATCAGCCACGGCTCTTTACAGAGAGACGTGGGGAGAATCGTCCCAGTGGCACCTGGAGCAGTAAATAATGGTGTCAGGAAGGGAATGAGCAGAAAGGGTTTGAAAAACAAGCCGAGCGAGCCTGTGCACAGCCTGATGCTGCCATGGGGAGCGCTGCCTGTGCCAGTTCCACCCTCCCAAACTTCACTGGGGGTGTGTTAGGATTGCAGGTGTGATGAGCTGTGGTGCGGTGGGGCTCGATCCACGGGGGCACTGTGCACCCAGCATCTGTTTTAGAGCAGCTGTAGGTGGAGCAGAGCCCAGCATTGGGCTGGGCAGCAGCCCAGAGGTGCTCGGGCCGTGGGAACACACCATCAAACACGTGGCGCCCGTATTTATTTAAACCTTGGGTGGAATGATCTACGTTTGATTGCCCGGTTGATCTATTTGTGACAAGTGTTAAAACACATGTGCATTGATTTTCTTTGAGGAGCGTATTTCTAAGGGTAATTTAATAGTGGTGTTGAGCATAGCTCTTACTGGCCAGGGAGGAGGCGGAGGGAGGGGAGGGGGGATTAGATGAAGAAGAAGAGAGAGACGCTAATGGCGTTTTCGCAGTGCAATTGCTTAGGTCAGTGAAAAGCTGTCACAGTTTAATGCACTCGCTTGTTGGGGATGTTATCATATATAGGATTAAGCCATTCCAAGACATGAAAACAAGAGCAGCTTGTTAGTGAGGGAAGCTGTTAAAGAGCTGCTGTTGCAAAGTTATGATCGTTGTGCCTCTCCCGCTGCCCTCCAGCTGCCGAGGCTGCAGGGATGCTCTTGTCTTCTGGGACCAACTGGTCTTCATCGCCCCTTTTCCTGGAGGAGCTGGTCCTTGGCATTTCATCCTGGATACTAAAGGGTCATTAGGTGATAGGTACAGAAAGGTCAGAGCCATGTGCATCTCTTGGCTTCGGGCTGAGACACTGGGTTTTGACGTACCTTGGTGTGGTGACCAACATCAGCAACTGAATGTGGGGCTCTTCAGGTGTGTTCCCCTTCTGCCAGGGAGAGCAAGTCCAGTATTCCCACAGTGTCTTCCCAGAGCCTTAGGAGGTTTGCTTTTTGGCTCCTGATGAGGAATAAAAGACTTTCTGCCAGCCCATGCTAGGGTCTAAAAGTCAAGCTGGGCTTTTCCAGATGAAATACTGTCCTTGGTCGTGTCTGTGCAGCCTCCTTGTCTCTTGTGGGGTTGCAAAGCCAGCACTCAGATGGCAATAACACCGTTCATCACACAGTCAGGGGAGGCTCTGGCTCCCTCCTCCCTGGCTGCATCAACAGGGCTGACAGGAGCAGAAATCATTACAAACTCATCTGTGTCACCCAAAATCAGCAGATCCAGCTCTGAGTATGTGTGGGGAGTTCTGTGGAATAGGATGGAAAGGCTGTGCCATCTTCCTGTTGCCTCTTTTCATAGCGAGCTGTATTTTAGTCTATCCCCTTGTTAACATGTAAGCTCATCTCTACCATATGTAATATTTAGTTCTCCATCTAGTCTGTTCTCAAATGTTGGAAACAATGGAGCATCTCCTCCTTCCTCCTGGGAGATGGTTGCACAGCCCTGTAGATCTTGGCATCGAGAACTTTTTTCATATTTATACTTGACCTAAATTCTCTCTCTCTTTCTCAAATAGCCAGTTTTTTCCCTCTGGCACCTATACCTCTTCTTTAGAGTTTTCACACTTGAAATACTTATGGTTGCAATAATATGGGTACCTTTATATGTATTTTCACCAGGCTATAAATCCTGCGAGTTGACAAGGGTATTGTTATCTGGCTTCTGCCATGACCCACTGTTAAAATACATGACATAAATTACACAGAACATATCATACAAGTCATTTTTCCTTGTATGAAGCCTGATAAATATTAATGGCCCATTGCAGTAGCTTTGTGCTGCAGTAGTACTGGAGTCAATGAGGTTGATCCGAGGCACAATAATTGCTGGTGGACATGGACCCCAGGCAGCCACTGAATTAGCTCTCTCTCCAAGCACAATGCACTTCTGGAGCTCTCAATTGTGTCTCGAGAGGTTTTATTTTGGCCTCTGCTGTTTTGAACTCTCTATCATAGAGGGGAGGCCCAGGTTGGATGAGGTGAGTCAACCCAAAACTCTCCCTGTGCTGATTTGCCCTCACTTGGATCGCCTGTAATATTAATTACTTGTGTTCATCCTTGGCAAGGCAGTGCTGTGGATGTCCCCTCTGTCCCCAGCCCCTTGTGCCCTTGGGAACCGTCAGCCCCCACCTGCCCTTATCTCCCCAGTCTGAATTTTCGGCGCCTGCCTCCTGGAAGTGGCACTTGATCCACTGGAAATGTGATTCCGGTCGGTGGCATTGGCTCCGTCACGCTTATCAGAAATACATTATCAGGTGGGGATTAGACAGAACCTCGTGCTCCTCTTGCTGTCCATGCCAGGCGAATAATGAATAATGAAAATTCCCAGGACCAGAGACACTTGACAGGCAGGGAATTGCCAGCGCTACCTTTCACTCACTTTAATGTGACAAACGTGGCTCCTTCAGAAATCTTTCCACTCCATTCACCATGGCCTGGCTTCTTCTGCATTGTTTTTCCTTTTCTTCCCCCCTCTTCCTTCTGCCTACCCACTCTCCCAGCCTCTGAGCCCCTCTGCCATGGAGAAGGAAAAGGTGAGGGTGGATTGAGAAGGTCACCCCCACCCAGCCTGCTGAGAGCTGCTTCATGTTCATGTAGGGAGATGTGTGATTTGGGTCCTGTCTGCTTTGAACTTCGATATTGAGCATTTCTCCCCTTTTGTGAGTTAAGCTTTTATGGCAGAGACATTGCTCTGCTCACACAACCCTCACTTCTGCGGCCACAGTGAGTTTGGTGCAGGTGAGAGGGAGAGACTGTGTTTTCCAGTGCATCAGCCCTGCATCCGTCAGTGCTGACCTTCCCCAACCCTTATGGTTTTGCTCCCTGCTCCCCCAGGCACTCTAGGCCTGTCCTGTGCTGCAGATACCCCGGTGAACTCGAGTCCTTGCCCTTTTCTCAGGGTTGGTGGATACTCAGTTTTACTCTGTCTCGTGCCATCAGCAGCATCTCTCTTACCTGCCCTTCCTCAGCCGTGGAGAGATCATGCACTTCCCCAGGGCTGACCGTCCACTCTTTGGGCTTTTCAAGAGTGTAACACAGGAGGACTGAGCTCCTTGTCACGGGCAGTGTAGGAACGGGAGCAGCAGGTCCTACTGCAGCATTCCTGGGCTCAGGGAGAGGTTTCCTGCCATTGCTGTGCTCCATCTACCTCGTGCCGTGTCTGTTCTGTATGATTCCCGTGTATGGGCAGGAGGGTGTGGGTTACATAGTGATGCACAGCCTGGTGCAGGTGTCTGCGAGCGAGCTGTCGTTCTCCCAAGTCCCTGGATGCGCTGTAGCTTCCCCCAGGATGCTGTGGTTGACCTGTGGAGTAGAGCACTGGTCACAAAACGATGGGGCCACAGAGAAGGGATTTCCCCCTGCCCAGGTACAGGATTTTTCTCGGTGCTCGGGTCTGGCCTGCCTCTTGTCTCCTGTAAATCAGCCGTGGCGATGCCATCTGTAAAGGCTGTCTACACGAGACGCGACTCCGGCACCGGGAGGTTTTTTTCCTGCAGTTGTCATCTAGAAGCAGGCAATAAATTTTATGGACCAGGGTTTATCGAGCACAGAGGATGAGGAATTGAGCTGCCTGGCTCGAATCTGATGCTGATGTTCTGGAGGGAACAAGCGCTTTCGGGCGAGTGCTTCGATCACTCACTGCCCACTTTCTGGAGGGAGTCAAATGACCGTGTCCCGTGCTGGCACTTCCTGGGGGAGTGGAGAACCCCAGTGCCAGCCGGCCCCCGCCTTTGCCTTGTCTGTCACAGGTGACATCTGTCTCTTTCCCAGCCTGACTCTTCTAAAAGGCATCCAGCCTGCTGCTGGGAGGGCGTCTTGGCTTGGCACTGGTGGTGACAGTCCCTCTTGACGCAGTTCTCTTCTTGGACGTGTTACACAAACTCCGTGACTCCAGCTCTCCCCCCATCCACCCGGCAGGGAGGGAAGGAGCTGTGAGCCCGCATCACATCTGCTGCGCAGTGTGGGGCTTTGCCAGCGAGATTCCTGCTAATTAATGTCAAACTTATTTTAGCAAATAATGCACATTATCTCGTCCCGTGGAAGGGGTTGGTGCCAGCAGCGATCGCGGCGGCTCCGGAGGGGAGATGCAGCTTCAAAGTGCTGGGATTTGAGCTCAGGATGGGAGTGTGCTGGGGAGTGGGGAGACAGGGTTTGTTCCACAGCATGAAAATGGTCCTGGGGTTTCATATCTGGACTCTTGGCCAAACATGTGTTCACAGGATCATAGGATGGCCTGTATTGGAGGGGACCTTAAGGCTCATCTCATTCCATCCCTCTGCCATGTGCTGGGATGACTTCCACTATCCCAGGTTGCTCCAAGCCCCATCCAGTCTGGCCTTGGACACTTCCAGGGCTGGGGCAGCCACAGCTTCTCTGGGCAACCTGTGCCAGGGCCTCACCACCCTCACAGTAAAGAATTTTTTCCTAATATCTAGTCAAAGCCTACTCTCTGTCAGTTTGAAGCCATTCCCCCTTGTCCTGTCATTCCATGCTTTTGTAAAAAGTCCCTCTCCTTCTTTCTTGTAGACTCCCTTCAGTCCTGGCCATACTTCCACACTTGTGAAACCTGTTTGTGCCACTGACTCAAGCAAGAACAGACTGGAGTTTTGAAGCCCCCTCTTACATGGGGGTTGTGCTCCTTTGGTCTTTTCTGTAGCAAGAGGTTTATTTGCTTTTCTCTTCAAGCCCATGGTCCTCCTCGTAGGGGGAAGCTGGAGGAAGAGGCAGAGCAAGCCCCAGTCCTCTTCACCCTCTCTCAGTGCTGCAATATTCAGTAGTTGGTGCTTGGGGGGGGATTTTGCAGAGCACACCTAGTCAACCACTACCCCGGTTCCCTGACTCTCACAGAGCAGAGATGAGCTGGTGATTTATTGTTAAGGCCAGAAGAAGAGAACTGTCTGCCAACACTTGCAGGGGTGCTGCTGTAAGCTGAGACAGCTCACCTGTTTTAGCAGAGCCAATATTTCAGAGATTGCCACTGTTAGCTGCCTATTATCATCCCCATTTTTCACATGAGTCAGTTGAGGCATGGGGAGAAAACAAGCACATAGATAACAGCGAGCCAAAAAATAGCCAGATGTCCTGGCACTGAGTCCTGGGATTGAACTGTTTGGACTGTAATGCCTCTTTGAAGGCATCTGAAGGGACCTCCCTTCTCCTTGTCCTGTGTCAAAGCTGTTTGTGCCACTTTGTGCCTTCACTGGAGTCTAAATGTGGTTTTATCCATAGGCTTTTAGAGGAGTTAGGTCCTCCTGTAGGTCTAACACCACATTATAGAATCATAGGATGGTTTGGGTTGGACCTTAAAGCCCATCCAGTTCCAAGCCCCTGCCACAGGCAGGGACACCTTCCACTAGCCCAGGTTGCTCCAAGCCCTGTCCAACCTAGCCTTGGACACTTCCAGGGCTGGGGCAGCCACAGCTTCTCTGGGCAACCTGTGCCAGGGCCTCCCCACCCTCAGTGTAAAGAATTTTTTCCACGTATCAAACCTAAATTTCCCCTCTTTTCAGTTTGAAAAACTGAAATTGTCTTTAATCCTGGACTCCTTTTACCTTATGGGACAGTTGCAGTTGAAATTAATGGAAGTTATTTACTCCCATTAATGGCAATTTCCATTATTGTGCCATTTTTGTATAAACTGTCCTGAAGGTCATGAGCGAGGCCAGGTGACCACTCCAGGCAAAGCAGTGTCCTGGGATAGCCCGGGGGACACGCTCTAGCTGGAGACACAGGGAGAGCTGTGGGAAAGCTGAGGAAATTTGGGACTAGAGCCTGGACAGAAATTTCTTTCTGAGCATCTTTTCCCCAACAGAAAAAGCCTGCCTTTGTCAAGAGAGACTCTGACGTGGGAAACATCTGTTCTGTGCTAAAAAAGGGGAAAAGGCGGAGAGAAGGAAAAACTCTAGAATATGATCCCCCCTCCCCCTGCTTGTTAACCAGCAAAATGGAAACAAAAGAATAATTGTGAGCATATGGGGTGAAAAATAATAAGCAGGCAGATAAAGTAAAATGATGTTCTGGCTAGGTGGCTTTTTGGGGGGTTTTGTTTCATTTGTGGATGTTCTAATTGGTGGGGGTGGGGATAATGTGTCTGGACTATATCCTGTCAGTAAAACAGGCAAAGAGAGATCAGTCAGATGAAATTAGTTGTGACATGTAGGCTGGACATGGAAATAGCCCTGGGAATTTTGAACCTGGGCTGAAAGAGGAGTGGTACTCCCCACCTGCCGGGTCGCGGGTTGTCCATGCAGCCCGAAATCAGCCCTCTTTGTGTGGTGTGACTCTTGGGGTTGTCCTGTGCAGGGCTGAGTTGGACTCGATGATCCTTGTGGGTCCCTTCTAACTCAGCATATTGTGTGAGTTGCCCCCTGCTCGCCCTGCCCCGGGTGTGAGCCCCTCACAGTCCCTGGGAGTGCAGCAGAGCCGCCTCTGCAGCGGGGAGGGGGTGAGCACAGAGCAGCCCCTGCTCCCAGGCTCGCGTGAGAGAGGAGCACTAGACGTGGAGTACTCTTAGCAGATGCCACAGCTGAACTTTCTGCCTCACTTGAAGCGAGCAGTGTTATTTCTCCACAGTCTTAGAGGAGGGGGCTGAGTGAAGGCAGAGAGCGGGAGCTGTGATCTCGCGTAAGTGATAGCACGTCAGGCGGAAATTAAATACTGCTTCAACCTCTCCCGGGCTGCTGCTTGAGCAGTGCCTGGGGATCGTCTGCCCCTCGCTTTGCTGAGCTTGTCTTTCCCCGGGTTGATGCCACGCCGTGTGTGCCCAGCCAGGGATGGGAGCGGTGGTGGCAGCGAGGACAAGGCGTTGTGTTCGGTCCAGGGTTTGGTGGGAGCGCTTCCCGCTCGCCTGCTGTGCTGATGCTCCAGTTTGTCACTGTCCCTTCTCCCCCTGACAAAGTGGCCCTATGTTTCAGTCACAGGAGGAATCTGTCTTCATAGCTTGAGAGGACAGAGGGAAAGGGAAACAGCTCAAAGCCTGCAGGAGGCAGGTATGACGTGATTGGCCTCCCCGAATTTGAGCGTGACAGTGACGGCCATCACAGGGATGGCCTTTGCCAACTGGGAGCTGAACCTCTGTCACCTGCAGAGTGCAGGTGGAGCTGCCATACAGAGCCCGTGGAGGCACTGCCCAGCCCCCTTGCTCCTTGATCCAGGTCTCCAAGAAACCAAGGAACAATATCAGTGTCCCCTCATGCCTTGCCACCCCCCCAGGTGAGTTCTCCTCCCTGAAACCTCCACGCTCCAAGTCCCAGCTCCATTCCTGGCTCTGTGAGGCTTCTTGTTGGGATCGTGTGGTTGGGATTCTCTCCCATCCCAGGGGCTGGAATCTTGCCTCTGGCCACCTGGCGCGCTTGCCTTTGGAGTTGCAGCTTCTCCTGCTCGTTAGCTCATAAATAATATGGACCAGCAGCGTTCAGTGCTAATTAATTTTGTGAACTGAACCAGGGTGAATGGGGTAATTGCCCGTGGCGCGGGCGGGCCGTCAGGTGGGCCCTCCTGCTTTTGCCCTCCTTGTTTACCAGCTCATCTCTGGTTATTTTAAGAAGCATTTGGTCCCTTCTCCATGTGCAGAAGAAGAGCCATGTGATCCAACCTAGAGAGAGCGCAGCAGGCACTGAATATTAAATTAAAACACATCCTTGCTTATACACAAAAAAAAGCCCAAGCTGGAAAGGTTAAGAGCTAACAGAGATCCTCAGAACAGTCTCTGTCTGTTTGGAATGAATTAATCAGACCATTAAACAGATCTTTTAATCTAAAGTATCCCTTTCATTTCAGTTCTCTGTAAAACAAAGTGACTGGAGTATCGAGGGAAGAATTTACCATCACTGTACCTTATTTCTGTTAGGGAGCCAGGTGTTGCTATGATTTTTTTCTTCCCTGTCTTCCTCTTTTAGAAACAAAAGCAGGGTTAGGAAGAGCTGGGACAAAGTGGGCATGGAAAGGGATGGAGTTCCCAGGGTTCACGAGGTGTTACATCATCAAGGAGAAAGAGCATTTCTTTGTCTCAAGGAGTAGAAATGGCTCAGGAATTGGTAGCATCTGAACTGGAGATGAGTAATACATGGAAAGTATGGGATTTCAAAGTCTTGGGATGGTGAGGCTGGAGCAGGGAAGACACTGAGCATTGTTGAGGTCTTGGAGCCCAGAACAAATAGGAAAGTTGCTCCTGCAGAGGCTTAAAGGAGTTTGTTAGGTGGGGCTGGGGAGTCACGGAGGGACAGGTAGATGCTCAGAGATCTCAGCTGCAAAGTGTGCCACAGACTTTCTTCAGGCAGGAGACTGAGCATCCTGCCTAGGAAGGATCTTTGAGGATGGACATGTGGCAAAGCGCTCAGAAACTGTGTGTGCTGCCTTGGACAACTCATGGTTTGCAAGACAGTCACTTTCTGAAGTGCTGAGCTGCACTGAGGCCTCTCAAGTTGAGTTTTTAAAGGCATTTGTGAAGTTGGTGGTGCTTTAAGCTTCCCACTGGCTCAGCTGGTAACCACAGCTTTAATGTCCAGCCCTTTGGGGTGGCACTAAAAGCAGCTCAGAACTCTTCCCCCTCTTCTTTACCCTTCAGACAGTGCTTGATGGGATTTTTAAAGCTTTTACTCCTTTTTTTTTTCCCCAGCTGAATCTGTGCGGGGCTGCTGGGAGGACCTAACCTAGGAAAGAACTCTGGGCACAACTGGTGTGCCCCCCCCAGCCTCATATTTTGGTCCTTGCTCTGGTTGGTGCAGCCAAACATTTGAGCAAATGCTACTATCACCCTCACATCTGGTAGAGATAAAGGGAAGGCAAACCCAGGTAAAATCAGGCAATCCTGTTGCAAAATCAAATGTATCCTCTTTTCTTTTTTTTTTTTTTTTCCCCTTATTATTTTTTTTTCCTCCCTTTTTAATACACTCTTCAAAGCTTGCTAAGATTAAGTGCGCGATTTATCTTCGCCAAGTTGGAATTTTAAAAGGAACAGCCAACTGTGTGATCGTATTATTAATATTTATACCTCGTCACAGAATGTTGACAGATTAATTATGCAATATGGTATAAAAATCAGCAGGCAGCGTGGGAGGGCGGTGGCAAAGTTCATGTATTAATAACACAGCGGGGTGGCTCGCACGCTCCCTGTGTGGCTCCCTGGTATCAGCCCTGCATCCCGTGTTCATCCCAGGCACCTTCATCCCCCGCGAGGATGAGGATGCTGACGGTGAGAAGGGAAAGACAAATGGCAAAGGCTGCAGGATCCCAGCTGCCCTGGGAGCCTTCGTGGGGCCGGAGAGGGGTGTGAGGAGCTTCACGACCGTTCTTGATCTGGTTTTGGCTTGTAGAGCAGCAAGAGGAGGTGACTCTGTGCAGCAGAGACTCTGAATCAGGAGTTGGGGGTTTGCTCTGAAGTTGGGCTTTTGTCTGTCTTGTCCTCCCACCCCACCAGTTTGCCCTTCTTTAACAAGTGGTGTCAACCCGTCTTGCCAAAACTGCTTCTCTCTCACATGTACATGATGGAGGCTTCAGTGCCTTCTTTTTAGGCACGTTGGAGAAAGTTTTAAATCATCTTTAGTGGACAAAGATGAGATGGATGGTTGTACAGGGAGAGGCTTTTTCTTCCCCAAGAAGCTGACTCGGGTCGTCGGGTGCAGCGTCCGAGAGATTTATATATGGGGAAAAATAGGAAGTGAGAGTTGTGTGAGCCCCAGGGGTGGGAGCAAAGTCATCTGAGAGCACCCTTGTCTTGTTTGCTGTCCAGCCCTGGCCAGGGAGTTTAAGTAGATGTTGTGAGAAGCACTGAGGGAGTGTTACCTGTCAGGATGTTCTCTGCTGGGAGATGTTGTGCATCCGGTGAGCCCGATGATGCCCTGGGGCCTCTCTATCCATTGGCATCTGCTTGGATGACAAGGATGTTAAATGAAGATGGGGTGTGTGGATGATTCATGTCAGCCAGCCCGGCTGGGCGGCAGGAGTCCGTGGCTGGGAATAAATCCTTCAACCTGGAGCCGATGACGTTTGCCATCGGCAGAGCTGCCTGCGCAGCCGGCACAGCTGACGCTGTCCCTCCGGTCACCCTCGGGGTGAAGAAAAGCTCACCCTCCCAAAGCCCTCTGGGGTTGCTATTTCCATCCCAGCCTCTCTGTGCCTAAGTGCTGCTCACTTTGATTTTTTTGTTAATGAATCTTTTTCCTTGGTGTGTCTCAGGGGGGTGTTTTATATGAAACGATTTGCCTGATCCTTCTCGAATAATTTCAAGCAGCGTCAGGGTCGGGCTTTGGGGAGGTACTTAGGCTGGTTAGAGGGTTCTTGTTGTAGAAGCCCTGGGTTTTGAAAAGGCAGTAAAGTATATCTCTTCCTCCTGCTCTCCTCTCGTGTCCCACTCCTGTTCGGCCCTGGCACAGGCTCTTCCGTAAAAAACCCCATCCACGTGCGGCCATGCTATGGAGAACAGCCTTTGGGGAGATCTGCAGAGGCATTTCAAGACAGATATCCCAGTTCCAGGGAGGTGTTTAACCTGCCAGACAACAGAGAAAATCGTTTAAGGTGGCTTTTGAAAGCCTTTCCAAGGATTTGGCTTCTCAATTTCCATTCAAATGAACTTTCCCTCTTCCCGTGTGTGCAGCTTCCCGATGCCTCTTTTTACAGCCTTGGCCTTTCAATCTTAATTAAAAAAAATGGAAAGAACAAAGGCACAATTGAGCAAAGCACTTCAGCAAACGGTTGAAGTAACAGATTTTCCTGGGCTTTCAGTCCGGGCTTAGAGGTGTTTCAGGACTTTGCTCCGTGAAATTGGGGTCCTAAGGCTAGTGGTGAAAATCCCTCGAGCTTTTTCACCCCTAGAAGCAAGACCACATTGATGGGAAATGTTTTGATCCACCCAGAGCAGGCTCTCATCTCAGAAACTTGAGGTAGGAAGGGTTTTTCCCTCCATTTTTATGGGTTTCTTTCCTAATTGGGATAGAAACAAAGACAGAAGCCTCGGAGTTGTTCGGAAAATGAGTTTTCCACTAATGGCAAAGTTGATCTCCATGAGGGCAGCCAGGCAAGATTTGTCAGCATTATCTGTCAGATGCATGGAGAGCCCTTAAGTAGATGGGAATATGGAAATGTAAAGGATTGGCTGTTAGTGAATGGAAATTGGGAGCAAGGTGTGAGGGGAATGGCAAGGAAAGTCCAAAACGCCAGCAGACAGAGCCGTCTCCTGCAGCTTCCCGATCGGAGCTGGATCTTCCTCCAAGTTCCCTCCTGCCTTTCCGGATGATAAACGTTGGATAATTGATTTATTCCGGCCGTGCCCCACCTGGCCCTGCGCTGCCCCGCTTCCCCCGAGTGCCTGCAGTCGCTTTCCTGGCCCCGCTCGACCGCTCTCCCACCACGCCAGGACACGGCGGCTGGGCAGGGAGCAGATGGACAACCCATCTTGGAGACATCAAGTGCAGGAGGCTCAGTGCTGAGCTCTTTGGAGGCTGACGGCTCCCAAGACCCCGGCACGTTGCAGGGAGCATTCGGGAGAGGGCTGTTTGTCGGTGGGAAGGCGACTTTTGCTGGCTGAAGGTCCTTTTCCAAGTAGCCCTCAAGGTTAAAGTTGGATGCTCCTTCCAGATGGTCTCCATCTGATGCATCTCATTACGGGGTTGAGCTGCCTCGCATTCCCGGCCTCCCAGTGCCAAGAATAACAAGGAATGGGAGCCAGCAACAGCGATTGCTGCTGTTAGAAGGGCATAAGATGATTTAAGGGTCAAGACAAGACCATATGGCCCATCAAGGTCCCGTCGTAACAACCCGGAGGAATATAAAACAACTTGTGTTAGTGATCACCCTTCCTGCTTCCTCTCAAGTCTGTGTGCTGTAACCTTTGTGAGATCAGTTCCCTGGCTCCATCTTGCTCTAATTTATGCCCTAGGCTGCTTTCCAGCGCCCTCTGGGTCCCCTCATGGTATGTCCTCCCTGAAGGGCAGGCAGGAGGAGCAGAGGCATCCTGGGGCCTGTGGCTATGGGTTCAGTCCTTCTGTCACCATTCTTGGTTTAGGGAAAGCCAGTAGGGCCTGCATGTGCAGCTGTGAAATGGGGTATCGTGTAGGAACCTTTTTGGCACCCAAGGGTGTGCTGGAGCACTTACTGCTCCTGCCAGGATTTCTCATCCTCAGATTAGTCTGAAGTGGCCTCTTGGCATTATTGATGGCTCACCCCTCTGCTGCCTCCAGCCCCTTCTGCCCTCAACCAGCCCAAATGCTAAGTCGGATAAGCCGCATCTGGATGGTCTTTTCTTGAGATTTAGGTGCATCTGGAGTGTGCTCAGCTTGTTGTCTTCTCCAAATAGTCTGGGGCTCCCCTGTGGGCTCCCAGCCTTCCTGTACCAAATTCTGATATGGATATCAGCTACCAAAATAACACTTATTTCTGTGGAGGGTGTGCTCTCAGGGCAGGAGGGACCCCAGCCCTCTGTTGGGAGAAGGGTCTGTCTGCATCCCATCACTCAGAGTCTGAGGTGAAGTGAAGCATCTCGGCACAACTGATCTGAGTGCTGTGGCTGCACAGGTAAATCTGTGCTTCTGAGAGCGGAGTCGATGCTCTCTTGGAGTGTCAGCACAGGGCTTGGCAGGCAGCGATGCTCCCGTTCCCAAGGCTTTTCCCCAAAAGGCGTGGGTGGGTGTCTGGGATTGTGTGGGCAGCCACACCTTGGGGCTGTGTCTCCTCGCCCCAGCTCCATGTCTCTGTCCCACTTTGGAGCCGCCGTTCCCTGCTCAGCACTTGTCCCTCAGTCCATTTGCCCAAGGGAACACTTACAGCGCTGACCTTAAAGAGCAATTTCGGGCAAGCACCGAGCAGCTCGATTGTTCATAAACCTGACATTTATGTCTCGGAGATTCTTCCTCTGCAGGATGCACTGCTCTTTATGATTTTATCAAATAAAATGCCCCTTCACCCCCAACCAACCTCTTTCTCCTTCCCTGGTGTTTTTGCAGGGCAATCTTTGCAAATGGAGGGCTCGAAGGCAGCTGCTTGTCCTTAATGGCGTGGCACGGAGAGGGTTATGGAAATGGTTGTGCAGGCATTAGCGAGCAGGAATGGGCAGGACTGAGCTCTGGTCCCTCTAATGTTGGTAATTACTGAGCAGGGATTAGGGACTGCACTGCACACACTGAGAGGAACAGAGTATTAAACGCAAACAGATCAAACTACCTGGTGGACCCTGAAAGTTTGTTCCTGTGATTTTCAGTGCTCCGCCGAAAAGCTTCCTGGGCTTTCAGTTCCCTGCCGGTCACGGGGATGAAACTCTGGTTACATGGTGAGTTTGGAAAGGAGCACTGTGGTGTCATCCCAAAACAGCTGCTAACTGGGGGAGTAGGGTAACTACCAGGATGCAGGAGTGCATCTTCAGCTTCCTGCTTCCCGTACAAAGCTGGAGCAAAGGCAGCAGCCATGGCCAGAGGTACCTGTGTGAGAGCAGCCACGGTCCAGTCCTGACCCGGTGGGGACAGCAGTGACCTGTGACAAAGTGCTCTGCTCGGGGTTGCCCAGAGAAGCTGTGGATGCCTCATCCATGGAAGTGTTTTAGGGCAGGTTGGATGGGGCTGGTGTTCCTTGTGATTAGGGGGATAGTAATTCTCTGTAGTAGTGGTAGTAATGATTAGCTACTTGGAAGGGGAGGGTCAAAGACCAGACCATGAGGTGGTGAGCAAAGATCATGGATTTTGGTTAGTTGACTGAAGTTTTGGATTATTTGAGCAACCTGGTCTAATGGAACCTGCCCATGGCAGGGGCTTGGAACTAGATGATCTTTAAAGGTCCCTTCCAACCCAAACCATTCTGGGTTCTATGATTTCTCTGAAACTGTGATCTCCGCTCCCTTCATGCTGATCCCGTCTCCCAGCTCCTTCCTGCTCACCACACAAGGACACACCCACCGGGTGAACAAACACCTCTTGCTCTACTGACCAGGACATCTCCTATCTCATCTATTAATATCAACTCCACATGGAGAGCTTGCTACCCTGCAAGTGTTAATTAGCTTCCTCCCTCCTCCCTCCCATTATTTTTCCGCCTCGCTCTTTAGAAGGTCTCTGAACCATGAGATCAATGCCTCCTGCTAATCCGCTCTTCAGCAGCTTAGAGAGGCACCACGGAATACTCCTGTTTAATTCTCCTCTAACACCTTTGCTAATCATCCTTTCCAGCCCCAGAGCCCCCAGGCAGGCAGTGAAGGGAGAGGCCGGCCGGGAAGCGCGGCAGGCGCTCATTTACACCCGGCACGGAGACCCGGCAGGACAGGCGTGCCATGGTGGGAAGAGCAGGGGTGGAAGGGGGCAAGGCAGTGGGAGAGATCCCTTGGGATGAGAAACATGGCACCAGTGTGCCAACCACTTGAATGCTCTTGGAATCATAGAATCATTTAGGTTGGAAAAGGCCTCTTGCTGCTTCCCGGTGGGGTTGCTTCCTATCTTGTCCTCTTCCTCTGTGCTGGAGGTACAGGTTGTGTTGTGAGACTCTGTGGGTAATAATGATAAGTGTTCCTCTTGGCCTCTCTGCACAGTGCCCTGGAGGCTGTAAGGCCTTGTTAGTGTGGGTTAAACCCCCAAATCCTGGATCTGAACTGAACTGTCTCTCCGAGTGGTCTTCCCTGTGAGCAGGGAGGTGTGGGAGGACCCAGGACTGTGCAGTCACCTCCCATGTCCTGCCGTGGGCCTCTGTAGCAGAACCTCATACAGAGGTTCATGGAGTCATTAAGATTGGAAAAGACCTCTAAGATCTAGTCCAGCTGTCCTCAGACTTTTTGGCTGGGAGCCCTCAGAGGGCTGTGGGAGCTCTGCCATTGCCTTCCCAGCTTCTTGGCACCCTGTGCAGTGGCCATCCTCTCTCCAGGGGGGAGCAGGCCTTTCCTGGGGTCACTTGGCTTTGATACACTCCAGGGCTGCATAAACAGCCCAGGGTCACTCCAGGGGTCAGACAGAGTCACCCGTGGGTGACAGCTGTGCTTTGACTTGTTGACTCATATTGGACAAGTTGACCAGAGGCTGTTCTCCCCTCTGTGGAAAACACAGTGGCCTGGATTTAGCTGTGAGGACCTTACTAAGCCTTTCCATCTCAGATTGCTGTGATCCAGCTAAATGACTGTGAGCAAAAACCCACGTGGAAATGCAAGTGCATGCTAATGAGTTGTGTTGCAAAAACCAGAAGGAACCAACTCTACAGGGAGTTGGTACTCTTATTTTTTTTTTCCTGCTACCCAAGTTCAATAGCAGCGAATTGCATATTTCTCTGAGGCTTCTCAACAAACAATTTACAGTGTAAATATATTTGTTGGCATGCAAATCACTCTGCATTATGAGTCTTGATTAATATTATAATGTGTTGATGAAAGCCTCTAAGTGCTTCTTGGAACTAGGGTTCCTGACAAAGATGGGCTGTTTGGGTGCCCAGTGTTTGTGAAACATTAGATTAGGGTGATTTTTTCCTTTGTTTTTGGTTTTTCCCCCCATGTGTGTTGTTTAGTGGGTTGTTTCTTTCCCCCCATCTGTCTGTTTAAGATGCTGAGTGCAAAGTGGCAGTGGCTCTTCAAACCAGGCAATTAATTAACACAATCAAGCTCTTCCCCAAGCTCCTCCCCCCACATAAGAGGGATGCTGCTGTGTGGGTGGTCCTCAGCCCCTGCTCCTGCAGATGCTGGGGAGGGACAGGATAAAGGATACAGGGTTATTAGCAATTCCTGTCTGTGCTGGTAGCCAGACCAGTACTTGGAGCAGTGAATCCTTGTGTGGACAGAGCTGCTCAATGAGACTTGATTGCCTATGGTGCCATTCCCGGGGGCCTCTCTGGTGTGGAGGAATGTTTGGGCTCAGTCCCTTAAATTGAGCACCACAAGGCTCCTTTCCCTCATTTCCCAGCACTTTCCAGGGCTGTTTTGATGTTGCACCTTTCCTGCTGGGACAGTGCCACGAAGCACCAAAGGGTTCATTGGAGGGTGCTCAATGACCCCGTCCCACCTTCGCTGCTCTTCCCCCCAACTCCATCCCCAGCTCCATCCTTCCTGACAGCTCCTGAAGCACCTGGGAAACCCAGCTTTCCCTCTTCCACCCCATCCTCCTCACCCAAAGTGGGCTGCTCCGGGTGCTGGGTCACCCCTGGGGAAGAGGATGCGTTTCCAGCCCCTCTCTGGCATTTGCTTGCGGAGACAGGACAGTGTGGCAGTGACAGGTTTCGGGAGCTTTTATGACAGCTGCTCTTAACTGCTATTTTCCTTCTAACCTTTGGATCTGAGCTCCCAAAGGTGTCAGGACAAATGCCACTCGCATCAGCGTGGATGTGCCGGGAGATGATGCCCAGGAAGGCAGGAGCAGGGAGAGAAAAGGCAAGAGGGGAATAATAACCCTGTTTAGCAGGTGGCAGAGCAGGGTTTAGTGACAGCCTCAAGTTTTGATCTCTGTTAACTGCTGTTTTGCTCAGAGACTGACAGGGAGCACCATGAAATGTGGAGTGTTCTGCTTGTACCGCTCCGGAGAGCTGTGCAGGTCGTGATGGCTCCGCTGTGACATTCCAGGCAGGAAGCATGAGGCTCCCCTGCCACAGGAATGGCCTGTTTTGGGGCAGCATCTCCCCTTTTAGCAGCTTCCTATGCTCGAGCCAGCTCGTGGATTTGCTCCCCTCTACTTCTCTGCAGTCCCAAGCGGTCTTCTGCCGTGGCTCGTGGTTCATCTGCCCATCCCCAGGGAGAGCAGGGTGGCACAGCCCTGCTCATTGCCCTCTGAGCGTGGCAAGTCATGCAGAGGTCTTGGAGTTGGAGCTGAGCAGGGAAAACACAGACACCTAAAGGAGAGATGGAGAGAGGGGGGGAAAGAGTGACAAGCACACATGCTTTAAAAGAACATATTGCCTTTTTTTCCCCTTTTCCTTTTCTTTTTTTCTGAAAGCAGCTGTGCCTTTTTCCAGCACTTTTAACTGGTTGCCAGGGAAACAGAGCAAGGGAGAGTGGAAAGGTTAGATGGATATTGGACGAGGCTAATGCACTTGTTTCAACCAAGAATTGACAGGTGCTTAGGACACCGAAGGTCCTGATAACTCCTCATTTGTACAGCTCCTTTGCAGAGCCTCGAGTACCTCCCTACCGCCGTTAATTGTGTTTTAATCATTTGCAAATTATAATCCATCTCCATCAGGGGATCTCTAATGGTGGCTTTATGGAGCGCGTCCGCATGTTCCTTAGCCCTTCTGGGATACTGGGGATGAAATATTGGGTACCTCGGGCCCCCTTGGTATGGGTGGTCTGGCTCGCAGGGAGTTCGATGCCAGCGGAGGTCCCGCTGGAAAAGGTGGGAATTGCAGCTGGGTGAGCCAGCCATGCTGGGAAAAGCGCTGGAGGGAGCTGTGTGTGTGTTTGGCTGGCTGCTTCTCCCAGCAAGGGGCTGGCATGGGACAGGTGGTGATGCACAAGTCCAGTGAGAGCATCCCCTTACCCACTGGGTCATCCCTAACCCTGGGGGGTGTTGGCAGAGCTCTTGGCATCTCCCTGCCCACCGGCAGCTCCTGTCCAGCCCCACAGGGCTGCTGGGACCCACGGTCCTTGCGGTGTTTGCAGCTCCACTTGGCTTCTTCACCTTCCTCTGGGTTAAAAAAACCAAAGATAAATGCCTTACTGTGGATTTTCGTCGCTGTTGCAGCACTCCGAGGGCTTTTTTCCCCCTCCTTCCGCTTGAGGTTTTGTTTTTGTTTTGCGTCTGTCTTGTCTAAAATAGCAGCTCCATGTAGGGAATAACCAAGGGGCCTGAAACTCGGCTGTTCAGGATGAGCATCACATCTGGGATGTGCAAAACACAGCGAGCGATAAATAGCTACCGTGTTGTAAAGCTCAGGCTCTGGAGGAGGGGCAAGGGGGGCTGGTGAGGCTTTCACTGCATTTTGGTTTTGTGGTGTTTTCCTGGGGAGGGCAGAAGGGTATTGATTAAAGAAAAAAAACAAGCTAAACCTCACTTGTGGGCGTGAAGGTGGAAGGAGCGATGGTGTGATGCTGAGGGCTGGGGGACCCCAGCTCTGCCCTTGGTACCATGAGCCTCATCCTGCAGCTTCGGGCGCATCCAGTGCCTCCAAACTGATGAATAACGAGGCTCTCTCCTGCCTGGGGTGGCACTAGGGGTATACCTAGGGGACTCTGCCCTCATCCTGCCCCTCCATAATTCCTGAGTGAGACCTCCCAGGCCAGCTCACAGCCAAACCATGGAAGATGGCAATCCACCTTTTTCTGAGCCAGGGAGGGAACAGGGTTTAGTCCTTGCCCAGGGCTAAAAACAGAGCTACTCACTGCTCCTTCTTGTCAGCAGCTTCCCAAGCCTGCTGCCTCTCCATCACTGCTGAGTGACGGGTACCAGGCCAGCACAGAGATGCAAGCACTCATATCCCTATTATGACATTGTCAGTGTCACAGCCGAGCGTGAGGGACTGGGAAAATGTCATTTCAGGTGTTAGAAAGTGACTGTGCCTTTGCCACGCTGTGGTTCTCGGTCCAAAGTGCTCTTCTGCCCATCAGTTCCAGCTGAAGGGGCCTCTGCCTTCGACTGGGGTATCTCAGCTGGGTCTTTTTTTAGAGAAAAGTGTGAGTTTAAGAGCCAGGCTGGCTACCTTGGGCCAATGCAGCCCCTCCAGCTATGGCACAAATGCTGAATGAGCTCCACATCTCCTCCATGCAGGGCTTTCCTCTTCCCAGCTCGCCCTATTCCCTCTGCTCCGGACCACTGCTGGCACTTTCTGCCCTGCCAGGCCCTTCACCAGCTTTGGGGGGAACCTGTGCTGATGAGAAAAGAGGAACTCGACCCTAGTCACCAGCTCTGACCAGCTCTGTCAGGATTGATGTTTGAGCATCCGACACCTGGATGCCACCACTTTTCCCATCCTTTCCCAGTAGTACATGGAATTGGCAACACTCTGGGCCACCGTAGGGCTGCCTTGCCCCCAGGTGGGCTCCAGAACTGGTTGCTGGGAGGTAGTGGAGGTGGTGACCTCATGAGCAGCCTGAGTGGCTCCAGTCTCTCCCAGCTGTGTGGACTCATCCCCTCGGCAGCAGGAATGGCTCCGGTGGCGTGTCTCGGAAGTGCCCGCAGTGCCAGGGCAATGGGCTCCTCGGTGAGCTGGTATTATACTTCTTGAAAGAGAGATCAACAATGGGAAAGGGGGTGGGAGACGAGGAATGATTTATGAGGCTTCGCTTGGCCAAGCAGGGCATTCTCAGCATATTCCAAAATAATTTAGCATCATCTATTGTGCCTGCAGCGGGAGCTTGCCGC
This sequence comes from Pipra filicauda, assembly GCF_003945595.2. Lineage (NCBI taxonomy): Eukaryota > Metazoa > Chordata > Aves > Passeriformes > Pipridae > Pipra > Pipra filicauda. The sequence goes on from NW_024104464.1 coordinate 154,937, forward strand.
GGAAAACGAAAGAGAGCAAAAAAAATCCGCCACATAAAGAAGGCAGAAACCCCCTTGATGGGATGGTTAGAGCTTGAAGTTTCTCTTTTCCTGAGGGCTGCTGTCTCCTCTCCCCAGTTCTCTCTGTAAATCAAACTGCCGGTGTTGGATCGGCGGCTCCGTCTTTTCCCGCAGCCGCTTCCCCGAGGCCTCCCCGTGCGCCGAGGGGACGTAATCACCACCTAGAACAGCTTGAAGGACACGAGCGCGGGAGCCGAGAGGACGATTTGTAGTGAATAATTTAGTGGATGAATTTAAAGCTTTTGTTCTCGTCACAAATTACCTGCGAACTGCACGGGAAGGTTTTGATCACACAGAGTCGTTTTGCAGCGTCTCTTCTCTGCCAGCAGACCCACCTACCTGCTTCCCTGGGGTTTGAACCAGTGTGTTTTTCCCTGCACATCAGTGTGTTTTGGGGGTGGGTCGGACCTTTAATTAACCCATCATTTCGCTGGCTGTGGTTTAAATTACCGGCATAGGATTGCCTGTCTGGGCTATGCTGGAAATTGGAGAGTGATGTTTGTAAATAGGAATGATCTGTGAAGTTTTTCTGTGTATCATGGGGTGTCTGCACAGCCCTCGAAGCATTTTACCTTTAATTGGAAGGGAATGAGATGGGCACAGGGCTGAGTGCCAAAGTTGGCATCCTGGGGTGCACTGCCTGGACATTGCAGTTGGGGTTGTCTTCCCTCTTGCTGGAGGGGGACTCTTTATAAGGGTATGCAGTGACAGAACAAGGGGGAATGGCTTTAAACTGACAGAGGTCAGGGTTTGACTGGATATTAGGAAGAAATTCTTCCCTGTGAGGCACTGGCACAGGTTGCCCAGAGAAGGTGTGGCTGCTGCATCCCTCGGACTGTTCAAGGCCAGGTTGGACAGGTTTGGAGCAACCTGATTTAGTGGAAGATAGCCCTGTCCCCCTGTCAGAGGGGTTGGAATTCGATGATCTTTAAAGTCCCTTCCAACCCAACCCATCCTATGATTCCCTCTCCTCACCCTGGCAGCTCTCTCACACCCTCGAGAGGTTTCCCCTGTCTTTGTGCTTGGTGTGGACTGTTGGATCTGCAGCTCTGTGCCTCCCCCTGCTAACTGCTGAGTTTGGGGCTAGGGAATTCAGCAAAGTGCATGTGAAGGAGGCTGCAGCCTGCCCAGAGAGAGCCACGTGAAATGAAGTTGTATCACTCTCCAAGATCAAATTATCCTTCTCAGCTTTCGGGGAGAGGACTTGCAGCAGCCCCATGCGAGAGCTCACTGCCTCCTCCTCCTCCTCGTCTCAGTTTATATCCCGGTCCCCTGGCAGGCTGGAAATGCTCCCTCATCAGGGCCTGCTCTCTGTGCTAATGGCCCTCTATAAATAAGCCCCAGGAACAGCGATAGAGAACAATCATAAAAGGCAGGCGCATAAATTAAAGCCGATGTTATAATAAACCAGACAAGCCCTTCGTCGAGGGTTTTATGTTTCTCCTTGAGTCGGCAGCTTTGCCAGCAGAAAATGATTTCCGTGCGCCTTGGCCCACTCCTCTGTCTCCCTGCTGCTCCGTAGGTGCTCGTGAGTGTGTGGCAGAAATAGTTGGCATCACCATCCCCCTTTTTCTGGCATTACGGGTATAAAAGCCGCAGGAGTTTCTCGGAACATCTCTCAGCATCCCTTACTCATGTCCTTAGGGTGGATTTACTGATGGGGTGGCTTTGGCCACTTGCTGTGGCTATAAATGAAGTGCAGTGGCCCTGGGTGGCTGGAATTCCCGAGAGCTCAGCCCTGTGCCTGTGGAGGAAGGTGGAGGTTGTTGCATTCACCCCAGTGAGTTGAAGTCAGACAACCTGGAGGGAGACACCGGTGCATAAAGTAGCAGCATCTTGGAACGTGGTACCTCCGAAAGGCCCCTCCTTCCCCTTTGCCCCGGAGCATCTGACCCGTTGGGAAGGCACGCTCCGGTGGCTGGCACGCCGGCTCTGTGCCGAGGCTCCGGAGTGCCGCGGGAGTGCCGCGTGTGCCGCGCCCAAACTCCTGCCTCTCCCGGCGAGTTCACAGCTGTCTCTCCGAATCACAGCCTGGATGACTGAAGCTTGGCAGGGCGGGCGGGAGCGGCAGGCAGAGCTGCCCGCTCCCGGAGTTCAACTTCCCTGCGCTGGAGTCGTCCGGGAGATGCAGCGAGTTGTGCCGTGGGCACGGAGTCAGTCAGGGCGGTCTCACGGGCAGGAGTTGGTTCTGAGACACGGTGCGATGCTACATGGGGGGCTTTGGCAGAGCGTGTGTCTTGGTGAGGTCCCACCAGCTCAGGCTGCCCCCAAATCCCATTTGGGCACCTTGGATGTGAGCTGATGACCCGTGAGCTGGCAGTGAGGGTGCAAACTGCTGCTCTGGGCTTGCTTTCAGCCAGCCCACCTGTCCCTTACAGTCCTCTCAGCAAAATCCAGAGGCAGAGGGATGTGTGTTGGCAGGGATATGACACCCTGTGCCTCTTGCAGGAGACTGTGGTGACAACAAGGAAGAGAATTACAGGCATCCAGCTCATCATTTGAGGTTCGGAACAATTTGCAGGCACATGTTCAGCTCTGATTGAATTACATGCCTGGCCACACGTGCAGCTCTGTGAGAGGGGAAGATGCTGTGCAGAGTTAAGTGCTAAGTGCATCTGGGGGCAGCTCAAGTGCATCCTCTGGGTGCTCCTCCTGTTTGGTGGAGCTGCAGCACATCCCATGTTGGTGCAGGGAGGGGGTGACCAGGTGGATTCTGTGCATGGTGGGGTGTGGAGGGAAGAGGGGCAGGAAGGAGAGGAGGGAGGCAGGTGGAGGCAGAAAGGGAGGGATGGAGAAAGAGGATGAGCAGGTGGGCTTTGCTTTCTGCTCTGCACTCCCCCACGTGCTCTGGCCTGAGCTCCCCCTCGTGTTCAGCCACACATATTTCTCTGTTTCTCTCCTGACTCTCCTGTTCCAGTTATCACAGGGATGTTCCATTTCTCCTGCCATGTTTGCACTGGAGAAGCCAGATCCCCATGGGGCAGCCCGCTGGCTGCCAGCTTCCTTTTCCCCACAGCTGAGGCTCCCCCCTTTTCTGCAGTGTAATTGCAGCACCTCCAGCCTTTCTGAATATTCAGGCCAGAGCCAGATGCTCAACAAGCTCTGGAAAGAGCCAGAAATCCATAGTTTTGATTGTGCTGCAGACATGCCCTGGTGTGTCTTGCTGGACTCCCTCGAGGGGCAGAGGCTGAATGTACTTGCTGTGCCAGTGCAGCACCAGTTCCCTCTGGAGGCTGCCGGGCTCTCCCTGCCACTGCTGCCGCTCATCAGCCCCTCGCTGGTCTTTCACAGGATCGTTTTCTGCTCCATTTCCTCCCCCAGCCTCTGGATCCCCCTCCAAGCTCTCTGCTTTCTTCTTTGTCATCCCACCCGGGATAGAATATGACTGCAGCCACAAAGAGCCGAGCTCGCAGCTCCCCTCAGGGCCTGTTTGCCCACATCACCTGTCGGATCAGGAGCCTGCATGTCCTTGGAAAAATATGTATTTCAGGCTGCCGGGGTGCTAATTTGCAAGGCCCATTACTCAAATGAAACATTAAAATGGCCGTCCATAAAGCAGAGCCTTTATCCGTGCCTCCCCCTCGGTCTGAGCTCCCCGCACCAGGTATAGGCTTCCTGTCAAGCCCGAGAGCCAAAAGCAAAGATTTATCGAAAGGTTCCTTGACTCCGACTTGCATTTTAATTATGTCGCCGTCAGCCTGTGCCGAGAATAAACTCGGTGGCTATTGTGTTATCGTCACTTCATCTCTCCGGATGAATGCTCCGGGAGAGACGTGGGTTTGTGGTGGCCCCAGTGGGGACCCTCTTGCATTCCCACGTCCTTTCCTGCCCGCTCGCCTGCGCGGATCAGCAGAGCGGCTGCCTGGTGCTGAAATACCGACCTGCACGTGGGGGTGGTGAGGCCACCCCTGGAGTGCTGTGTCCAGTTCTGGGCCCCTCAGTTCAGGAAGGACATGGAGGGGCTGGAGCAGGTCCAGAGAAGAGCAGCAAGGCTGGGGAAAAGACCGGAGCACAAGTGCTGTGAGGAGAGGCTGAGGGAGCTGGGGGGGCTCAGCCTGGAGAAGAGGAGGCTCAGGGGAGACCTCCTCACTCTCTGCAACTCCCTGACAGGAGGGGGGAGCCAGGTGGGGGTCGGGCTCTTCTCCCAGGAACCAGCAGTAGGACAAGAGGGCTGGGTCTTCAGCTGTGCCAGGGGAGGTTTAGGTTGGACGTTAGGAAGAAATTCTTTACAGAGAGAGTGATCAGACATTGGAATGGGCTGCCCAGGGAAGTGGTGGATTCTCCGTCCCTGGAGGTGTTTAAGATGAGACTGGATGTGGCATCAGTGCCATGGGCTGGGAAGCACAGCGGGGTTGAATCAAGGGTTGGACTTGATGATCTCTGAGGTCTTTTCCAACCTGACTGATTCTGTGATTCTGTGATGGGAGGGAAGGGTCTGGGAAGTGAGTGCTTCTGGAAGGTGAGTGCTGTGCATCCCCGTTTCTCAGTGCCTCAGTTTCCCTTCACGTGGGAGATCCATCTCCACCTCTCTCAACCCATTGAGTCTGCAGGGAGGGCAACTCCTTGCCCTGCCAGAGCTGCCTTGGTGCTGTTGGGACGTGGGGCAGAGAGCAGGGCCTGCTGTGGTGCTGGAACCCAAATTGCTTTTTGAAGAGCTCGATTTCACAGTGGGAGCAAAGCCGGCATTGTGAATCCCCGCTTGTCAGGGAGGAGATGTGCTGAATTTGTTTATTTTCCCTATGTATTTATGAGCTGGGGTGCGTATAAATATTGCTCACCCGCGCCAGACGACACTGGTGTCGTGCTTCCAGCGGGTGCAAAGTTTGACCTGGCACTTCCCGGCGGGAGCGATGCATATTTATTAGCCCGGCGCTGGGTGGGAATGGATCCCTCCCTCCCCGGCGTGGCAGACGCTGTCTCAGCAAAACGAGGGTTATTATTAAAATAAATAAAAGCAAAAGCCGCTCGGCCATCAGGGCACCTCCCATGATGACTTCAGGGTGGAGCCAGCTTTTCCTAGGGTTGGAGAGGGGATTGTGGAGAAGATGCTCCTGGGAAGATTCCAGCTGTGCAGAGTCCAGCTCCGTGAGCTCCAGGTGCCGCAGCTCGTCCCCTGCCTCAGTTTCCCCATCAATAACAGTGACATATAGAAGTGACGTAAGTCTCAGCCTGGCAGAGGAGTGTGAAACTCTCCATTAATAAGCCCAAAGTGCTTAGATATTTTTAGATGGAAGTGCCACGTATTGATATAATATTACTGTACCTCGTTTGACTTCTTTTTCGATTGCAAGCCCCCTCTTGATCCCGTTACCTGCAGTAACAGTTATCTGGCTATATTTTATCATCCGAATATTTCAATTAAATTACTTTGGGGGGGGGGGGAAAGCAGCCTAGGCTGAAGTTGGAAATGATCACTGTATCACTCCAACTTCCCTCCATTCCCAGAAGGTTAATTGAAAGGCAGCCATCTTGGTGACGTTTAGACAAATGAGGATAATTATGTGTTCTCCAGCTCTTTGAGAGGTTAATTGCTTAGATGTACGAAGACTTGAAGAACAAAGAAAGAATAAATCAGAAGCAGGACTATGATCTGATAATGTAATTTGGGATATTCACGTACAACTCAAACAAATAAACCCCCTAATTGCATGAAGTCGTTCTGCCCCGCGGGGTTGCCGGGATCAGACTCCTGGTCCTCCGGGATGCTTGGAGAAGGAGGGTGTAAGCAGGAGAGGTCTTCATCTGGCTCGTGTCCAGGGGTGTCTGTTGTCATCTCATGCTGATGATAACTTCTTTATCTGGCACTGGAGATGACTTCTTCATCTCCAGGCTGTCGCCTGGCTCCTGAGTGCCTGCAGCATCCAACCCTCATCCCAGCAGCAGAACAGTGGGTGGAAGTCAGATGGGCCAGGGAGGCACGGGAGCAGTGAGCAGAGGATTTCCTCCGGTGGGTTATTTTATTTTGCCTAATTGCTGATGAAATTCCTGCAAATTGGCAATTATATTCCTGAGCTGATGGCTCACCCAGGTCATTTAGGGATCTCGGATTTGGCAGGAGCGCTTTATGGTGTTCGCCATGAAATATGGCTTCACTTCCACCGGCAGGATTTCTCTCTTTTTAGAGGTTACTAGTTCTGCCTGCGAGGATTTCGCACCTAAATCTTGTGGTGGCACCATCCTGAAGGAAACGGGTTTTTTTCCTTTTAGTTCACCCTGGTGGACCAGTTTGGGAGTTGGTTTGTCCCTCTGTCAGCCCCTCCATCCTGTTGGAATGGGGTACACAAGGCTCTGGGAGCGACTTACAGGCGTGAGGGGTGCGGATGGAGTGAGCTGATTTTCCCCTCGCCTTCCCCTGCCCACTGGCTCTGCAGTGAGAAGTGCAGTGTGGAGCCGAGACCTTGGAAACTTGGAGCTTTTATGGGGTTCTCAGGGCTGTGTGGAACACCAGGCTGTCCAGCCAGGATCAAATGCTGCCTCACTCATCAGCTGTGAGGGTCAGGAAAACAGTGCTTTATTTTTTTCTCCACTGAGAGCTTGAGGGTGAAACATCTTCATCTGGAATCTCCTTCCTCCTCTGCTCTGTCTCTGGGGAAGTTGGAATTGATTTCAAATGAGCAAATGCCTTCCCACCCCTAACGTGCAAGGAGCTCTGAGCGTCGGGCTCCGAAACTCCGGCGAGAGGTTTTTCCGTCGATCTGTCTGGAATTGCAGTTTAATTCTCCGCATTTGCTCCCATATTGTGCATTAAGATACAGCGAGTTTATCCAGCAGTCCAGCTGTTTTGAAGATAATTACTACAGAACTCAACCTGATGTAAAATAATCCTCCCGGGCAAGCAGCCAAGAGCCTGAGACTTATCCTCCAAAGACTGAAACCTCTCCATTACCCTTAAGAGCCGCAGAGATAGCGGTGGGCATCTCATGACAAATATATTTTTGGTGGTAATCAGTGGCAGGATGTGAGAAGAGGTTTTTCTTTCCCCCCTGATTCCTGCTGGGGAGGGTGGTGCAGCTGGACTGACTGAGAGCAATGAGTAATGGAGGCATGTCTGGATTTCCATCCAAAGTGCCGTCGTTTCTCCCATGTGACAACACCATGCCCATCGCTGTATTGCTGCCACTGGGGTGGCTTCACACCAGTTTTCCCTCCTTGCAATCCGGGATCAGGTGTCCAGTGGCTTTGCTCTGGCTGCTTCTCTCACAGATGTTCCCTGCTCCAGGTTTTAATCAGCCTGCCAGCATCCTTTCTTCTTTTGGGATTCTGGGATGCTGCCAGAGCCACGGACATATCCTCCTGGGTTGAAAGTGTCCCCTTATCCAGCTGAGATGGAGACAGTCACCAGTCCCATCAGGATGGCTGAATCATAGCAGTTGGAGCCTCATATTTCCATGTGCTAATTACCGGTACTTAGCTGCAGGTCTAACTCTGACAGCAGAAGTTATTTCCCTCTCTCCCTGCCTGGGAAAAACCTAGGAAAAAACCCCAGTGCAGGCATGGAGGTGCTCTAGGTTCTCAACTGTTCAGCTCTGCTAGTGATAAACTCGGTGCTTCTTGTCTGCTTTTGATTGGAGAACACTAGAAATCAGCCGGGGCGCGGGTGCTGCATTGTGTTAGATTAGAGCTGATTGAGGCGCTGCACGGGCGCTGATTGAGGCGCAGGGCTCTGCCAAGAGCAGGGTTGTGTCCCGTAATCAGCACCCTTGAAGGGTGGTGGTGGGTGTCTCTTGTTGGGTTTTTTACCTGCTGGGATGTAGGGCAGGGCTTGGTGTAGGGTAGAGGGGAATTTGGCTTCCCTGGTGAGAAGAAAACTCTCTGCTGATGTTTCCTGGGACAGGTATCCAGGGCAGAGGAGACTGAGGGGAGACCTCATTGCAGTCTTCAACATCCTCATGAGGGGCAGCAGAGGGGGGCAGGTATCTTCTCTCTTGTGACCACTGACAGGACTCAAGGAAATGACATGAAGCTGACTCAGGGCAGGGTCAGGTTGGATCTCAGGAAAAGGTTTTTCACCCAGAGGGTGGTTGGGCACTGAACAGGCTCCCCAGGGCAGTGGGTACAGCACCAAGGCTGTCTGAGTTCAAGAAGTGTTTGGACAATGCTCTCAGGCACAGGGTGGGATTCTTGGGGTGTCCTGCACAGGGCCAGGAGTTGGACTCGATGATCCTGGTGGGTCCCTTACAACTCAGCACGTTCTGTGAGTCTGTGAGGTAGTGATGTCTTGATGGTAAATGCTGGTGGATGGTGATATTCTCCTTGGAGAGGAGCTGGGAAGGTGTCCCAGCCTTCCTCAAACCACAGAATTGCCTGCTGGCCACAAGCAAGTTGGAAATCAGTATCTGGCTGTATCAGGGAGAGAGTGCAATCACATTTTGGGCAAGGAAAGATGCATTGCTGCATTTTTTTCTAATTTATGTGGTTTTCCTGGCCTGGCTGCCCCTGCTCAGTGCCTTCCTTTCCCTCTCTCTCTTTGGGAGATCGGGTGTGGCCGCCAGCACACCCTGATCTGATGTTCACATTTATGTGCCACCTGCTTTATAAACATTCCCATTGATTTGCTCTATCCAAAGGCCTCCCACTTTATTTCTTTTGCTGCTTCCTCATATTTCCTTATGAAGATTTCTCTTAAGCTGATAACAGCTGTCAACTGTTGGGGCTTAGGCTGACACCTTTTGACTTTCCCTAGTGGGTGGGGGGAGCATCCTGGCACGTGGACATGGATATGGATGCACTGTTGTGTCAGAAATAAGGGATTTGTGGTGGGAAAAGGAAGTGGGAGCCGGGAGCACCTGACCCTGTCGGGTCCCCCTTCCCCTTGCTGATGATGTTGTCAGGGTGACGTGTGTCCCTACAAGCTGGAAGTAGAAGCAATGAGGAGTGAAAGAAGGGCTTTAGGAACCAAAGGCAAAGCCTGGCTCGCATTAACAGAGCTGACTGTTTCTGGATTTGCTCGATGTGAAGCATTAATTCAGAAAATCCCATGAATGGCTTTGGGGAGGAGATGGGATCAGTTAGTGGGGGCACTGTGCAGCAGCTCCACCTCGCTGGGCATCCCTTCCCTGTTCAAACTAAGATTCCAAGCCACCTGCAGCACAGCTCTGCCTGTGTCAGCCTTAGCATTGTGCTGTGGTACCTGGGTCCACCCCTGAGACCAAAGGTGGGCTCAGACCCCCATCCCCAAATTAACATCAGCTCAAGCTTGGCAGTGACCCGGCCTCGGGCTCAGCCTTTGCATCCCCTGGGCTGTCACAGAGGCCACCCAAAGCCCTGCAAACGCTGAGTGCAGGCCAGGCAGTGTTTTGTGTGGCATGGCCCCCTCGGGGACTGCACAGTGAGCATTGTCTTGACTTCTGACGCCTCGCACAGACGGCTCCCGCCCTCCTCATCATCTTGTTATCATTCTAATGTCTGGGAGCTGCAGTCATGGACCAAAACACCATTAAACTATCTGAAATGGAGCAACTCGACAGCCTCTGCCCTCGCAGGCTTATTATCTTTGCAGATGGATATTTTATATTTAGCAACCTCTAATGTATCAATTTGGGCTTTGATTTTTCACGAGGAGCAGCTTCTATTCTGGTGCTCGGTGGTGGGCAAACTGCCACCACAGGGGAACTGGTGGGGAGAACCCCTCCCAGACAAGCCCCTGTTCTCTAGGGAGGGCAGGACGGTCCTGTAGCCCTTGTAGGGCTCTAGGGAGGGGGGAGTTGTTGGCAGGGAAGAATTTTGCCAGTGGTCTGGAGCATGTTTGTACAGCAGTGGGAGCACTTGGGGAATCGGAGCAGTAGCGGTAGGGCCAGGCAATTAATTAAACTTGCAGAGAGCAAGAGCTGGTGGCTTTGTGGGAGGCAGTGGCTGACTGGTGTACAGTGGGGAGGGAGGGATGTTATGGAGGAAAGCAGAACACTTTAGGCTGACCAAGCTCTTGAGCATCCCATGCTCCTTGTTTTCCCGCAGGGGTGGTGACGGATCGGGACTTGTGGAGTGGTTGGTGAGGGCTGGACGGGAGGTGGTTGTGCTGGGCAATGCCAAATGGCACATCCTGGGTCCTCTCCATCCTCAGGGCTCTGGTATGATGTGAGGATGGTGTGGAGTTGTGCACCCCACATCCAGAGTGTGTGGGAGAGAGGGGAGAAGGGACACCGTGGGTGACTCAAAGAGGAGACAGATGCCAGCAGAAGTGATCAGGATTAAAGACAAAGTGCCTCCCAAGGATAAATATCATGGATAGCAGTGATGGAAGCCCAGGCAGTGCAATCCTGCCCTCAGGAGCTATTGTGTGAGACCCGTCATCACAAGCCATGGTTGCCATTGTCCCTATGGATAATGTGGCGGGATACATTGTTGGGAGAGGATTAGAGGAGCCGCCGCATTTTGATGGCCTGCTTCTCATTTGCATCTTTAACGAAGTGGGAGCCCAGCCAGGTTCTGTTCTTTTGTGTTTACTTCTGAGGAAGTGTGTTTATTTCCGATGATTACAAATAAATCTCCTCTGCCTTTGCTCCAGCTGCCCGGAATAAAAAGCGTTCGGAGCCCGTTCGCTGTGTAACCGGGGTGAATATTGGAAGCAAAGGAGAAATCCCATTAGGAGCCCCCGGCAAACGTAATTAACAATTTCTTCTCAGAGACAAGGGGGTTTGCTCTGCCCCTGTGACAGGTGTTTTTGGTTGGAAGCATCCCAGGGTGAAGCATCACCTGGTCACTGTCAAGGGGCTTCTCTCCCGATCCGGGTGAGCTATTTTAGCTGCTGAAAACTGGGTCAGCTGGCAAGTTTGCACCTGGTTTTGGCATCTCCATTTGTCATCCTGATGAGACACGTTACCTGCAGGAGAGAGAAGCAGTTTGGGGTTGAAGGGCCATAGAGGAGTTTAAAAGTAGAGCATCGTTGGTTTGAATAAGGAAGAGGGAGGGGTGTGAATGATAGAATCATCAAATATCCTCAGTTAGAAGGGACCAGCAAGGAGCATCGAGTCCAGCTCCAAGAGAAGCCCAAAAATCCCACCATGGACAACAAATTTGGGTTGATCCATAGATGACCATCTCCCCCCAGCCTCTTGGCATGGACAGGGACCAGTTGCCTCAGCTCTGCAGGTACAGGCATTTCTCAGGATGCACATCTACATTTTGGGGTCTCATGCAACCCATACCTCAGGATGTTTTTGAGGGTTTTGCAAGACTTGCTTTATGCCTCCAACTCTTTGTGTGCCATTTATCCCTCCAAATTAGTTCCAGAAAACTTGTGCTGACCGTGGACAAGATATTTCCCTCACCACTGGGAAGGTGTCGAGGGCAGCCCCAGGCTTTGCCCTCGTGCTCGGATGAGTCAGCAGTGCAGGAAAGGTCCCTGACGTGGCTGGGAAAGGTGGAGGAGGAAGGTGGAGGGTGTTGTGGCTCGTCCCACATGTAGGAGTGGTGCTGTCAGTGTCATTGATGGGGCTGGGCAGGAGCCTGCTGCGGGAGCGGCGCGGGGGTCTCTCCTAATAGGTGCGGGAGGAGGGGGACGGTCACTTTGTGCCGCCGAACACAAAGGGCACGTCAGCGGAGTTATCTGTATTGTTGACACTAAGTGAAATAATTCCGTGGCAAACTTCAAAATTAGCATTTAAGGATGAGGAATGGGGGCAATTAGAGGGGAAGCGGCGCAGTGCCGGTGCCCCCGGCTCCCACCCTCATGCATCTTCTCGCGCTGCCGCGTTCGGGTTCAGCGCCCTCGTCTCCGGTGGAGTGCTTGGATCCCTACGGCAGCTCTCGTCCTCCCACAGAGAGAGGGGATTAATATGGGCCTCAGGAGATGAAGCCTTCAAGAGGCCACATGTATCATTGTGAGCACCAGGGGCTGGAGCTCGGGCAAGGCCCAGCCTCTGAAACTCTCCAGCAAGCTGCTCTGGAGGAGAGAAGTCATGGTTGGAGGCAGCTGAAGGTTTGCAGATGGTTAAAAGTCTCTACTTAAAGGCAGTGAGGGTCTGAGTGGGATGCAGGGATGGAGGAGCACGAAGAAGGGCTGCGTGGGGGAGCCGGGACGCGGCGTGTGCCGGGGGCTCAGGTTTGGGCTGATGATATCATTCCCGAGATATTCCCCCTGCCTTGCTGATGGGTTTTCTCCAGGTGAACTGCAGAGCCAGGATGGGTTTATTTTCCTCCCATCTGACAGGCCCTTTATTGTCTTTTGTCCCTTCTGGACTCGTAAGGCAGAGTTTCTGGAGATGGATACGGCGCCTTCAGGAGACTGTTAATGGGGGTTTGTCTTTGGTTTTAATTAGATCCCTTCAAGGGAAAACCTCCTGGCCTGCTTTATTATCCAGCTTTGTCAGAGCTTGTCTGCTTTATCTAAACACTTTGCAGAAGTCTCTTTACCTGTTTGCTTACTGGAGACATTATCATAATCCTGGTCAATTGGAAATGGGTAGCAAAGACGGCTCAGCAGACAAGGGAGCTTAGCAGCTAATGGAGATCGCTTTCCCAGACAGGTAAAGAAGCTGAGGAGGTGCTCCTTGTGCCAGGCTGTCCATCAGTATTTCCTTTGTAGTGCCAATTGCCCAGGCACAGGAAAACTGTTGGCAGGAAGGCAAGGTCAGGTGAGAAGGTGCCTCCAGGAATGCTGAGTGCTCCATGCCAGCTGATGGCTGGTGGGTTTTCTGCTGTTGGTGGTTCTGACACATTTCCAGGAGGTGCAGGAGGGTTGGTTTCTCGAAGGAGGGTGGTTTTCCTGGTCACCTGTAGCTGCAGGGGACAGCCTGGGCTCTGGTGGAGAGGAGCACGATGCTGCACAATCAGAGCCAAAGGGACTTGGTCCTGAATTAGCTATTGAGTGGCAGCAATCAAGGAATGAGATCAAGGAGTGGGGAGGAGGGGCCTTTGCCTCCTTGCTCTTGCCCTGAGTTTGTTAGAGGGGTCTCAGGTTCCTGCCCCCTCGCTCTGAGTGGTTTCTAGGGTGGTACCTGTCACCACAGACAAGGGAGGATGATGTTCTTCCCCTCCCTCACATGAACCTGTCCACCTGGGACACCCCTGTGTGCCTGTGCAGGTGCAGCTCTGAGGTGTAAATATGAGCTGTAAACGCAAAATGAACCGCCCCAGTTCTTGGGTGTCCTGGACCAGCCTCAGATTTCCCTGGGAAGCACATCCCATATGCCAGCCAAAGCCGGGCAGCGACAGTCGAACGTGCTCAGCACGAGCTTCTCGTCCCTGTCACTTCAAACCCTAGTCCTTGTGCTTCACCCCTAATGAGGGGACCCAAGAGCACCTCGCAGGGCTGTAGTCTGGATATTTATATGAGCGCAGACATGCAAGTTGTCTGTTTTACATATTGCTGCCCTGATTTTTCGGTGCACGCGATGAATAATTTACAGAAGCCGTGTGTAAGTATCTCTTTATTATTCATTATAATGAAGTGAGACAGCAGTAATAGTCCACTAGACTGGAATCCCCCAGGGCCGAACTTCACTCGGCTGTGCTCAGCTCTCCCCCAGTTAATTTGAACGAGGAGAGAGGGCTCAGCTTCCCGACAAGGACGGTGCCGTCTGCCGGCACGAGGCCGCCTTGGTCTGGCAGAGCTGAGCCGGTGCTGGGATATGTCTGACACCCGGGCAGGCTCCCGGCATTCCGGCAGTGCCGCGGCGGGCGGGGAGGGCCATCCGTCTTTCCCGGCGTCCGTACGTGGTGTGGCTGGCAGAGACGAACGGCTCCTGCAAGGGGAAAAGGACTTGTTTGCGGGAGGATATATGGCTCGTTCCTCCGAACTGAGCGCCCGGGGGGACCCTCAAACATGCCGAGTATCGCCCCTTCCCTCCGCCCGATTAATAATCTCGATCGAGGTGACGCTCTGCAGTCTCAGCGAGGGAGGCATATAACACCTCGGAAGCCTGGGCAGGAGAGGTGCTGTGGTGGGGACAGGGACAGGAACAGCCTTCCAGCCTCTCTCCGAATTTACAGGCATGTGGAGAGGGACTCACATGAGTTTCTTGATTGACTGTAGGTGACTTTTCCTGCGGTCTCAGCTGCACAAAGCTGCGGCAGCACTGCCACCACCGGCACTACCGCACACCTAGCTTGGTTTTCCCGGTTTTCTTTCATGCCAAGGGACAGCTTCCCTATCGTGGTCCTCATGTGGGAAATGTGAAGCTCCTGAGATGTGCCAGGCTCTTAATTTAGCCAAATGCTCGGTGCTTTAGCTGTGGGTGCCACAGAGGCAGCAGAGAAGGCCACGAGTAAATAGATGGAGAAAAATCTGTCAAACAGAACAAAAAAGCCATGTTTTCCAGGAACATTTTGATTCCCTTCCCCCCCCTCTTTGCCAAGTGTAAGTCAGTGCTGTGGGCTGGAGCTGCCGAGCTCCCGCATGCCTCGGAGCGGGGAGGGTGGGAGCCAGGCAGGAAATAAATAATGGAAACGACCGCGCTGTGTTTTCAAGGCACTTGTAGGATTTACAGCTGCTTATCCAAATGTTCCCTTCCCTTCCCCGCGTGCTGGCTTGGCCGTCTCCGGCTGTTCCTCTCCTTCCCCTCTCCCTGCGCGTGTTCTGCGGCCCCTGTCCCCACGTATATCACCCCGGGGATGGCTCGAGGGCCGTGCCGACAAGACCAACTGTCAGCAAATTTTACAGCTTCATCTGAAATTCTCAGCGCGCAGCGGGGGCGAGGAGGGGGGTGATGGAGGTGGCGGGGGGTAGGGATAGTAGGTAGGGATAGTCTGTGTGGCTTGCAGAGGTCGAATGCGACGGGAATTTTGTCTGCGGTTCCCCGGTCGTGTGTCAAAGAAAACGGGAGGGTTTCTTTCTGCTGAACCCGCCGTTTATGCGAAATCTCGGGTGATGGGAGGATGTGGAGCAGGGCTGTGCGACCGTGGCATGTGCCATCTCCGTGCTGGCAGTGATGGGGAGCCGGTGCCGCAGCTCCCATCCTGCTCCCACCCGGTTTTGGGGTCGGGGACGCTCCGTGGGTGCTCTCGGGTGTGTGACGCTCTGTCTCTCCCGCCGCAGGTGTACTGTGGATGACCGGGTCACGCGGGTGGCGTGGTTGAACCGCAGCACCATCCTGTATGCCGGCAATGACAAGTGGTCTATAGACAACCGCGTGGTCATCCTCTCCAACACCAAGACCCAGTACAGCATCAAGATCCACAACGTGGACGTGTACGATGAGGGCCCCTACACCTGCTCCGTGCAGACAGACAATCACCCCAAGACCTCGCGCGTCCACCTCATCGTGCAAGGTAGGTCTGAACGCGCCTCGTGCTCCTGCTGGGGGGGTTGATCTGCAAGGCTGTCTGGATTTGTGAAGGGTTCAGAGGCTCTGTTGGTGGTGGAGATGGAACCAATATCAGCTGCTTCGGGTATTGCATGGTGTGCCGGTTTTGGCCGGAGTAGAATTAATTGTCTTCCTAGGGGCCAGTATGGGGCTGTGTTTTGGCTCATTCTGAACACAGGGTTGATAATACAGGGGTGTGTTTGTTATTGCTGAGCAGCGTTTACGCAGAGCCAGGGCCTTTTCTGCTCTTTTGCACTGCCACACGGGTAAGGAAGTTGGGGGTGCCTGGGAAGCTGGGAGGAAACACAGCCAGGGCAGGTGACCCAGACTGACCAAAGGGGTATTGCAGACCGTACGACATCATGCTTAGCACATAAAGCTGTGGGGAAGGAGGAGGAAGGGTGTGTGGGGGAGAAGGAGATCCCAACAGCACAAGGCCCTGTGATTTTGGGAGAGGCTGGATTCTGTGAATGTTGAAGTCACAATGGGGCCACAAAGGGCTTTTGGCACAGGGTTTCATGGGCAAGTGTGTCTATGTGGCAGATGCTGTTGGGTTGCAAAGCAGCGTCCTGGGGCTGTTCTGATGAGGGGAATCCAGGTGCCTGTAGCACTCTGATGGATGCTGCCTCCGGATCCTTGCGGCTTTGCACCAGCTACTAGCTTTTGTCCGGCCTCTAGATTAATTTTTCAGAGTTAGTGTTAGTTCAGGTTAGATAAAGATAATGAAAGTTTCCTAATCCTCTTAAAGAAGATTTATTTGGCTGAGTAGAAAGCTCTCGGAATACAATAAAGCGTGTATAAAACCAGGACCTAATCTTTCCTTTAATTTCAAACAGCTGATGGGTATTGATTTTGCAATGAGCAAATCTGAAAACTTTCTCAGCCTCGACATGTCTCTGAGAAGCCCCCAGCAGAGTTATGTATGTATTTATGTATCCTTCTCACTGGGAGGAGGCAGGGGTTGATTCTGGCAGCCTATCCAGGAGGTTTTCCTGCCCGGTGTCAGTGGGAGTGTGTTGGGAAACCCTGGATCGTGTGCACCAGGCTGTGATGGTGAGGGGAGCACTCACCTTGGGAAGAGGGGAGCAGAGATCCACTGGGAGCATCCCTCCATCCCCTTGGTCAGAGCTCCCCCTCTCCCCCTTTCTGAGTTGCGTGTGAGCTGTCCATCTGTGAAGTTTAATCTGTTTATCCTGTCTGCTCTCTAATCGTGCTAATCCATCCAGTCAACACCGGTGAAGTATCCGACTGCTTTGCACCTAATGAAATCAGGTGAACTGGCAGCGATGCTCAGCCCCTGCTCTCCTCACCCCTTTTTGCAGGCACTTGCCAGGCTTGGGCAGGTGGAGGTGAGAGATAGTTTGTGTCCAGAGTCTGGTGGTGAGGCATTTCTGACTGTGCTGGGAGTTTTTTTCCTGGTGTGAGCAAGTCCTGTTGAGTTGCTCCCACTGCAGTGATGACTGTGGTTCTCAGCAGTGGTGCTTATCCACAGCCTGAGAGGAGCTGGGGATACAGGCACAGGTCAAGTGGTCCATGCTGAGCAGGGTCTGTATTTCCCTTTCAGTGTGTTAAGCCACACAGTCTGTCTAAGCTGGTCTGTGAGAAAATCCATTGTAGGTACCACCTTGCTGTCCCTTTGATGGTGGTGGCCAGAGAGGCAAATCCTTCTGTGCTCTGTTCCCAGTTCAGCCTGCGGAAAAGGTTACATGGAGAACTCACAGCAGTCTTCCAGTATCTGAAGGAGCCTTAAAGAAAGCCAGAGAGGGACTCTCCATCAGGAGCTGTAGTTAAAGGAGTAATGGATTCAAACTGAAAGAAGGGAAATTTAGTTTAGATATAAGGAAGGAATTCTTCCCTGTGAGGTTGGGGAGGCCCTGGCACAGTTTGCCCAGAGAAGTTGTGGCTGCCCCATCCCTGGAAGTGTTCAAGTCCAGCTTGGAGCAACCTGGTCTAGTGGGAGGTGTCCCTGCCCATGGCAGGGGGTGGAATGAGATGATCTTTAAGGTCCCTCCCAACCCAAACCATTCTAAGATTCAACCCCACTGCAGTTCCTTGGTGGCTAAAATGTGCTTTCTAGAGGGCTTTCTGTGAGGATGAATAACATATATAGTCCTTTGCTCAGTGCTGGGAGGAAGGGAGCAGTTTTCCAAAGATGCATTTGGTCCTGGCTGTTACTGCAAGCAGAGCACACACTTTACAGGGATGGGAGCAAAGCCCCGTTTCTGGCCTCAAAACTGAGGTTTAGGTCTCTCCTCTGTTTGCTGGCCTCACCGTGCCAGCGGGCTGACAAACAGGCAGTAATGGCCAGTTAGCAACTGTATTCAGGTCAATTAATTTCTATTTGTATTTTTGCAAAACTATAAGCTGGCCGGAGAGGGTATTGATTGTTTGTCCCCGTCTTCAATTGGGTTTTAATTGTGCTGCTGCGGGGCCCGGCCTTCCCTCCCAGCAACCCAGTGATAAATCTGCCAGGGAACCGCCGTCAACAGTAAATGTGTCTCTTAGTAGCACTATTAATATGTCTCTTGCATTGGTTCATTGCAACAGCCATTAACAGGGTTTATAAGAGTGTAGATGGCAGGAAGCCAGAAGGGGTTTTTGTCTCCCTTCTCCTCTTTTTTTATTTTTCTTTCAGGCACTGCCTCGTGACGAGGGGACAGATGCTTTCGGGGACATGCGCGGGGCTTGTGGCACGTCAGGGTGTTCTGGGGAGAGTTTGGAATGTAGAGAGAACAGGCATTTAATCTCCTATAAGGAGAAGATGAGCCACCTCATCCTGCTTTTCTCCTAAACAGTTTGAGTGGAGGCTGTCATGGGACTGGACCTTGGCGAGCACTCCTGCCCCTGGGATGAGCCCTGCAAAGCCCACCTCTGCTCCTGGGAGGTGCAGCCTTCCAAGGAGGAGCCAGGAGGTCTTACCTCACAGTGCCACAGAATGGTTTTGATGTGAGGAGTGTGGTAGACCATAGGCATTGTCACAGCTGTGCCTTCTCGACCTGGGCTGGTTCAGGGTATACTTCAGTCTGAAATGTGGAGCTCAGGGTCAGTGTTTTGGTGGAGGCTGTGACTTTGGGATCCCGTCTGGTGGAGATTTTGGCAGTGAACATTTCTACCTAATAGTGGTCTTTGGTATTCCTCAGATGTCCTCTGGTTCTGATTTATTTAGAGACCCCTTTCCTGTACTGCCTTAGTCCTACTCACCATGGATTTTTCATTAAAGCCTCTCCAGCTGCCGGCATTATTACTCTTAGTTTCTGGTTGGCACAATCCATTTTCCCATCTCGGTGTTTGCTGCTTTCCTCACCCTGGGGACCAGAGCAGGTTTTGGAGGACTATGGCTTTCATTTACAGTGCTGAGGTTGTGGTTGTGTGGTGTGTTTTCCACGTGCACCTAAGGATGCTCTCCCAGAGCCAGTCCTGTGTCTCATCTGCTGCCTCTCACAGCAGCACCAGTGCAGGCAGAGCTTTTCAGTAAGTGTTTCAAAACCAAATTGACTTTTTTTTTTTCTCTTCTGATAACAACTGGCTCCTCAAGCCTCTGAAAGGGCCACCCCTACCCCATGCAGCCCCATTGAGATCTTTTTCTCCAATGGAAAAAGGCTGGGAAGGTGCAGCCAGACTCTTACCTTGCTCCTCCTCCCTCCCTGAAGAAGTAGAGGATGGGCAAGAGAGTGAAAATGGCCAAATGAAGGTGATGCAGCAGTAATGTGGCAGTGAATTCAGAGGCAAAGGAGCCCAGAGAAAATCTGGAAGGAATAGCAAAGACAGTAGAAAAAAAGCAAGTGGAGGGGAAATAAAAACAAAACAAAAAGGATGAGAAGAAAAGCCTAGAGACTTGTAGAACAAAGGGAAAAGAGAAAAGGAAATGTGCACACGCAGAACTGAGTATCAAAAGGACAGGAGGCAGCAAAGGGAAGAAATGAAAGAGTAATGAAGGAGTGAGGGCACAGAGAGGGGGAAGGTCTGGAGAGAGGAAGAGTCCAACTGGCAGGAAGTAATCAGCACTCACTGCCCAGGCAGGAACAGCCACTGTCCTGAAAGCCACTGTCCCAAAATCCGGATGGGAGGATGGAAAAGAGACAGGAGAGCATCCTCAGGCTCCCATTCTTGAGGCTTCTTAAAACTAGTGAAAAGGAGCCATTGGGATGTGTCACAGGGATCAGGAGCCTCTGGAACAAAAGCACAGCAGCAGATGATTAATTACTGCAAAAAGCAAAAATGGGGAAGAGGAGGGAGAACTGGAGAAGTTGTTTCCCGATTATATTTCCGAACAGAAAGAACATTTTAGCGCGCGCACAAATAGCTCCCTGGGAAGCACTCTCACTTCCTAATTGTTCATAAATTTACTGACAGGTGGTTACACAGTAGGTATAACACTGTGAGTTTCGGTTTTATTGCTTTCCCCGTCTCAACGTGAAAACTTGGAGAAAAAGGATGCACAGTGAGCAGTCGGGTGACTCCGCCTGGGAAGGGTGTTCAGTGGCTGTGTTTAATTTTTGCGATGTCCCTTCCCATCAGAGGATCACACAAAGAGTGTTTTACTGGGGGAAGGCTGTGAAAAGGCAGCATTCAAGAGCCAGAGAAGGGAAGGGGAAGATATGCCTGAAATGGAGAACATGTGAGGCCGTGTCACGTCGCTCGCTTGGCAGGGAAATTTGACAAAAATCACTCTGTTGACCAGTCTGTAGCTTTCAGATCGGCTTAGTCCATTATCTCAATAAAATCAGCTCTGATGAGCCTCTTAGACTGGGCTGTCAAAGGAATGGGATCGATTAGAGACAATAATCTTTGCTGCCAAGAAGCAACATGTTGTTAAAATTCTTGATGTCACCTCCTTGCCCCAGTCTCTTCCCCCAAAGACTTGATGGACATCGAGGGTTTGTGCAGGGTGTGTCCTTGCAAGTGTCTCCTGCACCCCAAATCCAGAGATGAGTTGGGAGACAGGGAAGCACATCCATTTCTGTGTGCCAGCCTGGAGCTGGCTTGCAGGTGCCCCTTTTAAGGGCATCAGCCCCAAACAGAAGCTGTTCTTGGGAAGGTGTTGTATTGCTGGTGCCTTCAGCAGACACGCAGGGGCAGGAGGGGGCCCCAGTGCTGTCCTGCTGTGCTTCTCATCAGTGAAGGAGATGGAAAGCACAGGCAAAATGTGAGCTTTCAGCATATTTGCCTTCTTTGTGCTGACTTTCTGTACGCTAATGAGACCTTGCACAGTGACACCTCTGACAGCTCCATCCTGCCTGTGCCGGGGAGGCTCATGCAGAGCTGGAGGTGCCTGGGGCTATAGGCAGCTGGGGTGCTGGGGAAAGAGCTCCAGCAGGCATCCAACCCCTGCTAGGGTGACAGTCTCTGTCCCTGTGGTGACAGCATCTCCTGTCAGAGGGCACAGCTGGACACTGCAGCTGGAGAGCTGAAGGAGCAGCATGAATGCTGCATCTCCCCAAAGCAGGAGGTGTCTGAGAGGGGATGGTAAGTGAGTCAGGAGCACAGTGTGCCGTAGTGAGGCAGTGTCCAGGAGGCTGTCACCTCCCTGCAGAGCACCAAAGATGAGATGTCCCCCTCTGCAGTCCCTATGGGGACCCATCCCCTGAGTAGAGGTGGGGAAGTGGCAGTTTGAAGAGCCCATGGGTATCCATCTGTCATCTCCCCTTACCGCGGTGTGGGAAGAGGTCTCTTTTAATGGATTGGGAGCTAATGATGTGGAGGAGGGACATCAGTTGCATGTGTCAGCCGCGGTGCTCATGCAGGCTCTCTGCTCCGAGGCGTGCAGCAGGAATGATCTGGCAGCTAAAAATAGTCCAGGGCCATGGTGGCGAGTGCCTCCGGTGGGGCTCGGCGCTCCGGAGCGGCCGGGGATGAGTCAGCCCGCACGCGGCCGCGTGCGTCAGCGTCGTGTGGAGTCACTGATCACGCAGCCATCACAAGCTCTGAGCTGTCCCATTCTTTTTGTCCCCAGATGGGACAGCCAGTGCAAAGCCATCCCTGGTGCCCGGAGCAGGCAGCAGGACCAAAGGTGTTTTGGGAGAGTCCCAGAGATCCCCTGAGTATGGCACGTAGCATCGGGACACAGCGACCTCGGTGTGTGATGTAACCCCACAGGGCTATTTGCAGCCCCGGTTTGGAGCTGAGAGGGGGGGATGGCACCTCACCGTCCCCACGAAGGGTGGCAGACACCAGCACGCGCCCGGGCCCGACGGAGAGCGTGAATCGGCGCATCGCGCGGTTCGGGTCTCGAGTGGTAAAGGAAGGAGATAAATCACGGGCTTATTGTTATTGAATTTAGTGGCATCGCTTTCACATTCAATTTCCCTCACCGGCTTTCCGAACAAACAAGAAATTACAGTGCAAATGTATTTTTTGGCTTACCAAACCCTTATGCATTAACTTCCCCGTGATTAATATTACGCGGGGTTGACGAAATCCTCCGCGGGCCGCTCGCCGCTCCCACGAGAGTGCGTCGCTCCTCGCTTCCTCAGGATTTATTCTGTATTCAATTTGCTTGTAGCTGTAGGCTTTCACAATGAAGGCGGGACCAGGGGTAAGGGGGGATGGAGATGGTGTTCTGCCCTGTTGCTTTTTCCCCAGCAGCCGTGTAGGGCAGAGAGAGAGAAATGTAGAGAACGAAAGGTGATCCAGCGAAAGGATGCTGTCAACAGGTAAAAGTCTAGGAACAGCATCCACGGTCATGCTGGAGGGCTGTGAGGCATTAGCAGGGCTGTCTGATCCGGGAGGGGACCAAGAGGGATTTACAGGGGATGGGGGAGAGCATTTGTCCTCCATGCCCAGAACCAATCCCAAGCTGTCCCCACCTCGAGACAAGGCAGTTCAGGTGGGATGTGCATTTCAGGGCAGCTTTGCCTGTGCCTTGGCTGTAGCTGCCTCCTGGTATTTACAGGGCATGGCTGCAGCTTGGGTTTATCCACAGTCGTGTTTGCCACCGAACTCAGCCTGCCCGCATCCCTACATGGTCCCAGCTCCCACCTGCTCCTCCCATAGGATTAAGTCCTCCCATGGCAAAGCCAGTGCGTCCTTGAGACGCCATCCTTGACAGCCCAGTCTGTGGGATCTATGAAAATGTAATCAGGGTCCTCAGATGTCCTTCTCCAAGTCCTGGTAACCTCATAGGCAACGATCGCCACCGTGGCAGGGAATTGAGCTGGGGTCCCCGCGCTGTCCGTGGGTATCCCTCCACTGCACATCCCTGCTGGCTCTCAGGGGCATTCCTGATTGGATTAGGGCAGGCAGTGGCCCTGGGGGGTTGGGAAGTGCTGTTCCCTGCTGTGAGACCTGCTGGCATGTCTGTGTCAGCATCCTTTGCTGAGGGAAGGGCTTTCAGGCTGACGTGTGTGTTCCTGTGGCTTGGGGTTTTCTGAATGGGAGCACTGGGACCGTAGTGGTTATGGGTAGTGATAATTTTTTCCACAGGAATGAAAGTATTTCTGTGCCTGGGAAGGGGGACAGGCTCACAGCTGTGCCCAGAGCACCAATTTCTGCACGTCACTTTGTTACTTGTGGTTTGGGACTCAGGGGATGGGAAAGGGATGTCAGGCATGAGCTGGAGAGGGCTGTGAGGGCAAGGATAGAACAGTGGCTGTGATTTTGCTTGTGCTCTGTGTCTCACGCTATCACTAGTCCAGCTCCATGGCATCTGTAGGCAGGAGCACACAAGGGAGAGACAGGCTGCTGTCTGGAGCAGGGTCCACTAGTGGTGCTGCTGTCTTGGACCAGAACTGCTCATGAGGAGGGCTAGTTTACAGGCTCATGAGCAGGTGAAAAAAATGCTCAGCTGTGTGGGAAGGCTTGTCCTGGATGTTCTTGTGGTTTCTGGATGTTCCTGGTACCAGTCTGAGGGGCTGTTATTGTAGGGGAGAGGTGCAAGGCTGCTGGTAATAGGGGTTAATGTCATCTCCTTGTCTGAGTGAGGAAGGGCCATTTGCAGCCTTCCCAGAGCTCATTGTGGCTGCACTGTTGGAGTTGGCCGGCCCCGCTCCGAGCGTTAACTACATTTTCCAGCAGTCGCCGGCACACACTTTTCATTTTTGGATTGCTGCTTTCCCCTGAAGGACTCAGACAATCTCCCTCTGCTATAACAGACTGTACTTCTATATTAATGTGTCAAGTAGCTGGGAAATTTACTGCTTTGCAGAACCCGTCGGGCTGCATGGACTGTGCCGCATCTTTGCCGCGGCTTGTCCCGCTGTGTCGCCTTTCCCGCTCTGGGAGAGAGGAGAACCTCCCCGGGGGTGTGAGGAGAACCTCCCTGGGGGTGCCAGGGGAGCTGGGCAGCACTCACATCCCCTTCCAGGCAGTGCTGGTGTCAGCCATGGTGGTTTTCAGGCGATCATCCTGGAATCCCAGGGCTGTGGGAGAGCCCTGGGTGCAAGGGTTGGGCGTGTGATGCCGCTTGAGCTGGGGCTCCTGGCACGTTGTGGGCTTGGGGAGGGGGCACAGGGCATCATTTTGGGCATTTTAGGTGTGGTGTTTAGTTTGAGGAGGGTTGTTCTGTATGGCCTCACTCACTCCCTGGGGTGCAGACCTTTTTGGGGGCTGTGTCCAACAGCCCGCAGCACCGGGAAGCAGCATCGGCGAGCGGGTTTTAATTGCTTTTTGCCATGGCTGGGGATATTTATAGGAGCGGAGATTGCCAAGTTATTTATTAGATGGAGTATCTGGGGATAGAGGAATATAAATCACCATGGCCGGTATTGAATGGAGCAGACGCTCAGTAATTTTAACAGCTTTAATAAATATGCTAAAATATGAGCCTTGTTGCAGGCCATAATGAGAGCTGGTTATCAGGGTCTCGGCTGTGGAGCGGGGGGGCTGGCACAGTGAGTGGACCCCTTTATGCCCTGCATTTATGCTTGGCTCCAGTCCATGGTACTGGTTTGGAGACATGGAGTTGGTGTCTGGACAGGGCGGTGGGGTGGACACCAACGTGCTGTGATGGGACAGGTCTCATGGTTGGAGCCTCCCGGCGAGGCCTGCTGAGCCAGTGTGTTGATGGTGGTTTTGGTCTTCTTTTTGTCTTGCAGTGCCCCCCCAGATAGTCAACATCTCGTCGGACATCACCGTGAACGAGGGCAGCAGCGTGACCCTCATGTGCCTGGCCTTTGGGAGACCAGAGCCCACCGTCACGTGGCGGCACCTCTCCGGGAAAGGTGAGACCCGGCTCCAACGAGGGGTCTTGCCTGGCTTGTGTGGGTGGATGCATGTCCCCGTAGAGGTGGCTGGGGTGGCATTAAGGTGACTCACAGTCTGTCATGGAGGGTGGGGCTGCTGACTCTTCGGCCTTGGTATGGGGGTGAGGATGCTTGTCAAGCGATGTCCCAAGCTTTCTGTGCAAAGGGGATGACAGATGCCCACACAGGGCGTGTCGGGGGGGACAGGGGCACAGGGGAGGTACTGGTGTGGTGGGTGACGGTGCCACGTGTTCAATACATCTCCCAGGGCAGGGCTTTGTGAGTGAGGACGAGTACCTGGAGATCACGGGCATCACGCGGGAGCAGTCCGGGGAGTACGAGTGCAGCGCCGTCAACGACGTGGCCGTCCCGGACGTGCGGAAAGTCAAAGTCACCGTCAACTGTGAGTGTGAGGGACGAGGGGATCGTGGGGGGGGTTGGGTGTGTGTGGCCCAGCGTGACGCAC
This sequence comes from Pipra filicauda, assembly GCF_003945595.2. Taxonomy (NCBI): domain Eukaryota; kingdom Metazoa; phylum Chordata; class Aves; order Passeriformes; family Pipridae; genus Pipra; species Pipra filicauda. The sequence continues at coordinate 179,884 of NW_024104464.1, forward strand.
GGCCTGACGTCTCCGCAGACCCCCCGTACATCTCCAACGCCAAGAACACGGGCGCCTCGGTGGGCCAGAAGGGCATCCTGCAGTGCGAGGCCTCGGCCGTCCCCGTGGCGGAGTTCCAGTGGTTCAAGGAGGACACCAGGTGAGGGGCTGGGAGGCAGCAGAGCCTTGGGGCCAGAGGGTGATGAGGTGAGGAGGCAGAGGGAGGTGACAGTGCCTGAGGGCATCGTGCAGAAGGCGGCTGAGATCAACTCGTTTTGGTGGGTCTAAGGGCTGAGGGAGTCCCAGGGTTGTTTCTTCCAGGGGTGGTGGCTGTGGGACATGAGTCAGGCTGATGGGTTAAGGGAGGGAAAGTGGGAAAAGGCGTTTGTCTTGGTGGGATGCGCAAGTCCAGTGGGGGAACGTGTGAGTGTGACCAGTGTCGGGACCCAAGGGAATGGCGGGAACTGCGTCAGGGCAGGGTCAGGTTGGATCTCAGGCAAAGGTTCTTCCCCCAGAGGGTGGTTGGGCACTGCCCAGGCTCCCCAGGGCAGTGGGCACAGCCCCAAGGCTGCCAGAGCTCCAGGAGGGTTTGGATGATCCTCTGGGGCACAGGGTGTGACTCTTGGGGATGGGCCTGTGCAGGGCCAGGAATTGGACTCGATGATCCTGGTGGGTCCCTTCCAACTCAGGAAATTGTGATTCTGTGATTCTGTATACCACTGTTGGCTGGTGGGAAGCAAAGGGGTGCCTGGGGAGGGGAGGGGACAAGGTCTGTCCCAGAGCCCCATCCCCATGCCCTCAGCACCGTGACCCCGTTTCCCCGCAGGTTAGCGAACGGGCTGGACGGTGTGCGGATCGAGAGCAAGGGCCGCCTGTCCACGCTGACCTTCTTCAACGTCTCGGAGAAGGACTACGGCAACTACACGTGTGTGGCCACGAACAAGCTGGGCAACACCAACGCCAGCATCATCCTGTATGGTAGGTGCCCGTTTTATTGCAGACAGGTGAGAGGAGGAGGAGGAGGAGGAAGAGGAGGAGGATGAAGAGGAGAAGTTTGGAGAGGAGGAAGATGAAGAAGAGGAAGAGGAGGAGGATGAGGAGGAGGATGAAGAGGAGGATGACCAGTGATGGAGTGATGGTGCAGAACTCTGGCTGTATTTTGTGTTCCTGGTCCATCAAGGCACCGAACAACACAAACCCTGAGCAGCAAAGTCCTGCCAAGAGGATGTCTCAGAAGATGAGATCTGTGTCAGCCCTACCCGGGGTGCACAGCAGAGTTGGCCAACAGTCCTCTGAGCCATGACATTGCTGGAGCACAGGGGTGAGGAGGGGGCCCAGGCCAGGTGAGCACACGCTCCGGGTGCAGGGTGTGGGGTTTCCCCCCTGTTTCTACTGACAGGACTGCCAGCAGTGACCATGTTGTACTGGCAGTAGAGGGACAGGTGACATTGCCCATGGTGGGTGTTGGTGTCATGGCCCGGCAGTGAGGGCAGGAAGGTGGTTGAGGAGTGGTTGACTGGACAGCTGTCACTGAGGAAGGCGATGTGGAGCTGTGGCGTGTCCCTGTGGCATTCTGACAAGCTGAGGGGGCTGTCATGATCCAAGGGTAGACAACAGGAGCCTGCCTTCCCAGCAGGGCTCTGGCATGAGGGAGAGGATGGAGTCCAGCAGCAGGCTCAGGGAGGTGTGGAGAGGGAGAAGAGTGTCCACACCAGATGGACTTGGGCAGCATCAGGTGGGCAGTGGGAGCAAAGCTTTGTACCATGGTGGGGGGCCTGGGGAGTGTTTGGTGATTTGGGGTGGTGTGAGGGGCACATCTTTGGCTTTGGTTGTGGGGCATTGGCAAGGCCCACCCGGGTGCAGGGTTTTTGGCTCCAGTCTGTTCTGTTGAGTTTTGCATGGTTGTGTTTGGGTTTGGTCTGTGGTGCTGAGTTAGGGGCTGGGCTGGTCCTTTCTGTTCTAATCAGTTCTCCTCTCCCCTGCCCTGATTTCTTCTCTTTGGGTCGAGGCTCTGGGTTCTGTTTCCCTCTCCTCTGTTCTGGTCTGTTCTCTCGTGTTTCAGTCAGTCAGGTGAATTCTGGCACAGGCTGATCCATCATGTCCTGCTCTGTTGTGTTCTGTCCTGCTGGGATCTGGTGTGGGTTTGTCTTCCATCCTTCCATTCCTTCCATACTTGTACTATACTACAAGAAAATACAAGACAATACAGATTATTCATAGTACAAACACCTATATTATATAGATATAATACTAGAGTCACTGTATTATTAATATAATTGAATAATAATGTTGATATAGCATGTGTCATATATCTGTATAATTATTAGATATCATATATACACATATAATTTATATATCATATAAATTATAGTATATTATAGATATCATATATCTATAGATATAGATATTATATATAGATATTATTTTTATATAGTATGATATAACTTAAAATGTATATGAGATATAATAAATATTTATATTTATGGGTTTTAATACATAAATAAGTAAATTAAATTTCCAGTCCAGTTTTCCTAATATTGATTTCTTTCTGTTGCCCTGTCCTGCCAGTGGCCCTCTTACACTTGCCCTCTCTAATGGGAGACACAGCAACATCACCTAAGTCTGGCCTATTTCCATGGCTCTAAACCAGACTAAAGAAGAAGTTTCAGTGTAGATAACTCCCTCTGTTCAGAAGGGGACTGGATTAGGGATTTTTGAGTTTGTTCCATGCTATGGATAAGGACAGCTGTGTCCTGTTATCTTTGACATCATCTTTTTTCAGGCGTTTTCCCTTCTCTCAGCAGTTAATGTTGCTCTTTACACACCCCTCCTCTGACAGCACAGCATTCCTCTCATACAGATTATTAATTGATACTAACATGCAGAGAAAACAAAATTTCACCTTGTTTTAATAAATTAATCCCCAAAATAGCTCCAACAAGCTGAAGTACATTAAAGGTGATTCCATAGCTGGCAAAGCAGAGATATTAATAAACAAATATCCATAAAAAGTGAGTTTAAGCAACTCTCCCTGCCTTGTAGCAACTCCTGTTAGTAATGGTGTATTCCTTGAAATACTAATACACCTCTGCTCCTTGTTTTATATGAGGAAAATTAGGAAAATGTTTATTAGTGAGACAGCAAGAAACCTAGGAAGTTAAACCTGAAAATATCCCATTAGTTTTCACATGATTATTTATTTACTTGCACCAAGACTTGAAGCTTAAATTTATTTTTAAAGGATATTGGCACCTCCTTTGGATGTTGCTGGGCGAACACTCAGCATACCTAAAGCTATTTTAATGTCATAACTTTCGGTGGAGAAAAAGGAAAAAAACATTCATGTTCGATTTTTCCCCCGTTTTCCACGTGCAGTTATTGAGTGAAGCAGTGGAGCAGGGAGGAGCGGGCTCGGGGAGGGACTGAAGCAGGTGGAATTCCATCCCTCCTCGAGGATTGCGCTTTTTTTTTTTTTTCATTTTGTGAACATGTGGAGGAATTCAACAGCTTGTCAGTCAAAACTGCAGCTTCTTGGAAACACGGGGGAGAGTGGGAAGGATGAGCTCTGTGGGGAGCTTCTGTTCGGGTACGTGCGTGGTGTTTCTTGGACAGTCCCTGCCAGCCTTTGCCAAAGGGGGGGGAGAGGAGCACAAGGGCTTGGAAATCTGCTAATTTTTTGTCTTAAGAATTTACTGTCTGGGTTGATTTTTTGATGAGCATGTTGCATTTTGTCCTTGCTACCTGTATCTAGAGATAGGGGGGAAAAACACCCCCAAACATGGATCTTTATATTTCTTTTAAGTGCAGTGTGTCCTTCAGGCACCAGATGAAATCCCTCATTTCAAAATGTGAGCTCCTGGACCTTTTATTGGTCCTTTCCATTGAAGGGATATTGGAATAAAGACAGATGCAGATGGCATCATTTATGAAGCATCTCTATTTTCCCAACGTTTGTGATTTCATTTCTGTTCTGTAATATAGATGTGATTGATGATTTGGATGAGTTAACTGTATATAAGTTAAGTGTTAGATGTGATTTAAACCAATTATTTTATGGAATAGATAAAATCTTTTCATGCTTTATTGTGCACTCTCTTAAGAATCAGCAGCTTCAGACTAAATACATAAAAGCAAGGAAAAGCAATTATGTCTTTAAGAATAAGAGCTCTGATTCAATATTTAAGGGACTGCTTGACTTAAAACACTTAAAACACGAGTGATACAATCACAGGATGGATTGGGTTAGAAGGGACCTTAAAACTCATCTCATTCCCCCCCCTGCCATGGGCAGGGACACCTTCCACTGTCCCAGGTTGCTCCAAGTCCTGTCCAACCTGACCTTGGACACTTCCAGGGCTGGGGCAGCCACAGCTTCTCTGGGCAACCTGTGCCAGGGCCTCACTACGAGTGATTTGAGTTGCAAAAAACTAGAATCAATGCAAAATTTATGCAAAAAAAAAAAAAAAAAGAGGTAAGACTAGAACATCTTTGTCCTGCTTACCCCTTGCTGTGCAGTGTCTGTGGTTTGAATGTTTCTGTGTGTTTATTTGAGCCCACAAACCAAAATGCTAACCCCCGAAAATTCTAAATGGACAAACCTATGAGGTATTGCAAGTGGAATATGAGATCTTGCAAGTGGAAATCAGTGAGGAGAAGGAGGCAGTGCTGTTTGCAGGGACTGTAAGTCTGAACCAGGCCTTTTGTACAGCAGAGAAAGTAATTACCCCACATCTATTTCTGTGCATTACAGGAACTTCGAAGGGCAGAAGCAAAAGCTCTTTTGTGTCTGCCACCGGCGCTGCTTTTGGGGTCAAGGGAGCAGCTCACACCTCATTTCATCACCCTGCAAGTTGCCATCTGCCGTTATTAATATCCCACAAAAAGCCTGAAATCTGGAAGCTCCAAAGTTGCTTCCAGAGAGCCTGGGAATCACAATCCCCGGGGTTATTTTGCCTCTGGAATGTGGTTGCTGGCTCAGAGGTCGGTGGTTGCTCACAGCTGCCAGCCAGGCCGGGGTCTGGGAAAGGGACAGGAGCTGTTGGGTGGGGAATTCCAAAGGCTTCCATGATCTCTGGTCAACAATAAAATGATTTTTTCCTGTTTAATAAGTGGAATATACTGTGTGGATGCTTTGGGTGGGAGCAGGGCTGCTGCAGCAGCTCCAAGTCCTTCCTGTGTTGGGGCCCCAAATCCAGATATTCCATACATTTGAGTCACATTTTTGAGCCGTCTGGGTCAGGATCTTGCCTTGGAAAAATGGCAGAGGAAGAACCCATAGCTGTCCACCAAGGAAGTCCTGGTTATGTCCAGTCACAGTTTCAGAGAGAACCAATTGGAAGTCAGCCATGCAGAGAGCCAGAACCAACATTCTTCTCTGGATACAGCTGTCTTTGACCAATAAAATAAAAATAAAATCAAAATAAAATCAAATATAAAATAAAATATAAAATAAAATAGAAATTAAAATAAATAAAATAACAAAATAAAATAAAAAATTAAATTTAAAATAAAAGCAATAAAATAATAAAATAAAATAATAACACATCCTTGGGTTCAGCTGGGGAAAACTTAAATAAAAACTAAAAACCAGTTTCACAAGGAAAAAGTGTCATAAAATTCACAACTCTCATTAAACGACATTTTGAACCTGCATCTTCTGCTCTCCTTACTAGTTCATTGAAATATTTTTTTTTCCTGACACTGGGATGTTTTCCACCAAATAAATGGTTTTTTTTCCATGGGATGATGGTTCTCATGGTCAGTGTAGTTCCAAGGGTGAAAGTCCAAGACAAGCAGAGCATGTCAGAAATGCACACCAGAGAGTGGAAAGGCTGAGAGTTTGGAGTGGCTGGATGGAGGTTCCACGAGGAGAAGAAGCCACCTCTCCTTGAATTAAAAAGCATAAAAAATTCAATATAAATCATAACAGCATTCTGAGGGAGAAGGCATCAGAGAAGAAACCAGAGTGGGAGGCACAGGATTCAGCTGGTGAAACAATGGCAAAATAGTACAAGTTACTTGGCCTAAGTGGTTGATGGCAGGTGACCTCAGCGTGGTCCTCAAAGAGGGAGTTTGACCTCAAGCAACTCCAATGACCTATAGTAACCCCCAAAAGCTAATTGTTTGACCTCAAGTAACCCCAAAGTTCTGTCCAGAGAGCAAGTTTGACCTCAAGTGACCCCTATGACCTCTAGTAACCCCAAAATAATAATTAATTGACCTAAAGTAACCCCAGAGTGCTGTCCAGAGAGGAAATTTGACCTCAAGTAACCTCAATGACCTATAGTAACCCCCAAAATGCTAATTGTTTGACCTAAAGTAACCCCAAAATGTTTTCCAGAGTGCACATTTGACCTCAAGTAACCCCAATGACCTATAGTAACCCCGAAATACTAATTAGTTGACCTAAAGTAACCCCAAAGTTCTGGCCAGAGAGCAAGTTTGACCCTAAGTGACCCCAATGACCTATAGTAACCCCAAAATGCTAATTGATTGACCTCAAGTAACCCCGAAGTGCTGTCCAGAGAGATAGTTTGACCTCAAGTGACCCCTATGACCTCTAGTAACCCCCAAATACTAATTAGTTGACCTAAAGTAACCCCAAAATGCTAACTGGTTGGGGTTACTTGAGGTCACACTCCCTCTCAACAGAACACTTTGGAGTTACTTGATGTCAACCAATTGGCATTTTGGGGTTGCTGTCGTTCACTGGGGTCACTGGAGATCAAACTTGCTCTCTGGATAACACCTTGGGGTTACTCAAGGTCATTTTGGGGTTACTCTGGGTCATTGGGATTACTTTAGGTCATTGGGGTTACTGTAGGTCAAACTTGCTCTCGATAGAGAAGTTTGGGGTTACTTTAGGTCAAAAATCAGGCATTTTGGGGTTACTTGAGGTCATTTTGGGGTTACTTTAGGTCATTTTGGGGTTACTCTGGGTCATTGGGGTTACTTTAGGTCATTGGGGTTACTATAGGTCAAACTTGCTCTCAATAAAGAACTTTGGGGTTACTTGAGGTCAAAAATTTAGCACTTTGGGGTTACTTTAGGTCATTCTGGGGTTACTTTAGGTCATTGGGGTTACTATAGGTCAAACTTGCTCTCAATAGAGAACTTTGGGGTTACTTGAGGTCAAAAATCTAACATTTTGGGATTACTCTAGGTCATTTTGGGGTTACTCTGGGTCATTGGGGTTACTTTGGGTCAAACTTGCTCTTGATAGAGAACTTTGGGGTTACTTGAGGTCAAAAATATATCATTTTGGGGTTACTTGAGGTCATTTTGGGGTTACTTTAGGTCATTTTGGGGTTACTCTGGGTCATTAGGGTTACTATGGGTCATTGGGGTTACTGCAGGTCAAACTCACTCTGCAGACATCCTTTGGGGTTACTTGAGGTCAAAAATTTAGCACTTTGGGGTTACTTTAGGTCATTCTGGGGTTACTTTAGGTCATTGGGGTTACTATGGGTCAAACTTGCTCTCAATAGAGAACTTTGGGGTTACTTTAGGTCAAAAATCTAGCATTTTGGGGTTACTCTAGGTCATTGGGGTTACTATGGGTCAAACTTGCCCTTTTTAGAGAACTTTGGGGTTACTTGAGGTCAAAAATCTAGCATTTTCGGGTTACTCTAGGTCATTTTGGGGTTACTCTGGGTCATTTTGGGGTTACTCTGGGTCATTGGGGTTACTACAGGTCAAACTCACTCTACAGAGATCTTTTGGGGTTACTTTAGGTCAAAAATTTAGCACTTTGGGGTTACTTTAGGTCATTGGGGTTACTATAGGTCAAACTTGCTCTTGATAGAGAACTTTGGGGTTACTTGAGGTCAAAAATATATCATTTTGGGGTTACTTGAGGTCATTTTGGGGTTACTTTAGGTCATTTTGGGGTTACTCTGGGTCATTAGGGTTACTTTGGGTCATTGGGTTACTCTAGGTCAAACTCACTCTGCAGAGATTTTTGGGGTTACTTTAGGTCAAAAATTGAACATTTTGGGGTTACTTTAGGTCATTTTGGGGTTACTCTGGGTCATTGGGGTTACTTTAGGTCATTGGGGTTACTATAGGTCAAACTTGCTCTCAATAGAGAACTTTGGGGTTACTTTAGGTCAAAAATCTAGCATTTTGGGGTTACTCTAGGTCATTTTGGGGTTACTCTGGGGCATTGGGGTTACTATGGGTCATTGGGGTTACTGCAGGTCAAACTGACTCTCTGCAGAGATCTTTTGGGGTTACTTTAGGCCAAAAATTTAGCATTTTGGGGTTACTTGAGGTCATTTTGGGGTTACTTTGGGTCATTGGGGTTACTTTAGGTCATTGGGGTTACTATAGGTTAAACTTGCTCTCAATAGAGCACTTTGGGGTTACTTTAGGTCAAAAATCTAACATTTTGGGGTTACTTTAGGTCATTGGGGTTACTATAGGTCAAACCTGCTCTCGATAGAGAACTTTGGGGTTACTTGAGGTCAAAAATCTAGCATTTTGGGGTTACTTGAGGTCATTTTGGGGTTACTCTGGGTCATTTTGGGGTTACTCTGGGTCATTGGGGTTACTACAGGTCAAACTCACTCTGCAGAGATCTTTTGGGGTTACTTTAGGTCAAAAATTTAGCATTTTGGGGTTACTTTAGGTCATTCTGGGGTTACTTTAGGTCATTGGGGTTACTATGGGTCAAACTTGCTCTCGATAGAGAACTTTGGGGTTACTTTAGGTCAAAAATCTAACATTTTGGGGTTACTTTAGGTCATTGGGGTTACTATGGGTCAAACTTACCCCTTTTAGAGAACTTTGGGGTTACTTGAGGTCAAAAATCTAGCATTTTGGGGTTACTTGAGGTCATTTTGGGGTTACTCTGGGTCATTTTGGGGTTACTCTGGGTCATTGGGGTTACTACAGGTCAAACTCACTCTGCAGAGATCTTTTGGGGTTACTTTAGGTCAAAAATTTAGCACTTTGGGGTTACTTTAGGTCATTTTGGGGTTACTATAGGTCAAACTTGCTCTTGATAGAGAACTTTGGGGTTACTTGAGGTCAAAAATCTATCATTTTGGGGTTACTTGAGGTCATTTTGGGGTTACTTTAGGTCATTTTGGGGTTACTCTGGGTCATTAGGGTTACTTTGGGTCATTGGGTTACTCTAGGTCAAACTCACTCTGCAGAGATTTTTGGGGTTACTTTAGGTCAAAAATTGAACATTTTTGGGTTACTTTAGGTCATTTTGGGGTTACTCTGGGTCATTGGGGTTACTTTAGGTCATTGGGGTTACTATAGGTGAAACTTGTTCTCAATAGAGAACTTTGGGGTTACTTGAGGTCAAAAATCTAGCATTTTGGGGTTACTCTAGGTCATTTTGGGGTTACTCTGGGTCATTGGGGTTACTTTGGGTCATTGGGGTTACTGCAGGTCAAACTCACTCTGCAGAGATCCTTTGAGGTTACTTTAGGTCAAAAATTTAGCACTTTGGGGTTACTTGAGGTCATTCTGGGGTTACTTTGGGTCATTGGGGTTACTATAGGTCAAACTTGCTCTCGATAGAGAACTTTGGGGTTACTCTTGGTCATTGGGGTTACTTTGGGGCATTGGGGTTACTGCAGGTCAAACTCACTCTGCAGACATCTTTTGGGGTTACTTTAGGCCAAAAATTTAGCATTTTGGGGTTACTTGAGGTCATTTTGGGGTTACTTTGGGTCATTGGGGTTACTTTAGGTCATTGGGGTTACTATAGGTTAAACTTGCTCTCAATAGAGAACTTTGGGGTTACTTTAGGTCAAAAATCTAACATTTTGGGGTTACTTTAGGTCATTGGGGTTACTATAGGTCAAACCTGCTCTCGATAGAGAACTTTGGGGTTACTTGAGGTCAAAAATCTAGCATTTTGGGGTTACTTTAGGTCATTGGGGTTACTATAGGTCAAACTTGCCCTTTATAGAGAACTTTGGGGTTACTTGAGGTCAAAAATCTAGCATTTTGTGGTTACTTTAGGTCATTTTGGGGTTACTCTGGGTCATTTTGGGGTTACTCTGGGTCATTGGGGTTACTACAGGTCAAACTCACTCTGCAGAGATCTTTTGGGGTTACTTTAGGTCAAAAATTTAGCACTTTGGGGTTACTTTAGGTCATTCTGGGGTTACTTTAGGTCATTGGGGTTACTATAGGTGAAACTTGCCCTTTATAGAGAACTTTGGGGTTACTTTAGGTCAAAAATCTAGCATTTTGGGGTTACTTTAGGTCATTTTGGGGTTACTCTGGGTCATTGGGGTTACTATAGGTCAAACTTGCTCTCGATAGAGAACTTTGGGGTTACTTGAGGTCAAAAATCTAGCATTTTGGGGTTACTTTAGGTCATTGGGGTTACTATAGGTCAAACTCTCTCTGCAGAGATTTTTGGGGTTACTTTAGGTCAAAAATCTAGCATTTTGGGGTTACTTTAGGTAATTCTGGGGTTATTCTAAGTCATTTTGGGGTTACTCTGGGTCATTGGGGTTACTTTGGGTCATTGGGGTTACTCTAGGTCAAACTTGCTCTTTATAAAGAACTTTGGGGTTACTTTAGGTCAAAAATCTAGCATTTTGGGGTTACTTGAGGTCATTTTGGGGTTACTGTAGGTCATTTTGGGGTTACTCTGTGTCATTGGGGTTACTTTAGGTCATTGGGGTTACTGCAGGTCAAGCTCTCTGCAGAGAACTTTGGGGTTATTTAGGTAAAAAAAGTAGCCTTTTGGGATTACTATAGGTTATTCTGGGTTTCTCCAGGTCATTTTGGGGTTGTTATGGGTCATTTGGGTTACTAGGGGCCAAGTTCCATCTCTAGGGACCATGCTGGGCTTCTTTGATTTCACCCAGTTTGCCCTTGGGGTCGCTTTGGGTCACTTAGTCCAGTGCTGTGTCCAGCCCTTGCCCCTGAGTTTGTGTCCCTGTTATGGTTCAGCCCGAGGAGCCCCCGTGTTCTGCTCTCCATCACTCCTGGGTGCTGTGGGGGCTGTCATGTCAGTCCCAGCTCTCCTGGCGACTTCTGAGTTCCTTTGGCACCATGAGCTGCTCATAATGGGCTCCCCAACCCTCCCCTCTCTCCCCCAGCCCCCTCCCTGGCTGTGCCCCCCACTCTGCCATGCCCCTGCTCTCTGCACCAGCCCCTCCTGGCTTGTCTGCACAGGAGCTTCTCTCTCCTCCAGTTTTAGCAGGAGATGTAGGTACTGAGCACTTGGAGCAGAACAAAACTCTCCAGCTCAGTCTCTTCTGGCTCCTGAATGTCTGTGTCCCTCTGTCCCTGCCCACCTTTACCTTCACCTGTAGCACCTGAAGATTTGGGAGTATATTTAAAACACACCAACACAGTTTGAAACTTTAAACCAGGCTTTACTGGACTGACAGTCATCAACAGCACACATCACCTCCCAGGGTTAGGCTTTAATCATCATCCATACACAGGTAAATTATGAGTTTTTAATAAATTTGACCTAAATTAGCCACGAGTCTCAAACAGGGGAGTGCTGGTACGAGGGGGGTAGCAGTTGTGGTGTGGGGTTGGGGTTTGGGCACCTTTGCAGGTGGAGGGGAAGAGCTTCTTCACTTTTTTTGGTGTTGAAAGCCAGAGCTGAAGTAGGATTTCTTCTTCCTTAGTATTTATTGGTGTTCTCTTCTTCTCCTTCTGCCTGTGAAAGGACAGGGGACAACTCACCTCCTCTTCCCTGAGTTGTTTTGTTTTGTGGGGTTTTCCCAGCATATTCCCTCTTACCCTGTGGGGTTACTTTGGCTTCACCAGTTGTCTTCTCTGCCTACTATACATGTGTTTTTTTCTCTCCTTCACACTTTATTTCCACCTGACCCCTGTATTTCACACCTGCAGTTGTCTTCCTCCTTGTGCTACTTACTCCATGTATGTTTTTTCCTTAACTACTTCATAATATGCTAATTGCTGGCTATGCTATTAGATGCTACAGATAATAGATATATATTATACCAGGCTGTAAAATTCTTGCCTACAGCCACTGCTCCCATTCCCTTAGTGTTTGTGACAAGTCTTGGGTCTTGATTAACTTGTGTTTCCTTTTTGTGTGCAAGAGGCCACCACTTTGAAGACTCCAACAGAGATGTTAAACAGGGCGAGGGAGCCAAAGAATCATAGTTTGAGTTGGAGGGGACCTTTTAAAGGTCATCTACTGCAACTCCCCTGCAATGAGCAGAGACAATCCTTCAAGGACCATGTGTTTACCTGAGGGAAAATGTCAGGAAAATCTCATCCTGGGGAGGTTGCCAAGACTTAGTCCAGACACATATACCCTCAGGCATGAGTCACTGCACAGGCTTCCCCCCAGCCAGTCCCCAAGACTTCCTTTTGTCCTCAGACATGAATCATTGGCCAGACTCTCCCTCACTAATTGCTGTTGTGGACCATGAGAAGTGGAGAGCAGCTGTTGCCTTTTCCTTGAGCCCCCTTGGAAAGAGGGGCTCCAGCAGCACCGTGGGTGTGGGCACATTCCCTTCCCGTTTGTCACGAGTCCTGGAAATGTAAAGCAGTGAGAGATAAGTTCTAAATTCTTTGTCTCCACGTGTCTCAGTCTCACCTGGAGAAAGGTGGATGTTGCCTGAAACTGGGAGGATGGAAATGGAAGGCATGGGAATTCTTTCCTGGGACAGAAAGGAGGCAGGAAAAGAAAGGAAAAGCTATTTTTTGGTGCATGTCAAGGGGACTGCTGCTCTGAAAGCATTTGGGCCATTCCTACGGCTCCCACTGGAGTTGAGAGTGCCTCCAACACAGGTTAAGAAACCTCACTCATCATTAGACCCACTGATTCCTTCTTACCTTTGTACTCAAGGTCTTATGAGAGAGACAAAATCCCAGTCTTGCCATCTTTACTCGAGTCAGGGTCTCAGAGTCTAAGGTTGCCTTCTGGAGCAGGAAGGAAATGGGGAGGAAATAGGACACAAAATAAATCAAGAAGAACAAAATAAAACCAAGCAACAATAAATATCTGCAATAATAAATAAGCTGAGCAGGGGCAGCCAGAATCCAGGTACACTCACACCTCAGTGCCCAGGCACAGGGGTTTTAGCAAAGCAGAGCCAAAATACTTGCTGGGAAGCTCAGCTGAAGTCCTGAGTTCCTCTCCCTGTCCTGGTGGGAGCCATCCTCTTCCCATCTAATGTGGCAGTTCACAGGACACACGGGAGGCACATTATGAAATGAAACATTGCCTAAATTTCATGATCATCTCTAATTACTACTTTATTTTGTCACTGTATCTTTATGCTTGTCTCTCCCGTAGAGTATCTTTACAATCTTTACAAGGCCAAGCTGTCTGACACCAGGATAAATTCTTTCTCAGCAAAGAATACAGTTAAGAGAAAATATTTGTGGTTTTTTTTTCTTTAGTTATGACCCAGTATTTCAGTTTATTTCCTCTCTGACTTATCTATTTGGGAACTCTCCAACTCAACCAGGATGTGATTGCTTTAGGATAGATTATGAGATTTCTAAAAAGCATCATTAAATCAAAGCCAATAACCAGTGCAGAACTGTGAACTAGAAAACAGTAATGGGAATTAGTCACACATTAAAAATCCACATCTATAGATAAAGGTATGGATAAACTGTTAGAGAAAGGTAGAGATTCAGCAGGATTTGATCAGGTGTAAATACATAAAAGGTTAAGCCTAAGCAGCATTTATTATTAAGTCTGCATAGATTTTAATTATTTTTATAGGCTTACATGATATGCTGCCATTAGTTTGAAGGGACAAAAAGACAGAAGAGGGAGCAGCAACAGATCTGAGGGAAAACCAAGCTCAAAAGCCCTTTTCCATTCTGCCTGCAAGGCTCTACTTGCCTCTTAACAAATAGCTGGAGGTTCCACCTTTTATATCCCAGGGTCTATTCAGCAAGGAAATGTCTGATTATGGCAGAGCAGTTCTACACCTCTTGTATTATCATGTGCTCTTACAATCAATTTTTTTTGAGCATGGGCATGACACAACTTCTTGCTCATCACTCAATCTTCCCATCATTTTCTTTACCTTCTGGCAGGGCTTGGATTTAACATCTTGGGCTCTCCTTTGCCTCTTCCTGAAATAAGATAAATGTTCACAAAGAAATCAGTAGATAAAAAGACAAGGAGTGACACCATCCTGCAGAATTTAGTGTAACTGGATATAATTTCATAGATCACAGAATTATTTCATTTGGAAGAGGCTACAGGAGATCTGGGGAGGGACTTTTGACAAGAGCACGGAGGGGCAAGACAAAGAGGAATGGATTTAAACTAAAAGAGGGTGTATTTAGATTGTATATTAGAGAGAAATTGTTCCCTGTGAGGGTGGGGAGGCCCTGGCACAGGTTGCCCAGAGAAGCTGTGGCTGCCTCATCCCTGGAAGTGTCCAAGGCCAGGTTGGATGTGGCTTGGAGCAACCTGGGATAGTGGGAGGTGTCCCTGCCCATGGTAGGGGGTGGAATGAGATGGGTTTTAAGGTCCCTTCCAATCCAGACCTTCCATTGATTCTATGATGAACACATTCCAAGTGGCTGACTGCAGGCTTGAGAGCATATTCATAATTGGATCAAAATCCCATTTACTTCACACTTTGTCTGTGCCCTGAGCTTTGATGCTGAGACAGCTCAGCACTTGTTTCTCTATTTCTTCCCTTTCAGAATTCCAGTACTGGGGCTCAGACCTGCAACCTCCCAAAATACCTCTCCCCAGGCATAGGGAGTCCAGGCAGACCTGTGTCTGCTCCACTTCCTTCACTCTGCTCGGCTGTCTCATCTCATCCTGACCGGCCCTTTGTGTGCCCTTCAGCCCAAATCTTTCCCAAATAACAGCCCTCATCCAAGAACATGCAGCAAACCTCTGCTCCAGCCATGAACCCGCATGACCAGCCTCCTCCCTGCCTGACCTACCTGCCAAGAAACACCCAGTGATGCCACCCCAAAATGCACCTGCCTACCTGAGACTGCACATCTGGACAGTGCCATCTCCTGGGCCAGGGATCCTTCATGGCTGGGCACAAGTTGTGCCACTCCTGAGCACCAAGGTCTCACGTGGCTGTTTGCACCAGGACTCTCCAAGGGGGGCAACTTCTGAGCATGGTGGGGTGGACTGGCACCTGCCCAGGGCATCCTCCTCCTCAGACAAGGACTGTGCCTCCCCTACATGTTCCTCCAGCTCTCTGCCTGCCTCCTCAACTCCTCCTCAACACCAACAACGCTCTCCAAACGACCAACAAACCCCCCACCCCTCACAGGGGGAGCACAGTTGAGGGGGTGGGATGTGAAGGGGACGGGGAACTGTGAGGGCAGTGGGGAGGTGGGTTTCCTGCACGTTCTCACGCTGTCTCACCACTGACCTCACCGCTGTCCTTTGTCTCCTCTCCCCCGCGCAGGGCCCGGAGCGGTGCACGACGGCGGCAACGCGGCGTCCCGGCTGGCCGCCGGCCTCTGCCTCTGGGCCACCCTCCTCGCTCGCCTCCTCCTCCTCGACTTTTGATAAGGGAGCGGAGGGTCCCGGGAGGCCCCGCGCGCCTCTCCCCCGCCGCGGGCCCTGCCTGCCGCGCCGCCCGGGGACTCCTCTCCGCGGGACGGGCGATGCGCCGGAGGACGGGCGGCGGTGCCGAGTGTCCGAGGATGGCCCTGTCTCCCACGTGCCGGGATCGTTCTCGCCGCCAGTTAACGCTGTACAGACCCCACCACGTGCCACCAGACTGTCACCCGCCACTGCCGCCCTGGGGACGTGGCCCGGCACGGACGGTGCTCCTCGTCTCCAGCGCGGGGGGCGCGGAGCCGCCGGGGCGGGTGCCGCCCAGAGCCTTCACCGGGGATGTCCGTCTCGTCGTCTCACTAAGCCGCCTACGCCCAAAAAGACCCCAAGGTTGAAGCCCCCTGGCTCTGCCTTCAGCCCTCTTGGTCCTGAATGTCAGTTCTTGTCGCCAAAGCTCCTCCCTAAGCACCCCCGATGTCAGTGGCCTCCCCTCATCTGCCTCTGCTCCTGACACGATGCTCACTGGCCCTTTTGGAGAGGGTCAGGTGACACAACCAGTTGTCCTTCAAGGGTCAGGCACTTCCCACTACTCTTCCTCCCAGCTAACATCGTACCTGTCTGCTTCCCAGTAAACCCTGTCGCCTTCCCAAGGGCACAAGGCTGCTCTCCCAGGAATGTGAGCCCTGGGGATGACGCCAACCCCTCATGGGGACTAAGAACCTTCTTGCTGCATCAGACAGCCAGGCCATCGCCCTTTCTTGCTCCAGACCCCTGCCCACTCTGCTGCTGCCCCCCTGATGGCAGGGGCTGCCCTGTGGCTCTTGCCCTGGTGTGCTGCCAGCACTTTTTGAGGGGGTTCCTCTCAGCTTTTTTTCCAAGCACTTTCCAACCTGCACATTAAAAGCACAGCACCACCAACACAGGGCAGAGGCTCTGAACGACACAGCGAAACACCAGCTGACAAGGCCCTTTTGCTGCGGCTCTGACGCTCGTGACCGTCTGCATCTCTGCCTCTCTGAGGGCCCTGAGCTGCAACGTCCTCACGCTGCCTTCTCTTGTGCCCATCACGTGCCCCTGCCTGAGGAAAGTCTGATGTGTTCGACCCTGTGGAGGCAGCTCAGGCTCCGTTGATTTACTACGCTGGCGCAGCAGGGACAAGAACGGCTCTGATCCTCCCTGCTGTGACATGCCCGTGACACCAAAATGGATGCACCCAGACTCTGCCCCCTTCTTCTTCCAGTCACTCTGGGAGGTGCTGGTGATGGTGGCCATGTCACCTCCCTGCATATGGAATTGTGCTCCTGATGGCACCGTGCACCACAGACCCCCTCGCCTGGTACACTGTGGCAGCCCTGAGCCTTCCCGAAGCTCCCTGGCCACCCAGGAATGCTTTGGGGCCACAGTCTGAGGATGAGCACTCCCATCCTGCTCCTGAAAAGTCACATGTCACACCAGACCCTATTCCTCTGGCAGGGAGACCTGATTACAGCAAGGCACTGAGCAAGCACACGGAGCATCCCCTGTCCAGACCCGCCGCATCCCTGTGCCTTGTCCCTCCCTTCTCCCTCCATAAATGAGATGACTTAAGGGCAATGGCCACGCACACGCTGTCTTCCCTGCGCAAACTCCGCTGCTGCCCAATCCTCCTGCTTTGTGTGGCTGCGAGGAAGCTGGGGTGACAGTCCTTAGCACACAAGATGGAAAAAACCAGCCCAAGCCAGAGGCCATGATGGGCCACCACCCCGTCCTCTCTGCGGCTGTGCCCCTCCTCATCCCTGCTCTCAACGGGCTGCCTCGGGACCTGCTACAAAATCTCAATGGATGCTCCCACCCCCCATCCTGGATGTTCAACATGTACCATGGCTGATGGGCAAACCCCCCTGGCCCGAGGCTGCCCTGGTGCTGGCGGGACACGCTGGGTTACCTGATGGACGGGGATCCGGCACTGACTGGGTGAGTCCGCGTCCTGCGGTCCCTGCGGTGCTCTGCATCTCCACTGGCATCCCGGGAAGGTGGCACCGGCAGCGATCTGGGTCCTCTCCCACGGCCCGGGCATGTTTACTGAGCGGGGATGGCACCGTCTTCGGCCAGCGACACGCTCATCCTTCCCCACGTGCCCGCTCCAGAAGTACCCTTGGGTGCAGGAGACACCTTGCCCCGATGCCTTCACTGGTCCGCACTGCCCCACAACAGCCCCCTGCTGCCTCCCCCTGCCCCTTCCTGGGTCAGCCCCAAGTTTCTCCATCCCTGCAGCAGAAATGCTGCAGAATCCCAGGGCCAGAGGCCACGGCATACCAGAGAGTGGCGGCGACGACGGGACGCCACGACGCACACCGAGGCTGGCGGACCTGGCACCAGGGCTGCCCCCCATCCCATCCTTCTCCTCCCTGGGTCAGGTGGGCTCAGCTCCCCTGTCCTCTGCCGGGACGGCGTTCGACTTTCTCGTGCCATGTAACGTGCCATTGTGAGAAACGTGTTGGCTGTCTGAGGCCGACCCCGCTGGGTGTCAGACCCCTTTGTGACCACTGCTCTCCATGTTTGGATGCCCAGGGGGTGGCCAGGCGCCCAGGGCGGGGGCAGCGTGGCTCCTGGGTCTCTCCTGCTGATGGCCACGACGGCCAGTCTTGAGTTTCTGTCGATCATTGTATTCCAAGGGTGGCTATACTACCTGAGATTTGTGCATGTTACATTGTAGTTGTAACCTTTTCTAATTCGGCAAGAATAAGAGATGGTTGTGATTGTGCAGTGTATCAATAAAGTTTGACGAACTTTGTACCTTCGGGGCTTTGCTTCACGGACCCCGCACACCCCAGGGAGGGTCGCGGTGCTTGGCACCCGGTGTGCTGAGCCAGGAGGGCTCTCAAGTGGGTCCTGTAGTCTCACCCAACACTTGGTTGGACCCTCTTTTGATCATCCCCTGTGATGGTGACACTTGGAGCCCCACAGCTGGGGGCCCGCTGCTGTTTGGGCCATCCCTCACCCCATCCATGCATCTCCCCTGGGAATCCACGAGTGGGTCCCTGGTCCCACCCACCTCCATCCTCCGTCTGCCGATGAACACATACCTGCTGACAGAGCCCTGCAGGGTAAGGACTGTCTTTGCTCTCATCACTCACCTACGTTCAGCAGAAACAGAGTGGTCAGGGGCTTCTTTTCCATGCCTGAGCCATTCCCAGCATCTTCTCCATCGTCTTGTTGACAGCTAAACCCCCCCACCCGTGAAGGGACACTTTTGTGGATGATGCACTCGCAAGGGTGGTTTGCTCCTGTCATGATCTGACAGCGTGTGACACAGACCAGATGCCTTCATCAAAGGACAGAGATGGCAAGGACCAGGACCAGAAGAAGCTGTGACCCTCAGCATCTTCCTGACATGACTGTAGTCTCATCCTAAAACCACAGGGCTGGGGAGGCAGGCTGTGCTCCCTGCACCCAGGAGATTCTGTTCCACCCCATCAACTTTCCCCACCTTTCCACCACATCAGCTGTGAAAAAACATTCAACCAGCTCCTCTAATATGAGACCTGCTGCCAGGAGACTGGAGGTTGTGGGACTGTGCCAGACCTTTCAGGGTCTCACACGCTTTGAGACCTCCCTTCACCTGCCTCGACATGAGAACGAAAAGCCCAGTCCTGAAAGTTTATCCCTGAACCCCACAAGAAGCTGCCCTGCTGAGCAAACAGCTCCATCCCAGCACCATGAGTACTGCAACCTCACACATCAGGGACACCTCTGCTGGCCCCCTCAAGTGACCCCTGCAGAAAGGTAAGTGCTTCCCAAAACCCAATGGCCTCCCCAAGAAAGGGATGTGGGAGGGGCAAACGACCCTGCCTGCTCTCCTCAATGTTACCTGCAGTGAGTCAAGCATGGGTGACCACCGTGGGAAACACTGTGCTTTGAGCCTCTTCCAAAAAAACCAACCAATCAGGGAGCCAAGGTTGATGCAATATAAATCCTGGTGCCACAAAGCAACACTGGCCTCTGGCATGTGGCACCTGGGGATCCCACCACAATTTGGGCCTCCCTGATGCTTCTCATCTTAAAATGCTGGTTCTGCTGGGTACCTGGTGCTGGACCTGCCTCCACTGGAGTGAAACACCTACAGATGGCCAAACACTCTGGCTCATGGCACATCCTAGTGCCCTGTCTGCACTCTCCCCATCACTGCGCACCAGGAAGGAGATGCAGCCCCTTTCCACTGCGAGCCCAGCCATGGATACCCCCCATCTCCCTTTCCGGGGTTGAGGGGGATGTTTCTCCATGGCCCTCAGCAATGTCCAACCTGTACCTAAGGACAAGGACCTCAGCTGCTACATCCAGAGGGATGGAGAGCATATTTCAGGCCATAACCTCCATCCCCACCACCAAGAAATCCTTACCTATGTCAATAAATAAATACATAAAACACATCCTTCGAGCCGCCTCTCTCTAACATCCTCTGTCTGCTACTCTGGCACTGGACACTCCTTGATCTCTCACCTAGAACACCAAAAAAGTTACAATTACAGAGAGGAGGTGAAGGAGAGAGACCCATGACCTCCATACTTATCCCCGGATCCCTCCCCACATCCCCCAAGCATCAGGGCACTGCCTCTTCTGCCAGGTTTGCTCTACTGTGGCCGGCTGGCCCGGCCTGGGAGACCCAAGACCTGAACAAAGACCAACACCACCTTCTCTGCCTGTGCCCAGCTGTCCAGTCCCCACACCCTCAGTACCCCATCGTTTACTTGGCATGTGCCACAAAGCCTGAATGTGGTTCTTCCCTTACCCCTCACCGGTATCGCTCGGACACTGCACGTCACACCTCGAGGCAACTCCTTTCCATCCCTTTTGCTCTCTCCCTCTTCTCCCTGCTCATCTCCTGGGTGGCACAAACTTATCGTAGGGTCAAGAAATAAAAAACCCACACAAAACTGTCCTGCCATCACTAACAATCAACTTCTGATCCTACAAATGTGCTGGATGGTTTGAAGCAGCCGGCCACCCCGAGGCTGAGGACCAAATGCATTAAGCAACCTGCAAATCACCAAAACACCAAGACACCGACCAAGACAAGCCCCTGGAGACAGCAAGTTTCACCTACACCCAAACTCTGTCCTGCCATGCTTTGCCTGTACAGTGTTTCACGAGCAACCTGGTTTCCTACACCCACCTCACATGGCTGTCTCTCCTTCCCACGCGGGATTCGCTTCGGCTGCTCCACGAACATCCCCTGCAACGATGTGCTGCTGGGGCAGAGAGCCAAACAATGAGCTTTTGGGACACTGAACAGGGTCCTGACTGGGGGAACAGGGCACAGCTGTGCCTCACACCTTCTCCATCTACTCACCAAAGCCTTACCTGTGGGTAAGTGACAGCACTCCCGATGGGCTCACCGGCGAGGTCCAGGTGCCACCTTTCCAACGCTCTCCCAGCCCACTGTGATGTCTCAGTGCCCCCATCTGTCACCCCCTCCCAGCATCCCTTCCCACGCCCCTCCCCGTTCCCGGTGGCGCGAGGGGAGGACGCGGGGTGGCCCTGGCCCCCGCGGCAATGAGCACCACAACCAGACGGAGCGGCCACATGGAACAATCGTTTTAATGGATAGGCAGAGAGAGCCCCCTCGCCGCCCGCCTGCCCCCGCGTGCCCCCCGCCGCCGGCCGCAGGGAAGGAAAGGAAATGGAAGGAGGAAAACCGACCGCAGGAGAGACCCCCCACCGACACGGGCGGCGAGTCGACCAGTCCCACATCTCGGCAGAGGGCTCGGCCAGGAGCCGGTTGCTTCACCTTCTTTTCCTTACTAGTGTTATTTTTTATATATATATATATATATATACACACACACGCACGCGCACACACACACATATACATACACATATATATATATATATAAAAAAATATAAAACTGAGCTATATAGATCTCCCTCTGTCCCTCGGTTCGCTCCATTCCGCCGCCAAGAGGCCGGGGCCATGCGGCAAAAAGCGACGGAGAGGGGGCCCCGGTCCCCCCGCCACCCTTTGTCCCCGAGGGCGGAAAGATGAGGGGGTTTGGGGACGCGTGGACTGAGACGCTCGCCTCGTCTCGTTGAGGACCGATACACACCTAACTCCATATACAGCATGCAGTAATGGCAGCGGAAGGACCCTGCTGGGAACCGTGGCTAGAACTCTAACAAAAAAAAAAAAAAAAATTATATATATATATATGTATATTTATATATACTGTATATATATATCCCATAAAAAGATTCGGCGTCTCCCTCCGCCTCGACGCGTCGCCCGTGCCCTCGGCAGGAACTGTCCGGACGACCGCTTTTTGGGCCGGTTTTGGGGGGTTTCAGCACAGGACTCCTCCTCTTCCTCCTCCTCGCCGGGCTCACAAACCTCCTCGGCCGGTTGCCTCCTCGGCAAACAAACTTCTTCTCTCCACTTGCTCCCACTCTCCTGGATTGTTTTTTGTTGTTGCTTTTTTTTTTTTTTCCTCTCTCTCTTTTTTTTCTCCCCCTCCTTTTTTTTTTTTTTTTTTTGCATTTCTGTTTTTTAGGAACTAAGAGTTCTAGGCTCGTATCAGAAAATACAATTAATAAAATTAACCATGACTCAGAATCCCTTATCATTCACGATGTCCGCGGATGGTACGATGAAAGCGTGGCTCGACGCCGGTCTCCTTCCTCCCTTTCCCTTCGTGGCGGCGTGGTAACTGTTGAAGATCTATATATCTATCCATATACATATATGTATACGTGGGTATATACATATATATATATATTCTGAAACACAAATGGCGGCACAGTCCATGAGAAGAGGGGAAATCTTGTCAAAGGAGAAAACCGGTGTGTCCGGATGGAGGGTCCCACGGGAAGGAGCAGGCGGGCAGGGGTGGTGACAAGGACAGGGCGGGGGGGGGGGAAGCACCACACTCCGATGGCCCCGTCCATCCTCCACGCTGGCCCACAGCAGAGAACGGCAAAAATGGGGGGGAAAAAGGGGCGGGAGACCCCCCCCAAAAGAAAAAAAATAGGGTGAAAAGAAAAAGACTCAGTCGCGTTGCATCTTCAGCAGGAAGCCTTGGATTATTATTATTATTATTTTTTCCCCTTTTCTCTCCAAATTCCCGTTGTGGTTTTTTTTTCTTTTTTTTTTCTTTTTTTTTTTTTTTTTTTTGCACGTGTTTTTTTTTTCCTCTCTCCCCCTCCCCCAGGTGGCCTGGCCGGATACTCTCTCAATTCTTATGATTATTTTCGGAAACGGTGAACACTTCTTTCTTTTTCTTCTTCTTCTTCCTCTCCTTTCTGCTTGCTCTCTCGCTGGCCGTGGTCGTCGCCGCCGCTACTCCGCGGGCCGGCTCTCGGGTCAAAACTGGCGGGCGAGTTGGGCGAGCGGGAGGAGCAGGAGCCACGCGCAGCCTCCTCGTCGCCACGCGCCGTTGTTCCCGTCGTGCACCGCGCCGGGGCCTGAGCGAGGGAGAGAAACGCCCGCATGGTCACTCAACAGAGTCGATAAGAAAGTCGTGAAACGTGAAATAAATCATGAAACCAACCGAAGGATGGTGTTTGGGCGGTGTTGCACGTGGTGGGATTGCTCTGCAGGCATCGCCTTCCACATGGTGTTGTCGTCAAGAGCAGGGCAACAACCGTCCCCATCCCCACTGACCCCGGCCTTTGGGACAAGACTCACTTCTCATCCCTAAGTCCCCATCCCAAGCCCATCCCCTGTGCATCACCACCATCCAACCTCCCTCAGCCCCTTCCACCCTCCTCCGAATTTGCCCATGTTTCCAGCCACACTTAGAGGGGAGATGGCAGCTTTTGCCCAACACACTCTGCCCAGCCCAGGGTGACCACCCTGTTCCCCACTTATGTCCTTTGGGAGGGCACAGTAACCACCTGCCCACCCAGCAGAGACACCACCAGCAGCACTGTATTGAGGACTTGGGGTTTTGTGCCCCTCCAGAGCCTCTGTGGGGCTCATCATGGGCCCAGACCATCTCAAGAAGAATGAGAGGGGATGAGGAGGGTGGTCAAGAAGAGCCAAGCCCTTCCACACCTTTTGAGATCACTGGGGGTGGGGAGTTCAGAGCTCACCATAGGAAAGGATGTGGAGGGTGTCTGACCCAGTGGCTTTCACCAAAACACCCCAAATAGTTGGCCCGGGGGAAGACTAGGCTGGGAAAAGAACTCAGGAAGGCATCCAGGTTGGTGTCCTGCCAGAGCAGGGTTGCCCACAAGGTCTGACCCACACATGCTCTTGAAACCCCAGGACATGTTCCCTCACTTCAAAGTCCAACCAGGGCACTGAGCACCACTAACCATTTGGTCTCCCAGTCTCCAGCACACTCAGGCACCTCACACCTCTCAAATCCAGGCACCAAATGCAGGTCTTATGCACTACCTCCACAGCCCTCCCGACATCTACAGGTCATCCTGGGGGCTGACCCACTCAGTGCACCACAACTGAAGCCACCCCAAAATCAAGATGACACCAGGCCAGTTGGCCGGACAATAAGATTGCCTGGGTGAGTGCTGGTTGCCCCTACCAGGAATAACACCAGGAAGGGGACCTAATGCCTGTCTACCCCTACCACATCCTGGAAAAAAGGTACTAGGAGCATCTCAGAGGAGGAAGGATCTGCCAGAAGACCCAGTTAGGCGGCAACACTGGGAAAGCTGAGCACAGAGACATTCCTGCTTTTGCCCTGGCAATGGAGAGGGAGCAGGAGACTGCGGGATGGGGCAGGCATGCAGAGGGCACAGACCACCACCAGACAGGCACAGTAGGCTGGCAGGGAGGGGGCAAGATGGGAGGGCAGCTAAAAAAGCCCTAATTCATCCCTACACCAGTGAGAGCAGTGGGGTTGTGGGGCAGGCTGGTGCTGCGGCTCCCGCTGAGATGGGCTGGGGTGGGAGCCGGAGGGGCCCAGGGGAAACACTGGGGGAAGCACTGGCATTGCAGGGGTCCCCAAATTACTGACCTTTCCAGGGTGTCAGAGCGGTAGTTGTCTCTTCTAAAAATTAAAGAACAAGTGAAAGTTAAGGCAAAAGGGCAATGGAAAGTGCAGGCTCGAGACGCCTCCCTCAGCCTGCCCTCGACCTGGGGCTGGGAAAACGAGTGGATGGGGTAACAAGTGGGGTGTGCTGCCCAAATCACACCCCAATGCTCTGAGGCCACGGTCCCCCTGTCTGGGGGGGGAAGCTGAAATGAGCCAAATAAGGGACCTCAGACCCAGCAAAGTCTGTGGTTGCACCCTGAGCAAAAAGCAAAGCACAGGGGCTGGGATTTGGGGGATGCAGGGGGTTCAGCTCTCCCCTGCAGGTTTGGGGCCCATCCCTCTCGATAACCCTGCAACATCTCAAATGGATTTATCGCCTGACAGCAGCCTCTGGGAGTGACAGGAGGAGAGGCAGAGGGCTTGGTTTTTTCCCCAGCTCCACAGAACGAAGCAGTTTCCCTGAACACTCCATCACATCCCAGACAGCACCAAATGAGCCGCTGAATGAGGCGGCAGGTCTGTAATAACGAGTGCTACATGTTAAATAAAGCACTAGTTGACCTCCCTGAAAAATTAGATTAAAAAAAGGATTAAAAGATGAACGCTACATTAGCCTCTTGCACAGCCCCAAAAAGGCTCCTGTCACGGTACCTGCATGGATTAAAACTCCATTTGGGGGCGAAAAAAAACTTCAAAACACTCACTCAGCTTCAGGGAAAAGGGAACACTCACAAAATTGTCCCCCCAAAACCTTACAGAAGAGAGATTTCTCGTGCTGCAGGTAGTGCAGCCATCACACCCACTTCCCTCTTATCTTCCATCTCAATAAATAAAGACATTATTCCCCAGACTGAGGGCACTGATTCCTTAGGGACAGGTGACACATGGGGACACCACATCTCTGATAATTAGGGGAGGGTCGTTCCTGGGGGTGCTGGGGGTCCCTGCACCAGGAGATGGGGAACCCCTGCATGTCATGGTCCCCTCAGGGAGCTGTCACCCCCCCAAGGGCACTCCATTAATAAAGACTGAACAGATCACCCAATCAATGTGGCTTTATGGAAATTAAGGGTGCTCAAAGGACTCTGATTTCATTCCCTGATGGGATTCACAGTCAGACCAACAAAGCTAAGGAGGTCATAAAACAAGCCTAGACTTCTGTGGGATTCTTCCCTGCCTCCCACCTGGCACTGCACTCACAGCACGAGTCCCACAAGCCATTGCTGACAGGTTAGAAACCAAAGAGCTAAGAACTCATCAGCAGGCAGATGTCATCTGTACTTTTGGGCTGTTCATCCAGCCTGGATCTGCAGATGCCAAATAAAGGCCCCTGCTAATTAAGATTATAACTTCACAAACCCAAAGGAAGCCTACAACATCCCAGCTGAGGATGTACGTGTGGCTCAGGTTAAGCTGGACACCCAGCACGTCCACCCTGTGCGTGCAGAACAGATGAAGCCAGGCCTGGGTGGTCTGCAGTGCCAGGGGTGTTGGTATCCCTAAAACACAGGGTTATTGGATCACCAGGAAGGCTGGTGGGGAGGAGGGTGGAGATAGGTCCTAAGTAACACTAATGATGGCTTAGCACAGGTAATGTTCATCACATACAGCAGGGACGTTTTGGGGGGAGCAAATGGGTGTTTAAGGCTCATTAACATCCAAGGTTAACTCTGCATCAGGGCTGTGGGCACGGAGCTGAGCATCCAGGATGGGATGGACTCCTCTGTCACAACTCAGGGGAACCTGACACAGGTGCCAATACCGTGGCAGGGGAGGACAAGCCTGTCCTGTGATGCCACCCCGACCCCACAGCTGGGTGTGGCCCCTGGCAAAGCCCAGCATCCTCTACTCTCCTTAAACAAACTGCTGCCCTGGACCACATCCAGCCCCTCCCCAAGGATGGTGAGACACAGACATCACTTCCCGGGGTCTCCACATGCCTCCCATGCTCTGCTGCTCTGGTACACTCAACATCCCAACACGTACTCTGGGACTCACTGTCCCAGTGTGCTTTGCGTGGATAAGAGCACAGCCTGCCCTGAGCCACCCCTGAGGGGCCTGGGGATGAGGAAAATGGATCTGCTCCTCTGCTCTGCTCCCCTCCAACCACACCACAATGAGAGGCAAGGAGGTGACAAAGCAGAACAGCTGGGTGGCGGAGGAGGACAATGCTGGGGTGACATCAGGAGAGGATGGAGGTCCCCACTCCCCACTTCTCCCATATGGTTCAGCTGTGAGAAACACAAACCCCATATCTCCAGCAGGGAAATACCCCCACGCAGTACCCAGGGATGAGATCTGTCATCCATTTCTGACTCCCAGTGGCCATGAGAGGGATCTGGGGAGCACAGACCTCCCCAGCCATGAGCAGTGTCAGAAGGATCCCAGCTTTGATCCCAGTTCTGCCATGCAGGGAAAACAGTCCTGGGACAAGGGTACAAACCTAGTCCCCCCCTCCCTGCCCTCTGCACCTTCCCATCTCCCTCTGGCACCATCAATAATATATCTCCTTGGCAGGAGGGAAAACACAGCCTGAAAGGTGACAGAGACAGGGGCCTAATCATTTTTGGGTGGGAATGGGACAGCAGTGACCCTGAAAACCATCTCCTCCCACTTATCAGCACCAGAGGATGCCTTCACACAGAGGCTTTCCCAAGGACTTATCAGAGCAATAAAATGTAAACCTACAACCAAATCCTAACTTTGCATTGATGGTGGATCCCAGACACCTGTGAACAGTGACTGACATGGTACATGAATCAGGAGGCAGGTTTGGAAGCTCCCCAATTTCCCTGAGCTCACCATGACCTCCAGCCCATGCACTAGGCTAAGAAGGATCAGCAGCAAATGCACATCTCCCCCAAAAGACAAGGGAGAGCCTTTCCACCTCTCTCCCATCAGTGATCTCACTGTTAAGTCATTCCCCCTCCCTGTGTGGCTCCCTCAGCCCCACTCACCATAGAGGATCATGCTGGCATTGGTGTTCCCTAACTGGTTGGAGGCTACACAGGTGTAGTTCCCATAGTCCTGCTCAGAGACGTTGAAGAAAGTCAGTCTGGAGAAGAAGGCTTTGTTCTCCACTTTCAGCCCTTTCTGTCCTTCAGCCAGCCTGGGAGAAAACCAGAATGGGAGAAGGTCACTGGAATGGTGTCAGGAGGAAAGGTGCCTGCGATTTTCCATGGCCCTGGTTGTGCCTGGGAGAGGGGACATTGAGCGTGGGGGAAGAGGGAGAAGGGAAGGTATTGGGAGGAATATGGGAGATGGATTCTGCTCTGCTGGGTCTCCAGCTGCCAGCCCACACTATCCCCACACTGACCAGAGGCACCAGAGGACTCTGGATGGCGCTGGGGCTTGGAAATGCTGTGTGGAGGGAGAGACAGTCACATGCCAAGGGAGAAAACCTGGGAAAGGCTCATTGCCACCCTACAGAAGAGCCTGGCTTCCCTCTGGTGTCCTCAGCCCTCCCTGCTCTGCAGGATGCCTTCTTGCACCTTCCTCTTCCTCTTCCCTGCGTATCCCTGATGGGCACCCACCACTGCGGGGAGGCTTCTCAGCCAGCCCAAATGCTGCAGCATTAACCCAGTGCTTGGACTGCCCTGAGCTGGTGTCCCCATCCTGCTCTGTTCCTGTGGCTCTTTTACTTGCTAATTCCTCATGGGAGGTGCCAGATCCCCATTGTGGTCCCTGCTGGACACTGATCCAGGGGCTGAGCCCGCTGCTGCTGCTGCTCTGTGGGCCCTCGTGATCTGACCTACTTCTGAGCAGAGCCTTTCATCTGCCACACAAACATCCTCCTCTTTGTACACTCCTTTCCTCCTTTGGCTCCTTTCCTCCCCAGCCTGGGAAGGCAGGTGGCCCCAGACTCCCCTCCAGCTTCTGGAGCATCTTTTTTGGCTAAAACACCCCTCCTTATCAGTAAGGATGTGGCTCATCCTGTGTTTGGCCACCCCACATCCCCTCTGGGCTCCCCAGGGAGAAGTAACACAAAAATTGGTTAAAAACATTCTGTCTGGGGTCAGAGGGAGGCATTTTCTCCAGAGTGAGACCCTACCCTGGGCTGTGCTGCTTCACTCCTCATTCCCCAGCTGCATCCCTGTGCTGTTGCTTTGGCAGAGCACAGGATCTGCTTGTTGATCTAAATGGGTGGTTTTCACCCTAAAGCAGAGCAGGCTGTCTCTGGGGCCTAGCAAACCTGTCTCTCGACCAACACCATATTTCTTTTGCCTTTCCGAGAGCTGCCTTCTGGCCAAAGTGTTTAAAGAGATGACAGAGGTTTCATCCACTCTTAAGTGCTTGGATTTGTGCTGCCAATATCCCTCTTCCCTGTTATGCTTCACCCAAGCTGGGATTTACCACGACACCTTCAAATGGAGGCAGGGGCAGCAGCGATCCTGCCCTGACGGAGGCTGAAAGAGGCTCCTGGAAAATTCCCCCTCCCTAGATGTCCCTCAGCTACTTTTCACAGTGTTAAATATAAAGCCCTGGAATGCTTTTAATAGATACTGGCTGTGGATGTCAGCTGCCTGCTGGAATGCCTGGATTTGCCCCGGATAAGCACAACCTGCTGCTCCTGGGGGGGACCTGGCTTGGTACCCAAACCAGGCTTGTGCCAAGGGCTATGAGTGGAAGCTGCTGGCACTGGGTGCAGCTCTCACAGGGTTGGTGTGCCCCCGCCCCCCCCCCATTCCCCAGGTTTGTCCCCCAAACTCTCACCGCTTGTCATCTTTGTACCACTGGAAGTCGGCGGAGGGGACAGCGGAGGCTTCACACAGCAGGATGCCCTTCTGCCCCACTGGCACCCCGCTGCTCTTCGCGTCCGAGATGTACGGGGGGTCTGCGGGAAGATGGGAAACCTGGGGTCAACACCCCGGAGCTTTGGGGCATCCTATCCCCCCGCCTTGCTCCTCGAGTTCTCCTTTCTTTCCCCGCACGTGGGAAGGAGCCCAAATCATCTCTGAGCCCGTGCTCAGCTCCTGCCACTCTGGGGTTGCTGTCCAGGAGTTTTTTGGGCTTATGAGGGGGTCTTCTCCAAAAACTGAAGCTCCCCAGCTCTCGGGCACCACATGTGCACTAATACGGTGACCAGAGAGGGGTTTAGGAGGGTCTTCGCCTCTGTCTGAGCATGAAATATGCTGCTTTCTGCCTCTCTCTCATTTTTTTTTTCTAAAGGAAAAAAATTTCTATTTACTGCTCACTTCTCTCCCCGGAGGTTATCAGCACAGCATCTCTCCATGGGCGGAAAACCCAGGTTGATGGAGACAGCCGAGGAGGAGGTGGTGGAAAAAAAATGGAGCTTGAAAAGAAGGGGAAAATAGGGCAAAACACCACCTGCTCAGAAAAACTGCTGCCGCCTGTCTCGCCCTGGGACCCGAAGCCTGCGTGTGCCTCGCTTCCAAGTGCCATTCCCTTGGGGGGCAGCACAGTGACACACTCCAGCCCCACTCCTGTCCCCTGCTGGCCCCCAGATACTCACAGTTGACGGTGACTTTGACTCGCTGGACGACGGGCGCTGAGACGTCGTTGGAGGCGCTGCACTCGTACTCGCCCGACTGCTCCCGCGTGATGCCCGTGATCTCCAGGTACTCGTCCTCGCTGATGAAGCCCACGGCTGCAGGGCACAGACAGAGGGGTGAGTGGTGGGGAGGCACAGCAAACCCGTGTCCATCGGCTGGTCACCATCTGTGGCTGTGTCACTCTGCACTAGGACATCAATCCTGCGAGTCCCAGCCTGGTGTGCCCACGTGCCTGTGCCCCTCCATCCCAGGAAAATCCTCGCCAGAATGGTGTCTGCAAGCACTGGAGTTCTGTGGTGGACCTGGCACTGCCAGGAGTATCACTTGCTGGAGATAATGTCCATAATGTAGGCAGAGTGGGCAAAGTGGTCCTTGCCAAACCTGCACCCTGCTAGAACAATGCAAAATCACCTCTCCTTGGCATTTGCACATCCCTCCTGAGGGGGAGGCACCACTGGGCTCACCCAGCTTTACACAGACACCCCTCTCTAATTTTCACAGCAAGTTTACTCCCATTAGTTTTTGTGCCAACATCTCCCTTCACCTGCAATGCTTCATCCCTGCGCTACTCTGGGCTCATTTCTGTCAGAGCTGCACTTGTCCCCCTCTTCCCCATCCAGCTTGCAGTGCAGATTCTGCTTTCCCTCCAAGCCAGAAAGGTGCAATCAGTGGCATTTCCTTCAGTGTGGCATCATTCAGCCCCCATTCCTTACAGGAGCCCTCTTTGTTTTGACACTCTCCTGGAAACCCACAGCACTCAGCTGTCCAGACACTGGTGTTGGGGCACAAGATCCCCCGGTCCCCCAAACAAACAGCAAAAGCAACTTTTTGCAATCCCTAACGGGAACAACTTCTCCCTTCCTTTTGTTTACACCTCCCCACCGGATCTCTCACAGCTGGGATGCTCTAATGGCTGCACGGAGCATCTCTGAGCCCAGTGTCACACTTAATATTCCTATAAATTTTAAACGGTAGTCCTTGGTACATATGTGTGGCAATTGGTGTCATATTTTAATTAGGCTTGCCCTACACCATCTGAAATTAATAATAGCTCGAATTACCAGTGTAATTTATAAATTAACATTGCTGCAGCATTAGGAAATAAATTAGCTCTGGACAGCTGTTTCTGGGAGTGAGTGCCAATGGCAGAGAGGCCAAGCACAGGTCCCTGGTCCCCGGGGGATGCCGTGAGCTCGCCCAGCCCTTGCTGCCCACCCGGCTACTGGAGTGACCTGATGGGCCACGACTCGCTGCGCTTGACTGGTCAACCGTGTGCATCTTGCTCCTA
Source organism: Pipra filicauda (assembly GCF_003945595.2). NCBI lineage: Eukaryota > Metazoa > Chordata > Aves > Passeriformes > Pipridae > Pipra > Pipra filicauda. Next base: position 211,102 of record NW_024104464.1, read on the forward strand.
ACAAATGCAGGCAAAGGACACACGTGGGAGGCTCCTGGAAGGGCACACACTGCCTGCATCCCACCGGCTGATGCTTCCAGGGCATCTCTTCCCGCAGCACAGGAACAGCCTGGTCAGACTGCACCGCTCACCACGGAAAGCACGTAGGGACCTGAGCCAGCACCGATGGCATTCCTGTAACACCCTGGCACAGCTCAACACAGGGAGCACCCCAGGTACCTGCTGGGATCCTGCTGCTGCAATCCCAGGTGCCACTATTGCCAACTCAAACTAGTGCAAATATGCTCAGCCATGATGAAATACCACCTTGGCTCTCTCTCCCTGCACCAGACCTCACAGCTGCTGCCTCCACAGAGCATTCCCGGGATTCTGCACATCCACTGCTCCCTTGCACACTCAGAGGCCAAACCAAGGACCCTGTGCACGTAAGGGTGTGCATCCCACCACCCCAGGCTGACCTAACTGGGAAGGCAGCCCCGTGAGCTTTGGAAAAGGGGTGAAGTGAGTATTCTCATTGATGAACTGCTGACATCCACCCACGCCCTCAGCCCCGTGCCGAAATTCCTACCCGAGTGGCTCGTGGTCCAAACCGCTGAGCTCAGCAGTACTTAGAGCAACTGAAAGGCGAGATATGAAGGCGTTACCCCAAAATCAATATCCTTTGGAGACACACAAATTACAGCGTTACATCCAGCGGCCCTGAGGCACCGCAAAAAAAACAGGAGAGAGGGGGAAAAGAAAAAAATCCCTTTTGTGGCTGACCTAGAATCAGCTTCTCTGTAGCACAGCGCTGCCTGCTGATAAAGGAACGACACAGCCGGTGGCCTTCAGATGCTCCGTGCACAAATCTGACTCTGGGCTGTGCAAAGGCTCAGATAACACTGCTTCCCAACTAACCAAAGGCCCTTCCCGAGTTCCAGAGCTGGCTCGCACACGGCAAGGATTAGCCCTTGCCACAGTCGAGCCGTAATGTGCGTCCCTGGTTTGATCTGGGAGCAAAGCAGTTCCAGTGCATTTCGTTCCCCAGCAAAAGACTTCATTAAAGTAGCTGTGAGGGTCAGCTTTACACCTGCAAAAGCGCAGGAAATTGGGGGATGAAGGTTTCCTCTGTGCCTGTGTCCTGCTGAAGTCTGAGATGCTTGCAAGGTAATCGACCGATGGAGAGGCAGAGCACAAAGTTCAAGGGCTCAGGGTCTGGAATCTGTGGGATTTCAGCTGCAGCCCATCAAAACTGGCACACAGAACCTGCCCTGGACCAAAACAGGATACTCTGAGGTGGAGCTGACACCTGCTTTTGCCCTGTGCACGACCTGGTATAACACACACTCAGATGACAACAGCATTAGGAATGCCATCCAGAGGCTATGGTCAGATCCTGCTTCCTTAGTGCCAGCTACAGCATCCCAAAGACTGAGGTGACACAAAGAATTCCTGCCCACCAGTGAAGCAGGTGACACCAGGTGGCCAGGACACCATCTGTGTCCCCCCTGTGCTCTCCTGCACGAAGGGCTTTGCAGGAAAATCGGATCCATAAACCTGTTTCTCTGTGGGATTGCACCCTGGAAGCACCTGGAGCTTGGGGATACTCAGGGCAGGCCTGGACCAGAGCCCTGCAGCTCCAGGAGCTCTCCCAGAGGTACCAGTCCTGCTCTGCCTGAACTGATGGTGGGAACTTCAAGGCTGTCTCTGCTTGAGCACAATTAGGAGCTGAAATATTGCAGGAATTAATGGAGAGCTCTCTCATCTCTTCAGTAGCTAAAAAACCAGCACAGCCAGCACCCATCATTATTATTATTAATACTAATAATATAATACAGGCCAGAAATGGAACAGCCATGGACGAGGCACAAGCATAATCCTTGTTCATCAGCTGAGGATGATGAACTAACCCAGTGCGAGCCAGGGAGATGGAAAAACAGAGCCTGAATCCTTGTGCTCAGCGAGCAGGAGCCTTTGCACAGACTAGCATAGACTATTTAGGACTTGCTCCTCAAATCCCCATAAAAAACCTCAGGGGAGGGGAAGCTTGGCCGTCATGGCAGTGGAGGAGTGATGGAGGTGAGATCCTGGACTGGCACAGAGCACCAGGGCAGACCCAGCACGTGGCCAAGCTGTGCTTGGGGTCCCACAAAGCTTGGATGAGATGAGGTGTGGGCAGACATCTTATACATCCATATTCCTCCCTCCATGCCTTTCTCCTTCCCTTGCTTCTCCTCGTTTTCCCACCCTGACTCATCTCCCTTCTGACTCCTCCTGCCCATTCGCTTCCATTGAGCCTCTGACAAGATAATAACTCACCAGAAAGCAAACACATGTTCCCAAATTAATTACATGCCACTGTCCCCTGGCTCACTGTTGCAGCCATGTTCAGGTCTCTGGGACACCACTCACAGCTTTCCCTGGCTGAAGGCTGCCTGTGGAGCCATTCAAAAACCTTCCCTGAACTTCTTTCCTGGGTCAGTATCCCAGGATCAAGTGATCACGCACCTCGGATCAAGTTGAGCCAGCCCAGACATCCAGAGCTGCAACATTTCCACTTCTAAAGCCCAAAAACACTTCAACAGTGGTCCACAACAGATTTGGTCTCTGGATTCTCAAAGTCCCACCACCAATCCCAAAGCTCCCTGCCTGCTACACCCCGCTGCTGCATTTTTCCAGGCACCGATCCCACTAGCCAGGACCAGCCGAAGAAAGAGAATATTTTATGGAGATAATTTTATTAAAATGTTTACAACAATGCAGATATTGACATCTCGCTTCAGTCAATAGCACAATTTATTGTCCTTCAAGGTGAACATTAAGCCAAGCTGCCCATTAGTCAATATTTACCTCCAAGGTCTATAAATCTTTATACGGGCTTCAGCGGATGTTGACAGCAGCTGATTCCAGATAAGTAAAAGTAAGAGCGTGAAACATTGCTCCTTTTGGAGGTGAAATAGTAACTAGTTAATTACAGTCCCTACAGCAATTCTCAGCTATCAATTTATGGCTACTTCTGGCAATAAAAATTAACATCGCGCAGACTCCCGGCTCCGAGTGACGCACTGAACCCGAGAGCCATATATTTCACACATCACCCCGACGTGGTGCTGATGGCCATCCTATAACAGTTTATAGTAAATAAATAAAACACACAAAGGTAATACGAGCGAGTTGTTGGCACCAGAGACCTGCTTCACCCCTGCTTCATGTGGCGGTGAGCGGTTTAGTAGCATCAGAGCAGATGGGGAAGGAGGTGGGGGGAGGAATCACCCCCAAATCACCCCAAATCACCCCAAATCCCTCTCAAAGCACACATGACACAGCCCCGGGCGGGTGGGTGAACAAGAGCTGTGGCTGCCTCCAGCTAAACAGGTGGGTGCATCTGCTTCACCTCTTATTAACCACCATTACCCGCTCCTGATAGCTCAATTAGCACACACGGAACAAAGTTCAGGCATTTCTAAAATTCCCTCTCCCATTTTTGTTTGATCAGGTGAATGACCCCAGCTAGGGCAGCTTCCCCTCCCATGCACCCCCTCTTTCTGACTCCCCTGTGCTGGCTTAATGCTGCCACGCTCCAGTGGACAGAGATTGGGGGTAATTAACCTGCTGGAAGCCATCCAGTGCAATCATTAAAAAAATGATTTTTTTTAAGATTACCCTATCGACCCAGGCGAGCTGCTCTCCTCCTCTCGTGAATGTTGCATCCCTGTGCCACAGGCTCCAGCCCATTTCCATCTGTGCCCCCTCTTAGAGGAGCAATCCCCTCAGGAAGCACACCTACATGAGATGCGGGCTCTGAACCTCCCCTTCTCCGTGTTCACAAGCCTTCAGAAGAGGGACCGTAACCCCAGAAACGGGCACACAGCACATCAGAGTCTGTGTTGTGCTTACACGGGGCCAAGCCTCTCTGTTTTTGAAGTTTCCCGATGACAAGGAGAGAAATCTCTGCTCCGACATGCTTTTCCATGTTAATTAGCATGTTTCCGTGGCCTGATGTTGCTCGAGGCCCCAGGGGATGGTGCTGCCTGGCACCGCGCGGCGCTCAGGGATGAGGGAGCTTGGCAGCAGCTCCCTCCACTGCTGCAGCCTGGGGTCCCTCCTCATCCTCACACCCCAGGGGTGGAGACCATCACCAGTTGTGCCCAGTGTCACTAAGAGGGAGTTTTCCTCATTAAATTGGGTTTGGGGCAACTCTCACAGCCAGTTTCTCTCCGTGCCCTTGTGTGCGGTAGCACAGTCTGTGAGGGAGAGGGGTGGCCACAAAGTCCTCACCATAAAGTCCTTCTCCTGCACTGGTCTCAGTGTCCCCTCCTCCCCAGGACTATGGGAGCCTCTCCTTGCAAGTGGCCATGCAATGCTTTGGTTTTTCTTCTCCTTCAAACTACTTTGAGCATAGGTGAGATGATGGTGCCTCATGTTTTGCCTCGAGATAGGATGGAGGACCCTCCCAGACCCAATATTGTGCTGGCATGAGCAGAGGTGACTATTCCTGAAGGTCCCATTTCTGGCTGCCTGTGACCATGGGGTCAGGACATGGGGATTTCAACAGGCACCCTGCAAACACAACTTCCAACCAGGAGCCATCACAAAGCCAGTGGCTCTGCAGCCAAACCTCGGCTCTTTCCTGCCAGGAAAGACATTTTCTTTAACTTCCTGCTCAACTCAGAGCTAGAACAGAGACAGCACCTGCATTTGTTTTTACACTTGCTCAGTGCATTCCTGAGACCACAGCTGGGGCTCATATCTCATACAACAACTCTAATAAGTAACTATTAAGTGGGCACATGCAGCAATCAGGGACTAAATCACTGGGATATGCGACTTGCAGACATCTTTCAGATGCCACCACATCACCTGGTCACTCAGCCTGTGGTCACAGCCCAGAGCCTATATTGGCATCAACTCCAAGAAAGGCAAAGACACTGCCAGAGGTCAGGGTTAGATGGGATGTTGGGAAGAAATTTTTCCTTGTGAGGGTGGGGAGGCCCTGTCCCAGGTTGCCCAGAGAAGCTGTGGCTGCCCCATCCCTGGAAGTGTCCAAGGCCAGGTTGGACGGGGCTTGGAGCAACCTGGGCCAGTGGAAGGTGTCCCTGCCCGTGGTAAGGGTTGAAACCAGATGATCCTTAAGGACACTTCCAACCCAAACCACTCTGTGATTCTCTGCCTTGCCTTTCCCTGCGGTATCCCAGGGACACCTGCCCAGCCCGGTCCCCTCACCGACGCTACACAGCGCAGCCAAGTCAGCTGAGCCGTCCATTATAGCACCATTGTGAAGAGTTTTTAGCTTAAAAGTCCTTGAAAGTTTCCCACTGTGACTCGTTAAACAAGATCTTTTTCACTCTCCCTCTATTCTCCGCTAACAATATTTATACTCATTTCTTTTATTGAAATCTATCTGCCGCCTGTTCTATTAAAGCCACCTGAGTGGCAGCTCCTATTCTCCGGGAGCCCGCAGCCCATCTATTCTCCAGACAATGAGGTACAAGCAGTCTATCTTCTATTGTGCTTCCCGGCCTTCGGCTCTCAAATCTTCCATCTCAAAAAAGGCATGTTGGAGACGCCTCCACGCAAAGGATTGGAATCCCAAGCTGTGGGGGCTCCCCGGTGTCAGCCAGGCTCGCTGTCCTCCCTCTCCGGGCAAGCATCTCCAGGGAGATGCTGCTGTGGTACCTGTGATCCCTCAGGGATGCTTTCCCCCGTCCCTGTGCATCCTTAAGCGCGGTTCTGTGCCATCAGACGGCTGCTGCACGCGCACGGCTCTGCTGCTGCCGGGATGTTTGCACGTCTCAGACAACTTATTTGTTACCGGGAATAAAAGAGGAGCATTAAACCTTTTGTTTGCGAGAAGTAGTTCCTTGGGAAATAAATGGATTATGGAAATTAATATTTAAAGAAACAAAACAAAACAACTCGGGGACCAACCACCCTTGAACGAGGCTCTAACTCAGGAGTAAATGAGTCGAATAAAGAATGAGCCCTTTTATTTCGGCGCGAGGGAGAGCTCAGAGGCAGCTCAAGGCTCAGCAAACTGTCTGCAGCGACCGTCCTCAGCCTCTCCCAGCTCCTGCCTCCTCCTGGGGAGCTGGCAAGGACACCAAACCCCAGGAAAAGGTCCAGAGGGCACATGCCACCCTGTTCGAGCAAATTAAAAACAGATGCAGTTCACAAAGCACTTAAGTGGTGTCAGATCTGCAGCAAGGATGGGTGTAGAGCTCATTAGAGGGCTGCTGTTCTCAATGATACCCATGTGTTATCACAAGCACAACCTGGACACCTTTCTCCTCAGCCCCTGGAGGGTGAGGGGGTGGTGCCTGTGGTAGCACAGGGGGGAACTGATGCTCAGCAGAGGCTGTGACCAGCAGGGAACCACTTCCCACACAGCTTTTCTGCCTCCTTGCCAGAATGTCTCCAAAAGGTACATGAAATCCAAATACTGAGGCTCCCACAGAGCCAAGCCCCCTCCAGAGAGTTCCTGAGGAGACAACATCTCCCAGCAGCTCCGTGCTCCTGCTTGAGCACCGACACTCTTCCTCCCATGCTCCCTCCCAGTGAGATGCCCAACACAAAGTCCTCTCTCCTTTCTTTCCTTCCTCCCTGCGATTTTTTTTTCCCCCCGTAGCCGCTTCCAAGGTGAGAGAGGACAGCGTTGCTGGAATGAAAGATTCTCCTGCGTGCCCTCTCCCAGCAGCGGCCCTAATTCATTTTTCATGGCCCCTTGCAGTGACAAAAGCCGCTGCTTCTCTCTTGTAAGCGTGCGCCGTGCAATAAGTCAAAGCTGATGTGCATTTTCCCCCTGGGTGCCGAAGCTGTGCTTTTGATTTAATTTGTCCTGTTGTTTGGCGCTCGGCCTTTGCCGGTGAGCTCCTTTGGAAAGGCGGGAAGGTAAGGCCCCATCCGTGTGGAGGGGCTGCCTGACAGATGGGGTACAGTGGGCAGGGGTTAAATAATTTGCTGCAATGACACCAAGATGTTGGAGAGTGACAGATGCTGCCGGAGAAAATCGCTCAGACAAACACACGCATCCTGTTTGTGGGAGCGCCGCTCCTCGATTAAATCCTGTCGCAACTTGGCTTCCCTGGAGCTCAGCCCATTTCTGGCAGCTTTCTCGCTGGCTCCAGGAGAAGCTGTGCTGCACAAGGCTTGGCGAGGACAGAGGCACCGAGAAACGAGGTGGCTCCTGCCTGATATCTGCAGGTGGCTTGCAAAGAACCCGAAAAAATTCCACGGGGGATCCACCACATCCCTTCCCAACCACAGGCCCCTCTGTGCAACCAGCATTGCTCTGCAGAAGGCATTCCCATCCCCTGCCAAAGCCGAGGCACCCCGCTTTCCTCCGGATTTGTGTGAAAAAGAGCTGCTGGCTCTGGACTGGAGGGTCCCTCTGGCTGGAAATTTAAACCCCCAGGCTTTCTCCGTAGGACAAGCTCTTAAGAAGCAATTGCAATCCAGAGCGTTAAATGGCTGTAACCTCAGCTAAGCTGCATTTCAGCCGCATTAGGGAAATATCCCTCAGATGGGAAGCAAGTGGCATAATGGCATTAGAGTAAAAAAATAAGCATCAAGTGCCGGCTAAATCCATCCCCAGCGCTGGCAAGAAGTCACAGGGATCTGGAAAACTTTCCCCTCTCCACGCATATCCCTGCAGACAGCTCACAGAAAGTCCAGGTGCCGTCACTGCCATGAGTTTCTGCACATGTGGGATATTTTCCACCCCTTCTTTTCCCCTGGGACCCCCTGACCTCACTTCACCCCCCGGAGCCATCTGAATCATGGCAGGGTGAGACTCGCTGTCGCCTCTCCATCATCTTTATCCCATCTTTATTTTTCCAGACACGCTATTTTCCAGCCCAGTGGCCTTGCTCTGTCCCTCGTGTTTTATGGCACTGATGTCTCCATTTCTGCAGGATCACTCGCAATATTGTGGCTTATTGAGAGAAGCCAGAGAAATGCAGGGGTGATGGGATGGATGGGTTTGGGGCTGTGGGGGGCTGGTGAGGATGCCCTGAGCCTGGGGAGGGGGGATGGGGAGTGGGATGTCACACCAGGAATTGCAAGGATGGGCGATGCTGGGTGATTAGAAGAACAGGGGTACTGGAAACAGGGCTGAGCCCCCTCACTAGAGCCCACCACCCCCTCCCTCAGGCCTCTGTGAAGGTATTGGCCCTGTTACAGGAGCTGGGAGGGCAGCGAGAGGCATTGCTTTGCAAGGGAAAAGCCATTTTAAATAGCAGCAGCATGTCACAGGAAGGGGAAAAACCCATGGGCTATGGCATTGCTCTGGCTTTAAATTATACTGTAGGAGAATAAAAATAAAAGAGAGGAAGACAGAGAGAGAGGCCAGGAGGAAAAAGAATTGCCATTGTTTTACCAAGCAGATGGGAAAGTTCAGGGGATCAGAAAAAGACTATTATTATCTTGACTCGACCGAGAGAAGATGGGAAAGGAAGAGGCATTTTTTTCCCCTGCAGTGAGGAATGCTGTGGCTGAAGTCATTTCAGCGAAGAGTCGGAAGGAAACGGTGCCATCAGCTTTGGGCAGTGCCCGAATCATCCCCATGGCCTGGGCACACCACCACAGTTTGGCTTTTTGTCCCATTCCCCCGACAGTCACACCACATCCTGCACCACTATTGCAAGGACAGGGGGGGTAACCAGGGCACACATCCCCCACCACCTCCAGCTGCAGCAACGTGCCAGCTGTGCTGCCAGATGTGCCCACTGCCAGTGGCACTGCAGCTGTGGCACCACCGCTGGTCCCACCACCTGCCCAGCCACAGGGCACAACCACCCGCCCCAACTCCTGCCTTTGCTTTGCTACAAGCCATAAAAGAATGCACTAAACACACAACAAATTTCATGCTGGGTGTGTAACAAGAGCAGAACACGATTTTTTCCCCTCAAATTCACGTGAAAAGCCCTTTTTGTCTGACTTCAACAGTGCCTGCAACTCTGTGGCTGCTCACTGCTGTTCTTCAGCCTGGTGCAGGGCAGCTGAGCAGCTCCAGTTCACCAGCACATTTCAGCTCCTTGCCCTTACAAGCACAGCAGCATTTCTCAGCTTCACCAGAGACAAGGAAACTCTCTAACCATGTTCAGGCCAGGGGAAGGGCACAACCCCAAAGCCCACGGCAGTGACCGAGCACAGATATCAACAACTGATCTACAAACCGGAGAAAACACTGGTGCAACATCTTTTCTGATGAGTATCAAGGTCATGGGACGGGGAGCAAGGAGGTGGAGCACAAGTCTGCTCTGTTAGAGCATCCTTTGCCCACTACATCCACCCTGAAGCCAGTTTGTGCCACTCTCCTGATTTCCTCCCTTTCTCTCCATCCTCACTTTTCTCCCCTTTTCCCTCTTCCTCCCTCCACCACACAGTCCTTCCCTCAGACCCCACACATCGCCTTGTCACCTTTCCTTCTCTACGCCCACTTCTCTCCCGCACCCCTGGGACGCAGAGAGGGGCTGGCAACCTGCCCTGCCTAATCCCATGGCTACCAACTCCTCGGGCACTTAATATTCACGACAGAGAGAAACATTTCACGGCGAATTGGACGCACATTCAACTGGAAATGGAAATTTTATGACTCTTCTCACTCCGCGCCGCAGATTACACCAGCTGAGAAAACATGGAAGCAAATGAACAACCTGTGAACTGTAAAGTATATTAATAATGAAGCCATAGCCCAGGAAATGAAGGCTTTATTCTGTTGATATTCTGCTCCATTAATGGAGAGTGCTCGCACTGGCTCCGCCCCATTAGCTGGCAATCTGCGTCTGAGGAGGAGCACAAGGACAGTGCAGGAATGGTGGCAGGGGGCAAAAACCTCCTTCCCACTGGGAAGTTTGGCTCCAAGCATTTCCTTGTGCTGCCTCCATCTACGGACAGTGCAGGTGGGAGAACAAAGGGATGTCTTTGGCCTCAGTGCCCTGCCCCACGCAAGCTCAGCAGCAAGATTACAAGGCAGGGAATGGAGCAAATGGTAATGCCAGGAAAAAGAAAGAAAAAATTTGCATGGAAACCAGCTCCAACACCACCAGAAGCCCCCCAGCAAGGTGCCAGCACTAGGAAAACCATCCACGTGCAGGCTCATGCGCTTTCTCCTTGTGCTGCTCCTTCCCAACACCTGCCTGTTGGGGTTTGGGTATCCCCACCTCTCTAATATCCCTCCCACTCCTCATCATCATGTCCCATCTCTCCAGGGATGGAAGTAGCCACCCCATGTGTGCACTCACAGCCCCAAGGCCACGCCGATAGCCACAGGAGAGCAGTGGGAGAATGAGCCAGGCAAGTAGGGCTTGTGCAAATAAAGGATCCCAGGGGATTATGGACCCTCTTCAGCCACAATTTGGGAATCCCAGGTGGTTTTGGGGAACTTTTTCACCCCGTATTTGGGGGTCCCTGGAGTTTTTGGGGACCCTTTTCACCATCCCAGGCATCCCAGGAGTTTTTTAGGTCCCTGTTCACACTACAGAGGTGGTGCTGGGTGGGCAGCTCGACTGGATGATCTTAAAGGTCCCTTCCAACCTTGATGAGTCTGTGATTCTGTGAAATCTTTGAGTGCTATTCCCCCCACCCCAGCCCTGCCCTTGGCTCAGCAGACCTGGGCCACATGTCAGAGCCTAGCTGGGCTCTCTCCTCCCCAAAAACAACGGCAGCAGCTTATGCAAAGCACATCACGGGAGCTAAAAGGAGCCGGAGCAGAGTTTTCTATAGCTGAAGCGACCTGGTGTTGACAGAATGGGGACGCATTTCCACAGCTCAGATTTTTATAATAATACCTCAGGGGAGTCGCTGGCAAAGTTTGGCCCAAATATAATTAGTTTGCACAGCTATGAGGGGCTGATAAAAGGTTTTAATTTGTGTGGAGATCTCTGGAATCTCAGACGCTCCCGTCCCTTGCTCTTGCCCAGGCCAGCTGAATGAAAGGAGAGTCCCAGGCAGGGAGTGACACAAAGCCACGCATTTATCAGGGAAGGAGGGAGTTGTGTTCAGCACTAAAGAAGAGGCAGCAAATCCAACTAGCTGACACTGGTGGCATGTTGGGTTTTGTCTGCCTTGTCCCACTACGCCAAAGAAATAGTAACACATTCTCATCTTCCCGTGGGGTGATGCTGGGGATGGAGAAGGGATGCAGAGCACGGATCAGGGCATTTGCAACACCTCAGAGGGTCTCACCTTTGTTGCAAAGGTAGTCAGTGATCAATGGGATAAGACAAAACACAAAATTTGGACGTGCAGGCAGCGCTCCCTGCTTTTCCCCCCTCAATAGGGCAGCAACTGGCTGCTTCTGCACGGTGCCATGAGGAGTGAAATCCCGCTCTGCCTCCGGCAAGGAGGGAAAGTGTGACATTGCAAAGCTGCATTCAGGGAATATACTGAAGCCAAGGTGTTTTTTTCCCCTCTTTTCTTAAGGGGAAGACATTGCCTCATTTGTAGCTGGAAGGGGTCTTGTTATTTTCATACCAAGATGCATATTTTAAAGGTGGTTATGCCAAATATGTGAACAGATCAGCTCCGAGAGTTCATTTCCACCATGCGGGGAATCAAAAATATTACTTTTATACACGTAAAAGTACATGATCTCCCATTGCTTTGAAAAAGCATCAGGAAGGGAAATGCTAAAAGGAGCTACCCACATGGCACACTGAGTTTTAGTCACTCCTTGGGAAAGCAAAACCTGGAGCCCATGACGTGATGCCACCAGATTCTGGCTCCTGCTCGGCCAGATCCCACTCCCATGGGAGCAGATGGGGAAGCTGCTGGCACTCAACAGGCTAAATATTCACCCTCCTCCTGTCAGGATCTTGTTGCTGGTCATAGCACATGCCCACAACTTTCTCAAATGACCCCTGGCAACTCCAGTTGCCTCCTTCACCACAACCACACAAAACTAGTGCCCATCCCAAAGTCCTGCTTCCCCATGACCCCTTCAACCTATTTATTTCACCTGTTTCAATACCCGACATGACACAAACAGAGCTGGACCACTGTTGACCCTTTGCCCAGCCGATCTGTCCAGCACACACTGATTAAAGGAGTATCAAAACCGGTGGCAGATTTACAGGTTAACAGTGATTTAGTGGAGTGCACCGCAGCCAAATTAATGCCGGCTATAATGTAGTTTACCTCATTAAACAATGCACACCAAGATCCTGTCTGTTGTAAAACAATTGGTCTCTGAAGCCTAGTGTTCATCTTCCAGGGTTGCTGGGAGATAATAAATGGGTAATATTCCGGCGATAATGGTAATGGAGTCACGGCTCAGAGCTAATATTATGGCAAAGCAGTAATTATTTCAACAGTAAACAAGGGGACGGTTGAGCTGCCGACAGGATTGGAGCCGGTTGGAATGCTTCAGTTAATAGAGCTGGAGGCCAGGCCTGCAACTGCCTCTTGGAAGGAGGACAAGGTTCTTGGCCACTGAGTGAGTCAGTGGAATCCCTACTGAGTCAACTGGCCATCAAAAGACAGGAGGGACACGTGCAAAAAGGGGAGGTGGGACAGCATGGTGGCCATCCCAACCAAACCCATCCCAACCCAATGCAGAGCCCACGGAGCAGGGCAGGCTCAGTGCTCCATCATACAGATGCAGCAGGACTCACATCCCTTCTTTGACACACCACTTGCATTGTTGGCTCACACAACAATGTCTCCAAAGGAGACAAGAGGCAGTGCAGAGACACGAGACCTGTGATGAACACAGGAGCAGCCTTACAGAAACCATCTGCTCCCTCCTAGAGGTATTTCCCCGATAAAAGGACCAGCAGAGAACATGGCTCTCTGGTCTTCAGTTAATTAGGTGACTTGAGGCAGGGTTAAAGGGAGTGATCTCATGGGACACAGAGCTGATCACAGTGAGGGACAAGGCAGCACAGAAGCAGATGGAGATTTTCCCACCCAAGTGGTTCCCCCTTCTCTCTGGAGCCAGATCTGATGTCCAGCCTACAAATATCCCATATGCCTTCCCTCCTGGGAGGATCCTGGAAAGATGAAGACTGCAAGCAAAGTGCTTAATGGACAAACCTCTGAGATGGGACAATGTGTCCCCTTCCCAGGGACAAGCAAGTCTTCCAGCTGGATATTTTTTGCAGTTGTTTGTCCTCTTGTTTTAAGCCGCGCCAAGAGCCAGAGAGAATCAATATATCCAAATATACCAGACTTCTCCCAGAGTCCCTTTGCTGGTTTGCTGCTGATGTATAGACAGATGATCTCATGAGACCTCTGCCACATCAGGCCACTGTGTCTCATCTATCTTAAGTGCATATACGAGCTGTGATCACTGCTGTGTCCAAGTGCCTCACGTCTGGAACGTATTTATCCTCCCATTGGTTCCGTGAGACAAGGGACTGCCATTGTACCTCTTCCAGGGAAGCCACGGAGGTTAAATGGACTTTTCAGGGGATATCTGGGATGTGGCAACGTAGGGGTCCTCTGAGGATCTCCCCTGTCTCTGCCTTGAAGCAACAAGGTGTCACCTGCCCCACAAATGACTGCTCAGACTCCGCACAGGATCCAGCTTTCAGCACCCAGCCTAATCCTGAGATTAATGAGGGATTCCCGCTACAGAGACCTCTCGATCAAACCTCTCACAAGTAAATACACCATCAAGCCAAACCATAATGTTTTCCTACCCTGGCAGCCGCTGTCTTAAGCCTCACACCAGAATCCATCATACTACAGCAATAATCAAAAAGCAATTAGACAAAACCGTGGCAGAAAAGTCCATCAAGGGTTGTTAAGGATGACGACTTGGATGCAGCCTCTGGCTCAGGGTGTCTGCGTGTGGCCAGGCGGATGAGCCAGTGGAGGGATCCACGTGCCCACACCTAGTTTTACACCCTTTCTTTGTGCCCCTGGCCCTGGCATGGCAGGATAACCACACTTTGCCTCCCCCTCATTACTGCTGAGCCATGCCTGCTCCTCCTGGGACAGAGGCTGCTGAGCCTTCATCCCTCCTGGAAGATCCCTCACTTCAATTCCTTGGCACGTTTCCTGAGCTAAATGGGAGGCATGACGAGTCTCGTGTCTGCAGCACAGATAAATATCCCCTGGACAGCTCAACATGGTGCCACTTGCTCTGCCAGGGCTCTGGCATCACCCCGAGCCCGGCAGCCCGGGATGCCAAGAAATCCCAGCCTTCATCCACCGAGAAAGGAAAACTGGCCTGACAACATGACAATCGCCATGACAACATCAGAGTTACCCCAAAAAAATAAATAAAAAGCCCAGTAACTATGGAAACACCTGAGTGACCAAAACCAGGCTAGTAACTAGAAGACCTCACTGCAGTTTACAGATGGCATTGGCACTGCGGGGCTGTGATACATCCAAAGCCTTGGAAACAGAGATGCTCAGCACCTAAGGGTGCAAAATGAATGCTCATGGGCAGACACAATGCTGCCTTTCAGACCCCTGAATCCAAGTCCTCTCCACAAATTCCACCTCCTCTGGAAAGATGCTGCTGCCTTCCTGCTGGGTGTTACATCCAGACCATGGTTATCCACATCCTTCTTTGCCTTTTTCCCTTCTCTCCACCCTGCTGAAGGTGCCTCCCTTGATTGCCATCTCAGTAGTCTTGGCCTGACAGGGGTGCCAAGAAAGGATGGAACAGCCCCATCCCATGCCAGAGCTTGGCATCCCCATATGGTTTTGGTGAGCTGTGTTTTGAAGCCTCAGTGCCTGGCAGCTCAGCTGACACTTGTGCTGCCAGTTGGAGCAGCCAAGCCCAGGACAGAGCCTCAAAGCAGTTAGGCCTCCTCTGGAGAGGCAGAAGAAGCTGAGACTCCACCAAATCCTCTTCTTTTTCCGCCTTAGCCTGTTCAGCTGCATTAATGGGAGTTGCTGTGGGTTAGTACAGCATTAGTGGGAGAAGAAATAAAATAGGACAGAGGGGGTGAGGCAGAGGGACAGAAGATAGACTGTACACATTGGTTGGACTGGTCATGGGTTCAAAAAATCCTTCTCCAGAGCCAGCATCCTGCTTTTGCTCTTGGCAGGAGATGGGCACAGGTAGGGCCAGGCACCATGCAAGGCTCTGATCAGTGATGGAGGCACTGATGGGACCAGCACCCTTGTGATTCACTGGCAGAAAACTCTCTTGCTCAGGTTCACTCAGCTCTTGAGTTATCCCATGAAAATGCTCTCCTCAGCCCAGCTGCAGGAACTCCCCCAGCCCCCAAACCAAACAGAGCCTCAAAAACCAGCCTCCCAGAACATGGCAACGACTGCAGACAGGAACATTCAGCAGAGTTCACCAGCCCAAGCCACTAAACACATATTCATCAGAGCAGAGAGGGAACAGCCAAGCGGTTAGGGCAGCCTGGAGTCACTGGAAAAGGGTCTCCAGTGGGATCAGTCCTCAGGGAGCTGTGCTGCTCTGGGTGTAAATCCTCTGAAGGACCTGATCATGTGCTGCCCTGGTGAGCAAACACTTTGATTTACTCCATTTCCCCCCAAGAGCTGTGCAGTGGGCTCACAGCTGCCAAGGAAATAATAAACCCCATGAAGTGCCTTTGCACGGAGCAGCAGCATCAGCATGGGATCAGTCCTTCAGCTCCCGGGGTGCCCGTGCCTGGCACAGCCAGCGCTGGCACAGCCTGTCCCCAGCGGTGTCGGTGAGAGCTGCTTACCATCCGCTGTGTAAACCCTTAAATTATGCACCAGCACTCCCTGAACCAATTCTCCCTCATCCCTTTCCTCCACCACTCCAAGCGAGACGGAGGAAGACGGCGAGAAGGAACAGGAGGCATCTCACTCGAGACTTCCCGTGGGACGAGTAGTGGACCAACAACTGAGAGAGGGGCCAGCAGCAAGCTTTAGGTTTCACTTGCTCCCAGTTCTCCAAATTAGAGTATATCCTACTAGGAAAAGGGATACCATCCTGGCACCTGCTATAGCACCTCTATGCATCTTCCCTGGCTCTCATTTCAGTCCTCATGATTCCCATCCTTGTCTTTGCTGCGTGTGGTGAATGCAAAACGGGGAAGTAGAGGTTCCCCTTGGTGGCTTGGCAGATCCATAGACAGAGGAGCTGCCCATGGAGATGGACAGCCATGGAAGTTGTCCTGGGTCACCTCTGGGCTCAGCACCTCCCATCAGCAGGAGACCAGGTTCAAGTAAATCTCTGTGATCATTTGTTCCCTTTGAGTTTTGAAAGCAGAATGCCTAATCATGGCCAAAATCAGGAAAGAGCTGCTGCTGCAAATTACACAGCGCCACAGGTAATTTCTGATTAGCTCACTCTTCCTCTCCTGGTGCATCCTCAGTTTCCATAGCAGCTAAGTCCTAAGTAAAATGGAAACATCTGGTTCAAGCGCAGGTAAAGATTCCCTGGGGGAAAAAAACCTGCTGGATGGCAGCAAACACAGAAAATAGCCCTCGTGAAAGACAGAGGCATCAGGAGCCGGGAGCCTGGTTAGGACAGGATGGATGGTGTGTGGGAGAAGGCAGCAAGGGGCACGGGAGTGGGAGAAGAGGGTCCTGGGGGAGCTGGAGGGGATGTGGGAAGGTGAGTGGAGCTGTGGGGAAAACAAGATGCATGTGAAAAACAGGCGGTGAGGAGGCTGAGCAAAACAAAAACATGTTGTCAGGGTAGACAAGGGGAAGAGGAGGAAGAAAAGACTTTGAGGTAGGAGCACATGGACTGCCTCAAACATAAATGCTGCCTGGTGGTGACAACTTTGATTCCATAGAGACACTCAGGGATGGGGAGGAGCACACGGATCTGCACCCTGAATTTCATCAGTTAGCCATGCAGAGACCTCAACTGAAGCCATCTTGCTGGAAGCAAGATCACCTACAGTGGATGAGGCAACACGTGCACTGGGGGAACAGTTTTTACAGAGACTCCTGTCAGGGGAAGGGGCTGAGATGCCACCAACTCAGCTCGCTCTGTGCCTGGGCTTTGGGGAGTGATGGATCAGGCCCAGCCGTTCCCTCCAGCGCAGACAAACAGTAAAAAAATCAATGGAGCTGCAGTGAGACACCGCAGCCATCGCCAGGCAGCAACAGGAGGAGCGGCCACGGCACCATCCGTCACTGCCGCCCCTGCGCCGCCGCCTGCGCCGGACAGCCCGGACGGGCGTCCCCGAGGAGAACTCGAGGCAGTTATCTGCAACAACAGCCCACACTGGTAAAACCTCAGGGGAAACACGACTCTGAGGTGGAACTGAAGCGCTTAGACAGGATCAGAGGAGCAGAGCCAGGCAGCGACGCTCGGCCGCACAGCTCATCCCACCCAGAGCCCCCCGGATCCCACCCCCAGCTCACCCACGAGATCCTCGCGGCCACAGGGGGATAACAGGGCAGCAAAATGCAAAGCAGAGGCCAAAAAGCAGCTGGGGAAAGGGTTTGAAATTATACGCTCCCGAACGCATGGGAATTTGCTTCCCAGCAGTCACACCCACACAGTTCTGCTGAGGCTTTGCTTACCAATTAACAAGGCCACCAATTAATGCTTCATGTGTTTTCCTGCTCATTTGCACTATTTACAATCTTCCTTTGAAGCAACGTGTAAGAATTGCCTGAAAACTTCTCAAAACAGGGCCAGACAAGCACGTTCAATGTGCAGTGGGGGTGCCCCGTGCAGGAACTCCATGATCCTCGTGGGTCCCTTCCAACTCAGGGTATTCCCCGATTCTCTGAATCTCTGAGCACGACAAACCCAACCTGGCACCTACAGCCAGTCCTCCCCCCGACCAAAACCATAAACTGTCCTTCCAGACCACTAAGATGGATGTTCCTCTACCAAAGTCAACAACTCCTGCATTCAGTCACATCTTTTCCGTTCACTTCACCTTCACTTTGCAACTTCACCTTCACCAGCTTCAGACGCCTCTCTGGCTGCTCACAAATGCTGCTGTGCCCCTCCCAAAATATCTCTGGGAGTGTTTGGTTCTTACCTTTGGGTGAGATATGTCTCCAGGTGATTGTTGGATCTGGCCTGCCCGTGGCTATGCAGGTGAGGCTGACGTTGCCGCCCTCATTGATGGAGATGTCAGGAGAGATATCGGTGATTTTTGGAGACACTGCAATGACACAAAGAGGAGAAGGAAATTGAAACCGGTTCTGCTCCAACTCAAATCTCAAGCTGTGGGTGAAGGAGACTGAATTTCCCTCCACCTTGACAAGCTATGCAGTAGCCCATCAGTCTCATCTGACTTGGCAGGAGCTCACAGGGAAAAGAGGGGGCAGAGAAGACAGGGCTGAAGTGGGAAAAAATTGTAGCCAGAGGGGATTCAGCCATTTTAGGGAGGCTCGAGAAGCTCCTCCTCAGCACCTCCACAGTGTGTGAGACAGTGCTTCTTCCTATCCCACTTCCAGCACTCCTTGTGTCCTCTCAGCCATGACAAACCCTTCCCAGCAGAGCTGCATCCTGAGAAAACACCATCCACCCCTTCAAACTCCTGCAGCTGTGCAGGATCTCTGCCAGGCCCTTGTAACCAGAGAAGCACCAAGAGGAGCTGGGCATGGAGACAATGAGTCCGCCAAGGAGCCTGTAAGTTCTACCAGCGTGCAAAGGAAGGGAAATTCCATGGGGATGGAAGCCATGCCACTGCACTGGCACTGCCACCATGAACACTCAGGAGAGGGTCAGATCTGAGGGGTCCAGGACTAAGGAGAGGACAGGGGGAGATGAGGAGGGGGCTGGAAAGGGATGAGGAGCAAGCAGGGAGCACTGGGCTCCTGCTGCTGTGTGAGCAGAGGACACGGTGCGGCTGCCAGGGAGGGCTGAGGTTTCCAGGAGCACCACGGTGGGGCTGTACAAGGAAAAACGATCAGCTGCTCTTATCAGCCTGCACCTGCAGAACATAATAAAGACCATCACCTTCCTGGGTTTATTTCCAAGCTTTCTCGGGAGCCCAGCAGTGGACTGGCCCCTGCCGCGGCGCTTTGCAGGAGAGGCACAAATCACTCGCAAAGCATCCTGCTCCTTCCAGCCTTCCTGGGCGAGCCCCATCCATCACCCCGCCCCCAGCTGCAGCCCAGACCACCGCAACACCCCTATTCCTGGCTTGGACCCCTCGCTCCTGAGCATCCCTTCCCTGCCTCTCCCCACCTCCCACACCTTCCCGGGCTGCTCCGAGCCGGAATGACTGCAATGGCCTTGCACGCAATGCCTCTGCTGTGCAGGTAAGTAATTTATTGATCCGTAAAGCACTCCAAGACGCTCTGGAAGGGATTATGTCATGCCAGTGCCGTGCAATAAAATAAAAAATGATGGATTTTTTGTGAACATGATGGTGATTTAGGGTTTGTAGTTTGAAGTGTAGTTAAAGTACATTTTAAGTGGAAATCAAGGTGGGTAATGAATTATTCTCTGTTTTGAAGGGCTTCTGGGAGTTCAT
Organism: Pipra filicauda; assembly: GCF_003945595.2. Taxonomy (NCBI): domain Eukaryota; kingdom Metazoa; phylum Chordata; class Aves; order Passeriformes; family Pipridae; genus Pipra; species Pipra filicauda. The sequence goes on from NW_024104464.1 coordinate 230,436, forward strand.
TTTTTTTGCTGCTCTGGGCACAATGGCTAATCTGCTAATCATGCACTGGAGAACAACTATGGATCAGATGCTCCCAAACAGTGGGGGCTCTGGGGCAGGACAGTGGAGGGCATGAAGATGACACCAAAAGAAACATTAATATGCATCGGTGTCATTAAGGGGACAGCACAGCTCTCCTGGGGCCACCCAGAGCTGGGAGATGCTCTGCCCATGGCCAGGTATTCCACTGAGGAGAAGCAATTAATTACAGCAGTGCTCTGATTACCCTGCTGTATTCCTGCTGGGACTGCCAGCCAGGAAATCCACGTGTGCTTTAAAAACATGGAGCTTATGGGCTGGACAACAAAAATAGGCCATGGTGGTATTACCACTGCCATTTTGGAGAGGTGGGAAGAGACAAGCACAGACAAGTGGATCACCCACCATTGCCTGGGAAGCACCAATAGCTTCCAGCTCTAAGTCCTGACAAACTAGAGCAGTATCCATAACCTTTAATGTGCTGTTTGCTGCATCACAGAGGAACCCTTCTGATGTTTTTAACTGCTGAATCCACCTCAACCCAATTCAGCTTGTTTTGCAGAGACTTTTTAAAAAAAAAAATTAAGTCAGACTTTGAGCTGCTACTCTGGAACTGCACAGGCAGGTTTGCTCCCACCCAGGAGAGAGAAAAGAACTCAAGTGACCAGATTATAAAACATAATCAAAACAAATTAAACTTGGGTTTCATTGACAGGACAAGGGGGAATGGTTTTACCTGAGGAGGGTTGATTTAGAACAGATACAAGAAGTTTTTTACAATGAGGGTGGGGAGGCCCTGGCACAGGTTGCCCAGAGAAGCTGTGGCTGCCCCATCACTGGAAAGGTCCAAGGCCAGGTTGGACTGGGCTTGGAGCAACCTGGGCTAGTGGAAGGTGTCCCTGCCCATGGCAGGGGGTGGAATGAGATGGTCTTTAAGGTCCCTTCCAACCCAAACCATCACATGATTCTATGAAAAGCAGCTCAAGCACCAAGGAAAAAGCCCACCAGAGTCCAGCAAGTTCAGGACACTCTCAGGGAGATGCAATTCCCTGTGTCCCATCTGGAATGAGAGGAGGCAGGAATGGCTGGGAAGCAAACCAGAGCAACAACATCATCGGAGCTGTTAACTAACCCTGGAATGAACTATGCAGTGGTAGGATTTAACACGGTGGGTATTGTATGCTAATTAAATGTTTGAATATTTAACCACACAAACTACTCCAAATGCCTTTCTGGAGGCTGAACAGGTGTGTTGTAAAGCCTTTACCACACCGGGGAGGGAAACCTTAATAAAGTGATCCAAGAATATATTTAATATTATTTAACAGTCATCACTTCTTCCATTCCCTCTGCATTAAAGGGCTTTCACCATCAGCTGGCATTTCTGCAGCACTGGGGCAGAGGAGACATTTCCTGTGCCGAAAGCAGGATGCAGATGGAGCTGTGCCCCTTTGGGAATGAATAAATAAATAAAGCTAAGTAAATGCAGGCTTCCCAGGCGGGAACCCTCTCCTTGCGGGCAGTGCTTTTGTGTTCAGCATCTCCCTTGCTCAGGAGTGATTAAACATGGCAGTGTTGGCCAAGCTGCTCCAGTGACACAGCACAGATTTCCCCAGAGGCAGGATGGTGGTTTATCGATCCAACTTCTTTCTCCCCTCCCTCCCCAACCCTGCCAGGGTGCTGGGGGAGGTCTCTGGGCTGCTCTCAGCCCTCCACAGGTGATCAGGGCGTGCCCCCAGCTTGACTCCTCGCACACATGAAGTCCCCAGGACAGAAAGCAGCTTGCTTAAATATTTAACCAAACCATCTGGCGCGTCACACGTTCGAGGGTGTTCAGTCAGGTGATATATGTCCTTACGGAGCCAAGCATATGTGCTTGCCTCCACAGATAGATTCCCTGGCGCACAGACACCCTCCTGCCACTGGCACAGACAATATCCCTGCTACGCTTTCACCTCCAAACACCCGCTCCAGAGCCAGCACAGGTGCAAAAGCTCACTTATCCCAAGCACGTACCCCACGGCAGCGCTGCGCACGGATCTTCATCTCCCGGGAATGCTGCAGGGCTCCCCTTGCACCCACACCACCTCCTCTGCTGCCTCTCCCATGACACTCACTGCAGGACTGAGCCCTGATCACTCCTCCAGCTGCCTTTTATAGCTTATCCCAAATTACATAAACATCCCCAGCTTTGCCTTGTTGCTCAGGCCCTGCCATCTCCATGTGATCACCTCCCCACCCACCCTCCTGCACGCATGACCCTGCTGCTTGCCTGGGCTTCCCTGTCCCTGACACCCCAAATTTCAGCCATGCAACAGGCAAAGAGTCCCCTGAGTACAAGGGAAGTGTGGATGTGGAACAACCTCTCCACCAGAGACTGGGAAGGAGACCTCAGATGAGCCTCACCAAGCTGGGGGCCTTTCAAGGAGTAACTGCATATTTTTGCCTTAACCACCCCCTTTCTACCCACTTTTGGGAATCAAGGAAGTAGTGCAGAAATACACCTGTGACCTTCCCAGACCTGCAAACCCCTTCTGGTGTGGCAGTGAGGCAGAGCAGGTGCTATCCCAGAGAAGGGGACTCACAGCCCCCAGCACAGCCTGGGAGCGAGCAGCTTTCCCGGGAAGCCTCGCAGTGCCTGCTTCCCCTTCATAAAACATGCAAACCTCCATCTTCCAGCACGAGCAGCATCTGCTCCAGATCAAAGGGAACAACAAAGAACAACTATAAAAGTGTCTGGAAGAAAGAAAAAGAGGCAGAGTCAGACTTGCGTTCTGCAGGCAATCTGTGATGTGCACTGGCAGCTTCCTGAGCATCAGCCTGACGCTGTTCCTGCTTTAATAACAGCTTCTTACTGCTGTCACACACACAATTCCCTGTGTTTTACAGAGTTTGCTACCACGGGTCCTGCCTGTGGGATCTGGGGAGGGGGAGTCCTGGCTGTGCTGGGTATCCTTGCAGCAATGCTGTGAGTCAAACCAAGCCCCCACTCCAAGATTCGAGGGGCCTGCAAAAGTCAGATGGGATCAAGCACAAGGCAGGGACTCCAAAATCAGGCTCCAGGACTCCTACAGGTTGTAACCAGAGTGGTTTGCAGCTCCCAGGTTGGAGAAGGAACAATGCTCCAGCTGCTGCAGTGCCAGGCACCTCCATTATGCCTTCTCCCTCCTTTGTGTTCCAAAGCTTTCTGCCTTTAGGGAGCAAATTGAGAGCCCTGTGCCTTCAATTACAGGTGTGTTATAATGGGCTTTTAAATCAGTTTGTGCTGCTTTAACACAATTATAATTAAGAGAAAAGCAGAGAGGGCTTTGTCCTTGCATCATACCAACCTTCCATCCTATCATCCTTTCATCACATCATCCTTCCATCATATGCTCCCAGCTCAGGAGCCCTTTTGAGGATGCCCACAGGGTGTGAGGAAGGGCAAACACAGCCTTAGAGCCTGCTTGGTCACATAGATTTGTACACAAACCCCTTGTGTGCTGATCCTTCCCCCCAGGGCTGCCTGGACCCCGGGTTGGCACCATCCCCCCCTTCCCATGTTCATCCCAGCTTTGCCCAGGGATCGATCCCCCCTCTTCACAAAGCTGGCAGCAGGCAAAGCCGTGAAGAAAGACGGCTGGAAACGAAGAGGACATACATAACAACCTTAATAAGCAATTAATAAATAACTAATGACAATTGCTCGTTTTAAAGCGAGGCGTAATGAGATGTGTCACACGGCACCGAGATGTGTCTGAATGATTTCCCAGGCAGGTAACAGCTCCTGTTGCAGCAAAGCTTGGAGGACACGAGATTTTTTCCGCCCGTCTCTGCAGCAGGTTATACAGCACAGCATCCCAATAACTCAGAGGAGGAGGGGGGAACCAAGACGTTCCCAATCACTCATTAGTAAAGCATTTGTGAGCGCGGGTATAATTCACCTCATAAACAGCAGGGTTTCTGCAGACAAACTTTACAGCTAAGTGCCAAAAGGGAGCCCAATCTGATTCCACTTACGACAGCATAAATCAGCAATGCTGCTGCAGTCAACGAGGGATACACCAGAGTAAACCTGGCGTGATGGGAGAGGCAGGACTCCAGCACAAAGACTTTTTCCTGACTTTCGGATGGGTCCAGGTTTACCAGCCTGGAGGAAGAGCAGCTCCCTAAGGAGTCAGGGTGCTGCCTCTCTAGAGTCACTCCCCTGCCATCAAATTTCTGAAAGGATCTGCATCCTTTTTCCTACCACAAAAAGGAAGAAAACCCCTCTACCGAGCCCCAGACCTGTGGGGAATCAAACTAGAATTTGCTTGCATGACTGTTAATAAGCGGCTTTAAGGGGAGGCAGAATCCTTCGCTCAGGTCTGGGAGAGTTCTGGGCTCATGTTACAATGCCCGAAGGAAGTCGTGGCACTGCTCTGGGCTTCATTACCTCCTCTAAAATGAGTCCAATGATGCTGAATGAAAAGAAAACAAGAAGAAAGACGTAAAAGTAAAGTTTTTGCTTTATTATCCATGAAGAAATGCAGCTAAACAAGGAATGTTTGGCAGTTCAGCTCCCTGTCTAGACAGATCTCATTTTCAACTCCACACACGCCGCACGGATCTAGTTTCCAGTTTTTGCACCCCGAGCCACCTGGGATTCCCCCTGCAAGCCAAGCAACGCCTCCTGAAAGGCAGAAAATTGAAGGATCTCAAATCCTTGAGACACCTGCATCATTTTTCCAGCCTTATTGACACCTCTCCTCAAGGCACGACAGCCTCTCTTCACCACTGCCTCCATGGTGACCATCAAAGTGACAGTGGCTCTGTCACACCCTGCTCAGGGGACACGGGGGGGTCCTCAGCTCCTCTCGTTCCACTGGGTGCCAGCGAAGACCCCCGTGGGAAAAGCCCCCGCGCGAGGACGAGCCGCGCTGTGCCGACGGCACCCCGGAAAGTTGGAACGCGACTGGTGGTTAATACGAGGCTTGTCAAACCCATCACCTCGAAACGCTGAATGTCTTTATTAGATTCCTTTATCTCCCCCCGAGATCGGAGGGACACGCCGAGATGGTTCTCGGAGGAGATGTCATCATCCAGAAACTAATTAAAGGCTGCGCGGGAAGTCGGGCCACGCGCACTCTGGAGAACAAAACGCATTAGCAGCCCGAGCCGAGGAAAATATTACAAGTGAACTTCAGAGCAGAAAGGGCGAGAGAGGGATTTGACAGCAGCTCTCCTCTCCCCGTCTGTCCTCACGCTCGTCCCCACACTCCCTCGTCCTCGTTAGCGGTCCCCCGGCAGAAGCTTCGGGCTGGTGGGGACCAGCCTGGGACCTGAGGGATGCAGGGCAACAGTGGATCTTTTCTCCAGTGGGTCACACCCCGAGAGAAAATCATGATTTGTGAAATTTTGGGGTTTTTTTCAGTGATAGAAAAGCCTCCTTGCTGCGGGTGAACAGGCTGCAGAGAAGGATGGATTGATGCCTGCTCTGCCACAGCGCTCCTGGGCAAAACCCTCAGTCTCGTTGGGTCTCATCTCTCCATCAGCACAATGACAAGGATTTCTCATCCTTGCAGGCTCATTAAAAACACATCAAGACATAAAATTATAAGATTCCCAGAGCCTACAGCCACAGAGACTGGAGGTGGGGGTGTTTCTGCACGGGGACAGTCCTGCCAGCCATGACCTGTGTGTAGGTAGGACTTACCTAAGACCAGGTGCACAGTTTAGGACATGTATCTCGAGTGGATGTGCCTGTAAATAGCCCTTTCCACTCAATCTGGAGTCTCCCATACCAAGGAACAGCAAGTATCCATGACATTGCTCATCTAGTCCATCAGCACACACTGTCCTGCTAAAATTCTGCACAGGACCTCAGTTTCTCTCCCCCAAACCAGCCAGAACTGCCATGCCCCATTCTCCTGCTCTCCCCTCAGCTCCTGGAGAGTGGCAGTGCTCTTCCCCTGCTCCCCCCCAGCTCTCTGTCCATGAGGAATGGGCATTACGCCGAGGGCTGAGCTCTCTGAACAGCCCCTGTGCCACTTTACTCCTCAAAAGGGACCTGGCAGGAACAAAAGAGCTCAAACATCCTTTCCAAAGATAAATCAGATGCTCTAATGCAGCCTGCATCTCCAATGAATGTAGGGCAGGTGTCTCTGAAGTGAAGTATTAGTTAAAATGATGCTCTTTAAATTACATTTCGGCTATTTCAGGCAGACAGGTTGTGTGTGGGTTGGGCTGGGTTTTTTTATGATCTATCTAGAGGCTTAAAAAGACACAGAGAGAAATAAATCTCCCTTCCATTAAAAACACACTATGCTCTTGCATATTTGTTCTTATCTCGGCACTCTCGCGCTCGTGCTCTCTCTCCCTCGGCTCGAGCACAAAGTGAGTGTTTATGATTACACTTTCCACATTGACACTCAGCTAATTCAAGAAGCCACCAGCCCCTGCCCAGGAGGAGCGTGGTGCTCTCCCGCCCTCGCAGGAGGATGAGCTGCACTTCCCAAAATGCTGCTCTGGACCTGATGGCTTTACTTCCAAAACCACTGAGGTTCGTGCTGTTAATGTGGAACTGAGCGAAAGCCCCAAGTTTTGACTGAATTTCAACTCTACTTGGATCTTCTGAGTTTATCCATGCCCATTTTGCCTCATTTATCTATTTTCATCCCTCCATTGCCATCAGTGCCTGTCCCCAGACAGCCCTTTTCCTCCCGTCCTTCCTGAGCTCCATCTCTTCCAGGTGCCTCTTTGTGCTCCAGCCAGACACTTCACCTCTGCTTGGGCTTCTTCCTATCTTTGCCTTTGATTACAGTGAAAAATTAATGGATCAGGCAGGGAGCACAGCCCTGTTATTCTCTGATTAGGTGATCTGGAGACTGCTACTTATGGCCAGACCCTTTGTTCATCTGGGAGAACAGAGTGGGAGAACAAAGCTTATGAAGTGGGAGAACAAAGCTCGTGAAGTGGGAGGTCAGCAAGGTCTGGGAGTTCAAAATGAACCACAGGTGAGGTGATCCAAGCCTCCATATGCTGCCACTCCTCCCATCCCCATGGGAACACATCTCTTGTGACCCATCCCTCGCTCTGGCAGAGGCAGGTCCACCTTCCCAAAGCTGCCAGGACCTACCAGGAGGGAAAATATCAATGAGCCAGAGACTGCAATGGTGCTCACCACCTTTCCCACACCTTTAAATGTGGATTATCCCTATTGTCAAAACACCTCAGTGACATAAGGGAACATTATTATTATTCTCATTTTATGGATGGAGAAATGAGACCTGAAGACCAAATGGCCCAGAAGTGCCTGTTTGGATCAATGCTCTTTTCAGGCTCAGAAAACCATGGAAAAGGATGGTGCCAGGACAGGTATTTCCAATGGTCTGCATGGGATGAGAGGACCACGGTTAAAAATTAGTCAGGAAGTCGTAGAGACACAGCAAAATATCCACGTACACAGAGGGGCTATTAAAATTTCAATACCAAACTTCAACCCCCCAAAAAAGCAATGTTTGACAGAGTTAAAAGCAAAAGAAAAGGAGGGAGTGATGCTCCCACAAGGAGGGATATTGATGTGCCTGGAGAACATGGGGGCTGTTCTCCTTTTCCTTTAGGACTGCTCCTTCTTTTCCCATTCCTCCTAAATAAAGCCCTTGAGCCTTCTTCATGGCCACACTCATGCCTACGAGAACGCCAGAAAAGCCACAGGGAGTTATCCCCCCCAGAGCATCCTTAATTTCCCTATTTGTCTTCCTAATGCCCAACCTCATCATCAGCACTGTCTATTCCCCATGTGCTGCTGCCTTTCACGGAAGGACTATTTTTACCCCATTCTTCCCATGCCTCCTTTTCCTCCCATTTAATCATTTGTAGGCTTTTTATCCACACTTTCCTTTCCTTTCTCTCCTCTTCCCCTTTCATTTTTAAAACCTGTGGTTCTCCGATTCAAAATCATTACTGTTTTTAACTTGACTCGAGCCTCTTAATTAAGTTACTTTCCATTATTTTTTATCTAGTCCATTTGTCTCCATCCCCCGCACCCTCCCTCATTCTTCCTTTTCCTCCCCAAGGCAGGCTGGGTATGAAATCTTACATTTCCATTTGGCTTACAATCACTTTGAATTTTTAAATGCTATTAAATTGGATCACACCAGTCGCTGGACTGGAGTTGTCGAGCTGTGATATTTACTCGCGCCAGTCAAAGGGAAATGAAATTGTGGCTGTGCAGGGGGGGGAGGAGGGAGGCGATGGGGGAGCACAGATTTATTCTGCCCGTGGTACTTGCAAACAGGCACAATCCCTTCGGATTTCTGAGCGAGTTCAAAGGAAACTCTTACGCTCAACCATGAATGTATTGTAATGTCTTTAATAAATCAATTACTTGTTGGCAGGGAAGTGTCACTGCATCTCCAATCCTTGTAATCACCTCAGCCTTGCTGTGTTTTAAGTGAGGAGAACCCACGGAGGGAGACGGGGAGCCAGGAGCGGCGTCGGCGCAGGGCAAGGCGGGGAAAGCACCACCTCGTGCCAGAGAAGGCCAAAAGACACAGGAAGAATTTGCATCGTGTGAAAACACACACACAGAGCGATCCCCAGCACCAGGACAAGGACATCGGGGTGTCCTGACCCATGTGTGCCTCCCTGTACCACGGAGGGACCCTCCAGCACTGCATGGGGCTCACCCTTCCCAGGGCAGCTCCAGGGATGCAGAGACTTGGGAGGAACGATCTCAGCAGCCTCACTGGGAAAGCTGGTGTGGTAATAGATGCCTGTCACAGGCATTCAGCCCGTGGCAATGGGAGCAGCCCCTGCTCCTGTCAGCCCAGGCCCGAACATCCCTCACTACATTGCAAAATAGAGTTTTCCCACCGTCGCCAAGAGCGACACAACCTTTTGCTGCACTAATTCAGGCCCTGGGTTTTGTGCTCCTCCTTCAGGAGAGTGCTGTATTTCAATTTTACTAAAAGAGGCCTTTTCCACTTGAAAATTTGCTAAAGAGGGCAGGATTTGATTACAAAGCAGCCCTGGCCAAATGCAGCCCCTCCTCCTCCTCTCTCTCTGCTGACAACATCCTCCCCTCCACAACAACAATCATCTGAGCACAAACAGACAACGGAGCTTTTCAGAAAGGAATGAACTCTGGTCGGAGCCAAGGCAGGAAGGGTTTAATGTTCAGCACAGAAAGCTTGGCGAGGCCATCAATTATATAGCCCTGCTGCTGAAGGAGCAAAAAGAAGAGAATATTTCAGACAGACCCGGCCAAAAAGAAAAGATAGGGAAGGAAATCACTGCGAGAGAGATTTAATTCCACGAGCGGAGAGAAGTGTTTGCAAAGGAGGAGGAGGAGGATCAAAGGCTGAAGCTCTCGGGCTGCCTGCGAGGAGGAGGGATTACAAGGAGGGCAAACCACGGAGAAGACATCTCTGTCTATGCCTTGTCTCAAGGCTGGTCCAGGCAAGGAGAGCCCCAGGCACAAACTGGGGAGCCTGTGGGCTGTGGGGGCTCGGTGAGTGGGAGGCTTTGGCAGAGAGGAGGGTGGATTGAGACCTGTCCATCTCTTCTCACGTAGGACACCAAACCAGCACAGGGTCTTCAACCTCCACTGCCTTATCCCAAATCTACCCAGATGTTTACACAAGATGCTGCCAAGGAGAGGAGAGCTGAAATCTTTTGGGTGTCTGTACAGCCGACGTGATGGGACCAGTAACCCAGACATGAAAAATCAGAGTCACGTAATGGTTTGGGTTGGAAGGGACCTTAAAGCTCATCCAGTTCCAACCCCCTGCCATGGGCAGGGACACCTTCCACTAGCCCAGGTTGCTCCAAGCCCCGTCCATCCTGGCCTTGGACACTTCCAGGGATGGAGCAGCCACAGCTTCTCTGGGCAACCTGGGCCAGGGCCTCCCCACCCTCCCAGGGAAGAATTTCTTCTGTATCAGTGTGTGGGTCCACCTAGAGCAAGAAGACCTTCCACCCTCTCCTCTGCACCCAGTGGGGCTGTGCTGATCCCTTCCAGGGATCCAGTCTTGGACTAAGGACCAAAACCACCTCTTTGCTGAGGGATGGGGTGAAGGGGTTTCACTTCTGTCTCCCACCAGACCCAGAAAACCCAAACCAAAAATATTTCAAGACAACTTTTCCATGTCTTGTCTGAAGGACCACATTTCCACATCTTTTCTGAAGATCCCTGCCTTTTTGTTCTCCACTTCCCACTTCCCCTCCCCTTTCTCCTTTCTAAATCTCTTCCTTCTCCATTGCAGCACCAGAACAGAAAGGAAAATGAGATCACAACTCTCCTGATGTTTCAATGCAGCTCCCTTCTTCCCAGCTTCAACCTCTGCTTCAAAACCCAAGCAGAACAGAGTGGAAAAAGCCACATTTTCCACCCAGTTCCCCCCTTCAGTGTCTGAGTGAGCCCCTCCAGCTTGTCCTCAAGCCTGTGGATATTCAGTGGAGGTTTTTTAGCCCGTGGAGGTGGCAGGGCTGGGCGGCTCTTCGGCAGCTGTTCCCTTGGCCTCTCCTTTATCTCCAGCATTGTGTTCACATCTGCTTCCCCCTCTGCCTCTTTCCCTGCTGCTGGGAGTCTGCTTTTAAATCACTGCTCAGCACACCAGCTGCCATGCACAGGTTCCATGCCCTGTCTGGATGGGGGATCCAAAAGCCGTTTGCAAACCTCCCTCTGCCTTTTTCTTTTTTAAATTTTCTTATTTTTTTTTTTTATCCTCCTGAACCTGCCAGCACTGCCACACTGCTTTCCCCTCCTCCCTTTTGGCTGCAGAGTTCTCTTGGCTCTGGAAACATGTTCAGACACCTGGTTGCTGGCAGCATGGGGTTTGGCAGAGGCTGGCTCATGCAGCTCTCTGATAGGGAAGGGGAGGAGACAGGAGGTCAGCAGGACCCACCTTGGCTATCAGGGATGTGCTGGTGGCCACTTGCACCACTCCTGGCTTGTTGGTGGCCTTCCTGGTGTTGGTGGCAATTCCACCACCCACATCCCCCTGGCTTTGCCTGCAGTTTTGGCCAAGGCTATTTCTGGTTTTGTAGAGCAGAAAAGCACAGATTTGAGCAGCATCACCCAGGAGCTGGAGGCACATTTAGGACAAGGCACTGCCATCTGTGGCTCCCTTCCCCGGCACAGTCCTGCTCCTGAGCATGGCAATGCTGGCAGAGCAAGGCAGCAAAAGCCCTGGGGGAGCAGAGCTGGTCACTTCCACCCTGCTCAGGCAGTGGCTCCAGGCAAAATTCCCATTCCAGATTGCAATCTCCCCATGCCACCAAGAAAAGAGAGGGCAATATCCTTCCTGCAGCCAGGAATGTACAAAATTCCCTGAAAAAGCTTGGCTGATGCTTTCCTAACCTCCTTTCACTCGTCGTCTGTGCAGGACTGCAAGCCAGGATCCCCATGGATGCCACTTTCATGGCAAAGGCTACATCAAACAGACAAAAATCCCTTGGGAAGAGCCCTTTACTTCTGTCCTTTGACTCCTCAAGCCTCTGCAACAGGTTTTTGCTTCTGGACTCGCCTCCGGAGAGACTGGCCGGAAAAATCAGTTCTAAAGGCCAAAAAGAAGAGCCAGATTAAAGTATCAACTCTGAATTTATGCTCGGGACTTAAGGTTTAATAATGCAACAGAAAATCAATATTTAATAAAGCAAATGATGGAGAAAAACAGTGAATGGGAGATGAGCCTCTGCTCGTGTTTTCAAACATGTAACCCCCGGAGGAGCCGGGTTGGCAGGATGGATGTGGAACCAGACTGGCACAAAGAGCTGGCACAGAGGATGCCTCAGGTCCCACTGATTCCAGCTCTGGTGTCAAGGGGGGCTCACGGGTCTTTTATTAAAGGATAAACAAGGAATTACTGCGGTGGTCAGAGTCCAAATACCCACGGAGAGAGATCCAAGGCTGAGGCACGAGGGGAGCTGAGCAGCTGCTGTGCTGAACGGGCACAGAGTGAGGCTGGGCTGGGCTGGTGGGATGTGGGCAGGGAGCAGCAGAGCACCCAAATTCGGGTTTCAACGGCAGTGGGAAGAGCTGTCAGGGGATGGGCATCTCCTGAGAAGCCATGAGGGAGCACAGGGGCTCAAAGCAGAGGGAAAATCCCTGCCTGCTGAGCAGGACAGAAGGAGGTGTGAGTAGTTCAGGGGGGCAAGTGGGGCATCAAGCCTGGCTGGCAGGTGTGGTGGGATGGCAAGCCTGCATCCTGGGCACAACAACTGTGTACCCCTGGGCACAACAACTGTGCATCCCTGGACATGGCAAGTGTGCATCCCTGGGCATGCAAGCACGCATCCCTGGGCATGGAAGCACACATCCCTGAGCACAAAGAGTGCATCCCTGGGCACAACAAGCATTCAATCACTGGGCACAGCAAGAGCACAGCCCTGGAAACAAGAACTGTGCATCTCTGAGCATGGCAAACACGCGTCCCTGGGTACGGCAAGCGTGAATCCCTGGACATGGAAAGACTGCATTCCTGGGCATGTCAAGCCTGCACCTCTGGGCACAGCAAACCTGCATCCCTGGGCACAAAGTGCATATCCCTTGGCATGGCAAGAGCACATGCCTGGGCATGACAGGCATGAATCCCTGGGCATGGCAAGAGTACATCCCTGGGAATGGGAAGCAACATCCCTGAGCAAGCAAGCATGCATCCCTGGGCATGGCAAGTCTAAATCTCTGGGCATGGCAAACACACATCCCTGGGCATTGCAAGCACAAAATCCCTGGGCATGGCAAGCACAAAATCCCTGGAAGTGCTGGGCCCTGAGCAGGATGAGGGAAGCTCTGTGATTCTGGGGACAGATCAGCAGCTCTGCCTCCCTCCCCTGGAGGCTGGAGAAAACTGCAGCGAGCCCCTGAATGGCACAGGGATGTCACCTGCACCTTGTCACCCCACTGCCTGCACTAAACCTGTCCAGCCCTGATACAATCCATGCTGCCAGCTGGGAAAGGGGGGGAATTTTCCCCATGCCCACCCCGGTGATGGTGGGTGCTGCCTGGGGCACGTGGATTGGGATGCACAAAGATCCCTGCCCCATCTCACAACGTCCGGGGACTCTGGATAAATCCTCTAAGCAAAGGCGACTCTCACTTGCACAGGAATCTGTGCCCTTGGATGAAACCCCCTCCTCTCACTCTCTGCATGTTCCCGGTTCCCTGCCTGGCCCTGCAGCACAGCAATAATTTGTAGCTTGTGCTGGGATCCTTCACGTTGAAAGATGACATATAAATATAAAACGTTATCACTCCATAACAGCCACATGCTATAAAACGCCGGGCAGAAGGATCTGGAACTAGACGGAGGCAGCGCTTTAAATCCTTCCCTGCAGAGTTACTGCCGCTGAAACAACAGATCTGCTCCAAAGAGCTCCGGCAACGGAGGGAGAAGAGGAAAGACCCCGATAAAAACACCACAATTGTGGAATTAGGTGGATAAGTGACGGGATTACAGCGTGACCTCCCCGTGCTGACAGCCCCGGGGTAGCAGCACACTGGTGACGTCTCCTCCCATTCATCCCCTGCCGCGGTTTTCGGCGGATGCTCCGTGTTCCTGTAGTAACAACAAAGCTCTGGTACCAGTGTTACACTACAACGAGTTGACTCCGCTCCCCTGGTTACGATAACAATGCTGTTACTGTAGTAACATTACAGAGTCGAGGTCTCACTGTTCTACCCTTAATTTTATTGTCGTAAGATTAAATTGCAATAATGTTATTGAGCCGCCATTAGCGTTGCCATGGCAACAATAACATTAAGGTAGAGCTATCACATTACAGTGGTCCAACCGTTCCACCACAAATATTTTAATGTAGTAAAACAAAAGAGATTACTGCAGTAACATTAAACTGCAGTGACCTCATTAAACCCCCGCTGGCTTTATCAGCCTGAACAAGGCTCCTCTGGAAACCGCACACGGCCGCGGGAGGTGCCCGGTGTGCATCCTGGGTGCTGCTGTGCCACCCCCTTGGCTGGTAAATCCATGGAGAAGGAACGGGACTCGTCGTGCAGCGGGAGACCCGCAGACAACTCCGGTCCTCCCTGCTTGGAGAGCTGCTGGCACAGAGAGCCACTGCCCTCCCGGATTCACCGGCTCCGGAGAAGGGATTAGCGGAGTCACTGTTGAATGGCTCCGGGTGAGGCAGGTGACCTCTCCATGAAAGCCTTTGGAGAAGGTGGGTGAATGGGGCTGCCGGGAGCTCGAGTGCTCAGAAAGGCTCACAGAAGAGCAGACTCTTGTTTTCTAGAAAAGGGGTGATCAGAGGGTGACCTCTGCAGCTCTGAGGGAGTAGCAGAGAGAGTTTCACTGAGCTCGCCTCAAAAGCACACACAGCTGAGACAGGGAGGATGGAAACAGTGGAGCTACGAGGGTGCTGGAGGTGGGAATGCCCCCAGCATCAAGGCACAGGGCAGCTGGATGGGATCACAAAGGGTTTGTGTTGGTGCTTCTTGATGGAACCTGGCAACGCATGGCATTAGTTACATGGGGGGAGACAAACAGGAATCAGCCACAGCCTGGGTGTATGTGAAAAAGAAAAACAGGAAGGAAATGGAACTGGTCTGTGTGTCCTATGAATCACTGGATCTTCCTTCCCCTTGCTCCATTCTCCTGCCAATTGTTTCTCCTTGGGAACAGGATACATCCTTCCATGGGTCTGGTGGTGCCTGGCCCTCTTGCATCGCCGCGGTGCCAGGTGAGCCCTGAGCATGTCTTGGGGGAATGGGTTTAAACTGAGAGTTGATTTAGATTAGACATAAGGAAGAAGCTTTTTATAATGAGGGTTATGAGGCCCTGGCACAGGTTGCCCAGAGAAGCTGTGGCTGCTCCATCCCTGGAAGTGTCCCAGGCCAGGTTGGACAGGGCTTGGAGCAACCTGGGCTAGTGGAAGGTGTCCCTGCCCATGTGGGACAAACACAAACCAGTCTGGGATTCTATGCCTTCCCTTCATCCCTTCCTCTCCACGACCAACTTCCTCTCCTTCTAACAAGGTTAATGCACTCGAGCACTGTTCACATCCCCATCCCTCCTACTCTTTACCCCAGTGAGCTCACCCACATGCTCAGGGAAGGAGCAGCACCGGTGGCACATGTCCCTGGTGGGATCCAGCATGCCTGGCTCCCTCCAGCAGCAGCAGGGACATGAAACTGGGGCAGCCTGAAGCTGCAGCAAGGGCAGAAAGTGAGCCCAGAGCAAACACTTCCAGTACAGACTCTGGAGTCTCTTTCCCCCCCTGCTCCCGCCCCACGATATAATTGCTAATTAATAATAACGTTTAGCTCTCAGATAGCGCGTTCCATCTTCAAAGACCTCTGTCGACATTAATGAATTAATCCTCATCAACCCCCCTGTGAAGTAGGTGACAATTATTATCTCTGCCTCACAGATGTTAAACTGATTTGCAAAGAGGTCAAGTGACTTGGGGGAGGCTGGAGGGAGCCCGGCCGGGTACGAGGTCACTCCACAAGGGAACATGGACAAGCACACCATGGAGAAGCAAGGGCTGGTAACCTCGGGGGGAAGATGGGGAGATCCAGGGGCAGTAAAGGATGTGGGACACGCAGAGATGCTGGCGGGGGCTGAGCAAAACGGGTATAAAGAGCCAAAAACTAGGGCAGTGCGTGAGAGAGCGTGGGAGACCTTCAGTCCTCCACAACAGCCCTGATACAAAAGGAAAAGATGCTTTGACAGAGGGACGGTGATTAGCAACAAAAGAGAGCCGGGAAGGAGCACATCAGTCAAAGGAGCCTCGAGCGCAGGCGAAGGGAGGGAGGATTTCCATTTCCATTTCCATTTCATGCCGCCGGTTTCCTCCACTCTGCCGGTTCGGGGAGGCTCTCCCAGCTCCCTATGTGCCTTCGAGAAGGAATTATCTAAACCTACGTTTGCTTCTGGAAGGAACAGTTGCTCCCACGGGGGAAAAGGTGTGGACAGAGCAGTAAAGCAAGGGGAGCATCCTGCCCAGTGTGGAACTCCAGCTCATGGCTTCATAGGTGACCAACGCCTGCACGTCCTCTGCCACCAGTGGGCAAAGCCCTTTGCCCCTCCTCCTTCCCAGAACCAGTGGCTTTGGAGGCACAGGGGACAGGCTCAGCCCCACAGGTAAGATGATGGTGACTGCAGGGACTGAGCCTTCCTCCCTCTGAGCCGCTCTGCTCACAGGGAAGGTGCTTCCCCTGCACCAAGGCAGGAAAACGGATGCAAAAAGTTCTCCTTGTCATCCCACAAGTGAAGGGGGCTTGTGGCATCAAAGGAAAATTAATTGGGCAGAGTTTGGTGGTTGAAACAAAGCCGGCTCAGGTGCTGCAGCCCCACTGCTGCCTTTATCTCACCGACACACACCCTGGCAGTGGTGATCCCAGCACAGGGAGAGGTGCCACCCACAATGCCACCTCTGCCCCTGCCACCCTCTGCCACCCATGCCCAGAGCCCCCGGACTCTGCCGAGCAGGTAATTAACTCCCAGACAAAGGCAGGGATTTGAAGATTAACCTGGGCTCGGGAAAGAGTGGGAAAACTCATTTACACCAAACAAAAGGGGAGGGGTGATTAGTTGCTTCAGTGACAACAGCAAGAGCCAGATAGGGCCAGGGAAACTGATAAGGAAGCAGGAAAGCACTAATATCCCCCAGTTGCCTGCTTTTTGCCTCTTTTTTTTCCTCCTTCTTTCTTTCTTTTTAAGCACTAAAATTCCACCATTTTCTATCATGCAAATTCGTGTGCCTAAGTGAGATTAAACTCTGGCAGGCGCTGTGCCTCCTTCCCCAAGTCCATTTCCCGCGCTGAGATAAGGCCAACTTCCCTTAATGCATCTTACAAGGCAGTGGGAGTGTTTTGCAGACACACACTGGAGACGGCTTATTATCAATACAAATAAGAGCTTTCCAGATATCGGCCTTCTCCTCCTCCCTCCCCTCTCTCTTTTAAGCCCAGGAACCCGGAGAATGGCTTAAATAGCTGAGGTGTCCTGCGGGGAGCAGGGAGAAGGGGGAGGCTGTGCCTGAGCTGCTGCAAGAAGTGGGACTCGCTAAGGAGACCAGAGTGGGATGCAAGAGAGGAGAGGAAGAGAAAGCATCACTCCTCGGAGGTCAATGGGGCCTCAACCCTATTTCTCACTCTGGGTTTCTGCCTCTGTCCAAGTTCAGAGCTTCTCTATTGCAAGTGGGGCTTCCCTGGATTTTGTCTCTTTGGGATTTACATCCACAAACGCCTCACTCTCCACAGGGTCCAAGGTAGACTCCTGCAAACACGAGCAGTGCTGCTTCCCCGTGCTTTGACTGGTCTTATGGCAACTCCTCCTGAGAAGGAATGAGTGCTGAAGGAGTGGGACCACCTTCCAGACCCTGCTGATAACACAGATGCTCCCTGAGCTGCTCATTTTAGGTCTGTCTGGGATCTGGGAGAGAAGATCCAGGTGCTAAGAACCTTCTTGCCCCTTTGGCAGCTCTGTTGTTGGCTCACATCAACTTGGCACCACCAGCCTGACCCCATTTAGAGCAGTCCTTAAAATAGCAGGTCTGAACTTTGATGCATTCAGTGCCAAGGGTCTGTTGTCTCATTCCTGGGCTCATTTGTCCCACATTAGCACAGAGGCACCGACCTGCTATTCCTGGATCAGCAGCAATCACCTCTTCCCTTTTGTACCAGGATTTCAAGACTGACAAGTGTTTCTGAAAGCCTGACCGATGAGGAAAGGTGGGAGAAACAGAGCTTGGATGGTTTCAGAAAGAAGGTGGCTACAGGATAACAACCTTCCCAAAAGCAAAAGGTTATTACAGAGGACACTGATCAATTGTTCCCTCAATCCGCCGGGAATAGGCTGAGAAAAATTCCACTTCATTTGCAACAATGAAGGTTTAAGTTAGATATTAGCTATACATTTTCTAATTATAAAGCCAGCGAAGCAGTAGAATAGATCGTCTGGGGACACTGAAGAACCTGCTTTGTTACAGATTTTCAAGAATAGCTTTCACAAGTGTTTGGCAGCGATGCCTCTGCCTGGTTGCAGGGGGATGGGCTAAATTAGCTCTTGAGGTGCCTTCTACCCACCTCTTTTGGGATCCTGGCCATCGATAGAGCCAACCTAGAAATGAGTGTGCAGCAGTCCAGCCACCCTTGGTTCTGGGGGTTTCCAGCTGATTCTCTCCCACTGCCTTAGGGGACTATTCCCAACCCTCATACCCTAAAGGAAGCTCCTTCTCCTACCCCCTATCCCTCTCCTGTTCTTTGCTCTTTCTCCCATATCACCACTTCCCTCCAGCAGCCCTTGGCCAACACGATTCCCCAGAGCTCCTCACTCCCTCCCTCCACGGCTGTTTCCCAGTGATATCCCCTAAACCTGTGGACAAGGAGGAATGGCCTGAGGGTGCCTGCACTCTGGCTGATATGCACCCAACCTGCCTGCCTGGGGGAGCAGCAGCCTGCTGAAATCCTGGCTGGAAGGGGAAGAGCTCTTTGTCCCCCACAGCCAGTCCCTTTGGAGAGCACAGCCTGCCCCAGGGCATGATTTAATTGCATCCTGAGAGGTGGAGTGCTCCTGCCTCCAGAGCTGTGCCCCCAGGGCCTTTCCTGGTGCAGTAAGTGGAAAGTCAGGACCTGCTTAGAGCAACCTGAACACCTCCCTCTTTCTGGCTGCACCTGGACTAACCCTGTTTAAAAGGGGACATTCCCTTTCCCACCTCCTCTCACCACTTCTCCTTTCCTATCAGGTTGCAGGAAGGGGCAAAATATCCCAGAGCCACGTGCTGAAGTTGGCACATCCCTGAAATCTGGTGCTTAGACACCCTGCTTTCCTGGGACAGGGAACAAGCACCACTTCCCACAAGCTGAATGTCGTTTTGGACAGGATTATTCCAGAATGCATATTTATAGGGCCCATTTTCCAAGGCAGGAGAGCTAATCCTGGCACCCCAGTCAAATCTGCATCGAGGTTATTAAGGCAGGTTTCCCTTTAATTGGACATGATATTCACTTTCATGTCCTGCTCTCAGAAAGGGCTGGGTGAGCCAAGCAATAGCTCTTCAAATTAGGGGGCTCGCTCTCCAGAGCCGGAATTTCTCTGGCAGCAATGAGGATGTTCAGCATGTTATAGGACTAAGCCCATCACTGAATCCTCCTGCACTTAACTGTACCACTGCAAGGAGTTAAGCTCTGACCTTTTCCTCCAGCTCCCAAATATCTCTTCCTAATGATCCAGCAAGGCACGGGAGGGATGGACCTGGATGTCTGGTGATATGGGAAATTTAGGTCAGGAAGTGGGAATCAGAAGAGAACAGATAGAAATTGTCCTGCATCACCCCAGCATCTGATAGCAACTTCAGAACTTGTGGGTGATCGACTTTGGCTTAAGAAACTCAGGCAGGTAATAAGAGATTGCAAGATAAACAGCCAGACCCTGGCTGGGAATGCATCCGCTTCCCCTCCGCGGTTAATGGAGATGGAGAAAGTCCAGCTCTGTTTAGTTGGCTTGATTGCCTGAAGAGGAAAGGAAAAATGAAAAGGGAGGGAAGAGGGAAAATAAAGGCCCTGAGTTCGGGTTTTTTCCCCCCTTCTATTCATTAGGCTGTCAATAATGCTCGGGCCTGGCATATCGACGGCGGATTAGCTCAACCCGACTCTGTGTACAAGACCAATGCCTTTTTAACCCAGCTTGTTTCCAAATCAATACACCCATCAGCATTCGAAAATTAGCCCGAGACGAGATTCCAATACTCAAGCTGGTCTGTCATGTTAAGAGGGCTCCTGGCCAAATCGCAGAAGAAGCAGCAGGAAAAAAAAAGGTTGCTAGCAAGGGATTAGAAATTTTCCATTAATCTTCCCTGAGGCTAAGAGCTCACCAGGCCCCATCTGTCCCACCAGGAGGTTCCCTGTTGTCCAGCACACATCCTGCCACATGCAGACAGGAGCCATATTCCATCAACATCCATCTGCTTGACCATCACGTGTGGCCACGCTTGTTTGTCCCCTCTCAAGAGCCAGTGTCTGCTCACACACTCAATGAAGATGCACCCACTTGGCCACCAAAAGTGCTCCACCACCCCGTGCCGGCCTTCCTCCTTCTCCCCCTGCTCCCAAAAGTATGGAATTCCAACACACAAACACATATTGTTGCTAGGCATACACACACCCCCACAAAGCACACAAATCTGCCAGCTCTCTCTTTTCCCCCAGCACAAGTTCTACTTCAAGCGATGCCTCCAGCGTGGGAAACAAAAAAACCATCAAAATGCAACAACAAAAACAGCAACACGGGTCTGCCAGCGACTGTGTCGGGAGGCAGCGCTGCCTGTGTCAGAGCCCTGGGATCATGCCAGGAAAGTTGGATAAATGCACTGCCCAGCTGCACTGGGACACTCCAAGCCTGTCTGTCAGACTCTATGTTTGCACCAAGTTGTGCCAGGAGACACCTGGGCAAAAGGAACACAAACCAAAGCCCCAAGCCCAAGCCCTGCACGAGTTCCTTCGCTCTTACCTTGCACGATGAGGTGGACGCGCGAGGTCTTGGGGTGATTGTCTGTCTGCACGGAGCAGGTGTAGGGGCCCTCATCGTACACGTCCACATCCTGGATCTGGATGCTGTACTGGGTCTTGGTGTTGGCCAGGAGCACCACCCGAGGGTCCAAGCACCACTTGTCATTGCCAGCATAGAGGATGCTGCTGCGGTTCAGCCAGGCCACTCGGGTGACTCGGTTGTCCACGGAGCACCTGGGGAGAGGCAGAGAGGTGACCCATCCGTGCGCTGCTCCCAGACGCTCTCCCTCCCTTCCCCAACCCTCCTGGCCCTCTGGGAACTATTTTTAGCTTTGCTGTCAGCAGCAGTTTCAGAGACCAAGTGCTTTCAGTGTCCAAAGAGGACAAGGTCAGCACTTTACCTGCGGTGCTCCATCTAAACTGGCGGCTCCAGAGCTCTGCCCGAGAGCTTCACACTTTTTTCAGGTGCAGGGAGGTCAAAGCCACCCAGGACCAGCCACCAAAGCACCTTTCACTCCTCTGTTCACATTTACTCCTTTGCAAACACAGACACAATCAGAGCTGAGCCAAACCCTCCACCCTGAGTTCAAAGCACACCTATTTTGGGGGGGATGCAGGTTGTTACCTCCTGCCCAAGCCCATCACTTGTCATTCTCTCTGCAGACCTTCACATCCTTGCAGCCAGACAAAGAAATGCAAAGCAATGCCAGGAAAGCAGCTTGTGCTGCTTTACAAAGGAGCAAGGAAAATTTATCTCTGGAGAAAGCCAGCTCTGACACACACCTCTAAAGAGAAACCTTGAGCATCCAACCATTTGTCCCCTCTGTCAGCTCTTCCTTCCCTACCCATCACCTGCATCGCTGCACCTCCCTCCCTGCACCTCACCCCAGCTGAGCATTTCACTTGGGAGGGATGTTTTCGAGGTAGAAATCCTCTATATTCAGTTTTATTAAGCAACTGAGCCCCCCCAGGAGACAACACAGCACAAACCTAGAAGAGACTTTGCTCCTGAGGGAGATTATTTTCCTGTCCACGTTAGCTGGGACCAGTCTTGCTCCTCCCAGAGGTCTCTGCCAGCCCTGTAACCCTCCATCCCCAGATCCCCAAGCAAGGTTTGAACCCCTCATTGCTACGAATCACCTCCAGAGAAGCACCAAGCCCTTCTCTAGGCAGCAGTCACAGCCAGCTAAACCCCTGCTTCTCTTGGAGAAAGTTTGGGATTATGGAGCTGTGCTTTGCTGGATGCCGGCTCCAGAGGATAACATCCCTGCATAAACCCACTCAGCCTAAAAGCCACTCTTTATATTCCTCCCCAAACTACTTCATTACTTGTCCAGTGGCTGGGATGCAAATTAACTTGGGAGGCACTGAAAAAGAGCCCAGCAGCCTCCGGGAGTTCTCCCATGGAGTGACCTCATGGAATGTAAGGGGCTGGATGGGCTCTGCATCCCAGACTGCACTGGCAGGGGAGGGCACAGCCAGGATGGATTTATCTGTGGCACGGAATTGTGTCTTTTCTCTGGGTGAGCTGTCTCCTTACTGGAGGTCCTTATAACCTCCTTCAGGGTTAGAGGATGGGATAGGGCAAGAGGAAGTGGCCTCAAGTTGCACCAGGGGAGGTTTAGGTTGGATATTAGGGAAAGTTTCTTCACCGAAAGGGTTGTCAAGGCCTGGAACGTGCTGCCCAGGGCAGTGGTGGAATCACCATCCCTGGAGGGATTTAAAAGTCATATAGATGTGACACTTGGGAACATGACTTAGTGGAGGACCTGGCAGTGCTGGGGAATGGTTGGATTGGATGATCTTAGAGGCTTTTTCAACCTTAAAGATCATATAATGGGAGATTTCTGTTCCTGTGTCCACTTCTGATGACAGGGAAGACACAGGTACCTGCCTAGGGATAAGTTGTTTCATCTTGTTCAGCCTCTTTTTGGAGGTATTTCTGTCCCCAGTGATTGCAGGAAAAGCCAAATTAACCCAGTCAGCCTCAACACACAACATTTGGGGGTTAGGGGTGATGGACCCCCATAAGGACATCTGCCCAAGGTGAGAGGGGTTGTCTGCAGCCCAGGACACCCCTGATTTGCCAGTACCCAGTTCCTGTGCCATCCTCCCCCTCTGGTGTGAAAAACATCTGATAAATTAAACAATTTTACTGCTGTTCCATGATGATATTACGATAATAATAAATTAAATGTGAGCAGATTTTTATGATCTACATAAAAAATAGCAATAGATTCAGCCTGGGCTGAACACCAAGAACTTGGCTCTTGCTCTCAGCTGCATTACAACCTGAGTAAAAAACCTGAGAGTTTAGTTGCTCAAGTTGAATTAAACTAGAAATTTCTTCCCAGAGGATGGGTTTAGTCTATTGAACTCCAAACCTCAGCTCTGCTGGTAGCTCAGACCTATGGGGCACGAATAAAATGAATTGGATATTTGGTGTTTGGCTCTGGTACCATGAAATAGGCTCCTGTGGTGGTTCTTCTGCACAAACACAGGGGTGTCCAGGGCTGGGTGATGACAAACCAGACGTGGCTTGAATTTCTCAGGCCAGCCCCTTCTGCAGACATTACCCTTGAGGACCTGTAAGCAGGCTGAACTAAAACTATATATTTCCTCTCTCCTCCTCCACGCCAGCCTTCTTTATGAAATGCATCAGCTTGGAGATCCTTGGATAATAATGGAGCCAGACAGTGTGCAATCCAAGCATTCCCTCTATCATATGGGCATTTAAGTGCCTTTGAAAAGCAGCGGGGCTCAGGTAACGCATGAGGCAACAGTGAAATAAGTGCTTTTGCCCTTCACAGCACTCAGGCACAATCTCTGCTTATCACCCAGCCACGCTTCCCTGTCCCTGCCATCGGCGAGCTTCAAGCCGCTATTTTATATTCTTCCTTGCCTCTTAAGGCTCCTGAGCCTATATATATATATATATATATATATATATAAAATAAAGTATAGAAACAGGTCCTGGGAAAGAAGTGCTTTGACCTCTGGCTGTGCTGGGCTGTTCAGGGGGTGGCAGGTTGTGCTCCTGCCCGAGTGCTGTGTTCAACCTGCTCCTCCTCGCACGGGCGCCCGTCGGGATCCCCGTGGCCAAGGCTGGTCACAGCGACCCAGTGCTCTTCCAGCCCCTCCATCTGCTCCCCTTTCCCTCCTCCAGCAGCTCCTCTCTCCGGCAGCCCAGCACAGGGATGGGAAGCCCTCCTCTCCCCCACGCAGGCAGCCGAGCGGAAAGCCCTTGGCTTTGGCTGGGAAGCCACGCTCCAGGCGCAGGTGGAGAGCAGAGACACCGCTGAGCCCGTGGCCTTCCCCCTTCCCACCCCGCTCCTGGCAAGGTACAAAGTCCCGGGATGCCTCCTCCGCCTCCATGGAAGTTCCCACTTTCCCTCTCGCCCCACCACGTGCCAGGGAGGGAGGGAGGGAAGGGAGAGGTCCTCGGGGTGCCGGAAAACAGCGCTCGCCTCCAAAAAGATGATCTAAAAACAATTAAGCACAGATGAGGTAATTTTCTCTCTCAAGATCCTTAATCCTTGTTTCATTCCCGCTCAGATGGCAAGGACTTCTCCTCCAGGAAAATGAAAAACTGCTGTGAGCCAGCACAAGGAGGAGCTGATACTGCTCTGGGTACTGCTCCCTCTCTCTGCCGTTTCTTTCCCAGTAAGTCCAGAGCCTCAAGCCTCAGGGCTTCTCCTCTGGGAGATGGAACACGGCTAACTCACCACTGCTGCATCATCCCAGGGGCAGGCTGGGATGGTTGGCAGACAGATGCAGCTCCTCACGCTGCACCAGACCTCTGCCCCCTGCTGCCATGAGGGAAACTCCAAATGACCACAAATTTGGGCATTTTAAGAGTTAAATGCACTGCCAAAAGGCAAGAGCTGCCTGTCTACATCCTCCCTACCTGTCCCAACCTGCCTGTTCCTGCCTTTTCCCCACTCTCCCAGCTCAGTGACATGTGGTGGGTGCAAACGGTAGTGCTGCCCTTTCCAAATCCATCAATATCTCCCACAGCCAAAACTTCTTGGCTTTGTTATCCACCTTCTTTTACCAAGTTGATCCATTAGGGACTGGCTGCTCTCCCCCAAACCATCACCCCCACAGCCTGAAGGGCTGAGGTTGCCCAGCCAAAGGGTCCCACGGGTGCAGCCAACAGCCCTGGCTGCAGGGACACCACTCACATTGGAAGAGGGAAAGCAGTGCCATAAGGATTCTGCCACCTCAGGTGACACGAGCACAAAGATGAGCAGGGATGAAAACGCCAGCAAAGCCCTTGCTGGGGACGAAACAGCCTCACCATCAAATATCTGGAATAAATAAGCAACAGGGTGCTGAACATGAGAGCCCTGACCACTGATCCCACCCATCCCTCATCCAGCCCCCGGTACCTCCCTGCACCGCCAGCACAGACACAGATGGCACATGCCAGCAGTGACATGCCCTTCTGAATTCCTCTCCTTGCTTTCATGAGTTTGCACACAGCAAATGACGGGAGGGGAGGTAGGCTGGCAGTGGGGGGAAGGAGGTTTTTAATTACTGAAGTGTAGTAATTGGCACACAACACTTTTTTTTTTTTGTTGCCTCTTATGCAGATTGCTGGTGTTCCAGAGGGCTGGGCTGGAGAGCACAGATTGTCTCAACCCAGCAGGACACACAAGAAATGAATAATGTTAATTAGAACTGAAAAGAGCTCAGCAAAATTACCAACCTGATTGCTGCTTTCGTTGCAATTATCAGGGTACAAGCTCCATCACAGGGAGGCAAGGACGGGGCTAAGCCTGGCTCACCTCGGCCAACGTGGTGGCCCAATCTGGGCTGTGACCAAGCTGGCCCTCCCTGACCTCACTTCTCCTTCCACCACCACCTCTAGGGTTTCTAGAGAAACCCTAGAGAAACCACCTTCCCAAATCCAAGTCACTTGGTGGAGTTTCACAGCGACACCGACCCACCATGGAATTCTTTAGGTTGGAAAAGACCTTTAAGACCACTGAGTCCTAATGTCAACCCAGCCCTGCCAAACCCACCCCTAAACCACGTCCTCAAGTGCCACATCTACCATCGAGCTACATCAAGCTACTATCCCTAGATGTCTTCTCTTTTTCTTCCCTCTCTAACTCAGCAATTCCCAGACAGCTCTGGATTCTGAATCAACCTCTTCCACACCAGCAGTGTTATGTCTCTGCTAAACCAAGCTGGAAGTCAGGAATAAGCTTGGGGTTTAGATTAAAACTGTGTGCAAATCCTCCCACTGAGGCTGGGCAAGGAGACAAGGTGCTCTGGCCCTGCCTTTTCTCCAGCATCCTGTGCCCCAGGCATCACCTCCCAGCCTCTGCACCACCAGCTGAGCTATAAATGATCGACTAAACCAGCCACTGCTGGAGGCAGGAGCTCCACACCTCAGATTTATTTCTGTGATTATCACATTTTATTGTTATTTATTAGGATTAATTAAAGGCCAGGCTCAGAACAACTCAATCCCAGTCAGGCACAGTCTCCTCACTCTCACAGACTTTCCCCTGATGTTTAGAATAGAATTTTCACCATCAATCTCTGAGCAAAGGGAAAGGTGGGGTCGAACTGTGCCCTGTTCCTTGGGATAGGCGCTGCCCATGATCCCATAAGGTCGGGATGGACAGCCTGAGGAGTGGATATCACGTAGAACATGCTCTGGAAGTTTTTTTTTTTGCTTCTAAATATTAAGCCAGACCTTTCATTGTCACAACCCGGCCTGGTTTCCCTCTGTTTGCTGGATTAAGTCACGCACCAGCAATTTCTACCAGTCCAGCCCTTCTTCAGCAGGATTTACAGCATCTGCTCCCTTTCCGTGCTCCCCCGGCTGTGTTCGCTCGCACACACTCACTGCAGCACCGTCTGCTCACACACACCCCGACACCACTGTTGGACTGAAGTGCTCTGGAGCTTTGGCCTGCTGAAAGCCCCAGTGGTCACCCAGGGGTTGGAGGCTCAGCCCTGCCAGCGGCTGCACAGCTGTGGTTGGGTTCTTGGCATTCCCATCCCCACCTGCACCCCAGGACCACCCCAGTCATCCCTGCCCTCCCTGCGGGATCAGCCGAAGGGCATCCCTTGAGCTCACACTGATGTGACACCACCAAAAATACAGCCCGAGGGGTTTTTCACAGCACAGGGTGGCTCACAGGGCTGAAAAACCTCTTCCCTGCACGGGGAGCCTGGTGCCTGCCAGGCAGGAGCTGATTCAATGATTAACTCGGCAGCGGGGTCCGGCGGGAAAGGGGGGTCCCTGCTGGGGCTGGCGCCTTCCTCTTGTCCCCCCTGCAGCATCTCCAAAGGCTGCGGGGTGAGGAGGTGCCCTCAGATCAGCTGCCACCCCAGTGCCTCTTCAAAATCACGCTGAGCTGGTCAAAAGCAGTGCTCAGAAGTGAAAAATAAAACCCCTTTGTGCTTCCCCCTCTTCCCTGCCTGGACAGTTTCATGTCGGTTGTGGAGGAGGGAGTCGGGGCTCCGGACTGGGAGGTCCTGCCTTTCCCACCTGCAAGTCCCTGCCCTTCAGTCCTGCCCTCTGCAAGGCTTTGAAGATATCTGGCACCTCCCTGCCAGGGAGTGTGAGTTAACTCATGTTTATAAAGTACCTGATCTCCTCAATTGAAAGTTTATACATGCAAATGATTCACACTAATTACATTAATAATAATACTGGGCTCGAAAAGATCCGCCTTGGTTCACTGCCCGGGATTCGCAGAGCTGCAAACAACTCCCAGAGCGCTGCCTTAGACACGGTTGTTGGCAAATGCCAAGGAAACAGGAGGAAACCGGACTGGGAAGGAAGGAAGAGCGGCAAAAAGAGCTGGAGCTCCTGCTGACCGAACAGCCACGGATCCCGCGAGCCCCTCCGTGTGCACCCTGACGATCCCGGGAGACTCCTGTGCCGGCCCCGAGGGCTGGTGCAGAGCAGGCAGGTCGTGATGCAGCAGGCAGGGATGGCTTGTCTGGAAAAGTCTTTATCTCTCTGCAATGCAGCAGTGCACCAGCACCTTTCCAAGTCCCGTGCTCGGCTCATCCAGCCTTTCTATTTATCCTCCCATTGTCTCTGCTAACAACAGGGCTCTGCACATCTATAGCATCTTCCATCTCGGCATCTCGGAGCGTGCCACACAACATCAATGAGGGCAGCGGCTCCCAGACCGCACAGCGAGGAACAGTGTCCCTCATCCCAGCTCCCACCCCTGTGACCGACCCCGTGGGGCATCACTGGAGCGTGCTCCTGGCACATCTGCTTGGGTGCCCTCCAAAAGTGCCAAAGGCACCGGGGAACGGGGGTGATGCCAGCGCCAAAATGCCCGTGGGCAGCTGTGCGGGGACATGGATGGTTTGCTAATGACATGGACCCTGCCGGGGAGCTCCCGCAGCACCAGGATCCTGCACTGGGCTGTGGGACACTTATTCCTCAGGGTTCTCTCCTTTTTCGTGTTCCCAAAGCCCATGTAATGCTCAGGGGGCTCCTGGAAACCAGCAGGTAAACAGACCCGGGTGAAAGCCACCCCTTCCCTGGCAGTCTTCCAGGGTTGCTTACAGAAAGATCCTCACTCCTGCTGGGAGGGCACCAGCCCAGCCCCGGGCCAGGCTCTGGCAGCTTCAAAGACAGGCGTGGAAAATGCCACGAGGAGAAAATAACTCTGTAATGATGTCATCCTCTCCCCGCGAGTGTTACAGAGCAGTTTAAACCCCGGAAAACAAGGTCTCCTCATCTGAAGGGACGCGGAGAAGTCGTCTCCTCTCTCTGCCTCCAAAAGACTGTGGGTCCCTCTCCTCGCTAGGAACTTTTCTCTAGAGAAATGCTCCTACAAGCCCCGGGTTGAGCCACTCGAGCCACCCCAGCTCCCCACCCTTCAGCCCCTCCGGCAGCTCCCGCTCTCCTCCCGGCTGCGCTCCCGGCAGTCACCGCCGATCCCCGGCGCTGAACTCGCTCCATTAAGAGCCGTGCCCCCGGAATAAATCCTGGTTCTGCTTTGCCAAGTGACACTAATGGCCCCGGGATAAAGCGATGCCATCCACCCCGACGGGCGGCAGAGGAGCGCCTTTAACTGCGCGCACAGGCGAGGGACTGCTGAGCTCAACTGCACTGCAAATGTATTCCAAAGGAAGCGATGCACTCAACTTATCACAAGTGGGAAATTATCACTGGAGTGGCTTTTCCTTAGAAGTCGAGGCACAAAACAGGAACGGTGAGGGGTGAGTGCTCTCTGCCAGGGCTGTGCAGGGAGAAGGAGGAGGGAGCTGGAGGCAACTCGAGGGTCTGAGAGGAGGAGCAGGGGACAAGCGGGAGAGAGAAGTGCTGCAAACAGAGGGTTGAAGGGCACTGATGGGGACAACACAGGGAGACTAACCCAGGAAAGGCAGAAGATTGGGAATCAGGTTTTGAAGGCGCTGGCAGAGTCACCCAGGACACTGTGAAGCAGGGCTGCAGTGGGGGAGCTTGCACTGGTACGGCTTCTCCTGACCAGCTGGGTCTACACAGAATCTTCCCTTTGGATGGGAAGGGACCTCAAAGCTCCTCTTGTTTCACCCCCTGCCATGGGCAGGGACACCTCCCACTAGACCAGGTTACTCCAAGCCCTGTCCAACCTGTCCTTGAACACTTCCAGGGGTGGGACAGCCACAACCTCATGTAGCAAACACATGTGCTGCTATACTACCTATATATACCATAGCCATACATATCTATCCATATATTCTCTAGCTATATATTGTCTAGCTATCTATACTATATCTATATATACTATACCACCTCTATAATTCCAGCCTGGGAATAGTTGCAGGTTACCACATCCCCTTCCTACACCAGCTCTCCCTGACTCTCCTAATTGCAGTTACCCCACGATGCCCAAGCTCATCGTGCTGGCAGATGGGGAGAGACAGACAGAAAGAGGACAACCAACAAAGCCTGAAAACTAAAACAGAGAGGTGGTCCCAGCAACACGAGGCTGCATGGGAGGAGCAGGGCAGCCCAAACCTTTGGAGATGAATTCCAAAGCCTTGCAGTGCCATGCTGGGTCACAGGATGATGGGGTGAGGACCTTCCCCTTTGGCAGAAGACCAAGAAGGAGAAGGTAGACTGTGCCTCTTGCTCCCTCTTTCTCCTCACAGACACCAGCTCCCTATCAAGAACCTGCACAGCTTCTTACAGACACTCAAAATCACAGAGCCAGAACTTCCCCCACCACAGAACCAGGAGGTTGTTTGCCACATGCACAAAGTTCAGGTGCTCATCTCATGACTCCCATCAGGATGGGATGGGGACTTCTCCCTGGGGCTGGAGAAGCACTGGCACAGCAAGGAAAGTGGAGAACAGGGAAGGGAAGGGACCTGAGGGATATCAAGGAAGGAAACACGATGGAGCCAAAAGCACTGGGACCTTCTCCAACCATGCCATGGCACCAACACCCTCTCCTCATTTATAAACTGGCACTAATGAGACCAGAAACAAAAGAGCGAGGGAGGGAAAGGACCCTTCCCAATAAAGACCCCCCTTTCCTCCCTTCTACCCTTGAGGACATCATCCTTAAAATATATTTCATTTCACAGCTGCATTATGGTACCACAAAATCCTGCGAATCCAATTTAAGAACAGATTACCTCCTCACTTACTTCATTTGAAGCAATTACATGTTAATTTTCATTGAGACCAGCCTAATGCATACCAATCTGATGCTGCAATCTCATTTGAATACTTGAGGGAACGCTAGTTGGGCTCCAGGCTCTGGAGGCTCATATTTAAAGGGCCACTTCACATTTCCTTTCCCTTTTCCCCTGGTTATTTACGCTCTTGTCACACTTGTGGCGCTCCCTCCCTCCCTTCTGGGTGTTCCCAACATCTGGTGCCACTCGTGAGACCAACTGAAAATGTCAAATAAGTTTTGCAGCAAAAACCTGTGGCGTGATGATGCGTCCATCACCAGCCCAGTCCCCGAGGCAGGACCTTCCCCAGGCCAAAATTCCATATCAACCACGTATTTCTCCATCAGTAAATAACCTTCCGGCGCCAGAGTCGCTGGAAAACACGTGTTGCTCCTGCACGTGTCTCTGCAAAGTGACTCCTCCTCCTCCTCCCAGGCCAAGAACAGCCTCCACCACGTTTCTAGCTGATGGTTATCTTCAGCTCCCTCACGCTCACTCCAAGTCTTGTATCTATCCAGGCCTGTGGTATCGATTGGTGTCTCGGACACCAAGCTGTGAGTAATTAATAATGCCAGGAGAGTGTGGATTCAGCTCCGGGTTGAGCCGTGGAGGCACGTGGCCCCCTCTCGCTGCACACATTCTGGTGATAAGCATTCATGTTGGAGGCTGCACCTTAATTAGATTTTTCAGATTGCAAAGGGCCCTGAGACACTTGTGCAGACACCATATAAATGTATATTGCATTGTACTGTAATTAATCCAAGGTGACGGAGCAGGAGCGAGGGATTCACGGAGAGACAACCAAAACTTCAGCTCAAACCCACCCTGTGGCCCAAACAGCTGCAAATCAAGAAATCTCCCTCTTCATTCCACCCACCAAGTGCTGGACGACCAGAGACATGCTGGACAACGGGAACATCCCAGAAGCCAAAGGTTTCCTGGTGCCTCCTCCCCAGGCAAGGCTCCCCACCATCAGGTGGACACCTTTCCCTTCACACGAGCAGTTTAACAGCCAGAAAGACAACAAAAAGCAGTGCAGACAAGCAGAGATTAATTGCAGCTCCTCCTCCCCAGAATAAAGGATCGATTGTGTCAGGCAGGTGTCTGTGCTGTCGCTGGGAGCACTCGGGTGCCACAGCCGTGGGCTCCAGACGTTGGTATCCCACACTGGACAGCCAGGATGTCCAGGAGCACTGAGGGAAGTGGTGGGATGAGACAGGGGAAAATCTTTGGGAAAGGAGTTTGCACTGAGGATAACTCAGGAAAGGTGCAGGAGGAGATGAAGTGACAGAGGAAAAATTATTGTCTGAAACACCACCCAACCTCCCAAAGCCTCCTGTGCCCATGAAAATCACCTGCCTAGAGTTGGGGGGGGAGCTTTTGCTCACTAGGAGCTGTGGGAGCTTTATTCTGGCTGTTATGATCTTCCCTAGAAAACAGAGACACACAGTGCGAGCTTGGATAGCGCCGAGCTGGTCCCTGTGCCCACAGATATTTTGCTCTGCTGACCTTGAATACACACAAACCTGGAAGTGAGCTTGGTTTGCACCCCACTGCCTCACCCTGACACTGCTCCCTTTGTCCTGGGGCAGCCAAGAGGTTTCACAGGCATTTGGAAACTTCTTTAATTTCAATTAATGCAATAAAACTGCTGCTGCTCGAGTCCAGCAGCCTCTGCCTGCAGGAAACAACCACTGGCACACTGGACCCTTTAAGTGCAGTCACTGGGCTGGATGAGACTCCCAGGGAACATCCCGGCTGCTCCAAGCCCCAAAGTAGCTTGTTCAGCAGGTCCCAGTGGAGGGTGAGATCTCCACGTCCCTCCACCTCCCCATGGACATGATGGTTCAGCCTCAACTGTGCCCAGGGGGAAAAAAGCCCTTTGGGAAGGAAGGGAGCTGGTCTGGGGACCTGCTCTGCCAGGGCTCCCGTGGAATGGCTTGGAATGGAACGAGGATGGAATGAGTCCCAGGGCCCCTCGGGGTATGGTGAGAAACCAAACAATCAGGATTCAGGGGAGGAAAGGCAGTTACCTGGGTAACAGTGTGCTGCTAACACATCTGCCACCCCGCAGGACTGCCCGGCTGCTTCCCGGCTGCCGGAGTGAACCCCCAGCCCAGGCTGCAGCTCCACGGGGACAAACACATGGGGGGTTTATCCACTGCATTCCCAGAGGTTACCCCACACCTGAGCCCTGCCCTGCTGCAAGCCCCAAACACGGGCAGCTCTTGGCAGAGTCAGCAGCTCTTGCTGTCCATCCCCACAGCCCGAGTGACAGTGGCCACCACCGAGGCACAGAAGGAGGTGACATCCCACAGCTCTGCTCTCCTGCCCCGAGTACCATCCCTTCCTAGTGGACTAGCCATGCTTTGTCCTGCTCCATCTCCCACCACACCCAAGAGATCCTCTGTGGCGAGCAGGGAAGGAGATGCCTCTGGTGGCAGACACAGATGCCAAGGTGACCCAAGGACACAGTGGATGCTGGTGACACCAGAACCCAACCACTGGCTCATCCTCTTGTCCCAAGTCCATCCCCACCCCTCTGTGGGTACACAGGGAGTGCAGCTCCCCAGCCAGCTGCCTCCTGATTGGGCAGGTAGAGCAGCACCAGCACTCCAGCTAAAACAACACGGCTGTGCTGGCTTGGGGACAGGCTTTCAAACCACCAGAAGGGACTTTGCCTGTTTCCTACTGATCCAACTCAATCCCTCTGCAAGCCTTTGAAAATGTGTCCTTTATAGTTTCACATTTTGATGTCACATCTGTAAGAATATATGGTGGGGCTTTTTTTCTTCTCCTCACCCTCTTCTTTTTAAGAAGAGATATCACACTTTGAACTCTAATTTTTATTTATTTTCTTTTCCTAGAAAAGGGCTGATTTCCCACTGAGCATGGATGGAGAAAGAGAAAAGGGGGTGGGGAGGAAGCCTTCAAAAAGTGCCCAGATTTAATTTTTTATCAGAGGAACAGAAAGAGAAATTTGTTGATGATCAAACAGATTCAAGTACCTTAAAAGAAAGCGACTGCCAACAAACGGAAACTAGTTAAGGAATTACATGAAAGACAAGGGAGACGCTTGAGAAGCAGAAAAGATGCTGTAACCATGTGGAAAGCCAAACCCATCAGTCCCAAACCACTGGAGCAGCGAGAAGCAGGAGGTGAAGTGTTTGCTCTGCACGAGCAGCAGATGACGGGAGAGCTGGAGGTTTGCAGAGGTGCTGAGCCGGCTCGGAACAGGCGGCTGCTGGAGGGAGCCCAGTGCCTCTGAACCAGCACCCTGACAGCTTCTTCCCTGCTTCCCTCCCTGCATAGCTAAAACAAGCGTAGGCAGCCAAATAAAGGGCTGCATCACTTTGAAAAACTGCACCCCGGGGGCTCTGTATTTTCCTTTCCCTCCTCGGCACCTTCCAGCTCGAGTGCTCTCGGTTTATAAATCCAAAGAGAGTGGGATTGTTTGGGTTGGGTTTTTTTTTCCTCCTCTTCTTTGGTTTTGATCCACTGGCAGCACTTTGCAACTCAGGTTGGGAACTTAAAAGCTGGCAGAGCCCTTGGCTGGGAAATGGGAAGTGGACAGAGTGATTTAGGGAGGGAAAAAGCAAGGATAAGAGAAGGAGGAGGGGGTGAGACCAGGGCAGCACCAATAGCCTGCAGCAGAGGCAGAGGTGGACAGGACTTGAGAGATGGAGCCAAATCCATCCTCAACTCTAACCTGCCTTCCCCTTTGCCGAAGCCTTTAAGAGGCCAGATCCTATTGCTTCCCGAACTGTGACCCGCCCGGCTTAGCTTGGAAATCTTTTAAATAGGAAAACAGAGCCAGCGTTTGCTTTCCTGCGGAGTCATGGTGAGCAAAGCCCAGGGGTTGCATTAGATTAGCAGGCAGCTCCTCCCAAGACAAGGAAACTTTGATCATTTCATATGTATGTGCCGTGTCAGAGCACAGGTCTCCAAACCCCAGTAAATGTTTTATTAGGGCAGCTCTGGCTTTTATACCCAAGCCTTGCTCCTTTTGGACTCTGGGGATCTTGTTGTGATTGGAAAGGCACTGCTCATCACCTCCCTCTCTCCCAGGAAGGGCCGTGCCGCTCCTGCCTTGCTTTTCCCTCACATCTCACTTGAAGTGCATTGGAGCCCAGCAGGAGCATCCCAAAAAGACACCCTGCCTTCCTCAAAGCATCTTCTTGCATCCTGCAGGGAGCCTCAGCAGGTGGACTCTGACATAACACGGATCATGGTGAGAGCAAGGCTCTGCTCCTCCTCCTCCATCACCACCCCAGGGACTCAGGGACAGTGGGGGACCTGCCAGTGCTGGGTTAATCCTTGGACCCAATGATTTGAACCCTTAGACTTCTTTTCCAACCTTTACGATTCCATGATCCTATGGAAGTGGCCACCCTGACTGCCTGGAGCTTCCAACCCCTCTAGGACAGGACAGAACCAACTACCCCCACCAGGCAGGATCAGAAATCTCCTCTCTGGAGAGAATTATTACTGCAGTATTGCAGACCCAACCCCAACCTCCCCCGAGCACAGAAGCAGCAGCAGAACATCTCAGTGTTTTCAGAAGCACCCACTAATTCTATTTTTTTTTATTTGCACATGACTCACAACGGCTCAAACTTGGAAATTAACTATTCCCAAAGCGATTATTTGTTGTTGAAAATGTCAGCTTTGATGGGAATTTAAAAAAAAAACAAACCACACTAAACAGCATCGTTTCCCCTCCGTGCTGCCACACTCAATTCAAAATGGATATAACTCTGCTCAGCACTGAATTTCCAGCTTTCCAAGAGCCAGGATTCAGATTAGGAACCAGCGCATGAGGAGAGAACAGGGCAGATCCAATCTGGCTTTACAAGGACTTCTCTTCAAAGGACACTGGGCCAGGATCATAAACCTGAGTGCACAGCCCTACAAGAGACATTCTAGGGGAGAAATTACACCTCTTGAGGAATTAAAGCAGCTCCCATTTACTATATTTTTTTTCCCAATTCTAAAAAATATTTACATCCAAAATAGACGAGAAAAGCCTAGTGCCAAGAAAATAGGGGATTTTTATAGATCCCGTTTCTGCAAGAAATTACCAAGACAACAAGTCACTAAGTTCTGAGAAAGGATTTGACATTTTCCTGAATAAAAATAGCACCTGAAGTGGCATCACTTAGGATTTCACCTTATGGGCAAGTGCTGCCAAACCAACCAGAGAATAAGACCCTTCTCATGGGTGGCAAAAGTTGCCCGTGGGATCCCACCAGGGGCACTTCATTGTCTCCACTTCTCTGCAGGATTTCACACTAATTTCTGCAGGAGTCTCTTGGTCCTGTCTCTGTAAAGTTTCACTGGAATTTATTTGCCATGAAGGAATTACAAGAACCAGGAATTGTCTCGTTCCAAGTCGCACACACATCATCAGCTCAGAGCGGAACCACAATGACCCCCGTGGTGCCATCCGGCACGGAGAGGAGTTTTAGGGGATTTCTGGATTAAGCAGAAAGCCAGGCTTTTTTTTTTCCCAGGTGCAGCCACTTGTGTTGTGAGATTTGCCTATAAAAACACACTCCAAAAATCCAACCCACTGGGATACTGGTGCTGAATGCAGGAGCGAGAGGGATGGGGGTGGATAAGTACCTGGTGGGAAGGGACCACCTGGTCCAGGCAAGGATGCATCTCCCAGGGACACATCCCCTGGCACTTCTACCTCTTCGCTTTTTCTCTTAAAAGCACAAAACCCACCCAAACCCCCCATCAGAGACGTGCACACGGTATCACACCATGGAAAAAGGAGACCGGAGGCCAAGAAATAGAGGGGAAAGCTTGGGCATGGAATGACTGAATGAGGACACTGGGATTTTGGATAAGCATTATGACCATGACAGCTTTCTGCATTTTCTACCTCCAGCAGCAGAAAGCCCTGGGGTGCGTGGAGAAAGGCAGATGATGAGGTGTTTTCAGCACCACAACCACCTTGCGGGAACGCTGCCACCGGCGGCATCCCATCGGATGGGATCCGAGCCCTGCCACGAACACGCATCCATCTCCCGGAGCTGACAGCAGGATGCAGCCCAGCTGCACCTCTCCTCTCTGGGAAAGATCCCATCTCCACCAGCCACATCCTCTCTTCCCCACGACTGCTGATTAACACCCGGCCCGTTCGGTGCCCAACCACCCCCCGCCAAGTCCCAGGCGTTGACCCAAGGCTGCCTCCCACGCCTTGGGATGCTCCGGGAGGCAGATGGACAGCGAGGAGGAGGAGGAGGAGGAGGAGGAGAAGGAGCAGCACAATGCTGACAGTGCTGGAGAACTGGGAAAGGGAAGGGATGAGCCTCCTGCCAGAGGCTTTGAGCATCGCTCTCCGCAGCTCCTCCGGCGAGGCCGAGCTGTCCCCACACCCCGCGCTGCCTCAGCCCTGCCAACACCAAGCTTGACCCTATTTATCCAGATGGCCCAAATC
Source organism: Pipra filicauda (assembly GCF_003945595.2). Lineage (NCBI taxonomy): Eukaryota > Metazoa > Chordata > Aves > Passeriformes > Pipridae > Pipra > Pipra filicauda. Next base: position 266,993 of record NW_024104464.1, read on the forward strand.
TTCTGAGCTCTGAGGCCCCTGCAGTTTTCCAGGAAAATGCCCAGCGGTGTCATTACATCCAAACCCTCCTCCTTCACCGAGCCCTGCAAATCCGCTCCTTCTTCCCTGCGCATTCAAAAATCAGAGGGGGAAAAAAGGGGAGGCCAGCAGGGAAAGGTGGGGATTTCATCTATCCAGGGGCTTTATTTCTTCCCCTGTTTTAAAACCTAGAATATGAATGTGTTTATTTTTAAACCAAAATTCAAACTAATTATTAGCAGGAGTCTTTCAAGTCAAATGTAGGTCATGCAAAGTGATGGGGGATAATAGCAATTGTTTCAGCTTCAGGAAGCACATAAGTAATGGAGACTCCCTAGTTGTCCAGCTTGGTTAAGCACTTTTAACACAAAATTGGGCATCTTTTTGACTTTTATCCACTGCCTTCAGCCCGGCCACCCTCTTCTCTGGCACCCAAGGAGCCCTGGACCAGAGTCACGGGGTCCCAGCTCCAGCATCCAGCAAGGGTTTTGCAAAGGGCTCCCTGCAGAGGGCTGAAACACACCCCACAGAGGACGAGCTGGACCTGATAAGTGCAATATTTAACAATAATAATTAAAAAAGAAAAGACAAGAATCATGGAGACTCCAAAACAACAGGGCTGTACATTTTATGCTACTCCTCAAAACAAAGTTGGAAGAAGGGTGGTGAGAGCTCCCTCTTCCTGCCCCTCAGCCACCAGAACCGACTTAACTCATTGCACAAATGAACCGATCTTTGTGCCCATTTCTGCTTTAAGAGAAGCCTCGAAAATAAGAAAATCTTGGGATGTCAAGAGCTGTGAATCCTCAGCAGCTTTTCCCCGGTGCCAGGTGCTTGTGGGAAGCAAATATCAAAGCCAAAGCCCGGGAAAGCGAAACGTGGAGTTTACACCTAAGAAAATGTTTGGCAGCAAGAAAATCTCTGTGCTGCACCTGGTTGGAAGGAGCAGGATCAGGAGGGAACTTCTCCAAAGTGCCTGAGACAGCGCAGAGCAAACTTAACCTACTTGCAGGCAGCTCCGATCAAGGCGAAACTCGAAGATTGCCAATTAAAAACACGGAATGATTTCGAACAACAAAGAAATCCGTGGACATTGTTTGATCGCGCACATTCTGCACGAGAAGAAAGAAATGACACACAACAAAAAAGAGGCTAAAAATAGGCTGGATGCTGTGAGCCAGATCCTCAGCCCGGGGAAGGCACCGGCTTCGGGGAGTTATGCAGCTTTACTCATGCAGCCGTCATTGTTGCTGAGTTCTGATCTCTATTCAAACTTGCAAAACCTTTTCTTTTCCTGCAAAAATACAAGAATCTCCCCCCCGCCCTCCCCATCTTGGAGCTCATCTCTCCTAAAGCAGCTCACATGATGATGATCAAAAATAAGCCCTCCAAGCCTAAGCTCACTAACATTCATTTCTCTCCTGCTAATGCTGGACTTCTTACTGTTAATCCTTAAATATATCCTTAAATAAGAATGACAGTACCTGAAGCACCTAACAACCCCCTATCATAAACAGAGACAGCCTCTGCATTCCTAATTTAGTTTGCCACAGAAGAGCTGACACTAATCCCAGATCCTGAGTCCCGGATATCTCCAACGCAAATGCCATCGCCTTGCTCACCTTGACATTACAAAGCAGCCTGAACTTTCCTTGTCCTGCTCAACTTTCAGCTGTTTGTTTGTTTTTCCCCTTGTTTTGCACAAAAGCTGACCTGTGTCAAACTCAACCTCTGGGGCTGGGGATTAAGGAAAAGTGTCGCCTTCACCCTGTGCAGCTCATTGCTGAAAGAACAGCAGCTACGAGTGATGCCAGGGATGAATCCCTGTGCACCAGACAGCAACCTGTTTGTGAAACACAATGTCCTGGGCCCAAATCTCTTAGCAAGAGCTCACAGTGTGGTGGGTGAAAAGCAGGGGGGAAATGGAGACAACCACGCTGGCTCATCTTGGCTACTGCACCAAAAATCACCCCTTTTGGAAATTTCTGTGTCTAAGGCTCCAGTTTTCAAGTGGCTCCAGATCAGCACTGAGAATCAGGTACAGAATCATAGAAACCCCAAATGGTTTGGGTTGGAAGGGACCTTAAAGCTCATCCAGTTCCAACCCCCTGCCAAGGGCAGGGACACCTTCCCCTGGACCAGGTTGGTCCAAGCCCCATCCAAACACTTCCAGGGATGAGGCAGCCACAGATTTTCTGGACAACCTCTGCCAGTGCCTCCTAACTGTGGGTAAATGGATTTGCTCCCAAAATACCAGGAACCTGGGGAAGTGTGTGCACTCAGGATGCAGGACAAGAGCTCTTTACATTTTGCAGGGGCTCCAGAAATAAAGGAGAAGAAGGTTTTACAAATCAGAGCTCCCTTGTCATTCCTCAGTGGATTTTTGTATTTCTAACCAAAAAAAGGCCATCTGAAAACAAAAGGCTACCAGGAACCACAGCAGGAACCAAACCCAGTGACTCCATGCAATCTTTAACAAGGAAAGCAGAGAGAAGGGGGTATTTTAGCAAATTGCAGCAAGGAATTAACTCCACCCCAAGTTTTGAGGCTCACAGGACAATTACCTCCATCAGGGTGAGGGTGGACATGCTGCAGCTGCAAACCAGCCACGAGCCAGGGACAAGAAATGCCACCAGAGCAGCGAGAAGAAGCATCAAGTGCCAGCAATAAGCCAGGCACAAGCCCCTAAATTTTATTGCAGGCCTCTGTGGACCTGGCCAGCTCCAAGCTGGAGAAGAGAAGGTGCCAAAGCCCATCATCCTGTCACAGCCATCAGCTGTGGCCCCGCGCCACGGCCGGGGACGGGCAGTGTCCCTCCACAAAGCATCTGCTGCGCTCAGAATAACGAGCCTGAGCAAGGGCTTTGCTCCTGCTTTCTGCAGATTTGCATTGCATGAGCTCTGGGCATCCCAGAGCTGAGTGGAGGGATGGGGCTTTGCCGGCCAAATCGGCCCTGCTGTGCTTTAATGCACTGACCCACACTCTGCTGGGTTGGGTTTGGGGAGCCTGACACCCCGACATCCATGTGCTGGTGAGCACCCCAGATCCATGCTGGCCTCAAAGCTCTCCCCACTGACTCCTCACATGATGTGGATAACGTGAGCGTGTCTTGAATGGCAAAACAGGGCTTGGTGTTGCTTTGCCTCAAAGCCTTGTTTTGATTTTCATGCCGTGGCAAACCCGAAAGGATAACGCCTGCCTTGCTCCCAGGTAACTGGAGAGACTGGGAGTTATACAGTGCTTGCTGCAAAGCATTAAGTCCTCCAGCCCCAAAATGCTCAGATTTAGAGACAGACAGAGGCCCATGAGGCTTCCACCTCTGCAGGACACGACAATCACGCTCCAAAGGGCCAGTGCAGCTGCAGAGGAGAGACACAGGTTTGTGTCCAGGTTTGATTCCTATCACAGATAAGCAGCAACTGAAGGCTGGGAGCAGATTCAGCTTTCAGGCTTTTCCTCAGAGCTGGGATTTTGCTTTGGGCCCATCCTCAGCCAAGAGTGAAGTGGAACAAAATCACTACAAGAAAGCATTTGGCGTCTCCGTTTCTCTGGACAAGGTCTGGTTCCCCCTGTGCACACTCCGGTGGCTCAGGAAAACAAAATCCTGCTCCTCCTGTGAATCAGATCCCCCACACAAAAGGGAACTGGCAAAAGGCTCCAGCACTCACTGGCAATTTCTGCTGGAGGGAGGAGACTCAGATCTAAGTGTGTCTGTGCTGTATACAATTTGCATCCCACTTAAAGACTTAAGAGGGAATAAAGGGACTGGGCTGTGTTTGGCTTCTGCTGGACCTGCTTTCATCCTCGGATGGAGCACGAGGAGCTTTGTTCTACCCCATAACACATAAGGACATTTCCCAGCACTGCCAAACTTTGCAATATGACCAAGTATTCCATAACCTCTCTTATTTTCCTTTTAAGCCCCTGCTCTCTCCCATATGTGGTTGTACAAGAACCTCAGCTTTCATTAAGGAAAAATAAACCCTTGGCGCTCCTCACTCTTCCCCTTCAGAAAAAAAACCACCAGAAAACCCCAAATCAAACAAAAAAGACCCAACAAAGCAACAATGAAATGCTTCAGAAACCACCTCCACTCATCAGACACACAGTTTTAGAAGCAAGGCTCCGAATTTGGAACTCATGAGCTCTGCCCTGCTTACTCCACACTGCACAGGAGCCCCTAAGAACAACTCTCTGGCTCCTTCCTGTCTTTGGTCTGTCTCAGGAGGCACAATAAACAACTACAAATGGAATAACAATATCGGAAAAGGGGGCTGGGAGGAGGGGAGGGGAGATGCTGTAATGCAGAGAAGGCCTGGCATACTGGGGAAGGCTTTTAAGAGCCACACGTGCTAATTATGGTGTTAAAAATCTGTCAGTCGAAGGGCTGGATATTAAATGGAATTGGCTCGAGATGACAGGGCTGAACCGGGTTTTAAAAAATTATTTATTAAAATGCTCTGGATACAAATTAATGTTCTTAGTTCAAAATGTATTATTGTCTCTCTGGCTTTGATCTGTGGAGCACTTTGAGCGATGAATGGGAGACGTTGTCAAATCTCCCTCTGCACTGTGCTCTAAGTGACTCCACATCCCTCGCTGAGATGCTGCTTTACAATTCCCTTCAGCAATAGCTTTCCTTACATCCCCAGGAAGATCTGCACTGCTGTGGCCATTCCCTGTGTTCTGCAGTGAACCTTTTGGGAGAAAGCACTGGAACCTGGATGGGGCAGTTGGACAATGCTTGGGATGGATGGAAAGCTTGCCAAAGCCAGGGATAAGGCCAGTGATCCCAAGCTTGGGATCAAAGAGCCAGGACTGAGGTTTGCCCAGAGAAAAGCATCTTTGGGAAGGACTCAGCTTCCCACACTGCTGATTGCAAGTGGCCATTCAGTCTGTGCACAGAAAACAACTGACCTATTTCGCCTTTTAGGATCTGCTTGGCCTTGTCCATAGGACAAGGGGGAATGGCTTTAAACTGAGAGTAGGTGTATACTGATATTGGGGAGAAATTCTTCCCTGTGAGGGTGGGGAGGCCCTGGCACAGGTTGCCCAGAGAAGCTGTGGCTGCCCCTGGATCCCTGGAAGTGTCCAAGGCTTGGAGCAACCTGGGCTAGTGGAAGGTGTCTCATGCCCCGGGGGTTGCAACGAGACGAAGATTAAAGTCCCTCTCAACTCAAACCATTCTGGAATTCAGAAATCTGAGGCTGAGGGGTGTTGCCCATCCTCAAATCAATGGGTTGGAGAGACCAGGACCAGCAGCACAGTGCACTTATCCATCAAACAGCCTGGACGAGGCAGGACAACCCCCTGCTGATGTACGGGCTGCCCAGGAAGCTCCAGCTCCAGCTGTGCACGCTGGTCCCTTACCAACAAGGATGCAAAGCCCCTCCAGTGGAAGTCCTGGTGTGTGTTTTCAGGCAAGCCCACCCCTGCCCTGCACCCTCACATCACGCCTGGGGCCAGGGAGTTGCTCTCCCCTCTCTCCAGCAGCCCGGCTCATCCATCAGGTGCAAATCCACCCCACCACGTGCCTTGGCTCTCTTATAGAGTTCACTCCACTTGGCTCTCAGGTCACCTCCTTCCTTCCCGCTTTATCATCTCGTCTTATTTTTTTATTTTATTTTTTTATTTTTTTACTTTTTAATATTATTTTTTTTTAACAATGTCTGTACAATTTCGCTCTCGATAACAGGCGAGTTAATTAAGCCGTGATCTCCTGGAGACAGGTTGCTACAAGGAGATAAGGAGCGGCTTCTGTTCGCCATAAACAGCTGTGCTCCTCACCAGCTTCTGGGGATTTGCTGCTTTTGTACAGGAGACAAAACAATCATTGCCAATTAAACCTGGACATCGTATTTTGCCCACCGTGGGTGAGTCTCCTGACGTCACCTTCCCCGGGATCCTTGCAGAGGAGTCAAGGGTGCAGCAGCTCCGGGGGAATTAATACCTGCAGTTGCAGTGGGTCAGATAAGGGTGTTAATTCCAAACAGTGCACGGGTTGAAGGACAAAACCCACTGCACTTCCAGTCGGGTTGTACAGTAACGTGGGTTTGCTGGATGGGTGACACTGAGCTGGTGGGTTTGCAAGGGCTTTGGAGGGATGGGTCTGGAATTTCAAAGGTCTCAAAATGCTGTAGGAACAGCCTGATGTCAAAAGAAGGGAACTAAATGGGCAAAAGGATGAAGCAGGGTGCTGAAGAAGGAAAAATCTAAGCAAACTGAAGTAAGAGCAAACGATTTTGCTCTGCTCAGTGTGAGAGGCCTTTGCCCTGCACCCTTCCTGCTACTCCTCACCCACTGCAGATCTGCTGGTTTTTACCAGCTCTCTTTGATTTCAGCAATAAGTCAACACCAAAACACCACTATGGACCATCCATCAAATGGGGACAACCAGCTTGACCTCACCCTGTACTCCAGGATGGAGAGTAGCAGTGAGGAGGGACCTGGAGATGCACAGAGCTGGACTCACAGCTCCTACCACCGAGCCAGCTCTGGGTGCTGGGCCAGAAAAATCACCCAAATGGCCAGACCTGAGGGTTTTTTACTTCTGGTGCTCAGTAACCTCCTCTTGGGCAGCTTTGTGCTGCCTCCAGACTTATTTCCAGTGAGCTTGGGTTTATTCTTTTACCCCTTCAAATCTAGTTTAAAGCTCTAACTCCTGCACAAACATCCTTTGAGAAAGGGGTACCCCCTCACAGAGATCAACCCATGATCCAAAAGACCCCAAATTTTGCCAGTGACAGCCAGGAACTGATCTGCTGGCCCTCCCTATTTCTCCCCTCGCCATTGTCTCTGATTGGCAGGATACAGGAGAGCTCTGCTTGTGCTCCTGATTCCTTAACAAGTCATCCCAAGGCCATGAAGTCTCTCTTGATTGTCCTTGGACTTCTTGCTGCAACTTCATCGCTGCCTATTACCAGTGACATGCCAGGAGCTGCTCATTAAACACAGTCACTCTGTCTTGGGTGGGGGGGAAAGGTGGGGAGATTCCTTTTTTATTCCCCTTGAATGTGGCTTTAATGATTTTAAATCCCTTCAACCCAATTACAGCTCTGTATCCTGATTAGGGACTGAGCTATTGTGCACTGGAGCCATTATCTGGCGGCCCATAGAAAAATTAGTACCTGGAGAGGCTGCACTGGGACATAAATCTTTTCCTGACATTTTAGGACCAATTCTTGGCCAATTAGAGCACACTTTGCCATGTAGGTAATGTGTATCCAAACTGCCCTCCCTGCTGAAAAGGCCAAGCAGAGAACAAGTGTAATCCATGCAAAAGAGGAGGAAAAATCACCCGCTGCCAGTGAACTCTGCAGTGCTCCCTGACAAGTTATGTCCCACTGCAGAGAGCTCCCTCTGGCCCCAAAGCCTTGAGGCACGGAGCAAAAAGGCTGCTGAACTTTGTGCCACCAGCCCCATCCTGCTCCTCTCCTGCTGCCTGTCCTGTGTCAGAGCCCTGGGCTTGTCCAAGGGTATCCCTTTTGCCCGCAAAACCTGAGCCACAGATGTGTGTGGGTACAAAAGGAGGGACACAAAGCCAAAGAAAGGGACCTGTTTTGTGATGGACATGTCCCAGCATGGCCCTGAGGCTCTGGACTCTGCAGTGGTCAAGATTTTGACCATCCAGGCAGCAAGGATCTGGTCAGTGGAGCTGAGAGAGACTTCACAGCAAGTGGTGATGGTTCCAAGACACCCCAGAGGGGACAGCAAAGACCCCAGGTGGATCTGAGGAGGTTTATGTCCAACCTGGGGTGTGATGGACCCCACAGCAAGAAATGCACCCCCCACTGCACCCAGAGGACTTGGATAAGGTGGGCAGACAAGGAGGACATTGAAGGAAACACAACTTCCCACAATGAAACCAGGAGGAAGCTCCTTCTGAGTCATTTGCTGGCATTTCCCATTGGTTTCGCACCTCTCTGCCTCCTCCTCCTCTACACCTCAGCTGAAGTTGTCACCACAGAGGCTCCCTAATTGCTAAAAGTTGCAAATACCCCCCCCCCTTGGGTGTCCCAGTCCATGCCCAGTGCTGTGTATGACCCTCCCAGTTGCCCCCGTGGCGCAGCACAAGATGCTCCCACTGCCCCCCGTGCACTGGAAGCACCAGGTCCCCTGGCTCTCCCTCATCCCAACACCCTCCTCTGCAGTGCTCTCAGGGCAACAGGGAAAAGAAGGTTTAACCCAAAACTTTCTTGAACCCAAGAAAATGATGATGCCAAACCTTCAACCTCCTGGCTGAGCAGAGGGATCTGCTCAGTCCAAAGAACTGCCATGGGAGCTCAGACAAAGGCAAGAGGGCAGGTGAGCACCAGGCACAGCACTGCAGGATGGCCTGAGGATGGATCAGGCTGGGGTCAGAAACCCCAGCCATAGGATGTCTCCTGGCTCCAGGAAGGTCTCACTCTACCTGCTCCTCAGCCATGGGGTGGATGCACCCTCTGGGCCAGCTCCTTGGTGTCCTTGCAAGGTGGGAAAAGCCTGGCTCTACCTTAAAGGTGAATTTGGAAATAACCAGCAGTCCTGACCACCCCTCCAGAAGAAAAGAACTGAACACAGAGCTCAGACCACAGCAGAAATCAGGTGCCACCACATATGGACCACCCCAGCAGAAAAACTGAGCTCAGCAAAGCCCCAACACCCCAAAGTTCCCAACTCTGAGACAGAAACTTGAGCTACAAAAGGCAACTGCGCATTTATGATGGATCTGCACTCGGCTCTGCAGCGAGATCCAGGCGAGCAGCCCTGGCTGTCACCGGCACAGCAGTCCAGCTGTGCAGGCACTAATGGCACAGCTGGACTGAGCCACTCACTTGGCAAATTAAACTGGTGCCTCGTGCTGCCTTTTAGCACCTTCCACCCTCTCCCACCCATGGAGGCAGCGGGAGAAGGGATGGAGGGTCTGTGGGATCACCAGCACCCAGGGAAGGCTCCAGAGGGAACATCCCCGGGATGGATCCCACACATCCCTGCTGTGGGCTGGAGTTAATGGTGCATGGGCATCTCGGGGCAACTTTTTGTCTATTATAATACTAATGGTGAGCAGTAAATTCATCCCTGGTGAGAAGATGATCATAGTTAATGGAATTAATGCAAGGTTTTAATTTGCCTCTCGCTGCTCGGTCCCAGGAACTCCCCAGCCTCCAGCAGAAGCACCAGAAAGATGGTTTTTGATCTTCCCTCCCCTGATACTCGTGTACTTCTCATCCCATTCACCATCTGGAGGTGGGAAAACCCACCAGGCCTCCTGGCTCTGCTGCAGGACTGACAATCAGGAAACCTGGTGCTGCAAACCCTCACCTCTGGGGCTGAATTTGTGGACCTCAACAGGTGGTCCAGTAGCTTCTGGGAAAGGACTGGGAGAAGAAGAGGTTGGTAGCTGAAAGCTCACATGGCCACAGAAGTTACCAGCATATTCTTTGTGCAGGAACATCCAGGGAGTCACCAATAATTAAGGGAGAAATAGATCAACATAGGTTCAAATTTTGGGATGCAAACTCAAAAGCAGAAGGGTTTGAGGCTGCTGGGAGCACTGCAGGTGGCTGGGCTGGCTGAGCCACCAGGGAGCACACCCAGCACAGAAAAAAAGCCCAGAAAAGCTGCAAAACCAAGTCAAGAACCAGCCAGGAAAAGTCTGATCCAAATAGACCGGAACAGTAGAGATGGGGGGAAAGGAAAACAGTATTAAAAAAAGCAGCGGTGTGTTGCTGAAATGAGATTAGAACAGTAACAGGTTCACTCCCATGCCAGCTAAATCCCCATTAAATCAGATTAATGCAGATGGTCTTTATGTAGCTGACCAAGGCGAGAGATCAATATTGTTGTTTCACTTGGGGAAGGAAAAAAAACTTATCCTGTCTGACAAAAACACATCATTACTCACCCACAGCGACCTCCACCTTGCTCAGGACTACCCAAATCAGGTGGCACTGGCTAGGTCAGACCATCAGAGATGGCTCATCTCAGCAACCTACTGCCACTCTGGGGGGAAAAACCCATCTGAGGTTTTTCCTTTCTTGGAGGGAGGAAATCAGGGGCTTTCCCCTTCAGAGCTCGGTGTCCCCACATCAGAACACTTGCAGGGAAGTCTCCCAGCATTCACACTTCTAATCCATCCAGAAATTCTCCTGTGTCAGCAGCAGAGAAAAGCTGCATCCCACCCCTAAGTCACACCCACAGTGACATTTTCTATTATTCCCCACTCTTACTAAACCTGCTCCCACTTTTTCCTGCGGACAGAATTACCTCTCCCCACAGGGCAGGTGGGGGACATCGCTAGAACTCACCACTCCCAGCCCTCCAGATCCACCAAATGAATAAAAAAGGGAATAAAAGAGGATGGAGCGCAGGGAAGCCTGGGATTATTGTCTCCCAGAGCCATTATCCAGGGCCTGTAGCACAATTAGCACCTGGAGAGGCTGTGCTGCAATATAAATCTTTGTGACATTTCAGGACCGGTTCCTCGCCAATTAGAGCACCCTGGCTCTCATCAGCAGGCTCAGCTCCACAAAGGCCAATCCCACAGGAGGGGAAAATCCATCTGGAATGGAGACAGGGCTGTGCCAGGGGGGCTGGAGCTGGGCATCTCCCCTCCCAGCCTGGTCCCTGCACAGTGCTCCTCCCTGTGCTCCTGCGTGGCACCAGGCAGTGGGAATCATCTCCACTGGCTGCCCAGAGCTCAAAAGCCCATCCAAAATCTCCAGCCCAAGCTTTTCCCAGAGTCTGGAGAAGCACCCAGGAGCTCTGGCTCCCTTTCTCCCCATCTCATCACTAGGGAGGGATGAGATGCTCTGCAGAAAGTGTTATTTTTGTTGCTCAATCCTGGGTTTGCAACGGGAGGAGTGCCATGAACACACCAATTCACTGCCTTTTTGGTTTGGATTTTAACTCCAAACTCTGTTTAAAACAGTCTTTCCCTACAACCTTTCCTTTACATTTGCTTTATACCAGCCCCAAACCTGAAAGCTCAAAAGCAAACATCAGACTGCTTTGGTCGTACCGAGGCAAGAGAGTGAAATCCAGTCAGAATATTTTCCCAGATTTTAAATCCACTGACATTTTGAAACATTTTGTTTGTGAGCTGAACCCAAATGATTTTTTTGGGTTTTTTGGATACCATCAATCCAAGCAACACCTCCAACCTCGACTGCCTTTTCTAAGCTGTTTGCTCTGCCCTCTGCAAGAGCACAGTTCCTCCATCCTTCTTCCTGCTCTGAATTGCTGCCTCCAAGTGCTCTCTCAGGGCAGATCTCTCATGGATTGGCATTGAATCCCAGAATGGTTTGGGTTGGAAGGGGCATTAAGGATCATCCAGTTCCACCTGACAGGGACACCTTCCACTATGCCAAGTTGGTTGGGATAGTTGTTCCAAACTCCAACCAACCTGGCCTTGGACACTTGCAGGGATGAGGCAGCCACAGCTTTTCTGGGCAACCTGTTCCAGAGCATGTGGAGGCTGAGCTATAAGGATTCCCTGTTTTTATAGCAGTGATCCTGCTTTCCCCCCTTTGCCACCCTCCCACCCAACCCGCAGCGCCGGGGTTTGGGCTCTGAGAGGTTCAGGCACGCAGAGCTCAGCCCTGCTGTGGAATCCCCCTCGGTGCTCACAAAGCTAAAAATACTCCTAAATTGCTTCCCCAGGTAGTGTTCTCCCATCCCTCGGGGGAAATCAATCACAGCATCAAAGGGAAGGCAGCTCCAAAGGGCTCTGGTAGAGCCACGGGCTCGGAGAGAGGCACGGAGAGAGGCACGAGGTGGATAAGGCAGCAAACCCTGCAGTCAGCAACCCCCTCCCCACCTGTTTGTTTTGATCTTTTTTTTTTTTGTTTTACTTTTTTTTTTAAATTATTTTTATTTTCCCAGCGTTATTTTTTTATTTTTTTTTTCAGATTGGCTCAGGAATGAGTGGCAGAAATCTCAAGTTTAATTTAATTAGCACCTCCTCCCTGCCTGGAAATAGCTTTTCTTCAAGTCTGACAGTTCCATCCTTTGGCTACCATTGCCTTCTTCCCTCTGTGTTTCCAAGGGATATGGAAAATTCTTGTTCCACACTTTATTTGTGCTCCAGCACTGGTGAAGACACACTAAAAGCTGCTGGGATGGTGAAGGGGTGCAGCAAGCCCAGCGAGAAGGGGAAGAAGCAGCACACACATTGTTTTTTCCTTCTCTCCATCCTAAGGAGATGCTGATTGGATTCGTTTTTTAATGGTATTTATTCCTTGGCAATCGGTGGCGGACACGGAAGTGGCAGTGACACTGGATGGAAGGCAGCTCCCAAATACCAGCATTAAAAACAAACCCATGTGTGGGAGCAGGCGCTGTAAACCAGCATCTGTGCAGGACAGGAGCCTCATGGCACAACACCCCATGGAAAACTCTCCATGCACAGTGTTAACAGAGCGGGGAAGGCACTTAAAATCCAAACATTCCCCCCGCTTTTCCAAGCCCCTGCCTGCTGAGGGCACAGGTAAAGCTCCCATGGCAGCAGCTCGACTTGCAAATCCACTTGAACGAGCACAGAAGGAACAACCTCCCTGCCCGAGTGTCCTTTCCCCTCCCCTCAAAAAAGCATCCATACAACCCCTCCCTCCTGCGAGGGGCAGAATTAGCCTTGAATACATCCCTCCTGCAAGCCAGGAATTTGTTAGTCTAAATATACACTAATTAGACATCACTGGAGAGAGCAAGAAGCCCCTGCCCGGCCCCGTGAATGAGCCTTGATTGGCATCACGGGCTCCGCGGTGCTGTGGCCTGACAAGCTGTGCTGTGTTTGCTTATGGGAAGCTGGGCTGGCTTTGGGGGGAGCGTCAGGCTCGGGATTAAAGTGCCTGGAGGCTCCCCGTGAAATCAGCGCGGACCTCGCCTGCAATCAGGGACACCGAGGCTGTGCCTGTGATTAGCTCGGGAAAACATCCCCGTGGGGAGGGGGTGCACTCACAGCCTGCCTGTGTGCCCCTTCTTCTTCGGAGCAGTTATGCAAAGTAGTTTGTTTTGTTTTGTTTTTGTTTTTTTTTTTTAAAGCAATGTTTGATTTCTCGCTGAGAAATGGACCTGTTAAATCCTCCTGACTCGATTTTGAAAAGGTTTGTGGAGCTTGATGTTGGGGAACCAGGGCTTGCAGGTGTCTGATGGAAAACCTGTGTTTCTAGGGGAGAAAATTGAGTATTTATGTTGTCTGCTTTAATAAATTTTCTTAAGAGAAAGGGAAAAGAAAAACCAGTCCCACTCGACCTGCCCTTGGCTCCAGCAGGCTGCTATTTAACCCCTTTGCCACCCGTAGAGTTTTACTCTGGGGTTAGTAGAGTCAATTGTAAGTGTTATAGTCACTAATAACTGTTATAATCACATAACACAACGACTATTGAGCTGGTAACAACTCTGCTGGGACTGGATTTGCACTGGGAAGCAGGACAGTGCCCAAATCAGGGACTGAACCCACCACGCTCAGCACAGCAGGAGGGAGGGAAGGGACAGCAAGAGGAGACAGAGCCTGGATCTCTTCCTTCCCAGGCAGAGTCTCCTCCAACAGACACCTTGGTGCCTCTCCAACCAGCACCAAAAATTAGCAGAGGGACAGGTTATACCCTGATGGGCACAACAAGGGGGGACAGACCCACAGCTGGTGGAAACTTGTAATAGAAGAACTTCTTTTGGCACATTGGAACAGATTAACCAGGGAGGGCCTGGAGTCTCCCTCACTGGGGATATTCCAGAACTGTCTGGACACAATCCTGTGCCATGTGCTTTGGGATGACCCTGCTTGAGCAGGGAGGACGGACCAGATGTGGTGCCTTCCACCATGACCCCTCCTGTGACTCTGGGATATTCAGGGAGCAGAGCCATGTCTGGCTGGAGCAAAGGGAATACAATGACATCTCTCCCTCATCTTCCTCGAGCGACTTGGAAACGTGGTACCCTCACTTCTCTCCTTCCCCCTCTGCTCTCCAACCTGTGCAACACCCCAGCAAGCCCTGACCCTGCTCTTCTCCTGGTGATGACCCTCCCATGGCCTGTGGTTGGAGCACACACACAGAGCACTGCACATCCTAAATATAACCCGCTCCCTCACAATTACTGACTGTAGAGAGCAGGACTGGAGTTGTATTGACTTACAAAGCCCACACAGTTGGAAAGCAGCCCAAACAAATCAATGGCATATTTAGCCAAATAAACTGCTCCAGCAAGCTGATGACTCCAAAACCTCCTTGCAGCCACTGGTCTGGAGGCATATTTTACTGGAATGCCCAGGGGTTTGCAGGTAGAGCAGTTTTAAAAGCATCAGGCAAATTAATGTAGTGACAGGACAAGGGGGAATGGCTTCACACTGAAAGAGAGCAGGTTTAGATGGGATATTAGGAAAAAAATTCCCTGTGAGGGTGGGGAGGCCCTGGCACAGGTTGCCCAGAGAAGCTGTGGCTGCCCCAGCCCTGGAAGTGTCCAAGGCCAGGTTGGAGCAACCTGGGGTAGTGGAAGGGTGTTCTTGCTCAGGGCAAGAGGAGGAACCAGATGGGCTTTAAGGCCCCTCCCAACCCAAGCCATTCTGGGATTCTATGATAACATCAGTGCCATGGACACGGTGTCCACATCAGCAGAATGTTCAGCCAGATGATGTGCAAGAAGTCTCATCAAACTTAAATTACTACATGATTTGGCCTATTTTGGGAACCACCCTCAGTTATTCCCTCTTCCCCATCAAAATCCAAGAGTGAGAAAGGATTGGTGACCCTGTTCTGGGGCTCACAGCTGTCGGAGAAATGCAGATGGGAAACTGAGGCTGTTGAGGAAGAGGAGGTACCAGGAAAGAGTGATATTAAAGAGGAAGAGGGAACAGAAGCAAGTGTAGCTCAGCTCTCCCAGAAAAGCCTTTGAAATAGCAAACCCAATCATTTTTGCCTCCCATGGCTCCCAATTTCAGCTTCCAGTTTGAGAGCCGAAGTAGACGTTGGAATATTTGCACCCCAAAACTGTCTCCCTTCCCCAGAGAATTCAATCCCACCACACAGACTTGCACCCCCTCCCATGGGTGGGGCCAGGTGGCAACAGTCCCTGTACAGGCACCAAACAGGTCCTCGAGCAGACTGGATCTGCTCTTCCTGTGTCTTTGTGTCCAGGGAGCAAGAATATTTCCCACACAGAAGCCACAAATCAAATAACCTGAGTACTTGAGGTCAGCTTCTCCAAACCCTTTAAAAATATATATATTATTAAACAGGCACATGTCAACAGGGAACGTAATTTGGAAAGAAAGACCCGAAATGTTTGTTTTGCAAAGCGGTTTTTGGGAAATGGACATTTTCCAGGCTTTTTGATTTTTCCTTTTCTTTCTGTCTTGGCTGGAACTCTTCCCCACATTTGGCAGGGCTTCACAGATGGCGCTGGCCGACCCACAAGTGAATTTTTTTTCAGAGAATAAGCTATTTGTCCAAACGAAGAAAACATGCCCAGATTTTCCAGGCTCCAACCCTCTCCCACGCTGCTCTCCCTGCCGCTGCAGCCATCGGCTCACCCACCCCGTGGCACGATGAGAAGGCTCCTCAGGAGAGGTGAGGATGATTCCTTTATCAGGAGAGGGATGCAGGTGGGCAAGGAGCAAGGAAAACCCCCTGCAAGGACCATCCCTTACAAGGAGCATCTTCTGCCACGAGCAGCGAGCGACGCAACAGCCCCCAACAGCTCCCTGCCATTGCCATCTCCCCCTGGAATGAGGGAATGTTTGCACCCAACAGCTCCCTGCCATTACCTTCTCCCTGTGGGAATGAGGGAATATTTGCACCCAATGGGGCTGTCTCCTTGCTGAGCAAGTTCCCTTGGTGTCTGCTCCCTGCAAACACGATGCAAAGCTCGGCCTGGGCGCACGGGAACGGTCGTGATTTGAAAGTAAACAAATGTGCTGGTGAAGATTTGCTCTATCTCTGGGCAAATCCTCTTTGAGTCTGAGCCTCTGGAAGCGGAGCCGGTCCAGGGGACTAATCCTGAGAGCCCCTATTCAGCAAGCTCAGCACTGAGGCTGCCTGGGGGAGGGATGCTCAGAAGGTGCAAGTGCTCAGCACCCATTGGGATACACCCACCAGCATGCCCTGATCCCTCAGCACCTCCTGGACAGCAGGGAGATGCTTTTTAAGGGCACTTAGGAACCAACAGCAGGAAAAGGGAGACGAAGAGCTGCCACTCAGCCCCTGTGAAGGCAGGAGGGGATGAACACCCCGTGTTTCTGCGAGACAGGGATGCCAGCAGCTCCCTTTCCCACTGCAATGCTGCAATCCCAGGCAGCCCAGCTCCCTCCTCACACTGCAATCCCCCACTCCTCCAAAGCCATGACACCACAACCTCAAAAGGACAATGGGAATGGCTGGCACAAGGGAGCAGATGGACCATGAGCTGCCCTTCGCCTCTCCTCAGCTCCAAGACCCTCCAGTGGACAAAACACCCACCAGACTTAATCCCAATCTCTTTATTGAGATAACCCTCAGCCCCTGATCCCCAGGTAGGGAAACAAGGAGTGTTTCTCCATGCCTGGGATGGGAAGTCTGGATCCTGCACACACATGCTGAAATCCCTGCTTAGCTTGGACTCCCTGTGGTTCTGGGGGCAAGACAGGGAAAGGACAAGGAGGTTTAAGACCCTGGAAAAACAGGCAGGTGCCCAGAGGGGGTTTCCAAGAAAATATGAGGGTTAGGAGAGTGGTGAAAGCCCTTATGGAGTCCTCCAGAACCCGCCAGGCACAGCCTTGTCTCAATCCAGACCGGCATCATCAGGAGCAACACGGGAATGGCTGATGAGGAGAACGAGGAGCGAGGATTTGATGGAGCCGGGTGGGAGTCACACATGGCTGTGCCGTTTGAGCAGCTGAGGAACGAGCTGTCGGTGTTTGCTCACAAACAATATGCTCGTCAGGATCTGGCCTCGTCTCTCAACTACAAGATTTCCTTATGGAAGTTTCCCCACGGGGGGCAACGCTATGGAACACACGGCGGGATCAGTCTGGCATCTGAGGCTCCCAAGGAAAAGGCATGGCCAGAGCTCCAGACACCTCCTCTCCATCAATCTGTCTTTCAATAAGCTAAATATTGCTTCAAATAATTAAAATATCTTTCCCTCCTTTGCCTGCAGTGCCCTGATGGTGCCATTCCCCTGCTGTTTTTTTTCTAGCAAGGGCCCAAAAGAAGTTCTTGCACAGTTGTTTTTTGTTGTTGTTTTTTTTTTTTTACACTTGAACTTTCCAAAAAACTAAAAAAAATCAACTAAAAATCTATGTCTGGTTATTTGTGCCTTTGCTTCCTGACAGGTTCACACCTCTGTTGTCCCTTCAGAGGATGCATCAAACACTTGTGATGTGCCAAGTGACCTGAAAGAGGCCCCAGCCGGAGCTGTGAGATGACACCCAGTGCTGGAGAAGCAGATACCACCCCGTTTTCCCAGGAAGCCCAACAGAGCCCTAATCACCTGGAGGGAAGGGCTCCCAATTTTATGACTGGCACAACATAAAGCCCAAGGAAGCAGGGTGCTCATGGAAGGCAGAGAGCAAAGTCTATTTATATTTTAAACCTAAAGGACAGACACAACCTGGCTGTGGAGCCCGAGCACTGCAGGAACTCAGCCTGGAGGGAAAACACCCCCCATCCCGCAGCCGAGCCCCCCCAGCCCTACCCGCAAAGTCAATTTGCTGCTTGGGTTTAATTGTGGGGGAGAAAATTCCCCATGCAGGGAGGCACGTGGGGAGGAGGATCACAAATCTGCCAAGCTGCTGCTCCTGCTGCCTCCCTGGGGGCCGGGGGCAGCCGGAGGGGTCCCTGTGCCGAGGAAGCTCCACGCGGCTCCTCCAGAGTCTGATCAACTGTGGAGAGTTAGGAATTACCTCTTCCATCTCGTTCCTGCCACTGCCAGCTCTCCCTTTTAGCCCCCTGCCTGTGCTCCTTGGAAGACCTCTGCCCATAAAAGCAGTGGAGCAGTGATTGGTGCATTCAGGGACCTCAAATGTTGCTATTTCCAGCAATGTCAATAAAAAAAGGCAAAAAAACGGTCCCGTGGGCGCTGCAAAATTCACCCCTGGGGGCTGCCTGCTATTCATCTGTATTTCTGAATTTCCCAACTCTCCAGTCTCCCTGGATCCAGCCAGTGGCTCATTCAACTTCCAGTTTACAGGGGCAACGGTGATACCCCTCAAGCAGCAACACCTCCCCTAGTTTAAGCCACAAGATGGGTTTTCCTCCCAGATGTGGACTGGGAAGCCAAGGGGACCTGGGCAGCCCCAGGCCATGTGCTGTTCCCCCCCTCTGCTGCTGTTGTGCAGCATCCCATAATGTCATGTCCATTTGCAGATTGCACTTTATTGGTTTTTATTTGGCAGCCTCGCTTGACTCTGCCCTTTAATTTATCCATTATACATCCTGATTAATTGGCCGATAAAGCTCCGTCCAGTTTTTTAAAACAAATTCCCAGTCCATTTGCTTTTAGTGGAACTGCGAACAAGCAGTTTAACTCATTACATTATAGCACTCGTGCCTGAGGTCCCCTCCAGAAGCAGATATTCCAGGATCATACATATGGAACACAGCTCTGATCTGCATTAATAATCCCTCCAAGGGCTGGGGCTAGTTAAGGAGAGATCCCACTGGGTGGGAACAGACCCTTCCTCCTGGTGGTTCTTTTCCCAGGAGAGTAGAAAACTTTCTATCCATGCATTGATACCAAGTTGATGATTAGTTCCCATAAAATCAACTTTTGCACCTCTTTTATTTTGGGCTTCATTGCCCAGCTGCTCTTTTTTATAAGAAGCCATCTCCAGGCTCTCTTTCTTCCCTCTTTTAGGGCTGGGCAAACATCTCCTTTAGACTGAAACATCTCCAAAGCCATTGCTGGAGCATCTTTCCATCCCTCTTCCATGTTGTTGCCTTCACAGCCCTTGGTGGTATTTCCATCCCCATGTTCCTGGCTGCAATCCCTCATATCCAACAGCTCTGCCTGGGCAGCGTTTCTGGAGGAGGGTTCAAGCCCCCCATGGCAGATGCCTCCTTGGGCATCCCTTGCTCCCACACCTCTACTTGTTTTGTCTGCAACCCCCCCAAATCCCTCTTTTTCTCAGCACCCAAAGCCCCCCGAGTAAATCTGCCAGAGCCTGTTCCAGGCGCAAATGAGGAATGACACCCGCAGAGACGGGAGCGAGGGGAGAAGGGAATTAATTCTGCCGGGTTGACTCTTCAAAAGCACGAAAGGCAACAAGAAAACTAACGGGAAAGCAAACCCCATTTCCCCTGCATATGAAACTAGGAGTGAATAAGCGATGGACTTCCACAGGGCGCCTTAATTCCCGTCCGTCAGCCCCGCTGCCTGTTCTCCCCTCCAAACGTTATTATCCATCACTCTCCTGGCGGGAACAGGACCGGGTGCATCTCTCCGTCTCAGTAGCTCAGCTGATAAGCTTGACAGACCTGGGCACTGGTGACAGCACTCACATTTCCAGTGGATAAAGTGCCATTTACATGAGGCAAGCGCCGGTGATTTTCCATCAGCCGGGACAGAATGAGGATGGGAACAGCTTGTAAGCTTCCCTCTTTTTTTTTTTTTTTTTCCCCGGTTTGCTTTTTGTTGTTGTTGTTGTTGTTGTGTTTTTCTTTTTTTTTTTTAGTTGGTTGTTTTTGTGGTGGTTTTTGTATTTTTTTTTAAGGGCAAAATCTGGACTTTCTGCTCCGCTCACATTCATAAACACCACCACGAACAAGGCCCCGGCCCTGATTAAAATTCCCAACATGCCAGAGTTTGCAAAAATCTCCGGCCCAAAGCAAAACAAGCTCAGGGGAAAGGCTGGCAACCCATTATATCTGGCTGTTGTCGAGGGGATTAGAGGGGAATTTGGCATGCTCCCCTTTCCCTTCCTTCGGACTCAGGCCTTATATTTTTCAAGGATCCTTCTCCAGCCCACACCACTTTCTTCTGGAGGAGCTGGGTGGTTTTTAATGTTCCCTTTTGTCCTCCTGTCACAGCCACTTTCTTCCCCTTTTACTTGGCAAATTGTTGCCTTATTTAGGCAGGAACAACCAGGGGCCAGTTCCCACAAGGAAAACTGGGGGGGCTGGGGAGGATGGGGGGGTTGAGACACATTCCTTTGCTATCAGTCTCCATCCACCAAGTTCTCCAACCTTCTGCCCCAGGCAAGCTGGACCCCTCAATCCTTAAGGGAAAGTGGTCCAGTTGACCTCATTTTGTCCTGTTCCATCCTGGGTGAAGGGAGGGGGGTCTGTAAAGCATGGAGTTATCCCCAGGGATGCCTGGGGGACTAAGGGGGATGCAGCAAGGATGCAGCTGCAGCACCAGGATGTGCAGAGGAGCTGCAAACCTTGTTCCCAAAATCCTTCTGGGCAGCTCATCCCCCCCCAAGCAACCAGACAAGTCACGTCTCCACCAGCACAAGGAAAACTCCATCCCTGGCAAGTGTGATGGAAGCAATAAAGATCTCTGGCAGCACTGATAACACCAAGGTCACTGGTTTGAGGGCATGCTCCTCTTGACAACTGAGGCTTTACTGACTTAATAAAAAAAATGGAAGATATCTCTCTCTATATTTTTTTTTTAATTTTTGGTTTCTCCAAACTTATTTGCTGGACTGTTTCAAACCAGGCTTCCTGAAGGCAGGAAGGTGGATCCCAATCCAGCAACTTTGTTAGCTAATCCCTGTCATGTCCAGAGGACATCACTAACCCTGCCATGGATGTGGCTCCATGGAGGAGAGGACAATCAGAATGAGCACAACAGCAGCAGCCTTGGAAGTTCATGCAGGGAAATGCTGGAGATAAGGGTGATGCAAGGACAAAACCCCCTGCTTTGGACTGGCAAATGAACAGTATGACTGATTAAAAGATGGGAAATCCTCCTAGAATCTTTTCTTTAAAGTGTATTTGCAGGAAGACTCTACATTCAGGAGTTTTATTAGCAGAATACTAAACATACCTATTGCTCTACGTCTCCATCTGCCTTTCTAATAGGGAAAGTATCGAGACAAAGGGAAAACCCCACATATTTACCATTGATATTGCTCTTCTTAACTCTCCACAAGCAGCAATCAAGCATTTACATGAAGGGCTAAGGGACACAGCCATGCAAAGGGTAGGGGAATGTGGAAATGCAGTAGGACCTCAGGAACAGGAGGTGGAGTAACAGCAGTGGAAGAGAAAAAAATCGGAGAGATTTCACCTTGTTTCTGCCCCATTTCTTCTAGGTACCAGCCCACCCCTGCTGTAAAGTCCTCTGCTTGGACACCTGCCCAGTCCTGGGGACAGCACGGATGCTCCAAGCCATTTTCCATGGACATTCACCCCCAACTACAGCCTTTGCCTCGACAGCATCTGCAGGGGCTGCCCTGGTTTCACACTTGAATCCTGGCTGGAAAGGGCAACATCTAATTCCCAGCTACCCCGAGGGATGCACTGGGCTTCCAAGGATATTACATAAGCCCAGGTCCTGTATCCAAGGAGAGGCTGCTCTTCCCAGGGTCAGGCACAGCTTGGGTGGGAGGCTGCTGACCACGGAGCTGAGTGGCAGCCCTGGTGTCTCTTTGCCTCAGTCATTAATCACGAGGACACAGGGAATGTTCACAGGTTCTCCAAGCAGGCAGCGAGCCAGTCACAGGGGAGGAGGAGGGAGATCCGAGACCCCTTTTTGCCTTCAGGGCTACGGCTGGAAGTGCCAGAAGACAGGAAAAGCCTTTGGCTCCATCCCTGCCCTCCAGCACATCCCAGGAGCTGCAGCCACCAAACCCAAAAGGGGAGAAATCTTCCTCCTCTCTCCCTCCCTGCAAAGCTCCTCCCGGGGAGGGGCCGTCTCGCCGGGTGCCTTCGCATCCTCCTCTCCTAAAACCTTCCCGGGCCAGCCCCTCAACATCTGCCGTGCTGCTCCTCCTGCCCCTCACCTGCTGTTCTCACAGACCTTCCCACCCCTCTCCAGGCCGCCAGCTGAGCTGGATTTTTCCAGCAACCTCCTCCTCCTCCATCCAACCCTGCAGAGCATCCCCATTCCCACGTCCTCCCGCTGCCGGACACAGCAAGAGCTGGAGGTGCTGAAACCCCAAACCCTCTTATTGAGCTGCAAACCCGGGATTTGGGAGACAGGATGCTCAAGCTCTGCTTTAATTCATCCAGAGACCTGCTCAGAGCCCCTGCCTGACAGAGGGATGGTGCCCTAATATCCCAGATCCTGGGAGAAAAAGCTAATTTGCTACTATTTATATTAATCCATGAAATCTGCGCCTCAAATCCTAACCCATGCCAAGGATACCTCAGGAATTCACAAACCTTCAGGGATACAAATATTGCACAGAGCATGACAGCCTTGCCAACAGCACATGATAAGTAAGAAAATCGACTCTCAGCCTCATCAGAGGAGGCTCCAGAGCACAAGTGAGATCTGAAGCTCCAGTTTGCCTTGGATTGCACTGCAAAAAATAACTCCCCAGAGTCCAGACTCGCAGCCATGCCCCCAACTATCTCCCCAGCCATTCCTTTGCACTCTTTCTTCTTGTCCTGTTGCTAAGGAGGGTGATTACTCCTTCCTCCCAGCATGCGACAGAAATGTTTGTGCAGAGAAAAAAAATCTCCCAAGTCAGTACATTAATGTCCTGCAATGAAAAATAGATCTGTCTAAATATGCTCAAGGTAATTCAGAATACATTTGAGGTGATTTCAGGCTCTAAAGTCTGCCTGTAACAGCATTTCAGGCTGTGTTTATCAGTGCTTTCCCCCTGCACTTGCATTTTTTTTTTTTCTCCCTAGTTATTTTTAAAACATTTGCACAACAACAGAACCAAATGATCACGGCAAAGGGTAGAAATCAGCCTCACAGCAGCCTCTCCCAGCGCTGGAAATTTTACCTTCCTGTTTACCCAACCCAAAGCTCTGCCTGCTGCAGGTTGAGGCTGAGTTTAGGTCAAGGCAAAGAGCCCGAGCCCCGTCCTACAGCTGCAAATCTGCAATGAGAGCCCTGAATTCAGGCAAATTTCGGCCTGGATGAAATGCAGAGATTCAGAGCGACAGCAAAGGGCGGGTGGTAACTTTGTGGCACTGGCACAAGCAAGAGGAACCACCTTTTCCAGCAGCTCAACTTGAGGATGCTCCGTGAGTTCCCACAGGACCAAACACTCCCCTGGTTTCTGCCTGAGCAACCACCCAACCTCACACCCACTGCAGGATAAACCTTCCTGAGCCAAAGTGTGGACAGGGCCAGGTTTATCCCTGGTATTTGCTGCTGGGAAACATCCCATGAGGTGAGGGAGAGCTCAGAGAAGTCTCTGGGGGTGCCCTGGATGCCATTCCAGCCCGTCCTGCTGATTCACCGCAAGGAGACAGGAGGTTGAGAGTCATCCACACTAGAAATAATCCATCAGACAGGCCCTTCCCAGGAACAGATCACACTGCAAAAGCCCATTACACTGGCAGAGCTTTGGGGAACAGCACCACGAGCCCCCCCACGCTGCCGAAAGAAAGCTAATTTACTGATTTACACATCCTCTTCGTGCAGAAGAGCAGAGTTTGGCTGCAGGGCAAGGAACCCCAAGCAGAACAGGCATTCAGGCTGCTGCAGGGGGGATTTTCCCTGTCAGACAAAGAGAAATTGGGAGACTTGAAGCCAGGTCAGATGTGTTACCTGTGGCAAAAGCAGCCGGTGCAGAGGATGCCCCGAGAACACGCTGCAGCAGAGCAGAGCTGGGCACACTCAGCCCCTGCTCTGAAGCATGAGCTTGGAAAAGAAACAAAGAGAGATGGCTTTGGGCTCAGGGGGACCCATCTGTTTTCGAGGAGTATTTATTTATTTATCAATTAATGTATCTATCCTACCTTGTGCTTTTGCACCATCTTGAAAACAAGGAGTTGTAATATCCCTCAAGCAATTCTGCCCCTTATCCATCTGGTAAACAGCCATTCTGCTTTATTTGCCTGGTAGCTTTTTTTCTTTTTTCTTTCTTTCTTTCTTTTTTTTTTTTTTTTTTAAAGCTTTTCAGTTCCTAACAGAGCTAAAACCCACCAATTCCACGAGGAGGACATCGCCATTAATGATGATGGCAGGAATAATGACACCACACTCGGGCAGATTTCAACCCATTTCACAGCCACCCATCTGAGGAGCCCAACACGGCGCTAATTTTAGGAGTAAAAACTTGTAGAGCAGAGCAGAGCTCTTCCTCCAGTCCCAAGACAAGCCTTTAGCAGGGTTATAAATAGGAGGCAGGATTGCCAGCACCTTTCCTCCCGGTAAATACAGGATATCACGTGTGTGTACACGCAGTGACATTTTCCCAAGCACCTCGCAATTAAACCCTTTCTCTGTCTAATCACCGAGAGCTTTTCCAGGGCCAGAGCCTGGCGTTTGCCAGCAGAGGGAACCTTCCCATTGCCGGCTGGGAGATGGAGGGACTCTTCAGACCTTCCCTGCAGCAGCCAATGCCGTTTCCTTTCGCCCGGCTTTGGGATCGTGGCACACACAAGGATCGCTTGGGACACTCCCAGACCCCCCAGTACATTTTGAGCGGCTGCAAAGCGTTTTCCCAGCTGTAAATATTCCGTTTTCTGGAGTGTGCACAGGTGACAAATCCAGCCCCGTGCCCAAATCTCAGCATTGCAAAAATCCATTTTTGTCATCCCTGCAGATCTCACCTATTGCTCAACATGGTAACTGGCACCAAGACCCCCCAGCAGCCCCCAAAACCGAAAGCAGCCTCTCCCCTAGGTCAGGGGAAGCATAAAAAGCTTGTACCCCCCGGGCAGGGGGTCTCTGCCCTTTGGGGGAGAGGGAGCTGCTGCCTGAACCCCAAATTGATGCATCCCAGAAGTGCATCCCGCATCCATTATTCCCGCTGCTCACCCCAGGCTATAAAATATTCCTCTTTAAAAGTTTTCAAATAAAATAGAGCCTTTAAACAAACGACACGGGGTTAAATTAGATCTATTTCCCAGAAAAAAAAAAAAACCAAAACAACAAAACCAAACACAAAAAAACCATTGAATTATAAAATATCTCCATTCCCCCCACGACTGACAGAGCTGGTGCTGCAGCTGGAGGCAGGGCCAGGGATGGAGACACACGGAGGATTTATAGCCCCAAACCCTCCAACAGTTGCTCACAGCATCAGCTCCCTGCACATTATAAACACTTCCCATTCCCATCCCCTGCACGGATCGTACTTTGCAGTTATGAAGTTGTTTCCACTTTCTCCTCCCCCCACTCCCCCCCCCCCGCCTTTCCTTCCCTACTATAATATTTAGTCTGCAGCTCTGCTTATTTACATACTTAATTTCAGTTCTGTTTGCAAACACAAATTAGTTTTGTGCAATTACTTTGTGCACGGACATGGAGTTTATCCGCTTCAGCGGTTTAACAACACGGGAAGCGACTGCACAGGACCATATGGCTCCCGATATATAATCACAATATTACCTGCAGATTAGTTACATAAGGGCTGCCTGATAATTAGTGCAGTTCAAAGAGGTTCAAAGGGAAAGGAAGGGGGGCAAAAGGAGAAAGGGAAAAAAGGGAAAGGGGGGGGGGAAAGGGAAAGAGTGGGGGGGAAAGGGAAAGAAAGGGGGAAAAGGGAAAGAAGGCAGGAAAAAGGAAAGGGGGAATGGGAAAGGGGAGAGAAGGTGAAAAGGGAAAGAAGGTGAAAAGGGAAAGAAGGTGAAAAGGGAAAGAAGGTGGAGAGGGAAAGAAGGGGGAAAAGGAAAGAAGGGGAAGGGAAATGGGGGGAAAGGGGAAAGGGGAGAGAGGAAGGGAAAGAAAGCCAGGTAAAGAAAGGGGGGGGAGAGGAAAGAAGGGGGGAAGGGAAAGAGGGGGGAAAAGGGAAAGAAAGGGGGAAAGGGAAAGGAGGCAGGAAAAGGGAAAGGGGGAAGGGGAAAGAGGAGGAATAGGGAAAGAAGGTGAAAAGGGAAAGAAGGTGGAGAGGGAAAGAAGGGGGGAAAGGAAGGAGGGGGAAGGGAAATGGGGGAGAAGGGGAAAGAAAAGGGAAGGGGAAAGAAAAGGGATGAAAGAGAAAGAAGGGGAGGAAAAAGGAAAGAAGGGGGAAAGGGGAAGAAAGGGAAAGAAGGGGGAAGAGGAAAGAAAAGGGAGGAAGGGAAAAGAAGGAGAGAAAAAGGGAAAGAGGAGGGAAGGGAAAGGGGAGGGGAAGGGGAAAAAAAAGCCAGGTAAAGAAAGGGGAAGGGAAAGAGGGGGGAAAAGGGAAAGAAAGGGGGAAAAGGGAAAGAGGCAGGAAAAAGAAAAGGGGGGAAAGGGGCGAGGGGGAAGGGGAGGAAAGGGGACAGAAGGTGGGGAAAAGGGGGGGAAGGGAAAGAGGAGGAAAGGGAAGAAGGTGAAAAGGGAAAGAAGGTGAGAAAAGGGAAAGAAGGGGGGGATGGGAAGAAAGGGGCAGGAAAAGGGGTGGGAAGAAAAAGGGGAGGAAAGGAAAAGAGGGGGAAAAGGAAAGAGAGAGGAAAAAGAAAAGAGAGGGAAAGGGAAAGAGAGGGGAAAGGGGGGAGAAGGGAAAAGGGGAAGGGAAAGAAGGAGGGAAAAAGGGAAAGAAGAAGAAGACAAGGGAAGGGGGAAGGGGGGGAGGTGGGAAAGGAAAGAAGGGGGAAGAGAAGGAAGGAGGAAGGGAAAAGAAAGAGGGAAAGGGAAAGAAAGGGGGAAAGGCAAAGAAAGGAGGGGAAAGGAAAAGATGGGGGAAAGAAAAAACCAAACAAAAGGAGAAAAATTCAGACAAAAAGGAAAACTAGAGAAGATAAAAGGTGGAAAAGGAAAAAAAAAAGGATGGAAAAGGAAAAAAACGAGAGAAGGAAAACAGGGAGGGAAAAGAGAAAATAACACAAAGAAAGGAGAGGAAAGGAAAAGGATTCCCTGACTCCACAACGCCAGCAGCGTGGGAGAACAGAGCTATGCAGGAAATTGATTTTATGACAAAAGTGAAAAATCAGGTGAAAAATTGCTTGAGTCAAATTAAATATTTTGTTCAACCAGAAAATAAAGGTTTTGTTTCATTGTCAGGTGTTCTCTGTTTCAGGTAGTGGATTTCTTTAACCTTAATAAACACAGTTTGTTATATTTAGCAAAAAAAACCCACCTGGTAATTGAAACAAAAATCCAAATATTTTTCTGGAAAATGAAACAAGTTTTTCTAGAGTTTTTCCTTTCTCTGACCCAAAATTGGCTGCCTGAGGTTAGTTCAGTAATAATTCCAGTTGATCCAGACCTCCCTTCTCCAGGGAAGTTAATATTGCCACGAAAACCTGTGATGGGATGGGTGGAACTTTTCCAGCACAACCACGAGCACGCAAAGACACGGAGGGAACTGGAGAGGGGTTTGCAACTGTTTTCCACGTTTTTTCAGTTTTTTAAGTGGGTTTCTTTTAAAGTCAAACTCTGAGCGTGCTGGGAAGTATTTTAACCACGTGTAGACATCAGTGATTTTTAATGCCCTCCCAAAAGGGGTCAGCCAAGGCCAGGTTGGAGGGGGCTTGGAGCAGTGGAAGGTGACCCCACCCATGGCAGGGGGTGAGAGGAGATGAGCTTTCGGGTCCCTTCCAACCCAAACCAGTCTGGGATTAGGAAACCTGAGGCTGAGGGGTGTTGCCCATCCCCAGAATCAATGGAATGGAGAGACCAGGACCAGCAGCATTCTGGGATTCCAACAGGAAAAGCTGCCCAGTGCCGATGACTCCACAAGGGGTGGTTGGACTTTCTCCTTCCTTCTCACTCCTGGCACCAAAAGGACAATGTGACCTGGGAAAAACGGAGCTTTCCTAAGGACAGGGGGGTTCACATCCCTGGGACTGTGTCCAGCAGGTGCTGGCTCTCCATGGAACCTCCTCTCCCCTCTGATCTCCAAGGGATGGGGAGAGGGGACCCGTTAATCACAGGAGCATCCCGGTGGTGACAATCCCCTCGTGGCACCTCCACTGCAGCCCAACCTCCCCGGCCCATTTCCTCACTGCTCTTTCCACCCAAGCAGCCCAAGACCCTGCGAGTGCATCATATTTTCTGCTCTGCCCAGACCCAGAACTGTAACTGTAAGAACACAGATTCCTTTCCCGTGCCAGGAGCAGCCCCCAGACTGCGGAGCCTGGAGCTCCTGGAGCCCCCGACCGACGCACACAACATTCCCAGGCAGCTCTTCCCACAGCCCTTTTGGGTGCTGGGGGCTCTGAATCCCTTCACAGCCTCACCTCTTCCCGTGAACATCGCAGAAACCTGCCTCTTTTTTTATCTAATTCTCCTCTTCCCCTGCCGCTTGCAAGACGGCCTTTATTTATATAATACATTTCACATCCGAGACATCGCTGAGAGCTCTACACAAATATTAATTACCAAGCCCTAGGTGGTAAATTATAAATATCCGTTCTCTCCAGATTAGAAAAAAAAAAAAAAACAGCATTTAATAATAATAATAAAAGAGACTGCACTGTGGCACACGAAGTGCTACATGAAGGAGCACTCCTTTGCTCCAGGGCTGCAATAAAGCACAGCAGACCCCAAAAAAGTTAAAATAGAGGATGACTGAGGGTCAGGCCACCAAGCTGGCGATGGACATGCAGCTGGGCATTTGCAGCCTTGGAAGCACAGCGAGAGGATGGAGGGAATTCAGTGCAAATCATGATGGGTGGGAGCAACCCCTGGCAAACATCTGGTGGAGGGGGTTTGCAGCCCCTGAGCGTCTCTCCTGTGCCCAGCCTTTACCCACCAGCTGGAAAACGCTTCCTTGTGCCATCTCTGCACATCCCATCTCTTAGGCAAAGCAGGGCACCATCTCTCTGCCTGTCTAACACTGATTATCCCCAGCAGGATTTCTGTGCTACACGAGGTGTCAGCGTCCCGACAGCGCGATGATGGACTCGCCGGTACAAGGCCAGGTGTAATAAGGCAGCAGCTGCTTTTCCACTCTGCTCTGGGATCTCTCGTCCTTGCAGAGCACATTTTTGGGGGATATTTGACACTCCTTCCCCGAGCCAAAGCTGCCACAGCTGACAGCAATGAGCAGGCATGGCAGAGATAAGACCCTGGAGTGATAAGAGGGCTGGGGTCGGTTCTGCTTGGCAGCAGAACGAGACAGTTCCCAGCCCAAACACAGAATCGGGGAATATCCAGAGTTGGGACCCACGAGGGTCATTGAGGCAACTCCTGGCTCTGCCCAGGACACCCCAACAATCCCACCCTGTCCCTGAGCATTGTCCAAACCCTCCTGGAGCTCTGGCAGCCTTGGGGCTGTGCCCACTGCCCTGGGGAGCCTGGTCAGTGCCCAACCACCCTCTGGGGGAAGAACCTTGTCCTGAGATCCAACCTAAATATCCCCTGACACAGCAAAACCACAACCAAACAAAATCCAATGCACATCCAAACTCTGAATCCTTCTGGCTGCCCTGCTGTGATGGCACAGGACCACTACCTTGGGAAGCAGATGGATATTTAAGATCCAACGAGATCCACATTCAACAAGATAAGGAGGAAGAGGAAAAGTTTCCTCCTCTCAGTCTTCCATCTCCTGCCACACTGATGCTGCCAAATCCCAGCCATCTCCATTCTCCCCAGCAGCTCCTGTGGGCTTTCCAAGACTCCCCAGACCTCTCCCAGCACTAAAACAAACCCTCCAGGCACAGTTCACCTCCCAGATCCTGGAACAGGAGCAGTTTGCTGCAATTCCTGCCTCTCTGCATCCTGCCCAACCCTGCTCAGCTTCGGATCAAGTGCTCAACTCCATCACTTCCAAGCTGTGGATGGCAAACAGGGCAAATCATTTAGGGCTTGGAAATTTTTTTTATTTATGAATAGTTTTGCTCTTTAATTTTGATTTTCTTCATTGCTGCCTGCTGGCCTTCCCTTTTATTTTTTATAGATCAGAGCAATCACCAAAAAGGACAAAACCCCAGCTTCCCAGAGTGGGAAAGGCAGGCAATCAGAGCCAGTGGAAAGGACACACCGGGAAGTCAATGAAGATGGGAAATAACATTTACCAACCTGGGGCTCAGCAGGCCCAGGGTACTTTGCCTGGCTGTTTGAACAGTGTGTGCTCCTCTTTCCCTTTGAGTGCAGCGAGCAGCTGGTCTCTAAGTAAGGGGACCTGAGGATAAGAGCTCTGGGGTGATCACTGGAGATCCCTGTGATTTCTGCTTGCGTGGCTGGCAAAGTCCCTGCAGCTGAATTTATACCCAGGGGGTGTTTAATGACTTGTCTCTGCTCACCACCCACCTCCACACCAAACCCCAGTGATGTTTTAAGACCCTGGAGCAGCTCTCTGTCCCCAGCCATGGCTGGCAGCTCTGCAAGGGGCAGGCAGGAGGCTGGACACAGCAATCTCCTCCTGCTGCCCTCATTTCCCACAAAATATTCGGCAGAAATAGGCAGTGGCTCAGTTTGCCACCTAATTTCAAAGGCTGGTGCCTCCAGCTGCCTCTTCAAACCACCCTTGTAGAAGAAGGAGGCTTCATTTGGCATTTGTTGAGCAAGAAAAAGCACGAGTCCTGCAAAAAAACCCATGAGCAGGATGTCATAACTATTTACTGCTCACCCACACAGGATTGCTGCTGCAGCAGCATTATCCTCCCCAGCACACACATCCCATTCCCAAGGAATCAGCAAAGCACAACACATCTCCAGGGGAGAGACACAGAGAAGGACAGGGGAAAAACATCTCCAGCTAGAAGACTATTTGATTTTAAAAGAAATCTCTCATCTATCCACACAAAGAGTTCCCATTATTCTCCAACAGACTGGAGGTTTGACACCCTGACCCCCTTGTTTCTGCCTCAGCACGATGGAAAGGAAAGCTTTTGCCCATTCTGGCTGCCACCACCATGGCAGAGGAGATGGAGCACACTGGGCTACCAAAGTGCCACCTTTCCCTCTACTCATCCCCAGTCCAGGACCTGGATAGTTACATAACTCCCAAGGAGCAGAAAAAGTAGGATCTCTGTTAGACTGTGGTACATCAGGAAGCAACAATAGCACCTGTAGCCATAAGGACTTTCTCCCAGCTCTGATTTCTCTCCTCCTCCAGCCCCAGCTGTGGTCAGTGGGACCAATTTCACAGCTGCCCAGTTCCAAATTGGACTCGTGCTTCCCAGCTGTACTCCTAGTCCTGTATTTGTTTGCTCTCAGCTTTAATTAGGAGAGGTTTCATTGCCTGACACATCCAACCCTCTGCTCCAGCTCCTCCAAGGCCACCTTCCTCACCCACCCCGTGCTGAGAGGTTTGAAAGCTTGAAGCTGCTGCCTTGGATCCACCTCCTCAACTCCTGCCCTTCCAGGCAGGAAAAAGCAAGGAATGAAGGGATACAGACCCCCAGCCCAGTGATGGGCACCTTGGCCAGGTCTCTCCCTTCCTGCTCTTGCCGAGCCAGGACGCAGAACTGAGCTGGAGAAATCAAAGCTGATTCCAATCTTATTATCCAACACGGCCCTATCAGCTGAGACAGCGACATTTATCACATTAATAGGAATGATAGAAGAAAACTGGGATCCTGTCCAACAAGAGCACTTTATCACATGTTGCACTGTCTTACAAATCCAATTATCACCAGCCGAAGGCCCTCCAAGAGTGGCTCTGGAAACCTTAAAAGACTATAAAAGTACTTGTCCAGAGCCTGCAGCATCGCCTCGGCCAGGGCTTGGGATGAAGCATCGCATCCTATCCAGGAGGCTGCAGCAGCTTCATCCCGAAAAAAGGAGCCAGCTGTCACTGGGAAATTCCCACCATGGCATGGGACCATTCCCACCCAGCCAGCCCAGCTGTGTGACACAAGGAAGGGAAGCCCAGCACCAACAGAGCAGGGGTGAAAGCAGTGCCTTCCCAGGAATGTGGGGATGCCTCAGGAGGCTGCCCAAAACCTGTGGGATTTATCCATGCAAAGCCTCAGGTGCCATCCGAAGGAGAGGCAACAGGAGTTTGCTCTTCTCTCTGGTTTTCCAGATCAAGAACAGCAGCAGGAACAGACCTCTACAGGCACAATCCCAAAGGATTTTGCTGCTCTCTTGGCCTTCTGGCCTGTCTCCCTGTGAAAAGACTCGAGCAAAGCTTTTCTCAGCTCTCACTGAATGAGAAATAATCAACCCAGCGTCAATCCCCGATTCCCTTCAACTGTCAGTTACAAAGGTTGCATTCCAGCTTGATCCCAAATGATTTTTCCCCCCATTTTCAATATTGCAAGCCAAGCGAAAAGCAAAAAAATTTACTTTTTCCTGCCTCTCCCCGTTGTTGTAATGATTGTACCTTAAATAATTTACCTTCCGCGCTCTCTCCCACCTTTCCCTCAGCATTCCCCAATCCTGCTTCGTCATTCCTCCTTCTGCCCCGCTTCAGCTGGTCAGGAATGCTGACCAGGGGGATTTGTCACAGCAGGACAGGCTTTTCCTGTCATTCTGCTCCACTGAGCAGCCAGAAACAACACCTCAGTTTTGCCACCTCCTGCCCCATTCCATCATTCCGTTATTCCCCAGGGCACACAGACACCTCCAGAAGCCACCCTGAGTTAAAGCATCTGGGCACCACTCATGCCTCATCTTCCAAAGGCTCCTTGGAACTTCAGCAGGATGCTGGGACCAAGTGACCGTGGTGACAGGAGCGGGAAAGACAAGGTGCAGGGCAGTGGAAAATCCCGTGAGCAGCAGCAGAGAGGAACAAATTCTGCTCTTGTTTGTGGTTTTCTAGTGCAGGGTTGGGGTGGGTAAAATAGGGGAGTGTTTGCTTAATGCTGGACTGGCTTCTAGAAGGGGTACAGGGAGCTTGGAAAGGGTTTGGAGGCACCTCATCCCACCTCATGGGGGTGGCAGCCTCACCACCCTGGGTGAGAAGAAACAGGACACTCATCTCCCACGGCTGCTTGAAACTTGGAGTGGTCCTAACAGCTCTGCCCAAATCTGTCCTTCATCCTGTTCCCAGAGATACGGGCAGATTTATGGGATAAAGGCAGGAAGATAAAACCAGTTCTGTTGGAGCAGAGGCAGAGGTGACTCAGACTCAACCAGACAGGGTTAAAGCATCCCTTGGATCCTGCCAGAGAGAGATGGTCCATCATCAGGGCAGGAGATGGGGACTGTGGAAGGGACACATTCCACATCTCTGTATCTGGGTCTATCTCTGCTGTGCTGCCTCCAGCTCTGGGGTTCCCAGCAGAGGAAGGACATGGACCTGTTGGAGCAGATCCAAAGGAGGCCACCAAGCTGATTAGAGGGCTGGAATACCTCTCCTATGAGAAAAGGCTGAGGACTCCAGTATCCTTGTGGACCCCTTCCAACTCGGCATAGTCTGAGATTCTGGGATATCTGTAGAGAGACGTAGCACAGCCCCTAATCAGCCACCAAGTTTATGGGCACAGAGGCCTTCCTGGATGGTTGTTCACCATTTTCCACAAGCACAGCAGGTCCCTATAATCTGGATTATTTCTGCCTGCGGGAACAAAGCTCCCACAAAATGAGCTTCACCCTCCTGAGCCCTGCAAAGGAGGAGCAGCTGCTGCCTCACATAATCTCCGTCGGCGCCACGATGAACTAATGCCCTCCCGACCCACAGGGCCGATGTGGGAATCTCTCTCCTCATTCCATTTCCAGGCACTGCTGCTAAATAAAGCAGCAGCCAGGCAAATTACCCCAGTTCTCTACAGGGTCCCCCCCTTTTGTGGCCGTGGCACAGGAGAGCAACGTGCTTATCCACACCTGACTGGCATTACCAGTGCCAGGAATCGAGGGTCTCCATCGTGCTGCTCGTACATATTTAAAGTGATTTAATGGTTGTCATTCATTATTAACCACGGTTATTAGAAGGATGCCTAGGAACACATGGAGAACGGGATCTTTGCCTGGCTAGACACTGCACAAACACTGAGCAGAATAAAAAGATCTCTTCTAGGAAAAGCCCTGCCCTGATAAAGCAGCAGCACTCGCAGGAAATATTTGGATTTGGGAGCGGGGCGGGGTAAAAAGAAAGAGGAACACATATTTCATAAAAGCTTTTCCAGTTCTTAATCCTGGTGTATTTGATGGCTGCGTTGTCCCGGCAGGACTCGCTGCCCTCCACTTACTCACACCCAGGTGGCCTGGGAGCCCCTGTGAGGGGCACAAGCTTCACTGAACAGGATGAGATAAAAAAGATGCTCCCTCCCTCCCGGCATCTCCCTCCAAAAGACTCCTGGCAGGGATAAATCCAGTCAATTCACAAGGCAGGGGGGAGAAAACCACACATTTGCAAAGCGCTGTCGATGCTCAGGGTATTAACGAGACATTTTAATAAGCACCATAATGGAAATTTATGTCAGGGTCCACAAAATAATACAGATGGCGGTTTATGCAGCCCTTGTATTTAAAACAAAGTAAATTATATGATCCTAAAACAATAGGTGAAATTATAAAGCATACAATGAAATGGAACATATCCAGCTCCCTCTCCAGCAGCACGGGAAGGACCCAGCTCTGCATCCCTGCACCAGCATCCCACTGCTGGATGCTGCCCCTTACAAACCACTTTGTTGCCTTCACTCATTCCTAATTAAAACCAAAGGATGGTCCCAAGGCTTGGATAACAGAAGGGACCCTCTCCACGTGTGTACAGCAAAGAGACAAATGACAGTAAGAAGTGTTGGATGAGAGGGGAGATGAAAGGGAGAGAAAATAGGAAGAAGAAGGGGCAAGCAAAGCAAAGAGGCTATCAAAAAAACCAGGATTTTTGAAAGTGCAGCGTTAATCTTTTCAGAAATGAGGGGGATTTGGTAAAGCTGAGATGCATCCTGGAGGCACAGCCTGAATTTAACACAAGTGCCTTGTCCTGGCACAGCATCTGTGCCCATGCCAAGAGCACGAGGAGCTTGCAGCTCTCCAGCCCTTTCCTCTGCCCTGGGAACTGTGAGGGACCTGGGGGTGGATTGAGAAATGAGACACAGCACTTCTCCACCACCTAATTTTCTCTTGGCGAAATTATCTCCCACATCCTTCATTTTTCACAGCTGCAGAAAAAGAGAGGAGGAAAATCCCAAAGCTCAGCCACGGTGTGTTTTTAAGCCTCCCGAGGTTTTGCTTGGCTTTGGGGATGGCAGAAGGTGCCTGGGCTGGGTGTTGGATGCAGTTTGTTTTCAGCCCATAAAAGCACTCACCAGGTGGATTTTCTTCCATTTCCACAGAGCCCTGAGCACCGATGCTGAAAGCTCTGCTAAGAGGAGCTGTCAGGGCACATTACCCAGAGGGGCTGATGCCTCTGGAGGAAGGGAAGTTGGAACTGTGAGTGAGACCGAGGAGAGGTGACGGCCAGATGAGATGTGGGTTAGAAGGGAGAAGGACACGATCAAAAAGGACACGATCAAGAATTTTAAAGTCCATTTGGAGATTTGCTGCTTGGTTTTGGAGGGACTGACAGCACCCCAGGCTGCTGCTTTAGCAGGCAGGGCACTGGGATTTTTCCCTGTGCTGCAGCCACCAGCCAGTGGCATTGCCTCTGGAAAGGTGGGATTTGTCTTTCCAGCTGGGATTTCTGTTACCGTGTTGTTTATAGCAATGGCAGCAGTCTAAGGTTGTCCTGTAGCACAAGTTCTCCTAATTGTCTTGAACATCTGGCACAGGCTGGGATGAGTCGCCCTTGGAGATGCTCCCTGTTGATCCCTGATGGGGCTGAGGATCTTTGTAGCCACCAAAACCCCACTTCCAGCTCCACATTTTGGCCAAAGGGATTTTGTCCTGAGCACACAATTGGTCCAAGTGGCAAAACCCCAACATTTTCAAACCTCCAGGCCAGGCTGGATGGGTCCTGGGCAAGGTGATCTGCTGGGTGACATCCCTGCCCATGGCAGGGGGTTGGAACTTGGTCTATAAGGTTCCTTCCAACCCAAACCATTCTGGGATTCTAGGAAAATTCCCAATGCACCCTTTTTGAACTCCTTTTTGAAGCCAGGCCCAGAAATCAGCAAAACCAGAGGTGATGCTACACAACAACAACACCCTCAACTTCCTCCCCCTGAGGCCAAATTCCAACACCCTAAACAAGGGTGGGGGGACACAAAATGAGCCACCCCCAAAGCAGGGTGAGCATCACGACCTGTGCCTGTGGCCAGGCACTGCCAGCTGGGCAGGACACAGCAAGAATTACCAAATAACCCACTTCTGGGGATGTTTGGTGCAAACCACCATCACTAAAAAATCAGTCTGTGGCTTGAAACAGATTCCACAGGCCTTTTGCATCTGCTTTTTTTTAAAATTTTTATAAGCCTAATGTAATTGTGGTGAGGCTCATTCCCTGTGTGAAGTGCTGGATCCCTGCAGACCAAGTCCAGGCATGAGACAGAAGCAGCCAAGAGGAAACACAGCAGCTTGTCAAGGAAAGAGAAGTTAGCAGAGCACATCCCTGAGGGAGGAGGAGGAGGAGGACAGCAGAGGTGTCTCCAGGACTCGGCTCAACCCTGCAAGTCACTGTGTCTTCCCCCCCTGAGGCCCCTGTCATCCCTCAGCTCGTTTTACACCCGGTTCAGGGATCAGCAGCAGTTGGAAGTCTGGGTTTTTCATGCCTGCAGCCTCAGCTTTCACCTGGCAGGACTCAGAGGAGCTCTGAAAACCCTTCTGGAAAGGCTCTGAAGGTCTCCCTAATTGGCACAGGAGCAGGAGCAGAGGGAGGCTCAGGGCAGGTGTAAGAAAGCTGGTTTGGGTACCAGGAATTCTGAGCCCAGCAGGACTGAGCCCTGTCCTGGCTAATTAACCCCTGAAATTAAGAGGGTGGGTTAGTTTGGTGAGGATACCCCATTTAAGGCAAGCAGGGAACAAACTCCAAGGCTGGTCAGTGAGCAAACCAACCCTTCCTGACAAAGCTGTGGCTGCCCCAGCCCTGGAAGTGTCCAAAGGCAGGTTGGACGGGGCTTGGAGCAACCTGGGCTGGTGGAAGGTGGCCCTGCCCACGGTGGGGAATCGGGACAAGATGATCTTTACCGTCCCTTCCAACCCAAACCATTCTGTGATTCTGTGCAATGCCACCCCAAGCAGCCATTCACCCTCTGCCTCTGCACCCACTCATCCCTCCCTCCACCCTTCCGTGCCCCAGGACTTCCCAAGAGGCAGCAAGAACTGGGAAATCTCTTTGACAGGAAGCAAGGTGATATTATTGATACTACAGAGCGATCAGAACGACCGGCCCAACAAAGTCCTTGCTATAATCCATTTATTTTCCTACTTTTAGAGCTTTTGATTCTCTTCGACCTATTGGATACATATGGATTGCTACCGACCCGAGCAGGCACAGCAGGGAAACTACACACCAGGATGAATTCCTACACCCTGCTGCAAACAGGGGAAAGATAAACAGCTCAGTCCTGAGGAGCCTGATTTGGGGAGATAATAAATTAGAGCTCGTGGGTAGGAGGTATTGAAACATCAGGGTCTAAAGACCATCAGCGGTGATCATCCAACAAAGGAATATTCATCTCCTCAGTGCAGGCTCCCTGGGGCTGGCTGAGCATCCTTCAAAGTAAAATCCCACAGACCTGAGCACCGGGGACAGCATTACCCTGACAATGTAAACACATTAAGGAAGCAAAGAGTTACAAGCTCCGATGCTGAGTGTCGCAATCACGTCCGAGCTATTTAGCAAATAACGTGGAAAGAAGACATGATGGATAAAGACGAAATTAATGACTGAACTGGTGCTCAGTGATTATCAAGAAACTAGTGATGAGGACCTGATTACATTCACAATGGATAATAAAGGCTTGCCCCAATCAGTAATATATATACTCAGGGCTTCAAAAGGACTCATTTCCAACGCGGGGGAAAATTATGGGAGAAATTGGCTGGAAGGGAAAATGACAACAGAGAAATGTGGGCTCGTAACACAAAACTTATTAGAGAGCCAAAAAGTCAGGACTCCGCAATCCAAAAAAGACAATTTTGGCTAAAAGCCCTATTCTTATTGCTAAAGCAGCAATCAAGCATAACACAAAAATAAAAGGAAAAATAGACAGCAATCAATGTGCATTAGGAGTTATGAAGTGCATTGATAAGGAAAGCTAAAAACACCACCGGGGAGGCAACTGCTGCCTGGCAGAACCACTGAGGGGATTTAACAGCACTAAACCCAGCCTAGCCCCAGGCAAGCGGGTGCCTCACCCCCCCCGCCCTGCCCAAGGCAGCTGGTTTCTCTCTGCTAAAAGGCATCATCAGGAATAAATCGCCTTTGAGAGTGCTGGAGACCCTCTGCAATCCCAACCGGGGCACTCCAGGCCTCTGCAGCTCCGTTCCCAGCTGAGCAATGGGTACAAGGACAGCTCCTGTCCCTGTGCCTGGTGTGTCCTTCATACAAAGCCAGCGGAGCGCCCAAAAATATTTGTCAGCAGGGCCAGAGCCAGCTCACCACCCCAGCAAACAAATTCACAACCAGCCCCACCAGCACAAGCCCAGCACCTTTGTCACCAGGGATAGATCCAGATCATCACCCTGACATGAATTCACAACCGTCCCCCACAGTCTGACCCCAAATCCCCCGATTTGGGCTCATATTTTGACACAGAACTCTTCGCCCAGATGCCAATTCAAGCCTTTTCCTGTGCAAGGAGTGAACTAATCACTAACCAGCACCAGGGTGCAAATCATTTGGGCTGATACCACGGCACTAATATTTGGAAAGGAGGGGCTTCCTGGCACGTTTTGTCTTAGGAACCCCCAATCCCAGCTCAGTTTTGGCTCAGGTAATTACAGTTCACCTCTCCAGATGCTCAAGCAGGGGAAGGTCCCCTCCTCCTGCCGGTCCCTGAGCGGCTGAGCTGGAAACGCTGCGCGCTGACAAACAGATGTGCCAAGCCTGGATATTATTGTAACGTCTCTCCAACAATTTGTATCCCCAGAACGGTGGTAAAGAGATACTGTATGGCAAATAAATTAAAGCGTTTGGCCGTAAAGCCAATAACAGAGAGAGAGAGAGAAAGAAGTGCAGACGTTGGAGGAGAGAGAGGTTTTAAACGAGATTAAAGAAAGATGGAAAAGAAGGAATCCTAAAAAAAAAAAAATAATATTAAAGAAGCAGCAAGGATGTGCTTTCTGGGATTTGTGGATATGGCTGGGACAAAAGGGCAGCCTGTTTGTGCCAGTCTCATGAAAAACTCAGAGATGAGAGGTTAAACCCTCATAAACACCTGGAGAAACAATAACAGTGGAAATTAGAAAAGCACAGGGTATCCTGCCTGGCTGAGCTGCCCCAGTCACACCTCACCCCAAACAGGAGGCACAGGTAGATTGATCACTCCCACGACTGCTGCTGTTTGCTCCTGAGTCCCTGAGATGGCTCAAAAAACATTTTTATTAAGCCAGATGGAGAGAGGGGGAAGGGGAAGAGAAGGGGGGGAGGGACATCCATCTATGTGCCAGGTGCCAACAAGGGGGAAGGAAGAGAAAAAGAGAAATCAAGCGTGGAAAATAAGAGAAAATGTAGTCGGAGATATAAAGCCTGTCAAATTGGCTGCAAACAGTAACAAAAGCAAAGGAGAGATAGTTTTCTCTTTAACAAATGCTTTGATCAGCTGTAGTTGATATAATTACTATATAAAGCTACAGCAAGACAGAAATAAGACACATTTATCTTCCCGGAGTAAAGAGAACCTTTCTGATCGCTTCCTCTCCTTGCCAGGCTGTGACAAGCAGATTCCAGGCTGGAAGGTCACACAGCTGAGGTTTGGCTGGTCCCTTTCCCAGGGGACATGGGACCTGAGCCTGGTCCAGGGGACCTGATCTTGGCTTTGCTGGTCTGGCCCCTGGGAGCTGGCACAGACCATGGCAAACAAGGGCCTTGCACAAGGGGCAATGCCCCGGGCACGTAGCTGGGGAAAAGGGGATGGTCACAGCAATGCAGGAGGCCACTGGTACTGAGTTTTCCTCCCTCTGGTGAGAACCAGTTCAGGGGAAAGGTGGAAAGATCCCAGAGGAAAACTCTGGCTGCTGAGAAGCCCGTGGGGATGAGAGGCGAGATAGGGAGAGCAGCACAATTCACACCCAGTAACTAAAACCTGACCTCACCATCCCCTGAACGGTGCAGAGAGGAGGAAAACAGCCAAGGAAATTTCCATTACAAATCCAGACACTCAGCTCGATGCTGCAACCACTCCACGGCCCCAAGTACACCTGCTTTGCCTCCTTTCTCCCATGACACTGATCTTCACCACACCCCTCTCATGGCAGCAGCTGGGCAGGGGAGACTCCCACCAAGAAACAATTCCCTGCCCCAGGTAGCAGGGAAGGCAGGACTCATCCCAAATATTCCTGTTTTCAGATCACACCACCCCCTGAGGTGTGATGCTGTAGTTTCCAAACATCACATTTGAATTTCAACCACTCTTATTTATTTCAGTCTAGCCAGGTAAAG
This sequence comes from Pipra filicauda, assembly GCF_003945595.2. Lineage (NCBI taxonomy): Eukaryota > Metazoa > Chordata > Aves > Passeriformes > Pipridae > Pipra > Pipra filicauda. The sequence continues at coordinate 307,326 of NW_024104464.1, forward strand.
CTAAAAAAAGAAGCAAACCAAACCCACAACAAGCCATTTCTATGAAATATTTCCCTTTTGACAAACTGACACCGCTCAGTAGAAATATAATTCAGCCTCAAAGCCCTGCCAAGCCCCAGCAGCTCTGATCACAACCAGGACCATGTGCTGGGGGTCTGTCCCTGCCTTGTGACAGCCAGTCGAGCATCTGTTTGTGCACAGAAAGCAGGGACAGCCCTATCACGCTGCTGGAGTGTGAATGATCATGGAATTACAGAACATTCGGGTTGGAAGGGTTACGGGGCAGGGTTTGGGGGGAGCAGGGAAGGTGGGGTCAGGGATGGAGCGTGTGTGTGCATAATGCAGGACGAGTGATGCAGCAGAAAACCGTGCCCAGGGGAGGCCAGTGCAGCACAACACGCAGCAAGATGCACCGTGTCCTGCAACAGGACAGCCAGGGCGTGTCTGAAAGGACCAGGGGTGGTGGCTGGTCCCACATGGGACACTGGGGACAATCCCACAGGGGCAGGGGCAGCACAGCTCCCCCCTCCCACCACACACAAAGCCCTGATTTATTTAGACTGGAACAATTTGTCGTCGGCTGTAATTTTAACTACCTCCGTGCTGAGGAGCCAATCAGGGCTCGTGCTCATCGAGGCTTTTATGGGTTCCCATAAAAGCAGCAAAATGAAAACTCAGGGGCCCTTAAAATATACTCCGTGGGTTTGTGCAGTGCAATTGGAGGCTTTTATGACTCCTGTCAGGGCTTTTATGACCCTGTAAAACTGTGCAGCGGCCCAGCCTGCGATGAAAAGTGACCTCAGATGTCTTAAAAGCCTAAATGGTCCTGCACATTTACACGACCTGGTGGCTGAATTCAGGGAAGCCCCGGGGGACGTCACCCTGGCCCAGCTCTGCTGCTGGGGAGGGTGAGGGGCAGCCCCACGGGGGCTCAGAGTCTCCCTCAAAAAGACAAACCCCATATTTTTTCCTAAAATATGGGGGGCAATAAGCAGTTACCCTCCTGCCACGGGCCATGGGGGCTGTTCTGCCAAGCCATATGAGCTCCCTGGCTCCACATAACCTGATTTGCAAACCTAGCTGAGCTCTAGAATAAGTGAGTTTGATGGCATCACACTCTCTCATTTCCCAACACAAACACCACTTGATTTAGCAGAAGCAGCAGGGTTTTGATTTCCCCCCCCTTAAATGAAGCCAAGACTGGAAGATTAGGGATGCAGCAGGGAAGCAGAAAGAAAACCCATCAGGCAGGCAGTGACAAAGAAGCATTAATAAACTGCACGAGGTACCAAATGCCATAAAGAAACGGGGGAAAAGAAAAGCAAAAAGGATAATACAGGATCTAGAGGTTGCAGGATGCTCAGGTTTGGTGCTGGGAGCCAGAGCAGAAGCACATTGGGTCACTAAGCCACAGAGTGACAGTAAATGATGCAAATAAAACCAGTAGCACATCGCAGAGAGCATTAGCAAAACACATGCCTGATCCCATAAAAAAATAAGCCATCTCCCCATGCTCTCCTGAGCAGGAAAATACGCCACAGTCTCTTAAAATAAGAAGAGTGGCTTCATGCATGAGAAAAATGTGAGTATATCAGCACAGGAAAACATCCAGTCTCCTTCAGGCCATGTCTAAATATGTGTTTTATTGCTCTGAGAAGGCAAGTGAGGAATCCCATCCCCAGCTGGGTCTCATTCAGTGACAGACAGGCCAAACTGGAGCCCACGTAGTGGCTTTGCAGCATTTCTTATTGAACTACAAACCAAAGATTATGAGCTGGCAAGACTGATTTAACACAAAATGGAATGAGGAGAACTGTGGTCAGCGTGCAAACAACCTGTTTAAAGTCAGAGCTGAAACTGGATGACTTTGTAATCCAGCTGGAATTTTTTCATGGGAATCCAGTGACAACCAGAGATCATCACAGACTGGTTTGGGTTGGAAGGGACTTCAAAGATCATTTTGTTCCACCCCCTGCCATGGGCAGGGACACCTTCCACCAAACCAGGTTGCTCCAAGCCCTGTCCAACCTGGCCTTGGACACTTCCAGGGCTGGGGCAGCCACAGCTTCTCTGGGCAACCTGTGCCAGGGCCTCCCCACCCTCCCAGGGAAGAATTTCTTCCCAACATCCCATCTAACCCTGCCCTCTGGCAGTTTAAAGCCATTCCCCTTATCCTGTCACTCCACAGTTCTGTAAATATTCTCACTCTGTGTTAGCCCTGGGTGATGGTGGGACTGCCAAACTAACATCTCTCCCCCAAAACTCTCACTTTTGAATATAACCCTTAACCCAAGCTCAGATGGCAGAAATCAGGCCCTGATTAATATCCCTATCAAACAACCCCAACTTTTTTGATGGCTATTTTGTGCTGTCTCCACCTTCCCCCATCCCTCGGGCAGCCTCGCAGCTCCAGCGCAGCACAGGGAGATGCAGAGGAGTATTAATTCCATGGAAAAAGGGTCAAAACGAAAATGCCAACAGATTGGGAACATGCCAGACTTGCCAAAATCCTGCAATCCGTCTGGAAGTGTTCCTGAGCAACTCTGCAGACCCAGCAAAACACAAATCCCACGGTAAAACCCGAGTTGAGAGCGCAGGTTATTGACTATTAACATTCAGGGCAAACACATGCAAAATCAGAGGAAAGTGCAAAAAGAGAAACTGTCTTTATTTTCCTTTCCATCTCCCTGCTTCCCCCTCCTTTTTTTTTTTTTTTTTTTTTTTAGGAACAGAGCATGGATGTGGAAAATAGCCTATTGAGCCCACTTCCCCGCCTCAGAGGAGCTGCAAATGTGATCCTTTGCTAGCTCAGACAAAATCTGCCATGCTACATTAGGCTTGATAGCAAATTTGCTACTTGCAAGCTTTTATCAAAACTGTATATCTTAAAAATCTTAATAATACTGAGCTTTTGGTTGGCCTTCCCAGCTGCCTCCTCCCCATCCCTCTCCCCGCTGGGCACGCTCGGAACCAATTCCCAATTTGGGGCTCAGCGTTTTTAGCCGAGGAAAAAAAAGACCTCAAGGAGCGCTGGGGTGGGGGAAGAAATCAGGCAGATCTCAATGGCTGGAATTTGTTCCGGTGTGAGGGAACGAGGCTGGAATGTTTCCTCCCTCCCCCTCGTGACCTGTTTCCAGGCCTTACAAGTTCATTTCTGAACAAACAAGCCACGGACAGGCAGTGGAACAAATGTAACACGGCCTCCAAGGGCTCTCCAGCCACGTTCCCCCACGGCTGGGAAGGTGCAAGGGCTGGTCAAAGATGTTTTCTGTTTTCCCTGGAATTGCTTGTACAGAAAAGTCTTTCTCCTCAGCCGCTGTGTGATGTCTAACAAAGGCTCTGCATATGCTGGAGCCCCGGTCTCGTGGGGCTGCTGTAATAGCTGGTGTCTCCTACCCAGCCACCTCTTTTAATGAAATTTATAGAAATTTAATATCTCTGAGACTTCTTTCCTTCTGTCAAATTGGGTAGAAATTGGCCAGGAATTGGCCAAAGGGCTCAAAAACTACAGAGGGGTAGGAGTGGGGAAGGCAGACAGGCAGGGACCATGTGATTGCACAGACTCCTCTCTGGAAGGATCCAAACTAAAAATCAATATCTGTTTCTTTTGTCTCTCTGGTATTGTATTTTTTTATTTTTTTTTTGTTTGTTTGTTTGTTTTTTGTTTTTGTTGTTAGGAAGGTTTTTTTTCACAGAGAAGAAGTCCTCATGGAACATTTTCTATAGCAAACGTGTGATGGGAAGCATTGTCAGCATTGCTCAGAGTTGCAGGACACCCTTTGGAAAGGGGATGTTGTCAATCACTCTCCCATTTCCTCAATACTCAAGACCTGGAATTTTCCCCAAATCCCATCCCCACAATGACTAAACCTACAAGACAGGTGATGGAAAAGCAGAGGTTTCAAGCCTAAGAGGGGCATAAAGGCCCCACACATTGGTCCAGCTGGAGGACCAGCTCCACCAACTGAAAAAAGACACTTCATCTCCCTAAATCTCTCCACAGACCAGCATCCTTAGCAAAAAAGCTCACTCAGCCTCAAAATTGAGAGAAAATGAGAAAAACTTTGGAGGAGCTGTTTAAACCTCTGTTCCAGCATCATCTCCAACTGCAGGAGCTCCATCCCGAGCCAGACTGACCAGGTTTTTTGTCCCTGGGGTGAATTCTATCACCCAGTGACTCCCTGAGCCAGCTGGGAGCTGAGGGTTTCCTTGAATGGGATCAGAGGGATAATCTCCTTGCCTTGGCTCAGGAAGCAGGGGGGGTCTTAACTCTATTACCGAAGTCGATCGAGCAGATGGACGCAAAGCTTTCTAGGAAAATGGATGCCCTGCAGAATTCCAGGAGCTAAGCAGGGCAAACACGAAGGAAGCCATCCCAGATTGCTGCGAGGGGCTGCTGAAATGCAGAGGACTCTGCTTAATTCCTAATGGAAGTTTGTTCAAGCTTTAGCAAAGGGCAAAGTCTTTCCCCCCTGCAAGGGCACAGAGCCCTTGCCAAGTACAACAATATCTGGGTTTTGTAGCTTGCCCAGTTCCAGCAGGCCAAATCCTCAAATAACACTTAAGGATATTCTCTGAGGCTGGGCTGAACACGGAAAGCTGCTGTTGGAGCTCTCCAGCACTTCCTATCCGAGGAGCAACGGCACCTTGGCAGGCTCGCCTGGAATTAAGCTTCCAAAGGGTGGCTAATGAGATTCCTTCCTCTCCTTTCAGCCCCTTCAGAAATGCCTGATTTAGGGTGAGACCTTGCGGACTAGAGGATTTTTTTTTTTTTTTTTGGTTCCCCTTATAATTCCAAGGAGGGAAAAGTTCCTGAGGATCTCTTTATTCTGAAATAGGGTTTATTCCAGGTATTCAAATGCCCAAATCCGCCCACCCTGATGTTTTCCTCACCACAGACATGCAAAGCTGCCAGTGTCTCCTTCTACTTCTCAGATTGATAGCTAAGCATGAAGCTGTCGAGTCTCTCCCAGACAAGGCACAGAGAGGAGTATTTTTCCTCCATTAACCATCTCACTCCTCCGCCTGACTGATTAGTTACCACGCAGGATCCTCTGGATTTCCATCAGGAGGGAAAGCAATGACAGAAGCCCGTATTTCTGGTTAATCTTGCAATTTGTCACTTCTCTTACAAAGCAAACAATCTGCAAACGCCCCGGATCCCTCTGGGAAAGGCAAAGGTGCAGCTGCAGGAGGCAACTCCCAAATTCCACAGGGAAAGGGGTTCACTCCAACCCACGTTTCCTCGCACCATCCCTCCTGGTTACTTCAGCACGGCTGTCACCTCATGCTGTTGGTTGTCACCCTCCATCCCCCCGCCAGGCTCCGCATTCCCAGCGAGGCTCCGGTCACAGCCACGCTCCTCCGGCAGCACCGATTCCCTGGAGCACAGTGACCAGATAAGACCCTTATCAGCCGACTCTGTTCCACAACAGGGAGAACACGGGGTGAAATCCAAAGAGGTTGGAGTCTGACTTCATAAAAAGGGCTGATTACCCACTTCACGAACCGGAGCAAAGCGCGGCAGCTCCCCGAGCCTCTCCCTGTTCTCCGTGCCGGCTCAGAGAAGGGATGCTTAGCCCTGTTTCCTTCTCCCTCTTTCCCAGTCAAGTGACATCTCTATCAGGCTCCCCAGACCTGTTGCTGCCTGCCTGGAGACCCTCAGTACAAGGTATGGAGCAATACAGCATCTCCGTATTTCAACCAGCACTCCAGCAGGAAAGGAAAATCCTCGAGGAACTGAGATCCCCTCGAGCATCTCCCGTGGGAGCTGCCTCCTCGCCTGGCTGCGCTGCTCCACACGTGTCACAGGGAGCTGAGGACGTGGCGTGGCCCAGAGCTGCATGTCAGCTCCGAGCCTCGATTAAAAGGAATGGTTTCTCCTCTTTCCCCGAGGAGAAGGGAGCGAGCGCACACCCGCACGCACGCGATCGATAAGTCGCCGGGTCTCGGGGAACAGCTCTTTTAATTACAGCTCTCCCTGGGCGCAGGGTGTGAGCCTGGCAGCGAGCACCCGCGGTGGAAAACAGGGAAGGGCAGCCCCTGGGGGTGGGCAGGGATCATGGGTGATGCTGGAGGCAAAGTGCAGGAATTAACCATTTCTCCCAGCACACTCCCAGTCCCGCCTCGGGACTGTCCCGATCTGATCCAGCCCCTGCCTCCCCTCACCCTGGTGTCAACCCCTGCCTAGACAGCAGCACATCTGCTATTTATCATCCAGGGACTCAATCCAAGGAACTTTTTGCTGCTGGCTTTATCCATCGCATTTATCTGCTGATCTCTCCCATCTCATCTCGCATTCCGTGCAGCCTCCCCTGAGCTGCAGCTGGTTTGCGAGCAGCAGGAATAAAGCCTGATTTAATACCTGGGAATGGGGAGCAGTGCCCTTTCCTAGGGAGCAGCAGCCGGGGTGATCCCTTGGCAAGGGGCATCGGGATGCTGCCAGTCCCGTTGGGCTTCTCCAGGCAAACAGGCCACTTGATCCCCCAAAAACACAGCCAGACAAAAGGTGAGACCGTCGCACTAAGTCTCCCCTGGATTCATCCAGCTCCCCCATTCCTCCTCCCTCCTCCTGCGCCTTCTTTAACTCCCGTTTCCAAGTGCTGAGTTACTATCAAGGAAGGTTTAATAGGATCCTGGATTTTAAAGCCACTGGCAACACAGTCTGGGCCTTTTATGGTTAGTAATGAATAAAAGAACCCAAATCACCTTTTTTTCTCTCTCTCTCTTAACATTCCCTGCCTACAAATTAAAGTCATTGTGCTTCTCACTCTGCCTCAGTCCTTTTGTCTTCCTCCAACACCATTCAAGCCCACGAGGCACTAGTCCAATATGTGCCCTGCTTCCCTTTCCCCTTTTTTTTTTATTTTGCAATATTTACCCCTTCCCAATCTTCTCGCTTCTTGCTCTTACTTCCATTCCATCTTTGCTCCTTCCTATCCTTTCCTTTTTTTTTTTTTTTATTATCCCATATTATCACGGGAGCAATGACATTTTGGAGCCCCACTGCAGAGTGAAGCCCTTGACTCCTTTCCCTAGAGCTGGCAACCAGCCCTTCACGGTAGAAAAAGCCAAAATTGCTACTATCTTGTCACCAATTCTGGTTATTTTTAGCACTCTTTCCCTTAAAGCACCAGCTCCCCGAATCATGTGATTACGGCATGAATCTTATCTCCGATCTAAAAAAGTTTCATGCCCTCACAGCTGCCAGAGAAGTGCTGGGAAAGATGAGTCAGACTTTCAAAAACAGGCAGAAAGACTGAGCTTAACTGCATCTTGCTGAAACCGTAACTCAGGGGGCACCTAACCCCGCTTATTAAATGTTCCTAATTTTTAATTCAGTGCTGGAGAGAATTATCCATTCAACCACTGCTGGGTGGCTTCAGAAGTCTCCCCGTTACCTCACTTAATTAAGACAGCACAGAAGATCCTCATATCCTTTGGGTGAAGCACTGGCTCTGCTGGACATTTTTTCATTAGCGTCACCATAAATAAGATTTCAAGCCTTGGCATTTACCACGGGAGCGGGATGAAGAAATCAACGGGAAGACAAAGCCTTTTGGTAACCACAAGTGGATTTCAAGGCAAACCCGACTCTCTTATCTTCCCATTTATCTTTATCCCATTGATACAGCGCTATCGATGTCCGGCCCTATCTGATGGCACACTAACAGCTCTATTTGCAGCTCACAAGGCGATAGCGCCGCTCCCTCCCCCCTCCCCGGCAGATTTGGTATGACAGGAACGTTACATGACCTTTCCTTCCGCTTTTTCACCCGGCCTGGGTTGATTCTGCGCTCAGAAATTACCAATCTCAGCCAGCCCTAAATAGCACCTGGTTAACTGGGAATTTTAATATGTAAGCCAAGGGGAAAAAAAAAAAAAAAAAAGGACAAGAACAGGAAAAAGATGAACCTCCTGATCTCCATCTCATCTCCCTACCAGTTCCTCCCTGTCTCATATTTACCCTTCTCACACAATTTTTCCTCTGTAAAGCATGAGGAGATGCACTGAACGACACAGGATATTTAAGTACACAATTTACCATCCTACTGTTATTCATTATTAATAATACACTGCTAACTCTGCCCTTGTAGGCACCTCTGTGAGGGAAATAGAGTTTGTAAATACCCACAAGCAGATTCCCAAGCCGTGCTCCTTCCCTGTGCCATTAACAGGAGCACATCCCTGTTTTTCCCCTCTGCTCTTGGCGTTCTTTCTCCAGCTCTTTTTTCCAGGGAGGATATCCAGCTGGATAGATGCTTCCTTCACCCCCACACAAAAGAAAACTCAAGTCTCTTCAGATGAGCCCCAAAATATATTTTCCCACCTTGTGACTGAACTTGAACCTCCTCCACTTCACCCTCCTTCCAAAATAACCCTGAGTTGAGCAGTTCAAATGGAAGCAGGAGCTGCGTGTTTGCCCTCCCCCCCCCCCCATTTCAAATGACACACTCGAAAATAAAAAGCCATTTTTGGCTTATTTTTCCCCACTTTCCCCTTCCCCTGAACAACTTGAGAGCTCTGGTATGAATGGGGAAGTGATTTGAGATGACCTAAAAAGGCGCCGTTACTTCTTCGGGAAAAATGGGGGTGGAATTTGGTCCGGCTGCCACGGGAAGAGATTCCATGTCCAACTGACTATAAAGGCGGATCCGTGTGGGACAGAAACACTTCAGGGAAATCAAGGCATCACCAGGGCTTCCTCCAAGCTCCATCTCACCCAGGGGGGCATCACCACCAAGGCCACCACGGCAGCTCTCGGTGCAAGAAGACACTTTGAGTCCCTCTTTTGGGACCAAAACCTTTTCACACAAAGTCTCTGGGGTTTTGGACGTGTTATTTGGGCCCCACAAAGATTCACCTTCGGGCATAAGAAGCTGTTGAAACCTTGCTGCCTACCAGGATTTGGTTGTACGTAAGGACAGCTGATGCCCAGCATTTATCTTCATGACTGAAGACTGCAGGCCACAGAACATGAGAGGCAGAGTTAGTTATCTTCTCCTTCCCCAAGACTGACAGAAAATGTCAGGAAAGATTAGTTATTCTGTATCATATACATGCCACGCATGTTTTTCATTCTCCTACTGCTCCAGTACCACTTTCACTCGCGGTTGTAATAAATCAAATGTACTTGCTCTGCGTGAAGAAGAGATTCTGCAGTTGGAGAAGACCTGCTGGTCACCCACTGTACCCACCTCAGGTGTCCTCAGCCCAGCCAAGGACTTCCCTGCTCTGTATTTCTGATCACAGTCACTTAATTTTGGTTAAAATTGTAATTAAATTCATTTGCTACTTGTGTGTCGCCTTCCGTTGTGACAGATCCAACAACACAAGGTAATAAATGAGTTGCTGTACCCAGCAGTAAAACACAGGCACCTCTGGGGTGAAATCTCAGAGTTTAACAACCTGAATGGCAATTTAAGACAGGCACAGAAAGCCACTTAAGGAAGAACTTAGAAAACAACAATGGTGAAGTCTGGAAGGCACCACCTGTGCCAGGAGAAATAAAACCCAACACTCTGGAACATGGTCATGAACACGAAACATGAGCTTTGGGTTCAGCTCACTGCAGCAGGGTGACCTGTCGTGAGGACAACAAACCCACCATGGAGAACACACCAACGTGGAGAACACACCAACGTGGAGAACACATGTTGATGTCCAGTTGAAATCCCAGCTCTGGGACTGAGCTCATTACGGCAGCGAGTTCTGTCGGGGCAGCCAGGTTTTCCCGAGGCTGGGCTGGAAGGCACTGTGCCCCAAACTCCCCCAGCCATCAGAGCGAGCCTTTCCTCATGCTCAGGTCACCCTCAGACCCACAGGGTGCAGAGGGGCTGGGAAGGATTCCATCTTATCCAAGTCCTTCCTCATCACATCGCTAAAGGCGCCAGATCGACCGTCCTCAAGGCATCAAGTCCTATCTCTGCTCAAGGAGCAGCAAACACAGGTGATACCATATCTTCACCTTCTGCACCCTGTTGCCTGGTCACCTCTTTGTATCAGCCCACCCTGCATGGGTTTTGATGTTCTCCTTTATTTGGGGGGTCACACCAAGCAGCCCCTCATTGCACCCAGCCAACCCGTTCCAGATCAAAACTCTGGGGTCTTGAAAAACAACTCAGACTTTATGCTGAGGTGGTTTTCATCTGTTCTTCATTTCATCCCCTGCGTTGGTGCCGGGGTTTGCAGCTAGTCCTGCGAGCTGAAGGAGAACCCAGCACCATCTCCGGGGGGCACCAGGTCCCTTCCTAATGGCTTTCATGTCTTCCTGTACCTTTAAATAATAGAAACCTCTTTGTTGCTAAGTACATCCAAGCAAGAGGGCACTGAAAGTTTTAAACCTCTCTGGGGAGAGCAGGGCCAGGAAATCTACACAACTCACAAGATGTCCTGTCACCAAAGTACCTTGTCTCCCGAAACGAGACCGACCGCGCCGCTCCCGGAGCCGCTCTCCTCAACGGCTGCTCTCCCAGGATGCTTGTTCCTACTACAGGAAAGGCGTCCTCCTTGATTCCTGACAGCCTTTTCAAATCTACTTTAAAATATCATTTCAGCGCCGAGCGCGGTGCCTACAAAGTGCTCCTCCAGAGAGAAGTGGCGGCGGGGTGACGCGAGGTTCCTGCCAGCCCTAGAAAAGCACAGCACGGAGCTCCTCGTACGCGGCTGACCCTCGTAGCAACTACGTGAGGCTCCTAAAGCACGGGTAGCGTGGAGAGGCAGCTCAGATTTTCCACCCCGAGGGAAAGAAGATCTAAAAGGCACATTTTCTTTCCGTAAGAGGAAGGCGACTGTGACTGCGAGGGGTCAGGACATCACAGCCAAGAACAGGCTACCAGCCAGATGAGCAATGAGGCAACCCGGGGTGCTGCTCGTTCTGGAGGGTGCAGCTACTCCCCACCAGCCCACCCCGAGTCACTCAGCAGCAGGATGCCAGCAAGGCATCGCTCAGCTCAGGAATCGGATCTAACAGCTTGCCCTCAAAGTCCACGTCTCTTCAGAGAAGTGCCTTAATTAAATCATCTTTTCATTTCATTTGAAGACGGCGGAGCGCTCTCAAAGACCCCAACAGCTTGCTAATGATCCCGAGGTGGTGGGTCCACATTCCCCGTGTTAGAGGAAGAGGATGAGCACCAGAGAGGTGCTTGGGGCACACGAGGATCTCACAGGAACGACCCCTGACAACTGTCCTCTGCTGCAACCAGCAGCTCCCACTTCCGATCCCCAAATCCCTGTGCATCACTCCTGATGTAAATAACCATCCATTTATAACTCGTTGTAATTACCTGCCTATTTCTGCGTCCCGCCTTCACAAGGTAGTCTCTCTGCAATTATACTTAATTGCCTTGATTGCTACTGCATATTTCAAGAAAGTTCAGAAAAAAGTGTATCAGACAGGGTATCTTAACAAAGAGTCTTATGGGGACCAGCACAGAAAGAGTTAACACTTGAAGCATTTATTTCCAATTCCTTCCACCAAAGGAAGCCCTATGGATGGGAAAGCCCCTCCAGTGCCACAGACACAAACTTTGACCATTTCTGTAGCAGCTTGTGAAACTTTCTTTGGAAAGAAGCCCCAAGCAGCAGGTAAAGCAGCCCCTGGCAGCCCTCTCCAGGTGCTCTTGGCATCATGGGGGTATCAGCAGGTTTATCCCATTCCTTACTGTAACTGCAAATCTTCTTTAACCCATAATTAACTCATCCGTGCCCAGGCTCTAAATTTCCCAGGGTGGTGAACTCCTTGGGAGGATTGATTTAGTAAAGTAAGAAAAAACCCCACGAACTTCCACCCCAAATCTGAGCAACACCAGGGATGCCAAAACATCCCCCCTGCTCTGTCACAGGACTTGAGACCGGGCTTCAACACGGGACCAAGTGGCTCTGAATGTCACCACAAGTGACATCAGTGTCCTCAGCTGCCCTCTGTCCATCCCCCACTGGCCACACCCAGTGCCTCGTGCTCACCTCCTGGCACTGCTCCTGTGCTCTCACATCAACGGGAAGGTCAAGCAGAGCAGAGGCTCCACCACACCACAAATCCTCTGCTCACCTTCCTTCTGAAGGGACATCAATTACTCGGGGCTGTCAGGATGATAAGGCAGCCCGGCCTCCACAATAAGGAGGATATTCCAGCTAATAACTCCCCATTAAGCTCCTCAGAGCTGGATGTTTTCCATGCTTTTCTGCAGGGCTGCTGCCAGGGCTTGTTTGCTCTCCTTACCCAGCTCACTCCTGAAGGGATATGGCTTGAGGCACTGTTGTAAAATGAGCTCTCCACCACCAGTCCTGCTGGAAATCCTTGGCAGAGCCGGACAAAGAAACCACAACCTCTGAATTTTTGCTCTGATTCCAGCTTAGCCTTCCTCCTCCAAGGGAGACTGACAGCATTCAGCACAGAAGATTTAAGCAAAATAAAATAAGAAGTGGAAGAAGCCTCTTATCCATCACTTCTGACGAAGTTATTGCCTTCAAGCGCATTCCCAGCATGTGGAAGAGAGAGCCAGGTGGGGATGGCTGGGATGTTACATCTCTTTTTTTTCTTCCCCTTTATGTTCACCAACCTTGAAATGTCCTTCCCCACGAACTGAGAGGTGAATCTCAAGTTCAGGGGTAGTTGAGGACACCGAGCTGAGCATCCACATTTGCATCCCTCTGCTTCTTCAACCCATCCTTGCCAGCAGCTTCTCCCCTTCCAGGGCCAAGCACCACATCCCCACACACACCAAGATGAGAAGAGATCCTGCCTTCCCTTCCCACTCCCCTGCATCCTTCCCTTGTGGGAAGGACCTGCATCAGGGATGCTCTGGGAATTACCCCAAAGGACTCCTCATCCTACATTTCTCCAGAGTAAGAAACTGGGCTGGACTTGTGGGGGTTACCTTCACCTCGGGAAATTTGCTCGAGGAAAAAGAAAATCTCTGTTCCATTAATGCTTCATAAAAATTTTACAAGGTTTCTGCTAAAGGAAAGAAAACAAACAGAGATGGTGTCGGCACCCAGGCACTCTGGAAATCAAACATTCTTTCTCTAATGCATTTTTTTTTTTAAATAGTACCAATCAGGAAAGCAATCAAGCATGAAGCCCACAGCTCCCAGTGCCTCCATTTCCAGCATCTGAATTTTTCCCAGTTCAGGACATTCACTCCCAGTGTTCCCAGTGGCCCCACACTGGCTACAACAGCGTCCCACCAACTGCTGGAGTAGCTGCAAGGGTGCAATGAACTCCAAAAAAGCACCCAGAAAGCCAAGGACACCACATTCTGATGGGATCCTGATCTCCAGGAGAGATTCTCTGGTGGAATTAATTAACATGCACCAGCATCCAGACTTGGAGCGGGATCGATGAGCACAGGGACCGTGAGCATCTTCCAGGCACGTGGGGATGGGTGAGGGAGTGAGGAAGCTCCTGCCTTTCCCTAATAAAGCAGGAGACTTTCCATCCACCACAGCATTAACAACCCCTTCATTAAAATCCTGAGCCTAGGCTGTTTTTCCAGCAGGGAATGGTGCAGCACGGCCGGGTGAGCAACAAGAGGTTTGCCATTAAATCAGCTGAGGTCTGGTCCAGGCAGAGACATTTGGAAACTGGGTACCTGAGTCAGCTCGAGACCTGTCTAATAAGCCTGGGAAAATGTCAAAGGTATTTCTGCAGTGTTCACTGGCCAAAAAGACCCAACAGTCTCTTTTTTTTCCCCCTTATTCCTTTGTTTTTTTCCTACGCCTTCCCTTTCGCTGCAGAAACATTCTGGTGCAAACACACATCGCTCCCAAAAATCAGGCTTCTTCATAAACAGTATATTAAAAACCAACCCCCCAAAGAAAACTCTGCAACTGAATACAAAACACAGTTATTGAAGAGCTGCTCACTGACAGCGATGAGGAACAAACACACCAAAAGTAAGGGGGGAAAAGAAGTAAATAAAGAAAATGCCGGGGAAAAAAAAATGCTGCTCAGAACTCAGGAGACATGAATTGTCTGAGATCAAATGTGTAGGGATAAAATATACATAAGGTTCATAAATCCACTTCATATAGAGAGATGCAAAGCTAAATATACATTGGTTATTTTGCAAAGCTTGAAATTAAAAAGTCTGTTTTCATCCACAAATGGCTTTTGCTCTCTTCACCTGCCACAGGTTCTGAGAAAGGAAAGTGTGTTGTTGTTTTTTTTTCCTGAACAACTGCACAGAGATTTGGGATAATTCCCAGGGGATGGGAAGGATGCAGAGAGAGTTGGTGATGAAGCATCTCAGGCACCTTTGTGATGAAGTCCTGGCTCTTGCTGCCTCAAGCCCCTCATCCCTGCAGCCTCTATTAAACAAAACCCAAAGTGAGGAGTGAAACCCTTTTGACAGGAGCAGTATCCCATTTCCCAGAGCCTGCTAACACCCCAAAAACTCAGCGTGTACCTCACTGTTCCCAGCCTGGTCCTGCTCCATCCCTAAGGCAGCAGAAGAGTCAGAGCTGCCACATCCAGCCAGAGGGGATGGTTTCTCCCCTCCATCTCCCCCTGGATATTTCCCAGTGTTATCTCTGGGGGTCTGAGTGGGTTAAATAAATAGAGGGGCTCCCAAAACACTGGGGGAACACACTGGGGATAAGTCAGATTAGGAGAGCTTTGTTTCCACCTCCTATTCCTCAAACACTGAGGAATCATCCTAACTCTGATGCCCTTTCTTACATTTGGTTATGGCATATCCACTCACTTTTAGCTAGGTTGTTGCTTGATGAATGTTTGCTGGACATAATTATTCATTATTATGTTTCCTCTTAACTTTCTTAACAACAGCTGGGATTTTCAACCAAAAATGGCACCAATTTTTTTCATTTCATTTTGCAAGAAAAAAAAAAAAGTTTTTTTTTTTTAATATCTTCAAACTCTCTGTCAGCACCAAAATTTCTGTGAAAGGGTCCATACAGTCATTCTTTCATTTACTCCATTCCACCTTCCTAAAGCATTAGGAATATTTCAACTAAATGTTTTAATGCACCCATTTCATAACCCTTCTAATCCTGTTCCCCATTATTTGGATCCATTTCTTTGCATCTCCCAGCCAGAGCTGCTGAGCTTTAGCAAAGGGAGATGGGAGAGGAACACACAGGTCTAAGAGAAAAGAAAAAAAATGAGCAATAAAGCCTTTGCTGCCTCCACCCCTGGCTCTGGAGAGGCTGGGAGGCTGGTTAATGGATGTCAGTTCTGCTTCCATTGAAGAAAAGGAAAATCAATGAAAGGCTCTCAGGCAGGCAGGGCACAGCCACAGCCCTTCTTCCCACTCCCCACCCCAGCCTGGAAGAGGCTTTGGACCCACGTTATCCAACCCATGCAGCAGAGCCAGGCAGCCCTGGGGGTTCCTCCAGGGCAGGAGAAACAGGAACCTCCCAAACCTCCCCCTCCACCTGCAGATGTTCACTCCTGTGGAAGATCCTCAGCTCAAACTGCCACGTTGGCAGAGACCCCACTGCAGATGCAATTATAAAGCTAAAATTCCAGCTTTCCAGCCACTTTTGGGGTTGTTTTTTTTTTACTGTGCTCCCGTGGTTTTGCCACATTGACACGAGCAGTGCTTTGCTGGCAGAAGGGACCCGCTCTGGGTGGTCTCTGTAGAGCTGGAGTCGGGTTTTTCCCTTTACTGCCTCTGTTTCAGCCTCTCAGGCAGAAAAGATGCAGCTCAGACATTTTGTTAGCACTAAAAAGAATACTAATGAACTTGCAGGTTGCTGGGTGAGGCACCTAATGACAAGCCACATGCAGAACTGCTCTGCTGAGTCTCCTGGAAGTTAGAGGGATGAGACATAAAAGGATGCAAAAAAAAAAAAAAAAGAAATCACCAAAAAAATCCCACTGTTTCTGCTTGGTGCAGCACCAGGTGCTTTCCTGCTGCTCAGCACCCTGGCCTGGCTCTAATACATCTGAGCAATGTTAGATATTTCCTATTTTGATCCCGTGGTTTCCTCTCAATGCTTGGGTTGGGATTTATCACCTTGCTATCCAGGCTGAGCCATTTGGACCAAATGGAGAGAAAAAGGCACTCCCAGGACACAATCTGTCTGCCCTGTTCCAAACAGCTGCCTCAAACTGGGATGAATTCACCCTCAAAAGGCCCATTGCTCTCCAGTGACTATAAAGGGGGACTGGACAACCATGCTCAGACACAGACATCCATCATCTCAGACACCTGCAGTTACAGGAGCAAGTATCCCAGATTGCTTCTGCTTTTCTGGACTCCTGGGAAATGTTAATGGACCCAGAGCCACCCAGCCTTTGAAGGGATTTTTGACAGTTCCTTTGCTTTTTCTCTCTTCTGACAGATGCATTTCATGCCACCTCAGCCCATGTCCTCCTGCAGTCCATGACAAGAGACAGGACACTGGGAGGTGGACTGGTCCCCCTCTTCCCAAGACCTGCTTAGATCAGGCATTTATTTCTGGATGCCCAAAGCTAAGATGGATGAGACTGGGAACACAGAATCCTGGCATCTGTGACAGAGAACCACGGAACCATGACATCCTGACCATGGAATCACAGCATCCATGACATCCTGAACACAGAATCACAACACCCATGACATCCTGACCATGGAATCACAGCATCCATGACATCCTGAACACAGAATCACAACACCCATGACATCCTGAACACAGAATCACAACATCCATGACATCCTGACCATGGAATCACAACACCCATGACATCCTGAACACAGAATCACAGCACCCATGACATCCTGAACACAGAATCACAACACCCATGACATCCTGAACACAGAATCCTGGCATAGAATCCTGGCATCTATGACAGAGAACCATAGAACCATGACATCCTGGCCATGGAATCACAACACCCATGACATCCTGAACACAGAGTCGTGGCACCCATGATGAAATCAAGGCATCCTGGTCTAAAACCTCCTCCAAGGGGGAGTGGTGGGCGACGTGAACACTTTGCTCTCCCAAAGCTAACACCTTACTCAGGGGACTTCCCAGCCCTTGTTGGGAGAGTCCTTCAGCAAACAGCTTTCTGGAAGTACAGCTGCAGCATCTCAGTGCAAGGATCAGTGCCTTGGGAAAGCATGGATGGGGCTCATTTTGGACAGAAAGCCACACGTTACCAGAAATAAAACATAAGGCACCAAATCCTACTTAAAACAATGTCCATCTCCACAGAGGAGCTTTCTACAGTACCAAAAAATAGACTGAAGTCCAATATCGCTTGTGCTGGGGAAAGGTTGGATATGGATCCCATTTTCCAAGCTGCTTTGTCTCCAAATAACATACCCTGCTACATTTTTAGCCTTGAGTCCTACTGGGATGAGCTTATTCAATCGTGCTCTTTGCACACCTCTGTCTAACAATCTTCCCCAATAATTCGTGGAGCCTTTGGCCAATTTTAACTAAATCTGACAGAGGAACAGATGGCTCAAAGACATTAAGTACCTGCAAGTCTAGTGCAGATAGGCAGCCAGGTACAGGAGAGGGACTCTGCGAGTGCCCCACGGAGGAAAAGGCCACAGGAAAATGAGATTCATCCTCATCTGAACCTCAGAGAATCCACTCAGCACAAAGCCTTTCCAAACGTCCGCACCGCGGGCGGCAAATCATTGACTCCTACCTGGATCAAAAGGAAGCAAGTTTATAAGAAACTCGGCTTTATCGGTCTCTGTGCCAGTCACAGGATGGATTTTGCACACGAAATCAGAGCCTGTGTGACAACTCAGGCAAAGGAGGGAAACCAGCAGGGAAGGAAAGTCAAGTTGCTGTTGGCACCAAGGATCTCTGGGGAAATCCTGCACCACACCTTCCCACATCTACCCAAGGACCTTGGATGCTGCAGGCAGGGTGAGGGATGGCTCATGCACCAAGTTTGGGGTGGTTCCCGCACCAAATTTCACTTGGCTCCATGGAAAGACATTTCTTGCATCCAGGGAGGGCACAGAACACACGATCTTGGCGGCACCGGGCTCGCACGGCAGACGCCAGTGATAGAGCTGCTCATCTATTTCCCATCAATGTGTCTTTTTAATGAGGGAAGATGGCTTTTTAATAAATAAAAGCTTTCACTAAAAATAGCTGCAGGGTCATCTATAATCCCCTGAAAACTTAGAAAGGTCTAAAGTTGAGACGCAAAGCCCAGAGCAATAGTTAATGAGGGGGGGATGAAACAGGGGCAGCCACTCCCAAACCTTTTGCAGCCAAGAAGAAATACAGAACACCTTTTCTGCACACACCTGCAAATGCCTCACCCTCCCAGCACCAAAATAGCATCAAAGGCATTTTGCAAACTAATATTCCCAAATTCCCAAAGCTTAGGCAAGTACTATTGTTCCTGTTTCGACACAGGGAGGGGAAAGAGGCAAAGAGCAGCAAAATGACTTCATTGCAAAGGGTGAGCGGGTGGCACAGCGAGGATGGAGGATGCAGCAGCCCCCCGTGCCCTGCCCCAGCCAAAACCAGAGAGGGATTAGGCACTGAGCCCCGTGACCACCTCCCCTTTCGTGTCTATCAGCACCATCTCCCCTCTCCTCCAAGTAAAGCAGATTTGTCCACAAAATCAGCTCCGGGTGGTGCAGCCTCGCCCAGCAGGTACAGATGGACTGGCTGATCAAGATGAATCATTTGGCACATTGAAATGACCTGGATGCAACCACAGAACGGGCTCTTTGCTCAGGGACTCCTCCAGGGCTGGGGCATTGGGGGAGAAAAACAAGAGGAGCCTCCAAAACAGGGAGGACCCCACATCTGGCCCCTCCAACTCATCACCCCCCCTCCCCACCAAGGTCTGGCTTGTTTGCTTCCCCCAAGCCCCCTCCCCGCTCTCAGACAAGGTTAATAGGGTAGAGAGAGAGCATCTGTTTAGGAGAAGGTTATCAAGTGAAAGGCAGTAACGCAGCCTCCAAACCAGCTTTTCATAGCCTCTTACTTATTATTTAATTTGGCTCCAGAACGTGGAATTAGGCTAATGGCTGTTAAGTGGTTAAGGCACGCACATTGTCCATCTGCCGAGAAGGCTCCGGGCCGTTGTTCTGTTTCAAAGGCTAAGGAGGAAAAATAATATGAGAGTTGCATGCTGTTAGTTCGAGAGCTCATAAATGCATTTTTCCCCCTCTTTCCCTCGCTTTTTTATTTCTTTTATCTCCAGTGCTTTGCCTGTTGCAGCATTAGGAACTTCTGGAAAGCGAGTTAGCGGCTTTATTATTTTTTTTCTGTCGCTGCTCTTGTGCCTTTTTTTGCCTTTATTTCTTTTTCCTAAGCGAAGGGAAGGGTGAGCCAGCCCGTTCCAGCAATGCCACAGCCACCAGCTGTTGCAGTCTTCCCATTCAGGCGAGCTGAGTGCAGCATCCCCCATTGGAAAGCAGGAAAATTAAGCACAAAACCCCGAGCTTTTGTCTCTTCTCCTTGACACCAGGACTGGCAGCTTCTCTCCACCAACACAACATCGCTGCAGTTTTCCTTACACACAGTCTGGAGCGCTCAACCCCTCCCCACCTGCACTCCTTGCTGCATTTAATGAGTAGTTCCACTCATACCATGGAAGACGTGTGGTTTCCTACACATTTTAAACCTCAAATGATGCAAGCTCCATCTGGAGCTCCCTCTTCCCTTGAGTCTTGCATCCAACCGATGCTCATGTGAATTCTTAGGTGTCTCATGCAAGAGCTGAGCTTGTTCTGTCATTATTTCAGGTGACTAACGAGGTCTCTTGACCTCTGCCTGCTTGTTTTCATAGAATTGTAGGAATGTAACACCCAGCCCTCTGTAAAACCTGACTGAAACCAGGCAGCTAATTCACAGAGGTCAGCAGGAATGGTGAAGGGAAAAGGGACACTCTGTGGAGGAAGAGGGAGATGACCTGCACCTTGCTTCCAGGAATTCACAGACAAGGTGGGAATGACTTCTAGGCAAGTGAGCTGCAGAAATAAGGTGGCTAAACTGCATGGAAAACCTGGCCAAAAATCCTTAGAATCATCAAATCCCAGAATGGTTTGTGTTGGAAGGGACATTTAAAGGTCTCCTAGTCCAACAACCCTGCAATGAGCAGGAACAGCTTCCACTAGCCCAGGTGGCTCCAAGCCCTGTCCACCCTGACTGTGAATGTTTGCAGGGATGGGGCAGCCACAGATTCTCCAGGCAACCTGTGCCAGGGCCTCCCCACCCTCCCAGGGAAGGTTTCCTACCCAATATCCCACCTAACCCTGCCCTCTGGCAGTGGGAAGCCATTCCCCCTCGTCCCATCAGACAAGGGAAATGCTCTCCCAGAGAGCAGCCCTGGGAAGGAGCAGGCTCCGAGCAGGTGAACTGCAGGAGGCAGGAAAGGGAAGGAGCTCTCCAGCCACTGCAAAAACCACACCAGCCCAACCCTTCCCTCTCCTCTCCACGCCGGCTGAGCCGTCTCCGAGCGAGGAGGGTTATTTATGGGGACACGAGGAAGGAGAGGCAGCTGAAGAGCATTTCTCATTTCCCTCCATTACTGCAACAGCCCCACTTGAAATCCAACTTTATTTCTTCCTTCCCAAGCCAGGAAAAACTAAATAACTAAACGCCACAAACAAAGTCAGCCTTCCATCCTCGTTATCCCCGATTTTGCCAGAGGTTAGCAGGGTGGTTTCAGACTCACAGCAAGACAAATAAGCAGCAGTTGGCACTACAAGGAGAAAAGATTAGAGCATTTACCAACGGGCTTGTCCCCTCACCTCTCCCAAAAGGAGCCCCCAGTGCTGCTTTTCCAAGGAAACGCTTTTCCAGGGTACAGCTGTGATATCCGAGTTTGCCATCTGCTCCATCTCCCTCGGATTTATCCCTGTGTCCTGCCTCTCTCCACAGGTGTCTGCAGGAATTACTCCTCCCCAACTGTATCTTTGTTCACAAGGTGTATAAATATATTTTTATATGAAAATAAAAATACTTTCATATGTGCTTTTAACAAATATTTATATGTGTTTTTATATATATATATATATAGGGGGTTGGAACTGGATTATTTTTAAGGTCCTTTCCAACCCCAGCCTTTCTGTGATTCTGTGATACACACACACACACAAATTTACTCTGTGTGTCACAACAGCCAACATGTGCAGAACGAATTGTGCTCGGGGGGTGGTTTGTTATAACACTCAACCCCTCCAAATTCCCACCCCTATATACATTTTGATACTGATCTCCTGCTTTCCTGCTGAACCCAACCCCAAACGCACCATCCAGACTCTGTTTTGGGGGAAAACAGCGAGGAAAACAGGAAATTAAGCTGAGAAGTGCTGACGGTGCTGCCTGATGGGAGGATAAAGTGGCTGCACGCTGGAATAACCACCAAAGCTGAGCTCAGAGATGCTCAGCCCATGTCCTGCAGCTCTGCACCTGCTTGTGCTGACAAATAACTGCAAAGCTGTCTGGGATTATGGAAAAAATTCCCAGAAACTTGCCTGGATTTGGCTGACCGGTGTGAAAAACTTGCGCTGGTGCAGCAATTTCCATGGGGGGGGGGTGAGCTTGGGTAATATTCTGGTTTTACCCTGGCAAGAGCCCTGCTCTGACACATCCATCCCTGCGGTGTTGCCAGTGCTGCCTCTTCCCCCGGCAGGCTGTGGGAGCGCTGGAGCCATCCTAGCAAAAGTCTGACACCAGGAGAGCTTTGTGTGAATAGCATATCCCAGCAAATCTGCAGGATAGAGAACATCTGAAAACCAGGTTAAGGGATAAATACTGACAAGGTCTGACTGGAGAAGAGAGTGTTCCTTCAAACACCTGCCTAAACTGGAGGATTGCTGCCGTTTTCCCTCTAAACGCCGCCGAACCAGGCGATGGAGCCACAGGGAAGAGCAGAAGGAGGATGTGATTCCCAGGCTGAAGGACTCCTGAGGACATTGCCAGGGTTTTAAGCAGTGCCTTCAAGAGTGTGGGGGGCTTCCATGTGAATTTGGGGGAGCTGGCAGGGCAGGGTTTGCAGGAAGCATCCTTCAAGGAGTCCTTGGCATTAACACACTACCAGGGAGCATATGCAAGGAAGGGAGGGAATACAGCACTTTGCTTCTGATCATCCCTGTTTTCAAGGGTTTTCTGGGCCTTTGTCGCCAGCAAATTTGGCAAGCGGCTTCCCAGGCACTGAGCTGGCAGTTGTAGGGAAGAGGGTGGCTTTATCCAAGACATAAAAATCCAGGGAGATGGCTTTGAACTAAAGCTGATGGGGGAAAAGACATAAAGGAAATATCCCTGTGGGCACAGCAGCTGCTTTGGAGGCAGCAGGGAAAATTTGTGAAGAGAAAGATGAGCCCAGAGAAGAGCTTTTCCCAGTCTGCAGGACTGCAGTGTGGAAGGAGGAGACCCGAGGAGGATAAGCTCCTTTTTTTTTTCCTCTGAGTCCTCTAAGAAAAGGAAGTTTTGACCCCCCTCTTCTGCTCTCCTCTCCTCTCAGGGGAACAGGGAAGGAGGATGAGATGTTCACAGCCTGCAGCCTCGCTGGTGGGACGGGAAATTGCTCTGCTCCTGCTGGGATCTGCAGCCCCAGCCACTGTGGGGAGTGATGGATGAAAGGGAGGGAGAGGAGGAGGAAGCTGCGTCTTAAGGCTCTGCAGCAGCAAATGGCCTCAGCGATTAGAACTGAGTGGGCAGCTGTGGATCACTCTGGATTTTCTGCCTGTTTCATCACTAGCAGTGACTCAGGAATATTCTTCATCGCCCTCAAGCGAGGATATGATCATTTTCTGCCACTTGAGATGAAGCTAATTTTACAGCAGCTTAGAGAGAGAGAGATGTCATGTGCTGATTTCTCCAGTGCCTGCATCACACAGCGCTGCAGCACGGCCAGGCTACTGGGGCTGACTGCTGGGAGTTAAACTGCCCCAGTCTGGGAGAGAAAAACCAGGGAAAGGGTGTTTGGAACTGCAAGAGACCCTGAAAGATGAGAAGAGAAAAGCAGCACAAGATCAAGAGTTCCCAGCAAGAAGAAAGGGAACAGTATCCCTTCTCCAGTCGGTTCATACAATCACAGACTGGTTTGGGCTGGAAGAGACCTTAAAGTTCATCTCATTCCACCCCCCTGCCATGAACAGGGACACTTTCCAACAGACCAGGTTGCTCCAAAACCTGTCCAACCTGGCCTTGGACACTTCCACGGATGGGGCAGCCACAGCTTCTCTGGGCAACCTGTGCCAGTCCTGTTCATTAGGAGGAGAAGCATCCAGGCTGTGTGAAGGTGTGGAATATGCTCCTAATGGGACAAGTGTGCTGAGCAAGACTGATGGGCAGAGGGCAGATCTAAAGGGCAGATCTCACCACTCAAATTCAACCAGTTCCAGAGACAATAAATTTACTGAAACCAAAGCCTGATGAGCAAGGAGCCCATTCTTCATAGAATCCCAGAATGGTTTGGGTTGGAAGTGACCTTAAAGCTCATCTCCTTCCACCCCCTGCCATGGGCAGGGACACCTCCCACTAGTCCAGGTTGCTCAAAATGAAAAGCACTCGCAGTGCCAGTGCCAAATTGCTCCCTTGGCACATCAAGAGCTGGCTCTGGCTGAGCTCCCCATCTCATCCTGTCCGTGCTTCCCGCGGAGCCGGGATGAGATGGCAGCGGAGCCGGTGCCACCCCCGGCACTGCAGCTGGACCGCCCGGGCTCCTGGCTGGGAACCCACCGGCCCTGCGGCCACGCTCAGATGGGTTTTCTCGCTCGCTGCTCAGGCCGTTGATTTACTCCTGAGCTGCAAAAGCTGCCTTCGCACCAGGCCCTGGCACGGCCTCGCCGGGCTCCCTGCGCGAAGCCGCGGTGTCCCGGCCTCCGCCCGGCATGTGATTCCTTGACAGCCCTGGCTTCGGGAGCTAACTGGCAGTGGGAGCTGCATTTGCAGGGGAAACGGAGCGGCGCTGCCAGCTTTTAGTGACAAAGGGAGTGTTTATAACAGGCGCGGTGACAGCTGTCCGAGTGCCACATTTATTTACAAAACGTTAGTTAAATTACTGACAGTTGGCGCTGCAAAGGGAAGCCGAGAGGAAGGGTTGACGTCTCCCCATCGTGCTCATCCGGCAGCCCCGTGGTGCCTCTCAGCAGGATTTCAAACTCCCTCTCCACCGTGGGTGGCAAAACCTCTGTGCTCAGGGCAGCACCTGCACCTTCTCTCCTTTCCTTGCCACCAAACCTGCAAGGGAATCGTCCTGCAACTCCCACCGACCCCAGAGGGTCGATGCCCTCAAGGTGGGTGAAGTTCTTCCCAGTGATGCACTGCCACCAAGCCTTCAATCTGTTCTAGAAGGACCAAGAGGATGTTTATCACCCTGTGATCTCTTCAGCCCTTGCCTGAACAACTTCAGTAGTTTAGATTACTCTGGGCAGTGACACTTGAATAAATAGAGGTCACCAAGATGGCCAAAAATGGCTCGTGGGCTGTTTTCAGACTCACAGAGGTGTCTGAGGTGAAGGCCTCGTGTCTGCTAAACAATGTCAACAGTCTGCATGCTGCTGGCTTGGAACCAGCGAGGAAATTGCAGCTGCCACCCTCCAGGAGACAAGGACAACCAGAGGATTTAGGAGCCCAGCTGACACGCACCAGTGACGGCGTCTCCCTCGACCAACCACCTCCATGACAAAGCAATAACAACCCCAGATGGGATTTTGACCCTCTGACCACAGAGTTGTTCAGGTTGGACAAGGCCTCCAAGGTCATCGAGTCCAACCATTCCCCCAGCACTGCCAAGGTGTTCCCAAGGGTGACATGCACATGTCTTTTAGATCCCTCCGGGGGTGGTGACTCCACCACTGCCCTGGGCAGCTGTGCCAGGGCTTGAAAACCCTTTTGGTGTAGAAACATTTCTTAATAGCCAACCTAAACCTCCTCTGGTGCAACTTGAGGCTATTTCCTCTTGTTCCATCACTTGAGAGAAGAGACTGACCCCCATGTCCTACCCTGCCAAAGCACGAGAGAGAGGGAAGAGGGTTTAATTCCACGAGTACACAAGTCAAGACCAACAGACACCTTTGTCTCCCCGTGTTTGCAGAGGACTAAATCACATCACTTACACACACACCCCCACCAGGGCACCTCCAAACTGCTCCCTCCCAAATCTGCCACGTTTTGCCCTGACTCCCACACTGTGCAAGTTTGCTGAGCAAACAGGGTCACGACGTGCCTTGGCCAGCTGGAAATGTGGCCTTGGAAAACATCATTCAGTTCAAACTTTGTCTGATTCAAAGCAGAACAGCTCCTCCAAGCAGTAGAAAGCAATAGGAGGGATGAGGAATGATGGATAAATTGACCCCAAAACGTAAAGCAGTTCAGAGGTGAGCAGGGAAAGATTTATTTTCAGCTAAAGAGAAACCCTGTGTGTCCAGAAATCCTTCCCTTTGAGACTTAATGAAATCAAAATCTCACTATTTCCTAAAAGACACTTTTAAACCCAAAATCTTGATTTAGCTTAGTCAGGGAACTTCCTGTAACATTTGACAAGATGCTTCATTGAACTCAAACTCAGATAAAAGGGAAGAAATACTGTTTTCCCAAGCAGACCCAAACCTACCCCTTTCCCAACAAGGGAATCCTAAGCCAAATCCTTTCCAGGCTAGGTACACAAGTAAGAAATGGATTGTTTAATAAAAATATCTGGGTTTGAAATAAAAAAAAAAGTATTTTCTTATGTAACAAATTATACAGGTCTGAAATTTTTCAATAAAAGTAGAAGCAGGTGCTCTCCCAGCTCCTGCTGAATTACAGTGGAAGAAAAGGGGCTTAGAAAATGTTTAACTGAATTTCCACCCTTCCTTTGAGCTCATCAAGAGCTTTCTACTGGACCTGAAGAGAGGAAAAGGGATGCATTTATTTTTTTAAGGTTATTTTAAGGAATAAAGTCCTACAGATAGAATTGACTGAATTTGGAGGACTTAGGGGTAAGAGCACAAACATGCCTTGAAATATCAGTCCTGTTCCTATCTGTAGGTACAAAGTATCCTGAGATTTGGAAGTGGCTCTGAGCCTGGAGCTGCCCTGCTCTCCTTTCATACCTTTGAGAATTTGCTTTTCTCAACAACTTCCCCTCATGCTTCTTATTAGAGATGTGTAAAAACCACGAGGCTGAAAAACACACCGGTTTGGCTGAACTGAGGATGTGAAGCTGGGAAAATAATGATCCCACCATGAAAAAAAAAAAAGGGGGGGGGAAGGGGAGAAAAGACTCAAAAATCCCAAGTAATGAATGTTTGGATCGTGGCCGGGGCTCTGCATGTGTCTGATAAAACAGACACAGGTGTCAGAGCCATTTATGGCTGCAGGCACAGAGCCGGTCAAAATCTCCCATTTCTGGGAAAAAAACCCTGTGATATTTCACCAGCTGCTCCTGTTGGAAGGTGGTTTTATCCCTTATTTACTCTGTCCTCATTGACATGCAGAGCTGGACTCGCTCGTCTCCTGTTTGACCCTTGGTGTCCTTTCCCATCCAGCACTCTCCCCAAAGGTGTCCCCACCTCCAGACCAGGCTCTGCATCCCAGACCTTGTCTCCATCTCCCTGCCACGGGTTTTCCCAGCGGGAAACCCAGCTGCAAAGTCAAGTTTGCCTTCAGCTTTTCCATACCCACCCATCTGCCTCCTCACTTTGCATATAAACTAAGGACTGTTTCCCAGCGTGGCTGAGGTGGTGACAGCCAACACTGCTCCCCACCAGCTGAAGAATCCTTATTTTAACCAGGATTTTTAATATACTCGTGATTAAGACGCTGTTGGCGGTTCAGCAGGCGCTGCAGCATCCAGACAGCCGAGCCCAAGTCTCAGATTTGGCTCCTTCACAGCTTTGCACCTCCAAAACCCAAACCCAAGGAGAGCAGAAGGTATTTCCCGCTCGCTTTGCAAAGGCGCCGCCTGCGACAACGAGCAAACCCTTCGGAGAAGGAGTCCCACATTGCTATTCCACACACAGCCCCTTCACAGTTTGTATATATTGTAACAAGACTGAAATGCTGCCTTCCAACCTGATCCACAGTCCATTACAGTTGGGATAAAGACTTGTGGTGACATTAATGAGCGCTGGATCAGCCCCTTTGCTGGTATAAATCTCCATCGCATCGGTGGGATTGCATTTTCCCCATTTGCCTGTTTGTTTGGTTCTGGGTTCTCATTACAATTTCTATTAGCCCAGGCTCCCACTGATGTGGTCGTAGATTAGTTCCTTCCTGACTTTTTCCTCTTTCCTCCTGAAGGAAAATGAGGGTGTCTGAGCTCGCAGTGGCAGGTTTCGGTGGGTCTGGGGAGACGAAAAACAACTCTGTCTGATTAAGAGAAGGATTTCTCCAACAGCATAAATTGGAGTAACTCCAGGGAAGCCAACAGAAGTGACAGTGTTTTGGGTAAGTTGATGACCCACATCCCCAACCCACCTCTGGTTAACACACACATGGAGCTGCCAGTTTGTGACATGCAGTGCCAGCAGCGCTGTGCCCCAAGGGACTCTGCCAGGGTGGAACAAGGACAGCACATCAGGATGGCCAAGGGCTAGAGAGGAGCTCAGGTGCCATCCCTTGGCCTGGCACCCGTAAGTGCTTAGATTAGCTCATGGTTATGGTGAGGCAGCTTCCCAGCAGAGTTTGGGGCTGGAGTAGCCCCACAGCGGCATCGCTTTCGCTGATCCCAATATCCCTGATTTTGCTTCAGCTCCTGCCTAATCACTCACCCAGCAAGCAGCTCTGCAGTACCCCAATCTTACACCATGTACCCCTGAAATGACAATTCCCTGGCACATCCAACTGAAAAATGCTCCCAGCAGCCTCTTCAAACCCCAAGCAAGGACAGGACACGAGTGGACACCTCTGGTGCCCTCCAGGAGGACACTCTTAGCATTTTCCTTCCAGAGGGATGCATCCTGCCACAAAAAGACTGCAACGCAAGCAGATGACTCACAGAGCCAGAGAAAGGAAGTGTTGCAATTGCCATACACGAATCAAGACATTTATAGGACCTGGGAGGG
Organism: Pipra filicauda; assembly: GCF_003945595.2. NCBI lineage: Eukaryota > Metazoa > Chordata > Aves > Passeriformes > Pipridae > Pipra > Pipra filicauda. The sequence goes on from NW_024104464.1 coordinate 335,258, forward strand.
CACCCCACGTCACACGAGGAGCCGACAGCAGGGCTTAGAACTGAACATCTATTTCCTAACCCTTTCTCAACAATCAGAAACACCACCCCAGCAAACCACCACTGGTCAGCTGCCACCTGCGAGGCTGCTGACCTCCCTTCCTCCTCACCCCTCCCTGTCCCAGAGGAGCAGGGTACAAGTCTCCTTGACTTAAATCTTCCCAGAGCTGATAGACCAGAGATGCTCAACCCAGGATGGAGATGACAGCTCCAGAAAAGCATGTTTGTCCCCTAGGAGACCCCAGCCCAGACAGCTCCAGTGAACCAGAGGCAGCAGTTCTACCACGAGAGCTATAAAGGGAAACCCTCCTCTGGCACAGCAATCAGGAGCTTGTCTCATCTCAGATGGAAATTGCACTCGGGAAGAAAAAAAAAGAATAATCCATGCATATGACAATTTTTTTTCCCCCCACTTTAAGCTGATTCCATCTCCGAGATGGGAGAGAGGTGGCAGAGATTTGCTGACATGTCACTTTAGTAATAAACTCCTCGTTCAAAAACATGCCATCGCCAGCAAAGCAATCGAGCCACAAACCGCCGCGAGCATCGCACGTGGGGCTCCTGCAGCCCCTCCAGGGGAGCATCCCCAGGAGTGTGGGAGGAAAACCCCGACCAGAGGAGGACCCAGCAGCGATGGGAAGAGGAGAGAGGCAAGGGGGAAGTGGCACCGTGCACCGTAAGGGCACAGATGCAGAACTCGCTCTGCCCCTTCTTCACCTCAACACAGGAGGGGTCACCACAGCCCCGAATTTATTCCCTCACCCTCAGGACAAAAAGGAGAGGTTTGGAGGAGAAGGGCAAGTGTGCTGGATACTGGAGGAGTTAGGGGAATAAACTTCAGTTGTTAAGACATGAATCAGCAGCTTAGCTCCATCCTCACAGGACTGCTGGGGGCTGCTCCCAGCCCAGCCCAAGTGCTCCGAGTCCCTTCACTGCTCAGGAAGCGAGAGAAGCAAAGGTATTACACCCCAGTGTGGACTTGGGAAGTAGGCAGGGAATTGGGAAGTGAGCAGTGAAGCAACCAGGAGTTTCAGTGTCTGAAATGAGTAGTTGTAGCTGGATGAAAACTACCAGGTACTGGGCTTGGAGACCATTGGAGTGGGATGATTTTTTCCTGGGAGCACCTTGTCACAGGTCTGAGCCCTGGGGAGGGATATGGGCACTGATCCAGTAATGAGGAATTTGGTGGTTGTGCAAGGATAGGGGAGTTGGCCAGTGGGGCAGATGGGAATACAAAACTTGGAGTGTTCTCTGGGGTGGGACAGGGTGGACAAGCAACACTCCCTCGTGGGGTTATTGCAGCTTAAAGTGGGAGTGGGAGCCTGGAGCAAAACGGACACAGAGCTGTGCAGCCACCAAAGAGGTTTGGCAATCAGGGCTGGACCCTTTCATGAACAAGCTCTGCCCTGTCTGGCTTTTCTTACTCACACCAGGAGCCCAGCCCTGCACTGGGCAGTGCCCTGTGGGCCCCCCATGACTCAGCCCCAAGGCTGCAGGGATGGCAAGCACGGCTTTCCCGGGAACAGAGAGCCTGGAGTGGGTTTCCCTGACTCCCAGCAGGATTTCTGCTCTCATCGACTGCAAACCACAAAAGCAGCTGCCCAAAAACCTCAGCAGAGAATCACCCTCACTCAAGGCCTGGCAGGAGCAGCACTGCATCAGCATGGGGGGAGACACTGGGGCTCTCCCAGGACCTGGGTGCTGGAACACACCACACTTATCCACTGGAGACCATCCATACTTTTCATATTACACAATAAAAACACAAAAAAGGCAAACTCCTGTGAATAAAGGGGGAAAGATGGGGCAGCAAAGAGGCACAGAAAACAGACCCATCCCTGAAAAATACTCTATTCTGCTTAGCAAACAAGCACTTTCTGTTTGCACCCATCAAACAAACATGCTTGATTTTGTTTTGTTTCGCAGCCAAGTTATCACGTCTCGAAAATTATTTCAAGCACACAACAGGGGCCAAATAAATTGGCAAAGCAGGCTTAGGTAAACCATGGCAGAGCTCAGTGGTGAAGCACACAGCCCTTTTCAAAGCCTGAGTGGAAACCATGGGAAACATCAGGGTTAAAAAAAGCTTTGACTCGTGTTTAACTCAGATTTGACTTCCAGTGTTGGAATCAAAGGGGGGAACAAATGAAGGTATCTCACCAACCCTGCCAAGAAAGCCAGAGGAGATGTACAGAGGAGCCTGTGAAAGTGGCCCCCACCCTACAGCCAGATCTGCCTGGGGCATCTGTGAACTCAGGGGGACACCAGTGACTTTGGGGGGCACCGATGAATTCGGGAGGGCACCACTCAGGTGCCTGTGCTGCTGATGGGAACGTCAGAGCCTCGCCGTGGAAAGCGCTGACTGATGCCAATTAAAGTGAAATCATAATCAAGCCATTTGTTTTGGCGCTGAGAGAGCTGCTCCAAAGGTCTCAGCAATGCCTGGACTCAGTTCAAGCACAGGATGGAAGCTCGGGATGGGTCTTCTCCAGCGTGAACCGCTTGCTGAACCAGGGCACACGCTGCCTGGCCATGGTGGGGAGGGATGAAGATCAGCCTCATCCTCACAATGTGGCCTTGTGAGACCCAGCAGGACAGCCAGCTCTCACCTTCCCTGGCACACAAGCCCTTGGTGTAGCCCCAAGATCAGGGATCAACACACCCATCAGTAAAAACACTAAGCTGTTTGTCCCAACACCCTCAAACCTTTTTCCCCATTCCTGGCAGGTATTGCTGCGTCCAGGAGCAAATCCTACCCCTCTTATCCCAGACAGTAGCTTTAACCTGACATCTAAGTGTGGATTTAAACTTAATACAGTGATCTGAAGTGCTGGTACCAAAGACATGTCTGTACCCTGCAGCAGACACATCATGAGACAGAAGGAAACATCTGAACATCTCCGGTGACTCTGGCCCCAAACTGATTCCCTACAGCAGATTGCACAGAGCAAAGCCTGTGCCCTTTACCATGGAGAAGTCTCCTTGCAGCCTTCTATCCAGCTTCTTTTCCAGCACTGAATTCACTCTGCTGGGAGGGACAGAGCTGAAAAGAGCCTCTTGGCAGGGCACCACTGCTCGACAGCAGCTTGGGCTCCTGAGCACCTGCCACCCCAATAAAATAACTTCCTTCCGAAAGCCAAGCTCTCTCCCTCGGGAAAAGGGGGGGACAGGACTTTCCAAGTGCTTCAGAGAAGCAGCAACTTCTGCTGCTGAGTTTCAGCTTGCTGCCCCTTTTGTCATCTGAGACAAAACAAGAAGGCACCTCTAGAAACATCTCTCTCCTTCCAAATTCTTGGCTGCAACTCCCCATCCTCCCACCTTGCATGGAAATGAGTGGGATTGGATTAGACCTGATTTTTTTTTCCCTTCCCTGACTGCCACCCATGCAGGGCTGGGCAGGAGGTGGCCAGGAGCATCGTTGGGGTCTGCTGAAGCCTTTGTAGCAGCATTGCTATTCTGCACAAGTTAACTCCTCCACAACAGATCGATGGGTGCGCTGGGCTGGGAGGGGAGCAGGCAGGAAGATTCATTCCTCCTTGATTTCCGCTGGTTTTCACATGCTCCTCTTCTCCCAGCTCCTGCCACAGCACAGCACGACTGACACCAACCAGGGGATGCAGCAATGCCCCACTGCCTGCCAGGCTGGCTGCTCCCACCTCAAACCAGCAGGAAAACACCCCAAAAATTCCAAGGCAAGACACACTCCTCCACCTCTCTGTCACCAAGGCAGTGCCGAGCTGGCAGCAGCAGCAAGCCATTAATTTCCAAGAGCAATGCCTGCTCCAGGGCAGAACAGCAGGAATATCATCTGCACAGTGGGAATGGCATCCACACAGTCTGCGTATCCCAAGCCTGTCTCCTGGGGTTTGTATGGATGAGGCACCTGCCAAGGGACACAGACATCCCTTGCCACCAGACCAGCTTCCCAGTTCAACTGGGATGTGCCTATGGCAGCTCTGGAGTGATAACACATTGCTGCCCTCCCTCCCCAGAGCCACCTCCCAGGGACTTGTTCCCTTTCCCATCAATCCCAAAAGGGATTTGTTCCCTTTCCCATCAAATCTCCCAGTCAGAAGGCAAGAATCCCTCCTGCTGACTCACCCCAGCTTCCCTTTGTTCTCCACTGACACCGGGTGACCACTCAATGCCAGGGCAGAGCACCTTGGTCCATGGTGCAGACCGAGATCCTCAGTCTATCTGTGCCTGAAACCCTGTGCAGGCCCCCACCAGAGCCTCTCCCAGTAAGTTTGCAGAGCACCCACCCTGCTGCTGCCACCTTCAGATATGTATTTTGCTGCCCAGACCCCCAGTGACCCAAACCCCTCCCCCTTTGATACCCCCGTGGCAGCATCTGTAGGATTTTCAGCACTTGGGAGGACGAAGTGACTCAGGAAAGAAAAGGAGCTACTACTTTTTTAAACCAAGCTCAGCGAGGCGAATTCCTAAGCGAGACACTCCATCCTTCACCCTCGGCCACCGGTTTTCCAGCCCCTTTGCCCAGTGGTGCCATGACGCAAGACAAATCCAGAGGAACGGCCACAAGGCAGCTCCCTCCCTCCCTCCCTCCCTCCCGGGAACACGCAAGGGCTGCGGGGAGGGGGACGAGACATTTCGCTGCAAACAACGGAGTTGCAGGAAAATTCCTGCTGAAATCCCTCCCGAGGCTCTTTTCCCTGCCCTGGCTTGGCCCTGCTCCACTGGCTGGCTCGAAGCAGGAGTGCGGTGTCACCGCACACGCCCAGCTGGCCCCGCAGATGTTGGTGTCACCTATGCATCGCTCCGGGGGAGGGAAGTCGCTCCCGAGCACGCCGGAGTTGCAAGCGCCGCTTCCCAGCGCTGCAATTAAAACCTGCCTTTTGATTTTTAATGTCCCTATCAAACATCCTCTGGGATGACTGCGTCCATCTGCTGCGAGGACAGGGACGAGCGTCTGGGCATAAGATGTCCCAGAAGTTACGCTGATCAAAATTACGGATTCCCTGGCAGACCCTGCACCCCCCGGGTCGCTGCTGCAGGCGACAGGACCCCGGTGCAACGCCCAGCCCCACATGTCCCCCCTCCCCAAGGAGTTAATGCTGGCGGGGAGCATCAACCTCTGGAACCTCTGGAGCAAGGCGGGTTTTAAGGAGCGGAGCATTCACCTGCCAGGAGCCAGCCCCATCCTGTGCTTCCCCGTCCCAGCAGGTCTGAACGTGAGGAAAAGCAACAAAACCACACCGGGGGGTCAACAACTCCCCCCTTCCCCAGGCTGGGGTGGTCTGACACGCAGGAAGGCACCCCCAGCACTGCACCCCCGGAGCAGAGCAGGATTTATCCGCACCGAACACGGCCAAAGTGCCCGAGCCACGATACCGACAGCAGGAACCGAGCCCCTGCCTCGCTCCGCTGTGGGTCAGGGGGCCAAAAGGGAATCACACTCCCCTGTTTTTCACCCCCCAGTAACTTTCTCGGAGGCAACTGGGGGGGCTGAGCCCAAACCAGTCCGCTGGCGCTCCAATCTCCCGGCTCGCTGCCGTCCTGTGTCGCCAACCGACACGACGCATCCCCCGTGGGGGAACCGAGTCACGTCCCCGAAGTCACCGCGCAACCGAGACCCCCCCCCAAAGCCCCCCGAGGCCCCGGTCCAGCTGCTCCTACCTGAGCGTGGCGCTCTCCCCTTGCCGCACTGTCACGTTGTCCATGGCTTTGGGGAAGGTGGCATCTCCGCTGCGCACGGGCACTCCTGCGGGCACAAGGAAGAGCAGCCTGAGACAGAGGACGACCAGGCACCTCCAGGGCAGGGCTAAGCACCCACCGACCCCCATCCTGGGCAGCGGGGACTTTTCCAACAGGCAAAAAACACACCCGACAAGGCGAAAAGGGGGAAGGGGTGGGTGGAGAGGAGGGATGGGGGGGAGCAAAACCACCGGGGCGAGCGCTGCGGAGCTCCACGGAGATCAGGAGAGCCCCCGGCAAGGCTGGCTGCGAGCGCTGAGCCTGCCGAGCGGCATCGGAGGGAGTCCCGCTGTCCTCGGGCGAGGGAGGAGGACGGGAGGGCCAGGGGGAGGAGGAGGAAGAGGAGGAGGAGAAGTGGCAAAGGTGCTGGGCGAGCCGGTTCTTCGGGCAGCAGTCCGAGGCTCACTTGGGCGAGGAGGCGCCGGGGGGGCCCGGCTGTACCCCACTCCCGCACGCTTGTCCCGAGGCGGGGGCAGTCCAAAAACCAGTAAAAACCCCAAAAAACACCCCCGAGGCGAGCTAGCAAAGGTGTCCAGGCGCAAGAAGGCACAGCGGGCAAAAGCCTCCGGGATGCCCTGCAGCTCCTCTCCTCCCGCCCCGCTGTCGGGGGGCCGATCCAGGCGGGATGCAGGATGCCGGGATGCAGGCTGGGGACGAGAGGACGGCGGGATGCAGAGCGCGGGGCTGTCAGGCTGCCGGAGCCCCCGGCTGGGCTCAGCGGCGGGCGGGGGGGGCGCGGGGGGGCGGCGGCGGCGGCAGCACCCCGGCCCCGGCCGGCAGCATCCCCGGGGTTGTCATGGCAGCGGCTCCAGCGCTGCCCGGCGCCTCGGCTCCCGCACGCCCCGAGCCCCGCACACGGGCGGGAGGGAGGCAGCGGGGCGGGATGCGCACGGAGGACACACACGTTTAACCCCCGCCGCGCCGCGCCCTTCGCGGGGGGATGTCAAGACCCCCCATTCCGCTTTCTCCTCTCTCTCTCTCTCCGCGCTTACCTGCACCCCGCAGCACTGTCCCGTTTGCCCTCCTCTACCTCCGCACCTTCCCCATCCCCGGCGGCAAAGCCGCTGTGCAGGAGGGGAAACTGAGGCACGGGATAACATCCCCCCTTCCTCCCCAAGCCAGGTGATGATGAGGAGAGGCAGGAGCGTGTCCTCCTGGCCCCCTGCACCTCGTGAGCACAGCGTGAGCTTAAGTGGCAAATTCCTCCCCAGCCACCAGCACAGTCCCCGAGTACTTTTTATCAGCTCATAATTTAACAAATATCACATTTGCTTATGGCGAGTAATTCCACCTTCCCTCCACTAGTGGCTAAACACATTAATATTTCCAGGCACAGTTCCATGCTGGTAAAAAGGTGCTGGGGAGCATCCTCAGAGCACGGAGTCCTGGAGCCAGCAGTCAAATCACAGCTTTCGGGGTGCTGCACCCCTCAAACCCCCTCAGCTGCAGCAGCCCAGCCCTGGGGGACAACTGGGCTCCCCCACTTGCTGTCCCCAGTGACTCCTCTGCTTTGCCTTATCCAAAAATCCTCCCTCCATTCCCCACCGAGTGCTCGGCAGCTTTTACACGGCACCAGTGTGGGGGTTTTTTGTTGTTTTCGAGTTGGCTGCCAACCTGAGCTGGATTCAAACTGGTGACCTAGATGTGAAAGGATCCATAGCCCGTTACTAATCCCTGGAGTCTCCGAATCCCCTGTAAACTACTGCTTAATTCACTAACTGTGCTATTTAATCTCTAAAACATTATGAGCTGTGCCGGGCAGAGGAAACACTCCATCAAATAAAGCTTTATTATTATTGTGCGTGCTGAAGGGTCATACGAGAAGGGGATTGCTCTGCAAGTCTCTCTACTTTTTCCCTGTCTGAAGGTTCTCTGCTCCTTGAATTTAGCGCTGGTGGGACGTGCTGCCTCGAGTCCTGTGTTTTCCCAGAGGAAACAGCAGCTTTCCCCAGCCCTTGGCTGCAGGAGTTTAATCCCTGCAGTGAACTACGCTGGCTGATCTGGCAGGGGAAGGTGAGCGCTGCATTCAGCAAATCCTTTGGGGGCCACAAATCACACAGGAGGGGTCTCTGAAACCCCACTGCATAAAGAGAGAGCAGCAGAGGCAGGGTGAAAGCCTTTGTGCAGGGTTGTGGGATTGCACCAGGATGTACAAGTCAGCAAAGAATAAAACACACCACTCCTGCTGATTGCTGCAGCATCCCAGACTTCTGGAAGGATCAGGACCCTGCTGTGATACCTAGAGGACCATCACACAAGAGCTTGCTCTTTGAGAGGCCACTCCTTTGGATGGGCAGAGACCATCTCCTGTGTCAGCAAAACCAGAGGGATTCCAATAACCACAGCCAGTTAACCTTTTAACACGGAATTCAGGCCTGGATCTCCAGGAGCATCTTAAATCAAGAGAAAAAACATCTCCCTGCACTGAAAGCGTACGAGGCTGGGGCAGAATGTGACCTGCTGAGCTGCTTCAGCCCTTGCCAGGGCTGAATTTGGCCCACTGTTAGATCATCATTAGCATTGTTTGAAAATCCCAAGGAATTTACATCCAATATGCTCCTGCATACTAAAGCCCAGCAGAATCCCTGGTCTCCCTCCCTCTCTTGAATACATCCAATGTACATATAAATCAGCCTGTCACAGCTCGTCTCTTTCCTGACAGCTGTAATTGCTTCGGACTATAAAAATATCTATAGACAATAAACACAGCGCGGCAAAACAGCAAAGAGAAAACCAAATCAAGGTTCCTTTAAATAATTCAGTTGCTCCAGCAGCAGAGGAGCCAGCAACTGAGTCCAGCTGTGAAGGTTCAGCAGCGAGAGAAAGGGAGCTTTGTAGCCTCCTCTGGGGATGAGAGAGTCTTTTTTCCTTCGCTGGGTTTTGACCACAGCAGCAGCAGAGTTTGCCGCACACGGGCTGAGCCCATCCGAGCACCAAAGAGCCTCTCGCTTCCAGCTCCTTCCCTTTCTTCCTACTTAGGTAAAAGTCTCTTTTTTGTTGTTGTTGTTGCTCCACTGCGAGCAACAGGCAGGAGACGAACGGAAGGAGCAAGGCACAGGCACGCTCGAGGTGGATCTTTATCTCCGTATCTGTCCCCTCAACCTCCCCGTTCCCAGCAAGGCTAAAGGCCCCCCTCTCCTGGCCGAGACCACAAACAGAAGCAGCGAGGGCTGGACGGGTGGGAAGTGATGCAGCGGCGAGGATGGAGCCGAGGGAAGGGTTTCCACCCCCCCCGGGAGATGGGAGCTGGCAGGGAGGATGAGGAAAGCATGGATGGGGAAGGGGTTAGAAGGACAGGGAGCCCGTGGGTTTGCTTCCCAAAGGAGCGTCTCGGGGAGGGGGGAGGCTTGCAGGCAGAGCAGAGAGCTGATCAGTCCCAAAAATGTCCCACGAGGAAGAACTACGGATTTTGGCTTGTTGCAAGGGCCCCCAGCTCCTTCTGCAAGGACCCTTCAGCAAACACTGCCCCACTCTCAGGCTTTTTCAGTAAAGCCAAGCCTTAAGCAGCTAATCTGCAGATCTGAGTGGCCCCAAAGGCCGATAACCAGATGCAAATTTGCAGTTAAAGTTCTTCAATCAAGTAAAACAACACCATTGCCGCATTTTTTCCCCGCTTTCTCAGAAATATCTAACGCAATTCTCCCACCTATTTCACTTAACAGGTTGAGTTAAAGATCCTCTCATCCACCTGTACCCTTATATTTCCCTGCAAACCTACATCCATACAATCCTACACCTCCCCACACCAACAGATTTCATTCCTAGAGAACAAAAAAAAAAAAAACCCTCCTTCCAATAAGTAGGTCATAGCAAGGCAATTTGTACAGCCAGATTTCTCTTTTAATTCCTTTTTTTCCCTTTTCAGGAAGCTGATAGATGGCAATCTATAACCCCAGAGTGGAAATTTATTTTTAATCTGGAATGGCCAAATATGATCAGAAACATAATTTATGCTCGAGACATTCTCGTTCCTTCCAAATGAAAACATGATTTTCTAACCCCAGCCGTGCTATCGCATACCACATCACTCTCCAATACGCTCGCAGTTGCACAAAAAGTGCTTAATTTTCTTGGCATTAGTCAGGTGAATGACACAAGAGTCCGGGGGAGCTTTTCCTGAATAACTGAGCCCTCCGTGTCTACAACCATTCAAAGCCACAAAGGACGCGGGTTCCAGCTCCGCTCACTGACTCATTTATCCCCTCGTTAACGGTGGCCCCAATTAAGAAACAATGATTAAGAGCCTTACTTGGCTGGAGCCATTTTGAGCCCTTCTCGCCCCAAAGGCATTCCCTGCTCCGAGCTGGAGAAATTGCCTGTTCAGGGCTGTTTCTAGGGCAGTTTTTGGAATGCAAGCAGCATCCTCAGGGGCGCTCAGCCCTCAGTCCCTCGCACTGGAAGCAGCAGTGACTCCCAGCACTTCACGGTGTTTAAAAAACAGCGCAGGAGACCCCATTAATCCCTGCTAGAGATGCTGTTAATATTTAACTGCGGTTTAGATAAACTTACAGTAACCATCCCATTAAATCTCAATAAAATGTGCTTTTTTAGCCTTCCCCTAAAGCCACGCTGGGATCGGCTGCCCTGCTCTGCCTGCACTTTGCACCAGGAGCCTCGCAGTAAAAAAGGAACATTTTGTTTGCCCTTTAAAAAACTGCTGGGCTCGGGTTTGTGGCTTGCTCTCATCGTGCTCAGGGACTTTGGAATTTTCAAGCACCAGTTAACTCCTTCCAGGGCGCCCCTGGCTGAGCTGTGAAGCCTCAGCCAAGGGGCTGCAGGACCAGGTGCCCTGACAAAGGCTGCAAATCCATCCCAAGCTGGTGCTGCAAACCCAGTATGGGATTTATCACCCTGCAGCAGCTCAATAGGTCACTGAGAATGCACCACCAGAGGAAAAGGAAAGCCAAAATACCCCCCACAACACTGCCAGCCCTCAAACACAGAGATACACGGCAGCATCCTCGAGGGTGCTGGACACCCCACCCCTGGAAGTGTCCAAGGCCAGGTTGGACAAGGTTTGGAGCAACTTGAACTAGTGAAAGCTGTCCCTGCCCACGGCAGGGGGTGGAACAAGAGGAGTTTTAAGGTCCCTTTCAATACAAACCATCCCGTGATCCTTTGTACACTCCGGATGGGCCAGGCAGTGCTGCAGGACACGACATCAGGAGGGTGCACAGCACCCCTCAAGGCCTGGCTTTTCCCCTAAAATTACTTCTTCCTCCCACAGTCCTCAGTGTTTGGGCCTTTTCCAACAGCCCAGCCAACACAATACAAGTACTCAAGAACCAACACCTCTGTGCATCCAGTCTTAATATCAAACATCTCTGCAGAGAGTTAAAACAATGATTGAGGAGCCACCAAGCCACGCTGGCACAGTGAGAACCATGAACTGGGATTGATCCTTGGTACAAATCAATATTGGTTTTACATAAATCTGTTTCTCGGGGCTCTGCTGTGAGGTTATGGCACTGTATTAGCACCCAAAAAATACCCTGTGCACTCTCTCTGCACCCACAGCAGTTCGATCAGCACGGCTCAGGTGCCAGGGGCAGCTGATGATGTGGGATAAAACCACACCATTAACCAAGTGACAGCATTTTATAAGTGTGACATTAACCCAGAGCTCCACAACCCAATCCAGCAGCAAGTGAAAAGGGAAAAAGCTGAACAGGCTGAAAAGCAAAGCCAGACACTGCTCAGGTCTCACCATGGATATTTGGGAGCTCCAGCACAGCTCCCTCAAATGGGAAAACACAAGAGTCTACCCCCCTGAGGCTCCACCCCGGATAACCCTTTGGAGAAGCAGCTCCAAGAGTTGCTGTGCCTTCTCCTGGGATGGTCCCAAACAAAGCACACCAACCAAGCCTCCCCCAGCCCGTCTGGATCTCACAGACACCTCCCAAACTGCAGGGAGAAACAAAAAGACGAATGTCCCTGGCTGGTGTTGGTCCACCAGCACATTCCCCCCTCTCCAGCTCAGTGTCCCCACCAAAACAAACCCTTTCTTACCAGAAAGCCACTCGATCCCCACCAACCAGGCCCCCAGAGAGGAGCAGATATCTCAGTTTATACCACCCAAAAACAAGGAGGGGGAGGTCCAGTATTTCCTTTCTGACTGCCCACCAGCTGCAGCTAAAAAGGAGGTTTTTTTACCTCAAACAGCACCCTTGCAACACCCAACGTGCTTCCCTGAAGTTGCCAAATTGCTCGAGTATATTCCTTGGGAAAAAAAATCCAGGCTCTTTGCTGTCTGCCTGGATCAATTTGAGTTTTGCCACTGGTCCTCTGACCCTCACGGCTCTCTGCATTCCAAGAATAATATTAATAATAGTCCTGCCATTAAGCAAGATGCTTGGTTTGAATCTGGAGATTTTGAGAAATGATCTCATAAATTTAATTCCCGGGGTACCATCTTCGAGCGTTAACAGGCACAGTCGCCTCTGAATTCTGGGAAATGAGCATAATTACATGGAGATCGACAAGGCACAAATGCCAAGAATTCTGTTAACCTTTAATACTGCAAAAAAACTCTCCCCTTGTAATTATCTCTTTCCTTTGTCTTAAATGTTACTGATGAATATTTAGTGGGATAAGCAAATAAAAGGAGGCTGAGGGGTGCAAGGAGGTGCAGTTCTCCGCGGGATACGGATGAAAATCTCACAGAATCATCGTGGCTTGGGGCAGGACGGGGCCCCAGGTCACTAAAATTGCCACATGGGGCAACAGCACCCCAGTGGTGACACAAAGCCATGGCAGAGCCGGCGGAGGGGAACGTGAGTTACACCAAAATCCAGACTGATTCCCAGCACTGCTGCAAACGCACCTTCACCCGGGTCAGTGGTGTGGGCACGGAGAGACCCCCCGGCCCCAGTGGGATGGTTTCAGGGGCCCCTTTCTCCAAACGGAACTTTGTCCCGGAATAAAAGTTCCCGGGTAAAAAGCACGTCACCTTTCAAACGCATCCTCCCCGGGGCTGCAAATGGCACTGCCCTCTTGCTGCACGTGGAGTCTGATGGAAAGAAGATTTTCTCCCGGTGTGAACTGCATTAATATCTGTCACCGCTCTGGCATTTCTGCCTATAATGATGAAAAATATGCGCCGAGGATGCGGGGTGCTCTCAGCGTCGCCTCCCTCCCCAGGAAGCGAAATTAGAAGCAGCTGCTCCTGCTCCCGCGTCCTCTTTCCAGCCCCGCTCCATTATCTGGGAAGCTGATTCCCTGGGACACGGCGTGGGGATGGACCAGCCTCGCCACCTATCCTGGTTCCAGCTGTGCCCTGCTGCGCGGGGGGCTCGGCTCCCCCCTCCCCGGAGCTGGAGAGCGCTGGAAAGGTCACTCTCCTCTTTTAATGTCGCGTCAGAGCGACCGCTGCGGGAACGAGGGAAAGGAAAAGGCACATCTCCTCTGCCGGATGGAGAAAATCCAGTTCCGGCCCGGCAGGAGGGTGCCAGCAGGACCTGGCTGGGCTTTAACCAACCCCAAATGCTTTCAGGACACTGTCCAGGAGCTCTGCAAGAGGTGGAAAGAGACTCCTCCGGGATTTCGAGGTGCTGCTTTCATCCGCATCCCAACCCCAGCTGGCTGGGATGGGCAGGGAGGCAGAGAATCCCGTGCCGCGGAGGAGGGGGATTGCAGCACACCCTGGTGCTTGCCCCAAAATGCTGCAGGGAACGAGGGTACCCTATCCATGGGTGTGCCAGCGCCGGATCCCAAATTAGCCAGGACTTCCTGGGCCGCCGAGGCTGGGGGCTGGTCCACCCCGGAGCCCCACAGTCCCACCAGACAGGTTGGGTGTCAGAGGAGAGGCTGGAGCAGTTACAGAGCAAACTTTCCCTCCAGCCTCAAAGCCAGAGCTTTACATCCTCCCTCCTGCCTCATTCCAGGAGGAACGAAGCCAAAGCAATATTTATTCACAGAAGACCGTGGAGAAAAATGAAATAAAAGAGGTTTGCTCATTAAGTCCAACACCTGCCCCTCCTGGGAGGGCTCTGAGGAACTGGCTTTGCAGTTGTGGAGAGGAGAAACATGTGTCAGAGCCCAGAGCCAGGGCTGTTAACGCCAGCAAGGGCTCCAAACCTCCCCGAGGGAGGTGACACCACAATCACCTTGGACCTGGGGTCCCAGCAGCCCCATCCACCCCCTTGGCTACTCCCAACCTCAGAGCAAGGCAAATGTTTGCCCTACCACCTTCCCTTTCCTTTTCCCTGCCTTCCACTGGAGCGAGCTTTCTAGTCTCCAAGCTGCTTTTATGCCCCTTTAAAAGGTTATAAAAGCTGTCTTTATATTCCAATAAAGGGATATAAAAACAACCTTTTTCTCAGTTCAATAAAGTGGTTAACTTTTCCCCCCATTAGCACGTTTTTGCCTCAATGCTGTGGGCAAGGATGAGGACGGGGCTCTGGGAATCACATCCCAAGGCAGGAGACAGCAGAGCATCCCAAGGGAGAAGGACCAAGAGGGGGCCAGAGACAGGCAGAGACAGGCATCATGACCTGAGCTGCTGCCCAAAAAGGAGAAAGATGAGGATACAGCCTCACTGGATACTGTGCTGGTGCATTTACTCCAAAGGGAAAACCTCCTGGAAGGAGGCATGAGCCCAAGGAAGGGCTGTGCTGGGAGAAAAATTCAAGTGATGAACTATAGAAATCAAGGGGCAAACAGTCACCCAGCAGGGTTTTTCCTCTCCTGGTAAAGCCCCCTTGGTCACCATCCTTGCAGGACCCAGGAAGCCACAGCACCCGGGGCAGTGCCACCTTCCCTCCTGGATGGCAAGGCACAGGTCACCTCACCTCTCGCTACCAACCCCCTGCTCTTGGCAACAGCATTTAGACCTCACAGGCCACGGCTCAGGAACTGTCCTGTCCAGAGCATCAGTGCCACACGTGGCCTGGCAGGTCCCTGCTCCCCACGCAGCCTCCAGACACGGCCCTAATTATTATTTAGCGATGCTGCAGCCATCCCGTGGCTCGCAATCCGTCTTTCTCAAAAGCATCCTTTTCCTTGGAAGAGGATCTAAACCCGTCCTGCTGCTCGTCCAACAGCCTCTCCGGGCATTAAAACAAGGAGGTTTATTATTTTTGGTGACAGCCTGTTCTGCAAGGTGAACACAACTCGTATGAATCAAACCCGGCTTGGATTTCATTCATCATCCCCCAGCAGCACCAACATGAAGGGCGGGAGGGGTTTGGCTGTTGAATGCAGAGCAGAGGAGTGTGTTTATCAAGGATGATCTATCAGTGATGGGGAGCTGCAGGGTGCTGGGCCCGTGGCTGCTGGAGGGAGAAGAGTGGGGGAGATGTGAGTCCATAAATAAGGCAAGTCTGGAGCAAACAGCCACCAGGAGCCAGAATTGAAGCCCAGCACCAAGGCAGTGAGAGCCTTTCCAGGCTGTGCTCCCATTCCCTGCCCTCATTTATCCCTCCCTGCCCCTCCACACTTATTGGGGGATGGGGACAAAATTCTGTCCAGGGAAGGAGCAAGAGAGATGATTTTATCATAAAATCAAAGACTGGTTTGGATTGGAAGGGACATTAAAGCTCTTCTTGTTTTACTCCCCTGCCATGGGCAGGGACACCTTCCACTACCCCAGATTGCTCCAAGCCCCCTCCAACCTGGCCTTGGACACTTCCAGGGCCAGGGCAGCCACAGCTTCTCTGGGCAACCTGTGCCAGGACCTCCCCACCCTCACAGAGAAGAATTCCTTCCTAATATCCAATCTGAGCATGCCCTTCACCACAGGGCTCCTTGCCCCCAGCACCCTGTCCCAGCTCACTCCTTCCCACCCAGCAGGAACAGGCTGAGCCCTCCCCGCCACCACCAGCTAATTAACCCAAGTAATTGACTTTACCAGGCTCCTTTCTTAAGGCTGCAGGAGAACGCCGAGGGTGAAGGGAGAAGGTGAACATCCAGGACTCCTTGGGGAATTCAAAAGCATTTACAGTCCCCAGCACAAGAAAATCCATACTCATCTTGGCTCCAGGAGGCAGGGCTGCCCTCCCAGACTCCTATTAGCAATTCCCAATCATCCTTTATTAGGCCTGCATTGATTTGCTGCTCATTTCGGTGGGAAGGCAGAGCTAAGAGCCTTGACCCAGCCTCAGCTGGGGAATCCAGGTGTGGAGCTGATGGTGCTGGGAGGAGAGCTGGGGGAATGCTTAACCAGGTTCAGCTGTGCCATCTGCAGAGCTGCCCTTTCAAAACAGCCTTGCATATCCCACAGAGATGGGAAGCAGGTGGGGAGGAGGGGTCGAGGGCAGGAGGGGCTGGAGGCTCCTCCTGGTCTTTATGTGGGGATCGCCTTCCATGCTGGGAAGGGAGGTTTTGTCTATCAGGGATTGTTGGAGCCCTGTCCCGGGAGAAGTTATCTGGATCCCACACTCCAAACTCCAGCCCTGCAGAGCTGCTCGGGCCAATTATTATCCCCTGAGAGAAACAGTCCCCTAACATTAGCCTCATTTCCAAGCCAACATTTCCATGCAGCTTGTGAAACACAAATCCTGTTAGGAATCATCTGAATATTTTGTTCTAATAATGCCATAACACCAGCGTACCCATTAGCACATACACGGAAAGGAGTATTTGAATATCAAAACAAAGTGAATTTACAGGCTTTTTTTTTTCCCCTCCTGGCAAAGGCATCACTGCTAGTTATCAGTTTCCAACTGTTTGCACCACAGCTTTTCCATGCGTGTCCCTGCTGTCATCAAACCTGCTGCTCCCTGCCCCCCGTGTCCTCAGATAACCCGGGACATGCAGACATGGGTACAGAAGGACCTCACAGCCCCCGGAGGAGAGGGGCTGGGGACGAGCAGGGTGGCAGCTCTGCAGAGGAAATGGTGGGAGATGCAAACCTGAGTGTGGCTGAGCTGCAGATAAATCCCTCTGTCTGCACCTGACAGCATCGCCTCATCCCATCCCAGCATCACCTCATCCTCACAGCTTCCACCTCATCCCATCCCAGCATCACCTCATCCTCACAGCTTCCACCTCATCCCATCCCAGCATCACCTCATCCCATCACAACACCCACCTCCTTTCATCACAGCTTCCACCTCATCCCATCACAGCACCACCTCATCCCATCACAGAATCCACCTCATCCCATCACATTCCACCTCATCCCATCACAGAATCCACCTCATCCCATCACATCCCATCAGAGCATCCACCTCATCCCATCACATCCCACCTCATTCCATCACAGCTCCCACCTCGTCCCATCACAGCACCACCTCAACCCATCCCAGCAGCCACCTCTCCCATCACAGCTCCCACCCCATCCCACCAGGGCACCACCTCATTCGATCACAGCACCCACCTCCTTCCATCCCATCCCACCATCATCTCATCCCACCAGGGCACCCATCTCATCCCATCACAGCACCCACCTCATCCCATCACAGCACCCACCTCATCCCATCATAACACCCACCTCATCCCACCAGGGCACCACCTTATCCCACCACAGCATCCAGCTCGTCCCAGCAGACTGAGGGGCGGGGGGAGATGCACCAAAAGCCACAGTTTTGTTGCATTTAGACCTAATTTCATATATAGATATTTTAGAATGCTCCTGCATTTAGCAAGCCAGAGCCACTCTCTAAAACACCCCAGGAAATGTGGCGCCGGGAGAGCGGATTCAGAGGCGAGCGGCTCCCAACGCCTGCGGTGAGGAGGATGAAAGCCAGGGGCTGCATCCTTGGATGTGCCTCGCTTCAGACGGAGCGGGAGAAAATACAGACGCTCTTAAAACTCTGCCCCAGATCTGCCAGCACAGAAACTTTCCCTCTGCTTTGAACCAGGCAACCGAATTCTCTCCCCGGGCAGCGGCCGCCTCCGGGCAGCGCGCGGGAGGCAACGGGAAGCAGAGCTGGGATGTTGGAGGGGTCCTGTGCCTGCCTGGGGGGGGTGACTGAGGTGAGGCTGTGGCAGTGACTGTCACCCACCCCAGGGCCCTGCAAGGGATGGGACAAGGAGAGAGGGAACCTCCCAAAATTGCCCTGCCCGGGGCTGTGAGTAAAGCAGGTAGGTACCACCAGGAGACGAGGTTTTGCTTCTAAGCACATGTTCTGATGCCAGTTACAAGCACCTAAGGAGTGAATTGGGTCTGATCCAGAGGGCCTGAGAGCAGCAGCTCTTCAGCTTTCAGTCAAACCTTGTACTATTTAAGGATCTGCTGCCCATTTTTCCCCCTCCTGCTTTTTTTCCCCTCCAGGCAGTCAGGGAAGAGGACGGGGAGCTGAAATCTGGAGCCTCGTGAGACATGAAGTCCTATGATGAGCTTGCTGTTGGATTGCCCCTTCTCTCCACATCGGGGACGCTGGTGCCCCACAGCAGACAGGGATGCAGGGACTTGTCCCACGCTGAAATGGGGCTGTCACAGGCTGGCACCCGCCGTGCCTTGCTCCTGGCACGGGCGCACAGCGAGCAAACGGAGCGGGCCAAATTCCTCCCTGGCGTAGCCTAATTAAAGTCAATGATGTTACACCAGGGATGAACCTGGCCCACTGTCCTGAGCTGGAGTCCACAAGTCCAGCTGGCAACTCAGCAGCAACAGGAAGGATCCCTGGCACTGGGAGCAGCACTGGGAACTGTGGTCGGTGTTTGCGAGTGGGAGACAGACTCAATAAACCCGGTGCTAAGTAAACCAGATCTGTAATAAATAACAGCAACCAGCGTTTCACCTCTTCCAAATGTGGTGGAGAACCGGCCCAAATTGTCCTCCCAAGGCCCATGAGCAGTGGGGACATTTCATTAGCCCTGTTACACTGACAGGGAAACAGGCGCTGGGAGCTTAATAAAAATAAAAATCCATTCTGTTGTCTGTGTATCCCAACGAGCAGCTCCAAAAGGCAGCGAAATGGCTGGGCTGGTTTTAAGGGAGTGAGGGGGATGACGATGTGCAAGGAGGGGGGTAATGAGCTTTGGGTCACTCATCAAGATGAAGCTGAAGTTTGCTGGGTGGTGCCACCAAGCCACGTCCAGGCTGGGTTGATGGGCTCGAAGCTGCAAGCAGGACGAATCAGCAGGAATGCTGTTTCACAGCCTTTAGCTGAAAGAGGTTTCACAGAATCACAGAATCATTATGGTTGGAAAAGACCTCCAAAGTCATCAAGTCCAACCTTTGACCAGACACCACCTTGTCCCCCAGCCCAGAGCACTGAGTGCCATGCCCAGCCATTCCTTGGACACCTCCAGGGATGGGGACTCCACCACCTCCCTGGGCAGCCCCTTCCAATGCCTGACAACCCTTTCAGTGAAGAAATTCCTCCTGATGTCCAACCTGACCCTCCACTGGCACAACTTGAGGCCTTGTCCTCTTTCCCTGTTCCTTGTTCCCCGGGAGCAGAGCCCGACCCCCCCTGGCTCCAACCTCCTGTCAGGGAGCTGGGGAGAGTGAGAAGGTCCAACCTGTTTGCACCTGGAGGGAGGGATCTGTGGCAGCTCAGATCCCTCTGCCCGACCAAACCCATGCCAACAGACCCCAGGGAGGTGTCACCAAAACTCTGTGCTGAGAGCACGAGGGGTGTGACTGCCCAGCAATCACGGTGTGATTACACCCCAGATACACTTCCCACACCTGTAATTTCTGCTCCACTTGTACAACTCCAAGGCCCCATGGCTGCAAATTAATTAGAGTGTAAGTGAAAAATCAGTGGTGCCACTGAATGCTAAAAATACCCTTCCACGGTGACCAAGAAGCCAAAGCCACAATTGTGGAGGTGTGGGTAACCTTAGAGCTGAAATGGAGAGAAATTCCAGTTCTAGGGGCTAGTGGGAGGTGGTGAGGTTCTCCAAAAGCTTTACCACGGTGTAATTACACTGTATTCATCAGGTAATTACAGCCCTGCTATTATATGCTCCAACCCTCCGTTTCATGCTTAATCCCATGAGACAGATTCAGAGGGATAAAAGGCAGCAGCAACAGTGCTGCAAGAAGGAATGATGGACGTGGATTGACAGGGACAGCGAAAGGAGAGGAGGCAGGAATGGAAATGCTCCAGGTACCCAGAGCCATCACCAACACCCAGACCAGCCCCACGGACATTCCAACCCTCTGGTGCTCCAGGGAGTCACACCAGGCAACGGGGAAAAGCTGAGCTCGGTTGACTGGGATCTATTGAGGAGTTATAAGCATTTATCAAAAGCCAATCTGGCTTCTGGAAAGCAGGAAAAGCGGTTACTTCGGATTAATTTTTCACTTCAGAAGCTTTTATGGGTGAGTTCTGGAAGTGTCAGGTCGTGACGCTTCAATATTTCCTGGACGAGAAGCTCGGGCGCTGGTTCCAAACGCCTCTGTTTGGATTGTCAGGTAATTTGTTCCCACACATTTCAATTAAAAATTTCTCTTGGCTCATCTGTTTGGGGGTTTTTTTGAGAGGGGGGAAGGGACAGAGGATTTGGAGTTTTTGCTTATTCCCCAATTTTGGTGCTTCACAGGCTACTCTGGGGTTGAACAGGGAAGGGGGAAACCTAAAAGCCCGTGGCAGAGAAAGCATCCAGCCCTGGCTGAGGGATGAGCTCATCCCTACAGCCCCTTCCCCTGCCCTGGGGCACATCAAGCTCCTTAGGGGTGTTGTTTTCTGGCAGCAGGGCACTGGTGGAATCCCCATTCCTGGAGGAATTCAAAAACCACGTAATGTGGCACTTGTGGAGATGGTTCAGTGGCAGGTGTGGCAGTGCTGGGGAACGGTTGGACTCGGTGATCTTCCAGGGCTTTTCCAACCAAAATGATTCTATTCTATTCTATTCTATTCTATTCTATTCTATTCTATTCTATTCTATTCATTTTCTATTCTATTCCACCCTATTCCAGGATTTCCAGAGCTTGCCTCCACCCTGACCAGCACAGGGCTCCTCTTCCACAAGGCTGGCTAAACACTCACTGGATTAACATCCACCCGGCTCCGTGGGGTCCCGTTTGGATCTCCAGTGCTCCATGTCCTTATTTAACCCCACCCCATTGCCAGCCCAGCCCTGTTGTGCCTCCCAGCTCCCCTACTGCTCCCTCCTTCCACCTGATCCTATTTTCCCAGTGCTATTTCCATTTGTGCTTCCACGGAGGGTGGGAAGATGTGGACACGGCGGGGGATGTGTGGAATTGCATCCATGGTGGAATTCAGCAAGGTCTGGAACAACCCAAGCCCTTTCCGTGGCACAGCACGGAAAATAAAGATTATTCCCCCCAGCACTCCCAAAACATTTAAGCAGAGCAGACGTGTGGGCACGGAAATCCAATCAGATGGGACACAAACTGTGGTTTTGCCTTTTCTGTTGTTGTTGTTTGGGTTTGTTTTTTCCTTCTTTTTCTTTTGTTTTAAGTCAAGCTTGGACCAAATTCTTTATCATCTGCTTCTGCAGGATTTGTGGAGCCACAATGACAGAACAGGAATAAATCCCCGTGGGATGCCAGAACGCATCCCAGGGGAGAAACTCCTGGAGTTGTATCCACGTGGACTGGCTCTAATCCCTCTGGGAGCAGTTTCACTCGGCGAAATCCATCCTTTGCGAGGTGCCAGGACTCCTGCCATGGGAAATACGGGCTGAGCCACGGCCAGAATGGTTTCCCCACCTCCATTAAGGGCTCAGCTAAACCATGAAGCCTGAAAGTTGATTATATCTTTCATTAGGAATGACTGAATGATGGTTTTAAACTGGAAAATGAACTCGCAGCTAAGAGGAAACACTTTCTTGGCGAGGCCGCAGAGCAGGTTCCCCGCGGGATAGATGCAGTTGTGAGAGTCAAAATTAAATTGATATTAGAACATTTCCTGAGGGGGAAAAAAGGCATACACTGCCTGCAGAAATGGCATCTCACAGAGAGCTGACGAGGAAATGGAAAGCCACTGGAACTCATATATATATATATACATATATATATGTTTAAATGGAAAAAAAAAATCCTCCAACTTCCCCCTCTCAGCAAAAATTCCCAAAATGCAATTTTTTCATGGAATGGATTCTTTTCTCCCCTTGTTCTTCCCACTGCTCCAGGTCAGACCCCCCCCAAACCTTCATTTTGACATCTAAAATAAAAACAGCCATAATGCAAGGACATTCCAGCTATCTCCCAGCTCCTGGAAGAGTCACCTGGGTTTCACAAACTCCCTGTGGACGGGACACAACATGGAAAGTCGCCTTGCAGGGAGGACCAGGAGGGTGGAGGAGCTTCCTGCTGCTTCCCAGCAGGTCTCCCTGGCCAGCAAGGACAATCCCTGGCTTAGCCAAACCACTGAGCTCCTTCCAGGCAAGCAGCCATCACCCAGATTTAGATTTTCCCAGCTGAAAATCAGTTTCTCTGGAGGGGAAAAAATAATGGAAATGATCCCAGGAATTTTGCAATGGGAACTTCCTGGGGGAAAATGTGCACTGATGGAAGATGGACCCTGAGCAAACTGGTCTAGTTGAAGATGTCCCTGAGAACTGCAGGGGGTTGGATTAGATGAGCTTTGAAGTCCCTTCCAATCTGATCCATTCTGGGATTCAGGGTTTTAAAGGTGGCTTTCTCCATCCTTGCACGCCATTCCCTGGTGTGAGTTTGGGAATGGGCAAACGGAGCGAAGCAAAAGATGTGGATGCACAAGCACGAAACTGGGGCGGGGACAGGAAAATCCCTCGTGCATCAGCATCCTTTGTCTCCCTCCAGCCTGACAGAGACACCAGGAGCTTGCACGCTGCCATTTGCATTCTCAGGGAGAGCGGGGACTGCTCCAGCCACATTCCCAACGGGAACCTTCGGATCAGATTAGCAAAAAGCCGCTGATGGCGACAGTTCCTCTGCTGCTCCCGGCGCCTGCTCACAGTTCCCTGTAACAGCCCCTGGAAAGGGACACACGTTCCTTCGGTGTTTATGCACTGCTCAGACCAAGGAAAGGTGGAGGCTCCGTGGGGAGCCCAGCCTGGAGGCAGCTGGAAGGACGCTGCCAGCACCCACTCGCTCCCACCCTGCGGCATCGCCTGCGGCCATGCTGCTCGTCCCAGCCCAGGGACACATCCCTGCAGCCTTGGCTCTGCTTCAAACACCAGCCCTCCCTTATTTCCCTAAATAAAAGCCTCCAGCACGTCCGGCCCCCTCCAGGGATGAGTCAAAGCTCCCCGTGCTTTGCACCTGCAACAACAGGATGGCCCCTCCACCACCACAACCCAACCCAGCACAGCACCTCACCCCTTCAAAATTCCCCCTGGGAGCACCCCCATACCATCCACTGCTCCAGGTCAGACCCCCCCAAACCTTCATTTTGACATCTAAAATAAAAACAGCCATAATTAAGATGGGCTGGTTTTATTAGCTGACAGATTCCAACCGTATTTCCATGCTTTTTCCTGCAATCCCAGTATCTCCAAGAGACTGCTCAACCAAAGCCCAGATTCCTCCGCAATCACATGGTGCCAGAAACATTAAGAAAAGCATCAACTCTGATGAGACCTCAGAGACCTGCAGTAAAAACAGGAGGGTTGGTAGCACTGCGCACATCTGCTGCCAGCAGCATCCTCCACACCTGATTCCTGCTCTCCAGCCCGTATCCAAAGGGGTCACGGCACTGTCGGGGAGCCCCACGACACCCACCCATCTCAGATTTAACAGAACCGTCCCCAAACCAGAACTCAGAGGGTGGAAGCTCCAAAAACACCCTCCCGGGAGGCGGCTCGTGCAAATCTGCGAGGCAGCAGGCACGGAACGAGGTCATAAAGGGAAAAATCGGTGGCAAAGAGGAGCCAGGACCTGGAGCCCAGGCTCTGAGAGGGAAGATAATAAAAAGGCATCGGCCCTTCGCCGTCAGTGAATTGTTGCTCAGACCCGAGGATCACAGACAGACTCAACTTCACGGAGCAGTCAAGTGCAGACATTTCCCAGCCATTAAGTCGAGCGATAAAGCGCCCGCAGTAAAGTCAGGGAAGTGGAATTTATCATGGCACCACACAGACTGCAGGGCCAGGAGGGAGCTGGTTTGGGTCAACAGGGTGACCTCTGGTGTTGTCTAAAGATCCTTCCCTTCATCATCTCCATTACCATCCATCTCCACGCTGTGGCCGGCGCCCGGATTCCCTCCTTGGGGACTCTCCCCCCTCTTGCTCGACTGGGGGGCACCTTCTTAATGGCCAATCAGAAAAACTTCTCCTTCCTTAGCTCCAGGCCACTGCTCCTTGTCCTCCTGCCTGTGGAGATCATGAATAATTCCCTTCCTTCATTTCCAACATCACCTGAAAGGTATTAGGTTGTGATCCCTTCCCACTTCCTCAGGAGGCTTCTCCTTCCCTAGATTATAATTTAGGATCAGAACCAGGCAGCCCAGCCTTGGGATGTGCCTGCTCAAGGAAGCCACATCCACCTGGGAACTGCTAAGGAAGAGTCTTATCCTGACAATATTTCTTTTTTTGCAGAAATCTCTGCAGGAATCATCCTGCTCCTCCCAGCCAGTGACACAAGTTCAAAGGCTCTGTTGCCCAGAGAAGCTGTGGCTGCCCCATCCCTGGAATTGTTCAAGACCACGTTGGATGAAGGTCTGAGCAACCTGGTCTAGTGGAAGGTGTCCCTGCCCATGGCAGGGGGTGGAATGAGGTGGGCTTCAAGGTCCTTACAACCCAAGCCATTCTGGGATTCTTGATTCTATGGAATCCTCTTTGCTTGGGGTCTAAAATAAGAAAATAAGTCAATTTTAAACAATGACATGCAGGAAGGGAAATTTGGGGCACTCAGGATTGGCAAAAATTCCCCCAAGCCCCTGTGATCTGAGATCTCATCCACTCAACTCATACCAGGCAGGTTTTTGTTTGACCTTGTTTAGCCCAGAACCATCCAAGCCCAGCAACCTGCAGCACAGAGTCTGTTTTCTCACTGTTGGTTGGTTGGAGTTATTCTCATTTCTCCCTTTTTCTATTTCCTAACAGAGACAGCAGAATAACCATTGGGAAGACAATTCCCAGGATGATTCCTGCCTCGTATCAGAGGAGCCAAAACGCGCAGATGAAAACTCTGCAAATGTTTTGTGAGGGAGCAGGAGCCCTTCAGAAGATGGCTGATTTCCCAGCACAAACATCTCATCCAGCCCTGCGAGTTCTTTGCAAAACAGTTTGAGCCCCACAGAAGAAAAACAACCAACGAGAAAACCCAAAAAACTGTCAAAACATTGTGAAGGAGACTGAGTTTTTCTGTTTGGTTCAAAAGCAACCATCAGCACCCAGGCCTGGTGGGTGCATAAAAGTACATGTGGGTCAGATAATTGGTGTTTCTGCCTTCTCCATGCAAGATCCAAGCAGTTAATGTGCTCCTTGTTGGAGGGACAGCACGTGGTCACCTCACCCAAAGCCCCAAAAAACCCTGCTGCACCCAAAAAGTGCAACCCCAAAAAAGAGCTGAATCCCAAATATCACAGATCACAGGCTGGTTTGGGTTGGAAGGGACATTAAAGCTCATCTCATTCCACCCTCCCATGGGCAGGGTCACCTTCCACTAGCCCAGGTTGCTCCAAGCCTTGTCCAACCTGACCTTGGACACTTCCAGGGATGGGGCAGCCTCAGCTTCTCTGGGCAACCTGTGCCAGGGCCTCCCCACCCTCACAGGGAACAATTCCTTCCCAATATCCCACCTAGCCCTGCCCTCTGGCAGTGGGAAACCATTCCCCCTTGTCCTGTCCCTCCAAGTCCTGTCCCAAGTCCCTCTCCAGCTCTCCTGGAGCCCCTTTAGGCCCTGAAAGAGGCTCTCAGGTCTCCCTGGAGCCTTCTCTTCTCCAGGTGAACCCCCCCAGCTCTCCCAGCCTGGCTCCAGAGCAGAGGGGCTCCAGCCTTGGGAGCATCTCCATGGTCTCTCTGGACTCACTCCAGCAGCTCCACATCCTTCTGATGGTGAGAGCCAAAAAAAAATCAAGGTGAGCTTGATGCCGTGGTGCTTTTCCCTCCCTGCCTGGCTGCTTCCCACCCTCTCCCCTTCCCTCCTGCAGCCTCTCCTGCTGTCCCCAAGTCCCCCCGAGCCCCACAACCCCTCCTGGCCAGCCGGGGCCCCTCGGCCGCTGCCCATCCGTGCGGATGGATGCCGGGAACACGGGGGGGGGGAGGCTCTGCCGGCGTCTGGCCCCGTTCCCTCCTCTCCACCTGGCTGCTCCTCCGCCCGGCTCCTGCCAAGAGCAGCCAGGCGAGGGGAGCGGGCGGGAGCGCCGGATGGATGGGCAGCGACTGTCGGCACAGCCAGACGCTCCCAACGAGCTCCCGGGGTGTCTGCCAGCTCCAGAGCCGGGGTGCTCGCAGCCATCCCTCCTGTCCCAGCCCCTCGCAGCAGCTCCGCGCTGGGGACACCGTCCTTCTCCCAGGGGGAGAAAACCGAACCACCAGACCACGCTCAGCAGGAGGAATGTAGATGTTATCACACGCTCCTGGCTCTCTGGCAAGGCTCAGCTGTGCTAAAACCAGGCCCATGCGGCCCCAAGCTGCAGCCCCTGCTAGGACTAGCTCTAGACACATCCCGGTACAGGCTTTACATCCACTCCGCAGGTGCTTAAACAAGCACATGACTCACACTCACATCCAAACCTCAAGAGAAGTCCCAAGCTGCTGCCCATCCCTCCAGCCCCCTCTCCTTTCTCTGTATTCCAGCTCATCAAAGCCAGCTGGGAGGGAGGGATGGAGGGAGCTGCTGTTTCCCGACAAAGCCAGAACGCAGCTCCAGTGTTTATGAGCATCCCCTCCCCGTGCAAGTGCTGGGGGAGGATTGGTACCCTGGGTGCAGCAGGCTGGGGGTTGATGGGATGCAGCAGCTAATTTGCACTAATGGTCCCAGAAAGGCAGGGAGTGCTCTCCAGAGGAGAACACACTTGAGCAATAACCTAAATAGCTCCGCGTTTCCAAGCAAAAAGTCCTTGAGGAGGGAAGAGAGGCTCTACAGCTGAATCACAGAATATGCTGAGTTGGAAGGGACCCACAAGGATCATCCAGTCCAACCCTCAGCCCTGCACAGGCCCATCCCCAAGAGTCACACCAAGTGCCTGAGAGCATCATCCAAACTCCCCTTGAGCTCTGCCAGCCTTGGTGCTGTGACACCAAGAGCCTGTTCAGTGCCCACTCACTCTGTGGGGGAAGAACCTTTTCCTGAGATCCAACCTGACCCTGCCCTGACACAGCTCCAGCCATTCCCTGGGTGCTGTCCCTGGTCCCCCCCAGAGCAGAGCTCAGTCCTTGCCCCTCCTCTGCCCCTGCCCAGGCAGGTGGAACTGCACTGAGGTCTCCCCTCAGTCTCCTCTGCTCCAGCTGAACACACCAAGTGCCCTCAGTGTCCTCACTCGGCTTCAAATCAAGGCCCTTCCCCATCTCTTTGCCCTCCTTTGGACACTCTCCAATGGCTCAACACATTCCCTCCACTGTGTCCCCCCAAACTGCCCCAATACTGAGGTGAGGCCGCCCCAGGGCAGAGCAGAGTGGGACAATCCCTCCCTGACGCCCCCAGGACAAGGCTGGCCCTCCAGGCTGCCAGGGCACTGCTGACTCATTCAACTCACCATCTACCCCACCTGCACTGAAACTTGGCTGGGGATGCTGGAAAAAAGCTGCCTGGGCAGGGAAAAGCACCAGATCTGCAGTGTGGGGAGCAGCTCGTGGAAGAAGCCAGACCATGGCTGGATGTCCAGCTCTGCTTTCAGTGCCCACTTGGACAGGCTGGTGGCAGCCCTGGGAAGAGCCCAGCCTGGACTGTGCCTGGCTCTGCCATCAGCCCAGAGCAAAAAAGTCAGCCCATCTGTGCTGCGACAGGTTGATATAGAGGGTGAAATGCCTAAGTAAAATTCCACAACAGGGCATTAAAAAGATGTAATAAAATATACACGAGTTATTAAATATTGTCATCAAGATGAGCCATAAATCAGAGATTTTATGGTTTCTGATTATAAATTCCATTTATTCTGTAAGCGTTTAAAGAAAGAAAAATGGAGATTCAGTAAAGATTTAAGCCCAGCCATGATGCTGCTGATATTTCACTGTTGCTTGGGGATGGCACGGCTGTGGGAGCCCAGTGTTGGGTGCACAGAGTTGTCTGGAAGGGTCTTCTCATCCTGCTGTGCCATGAAAATTCCCAATGTCCTTATGGACACCACTACAGGTGCTCCTGTAGTGCAAACTGTCCTCCTCACCCTGTTTATGGGTTGCAAGATGCAGCTGACTTTCACACAGAGAGAGAAAAATCAACCTCATTTCGGGGAAGGGAAGGCTGAAAACAGTAAATGTATGTGGGAAATACCTTTTCCCCTCTCCAAATGCCAAGAGAAATATCAAAGAAATTGCTTTCTTGGAAAGACTCAAAGGTTCAAATAAATCACCAAGTGGTGGGTGCCGCCGCAGCAGGACAGGGAGGCTTCTCTTGTAGAGATGCCACCATGAAGAAATGTCAGTAAATACAAACCTTGAAAAGTTTTCCACAGGAAAACCAGCAAAGAGACCATTTTGAGGAGGGTCTCGGGTCAAAGGCAGCCCGCAGTTACCAAAACCCCACTCAGCCCTGGTATTCTACAAGCAGCAGCACCCAGGAGTCTTGATAGCCCTGGAACTCCCTCAGAAATGAGTATTTCCTATATTTAATGCCCATCCCCATTTTTCAGCATCACAAACCAGCACTAGACTGTTCCTTCTCCAGCCCTAAAACGGGTTGCCTTGGTCCCCAACCTGCATTTTTCAGCTCCAACAAAGCACACGCCTGATGTACAGCTTTGCACGGGCTGTTTCCATTCACCTCAATCCATCCCCATCCTACTGCAGTTCATTTCCAGGGGAACCAAAGCCCACGGACACAGATCCATAAGCTCAGCCATTAAATCCCATCCCTCAGATAGGCTGGGTGGAAGCTGGACCACAGGGCAGATCCTGTTTAATTAGGGCTCGTAAAACCAGCTCAGTGCCGCGTCGGGGAGCGGGGCTGATTTGCAGCTGCCTTTAAAACCAAGCAGGGTTCCTGCTTCAGCAGTTTTCCCAGCCAGTTTTATGGATGCAACAATAAAGGCAAAAAAAAAAATAAAAAAAGAAGAGGAGTTTGCGTGCCAGGAGTTTTAGTGCCGGAGCATCTGATAACGTCACGGCAGCTTGTTGTGGGATGGAGGCAAGGAGAGCGCTGGGATGGGAGTGGAGATGTGGATGAGCTGCAGGAGGGAGGCAAACCCAGCCTTGCTAAGCCTCAACAGCTTCTCAGCGGGGAGATAAGACACGTCTAAAATGAGCTTTGCCGTGTTTCCAAATAGCCTGTGTGAAGGTTTATGTCTGGCCAGATGAAGCGGTGATGGGCTGCCAGGCTGAGGTTTATGAGGTGCAGCACGGAGAGGACCCCGCTGAGCCTCAGCCGGGGGAAAACACTGGGATATATAAAATCCTAGAATCCCAAGATGGTTTGGGTTGGAAGGGATATTAAAGCTCCTCTTGTTGCACCCCCCTGCCATGGGCAGGGACACCTTCCACTAGCCCAGGTTGCTCCAAGCCCCGTCCAACCTGGCCTGGAAAACTTCCGAGGATGGGGCAGCCACAGCTTCTCTGGACAACCTGTGCCAGGGCCCCACCACCCTCACAGGGAGGAATCCCTTCCTAAAATCTAATCTAAACTCACTTTCTTTCATCAAAACCTATTAAATAAGGATTTATTATTATTATTATTATTTTAATTTCTGAGTAGAAATGCTTCCCCTGCTGCCAAGCTCCTCCCAAGTATCACAGGCTGTACCTGGAACGCTGCGCTGGGGCTTTACAGCCTGGTGCCCATCCCTGGGCAAGCTCTCCCAGCTGTGTGCAGGTGGAACCCACAAGACAAGGAACCAGGCTGTGGGAAAGGAGCAGGGATGAGCTAATTCCTGATGCTGAGCCTCCAACATGCAGCCTGGCCCCTGCACAAGGTGAGCTGGTTGTTTGTGAGAGCCCCAGGAACGGGCAAGACAATACAGGTGGGCTTTTGGAAAGATGAAATGGCAGACCAGGGGAAAAAAAGGGGGCAAAAAGCAGCATACAAGGTTTCTGGGATAGGGAAATAAGAGGATGAAAGCCTCCCTCAATGCCAGCCAGGGCAAATCAACCCTTCCCTCCCTGACTCGCCGGCTGCGGCTTTGGGTGAAAATGTGATGAAGCAGCTTTATGCATGAAAGAGGCCAATTTAAAAGAAAAAAACCAGGGCAAGTGTAAGGAAAAAGAAGAACAGAGCGAGACTGATGGGGTCAGGGCGCTGTTAAGGATGTCAATACCCATCACTCACCAATAACCTTCCTGTAACTCCTGACCCCGCTGTGGCTGTCGCGAATCCGCAGCAAAATTAAAACAGAAATGAAGCAGCATCAGGTCCCGGCGAGAGGAGGTAGCGGCTGACAGGCAAGGTAAGGGCCTGACGTGGAGACAAGAGGGGGCACGGCGCCGGGCCACGGCGCTCCCGGGAAAAGTGCAAGGGATGCAGGATGCGGCGGGCGGCGGAGGGAAGGGGGAGCGGGTCGGACGCGCTGCCCGGCACAGCGGGGCACGGAGGAGGAGGGGTTGAGGTTCGGCTGACAGCAAGGGGATGAGACAGGTGAGGATCTCCCTGGGAGAGGGGAAGGACGAGGCTGATGTACCCCGGCGGCTGAGGCTGGTGGGGAGGCAGCGGTTTGAGACAGCCAGCGGGGTTACAACACAATCACTCTGTGCTTTGGGGGATTTCTGCTAAAAAAAGGCTATTTCCTCAGGCTCCAGGTGGGTTTTCATGCAGTCCTGCATCCTATCCATCCATAAAAGTAGAAAAACAAGCAGCAAACCTCCCTCTGCGAGGGCTGGAGCTGCTGCAGCA
The DNA here is from genome assembly GCF_003945595.2 of Pipra filicauda. Classification (NCBI taxonomy): domain Eukaryota; kingdom Metazoa; phylum Chordata; class Aves; order Passeriformes; family Pipridae; genus Pipra; species Pipra filicauda. Next base: position 365,777 of record NW_024104464.1, read on the forward strand.
CGACCCTCCCCTCTCGTCCTGCCCTCGGCTCTCTGTGCAAATTTAAAGTATGTTCCAGACATGGGCTGACCTTTCCAGAACACGTGGAAAGGCAAAAGGAGAGGTGGAAATGCACAGAAGGGAAAATGTGCCTTGCAATGGAAAACAGACCATGCACATCTCACCTAGAAGAACAGAGGAGATAGGTGGGGAAGGGGCACTGGCCTGGGGTCAGTCCCAACCAAAGCCAAATCTTCATCTCAGTGTTCTCCCAACCCCAAAGGGCAAGCCCCAAGGGCAGACCTTGATCAGCTTTAGCCCAAAAGCATGTGGGACGAGCATTTTGGCTGAGCAGACCTGTGATCACCCTCCCTGTGCTCCCCCACAGCTTTGAATCATTGAATGGTTTGGGTTGGAAGGGACCTTTAAGATCATCCACTTCCAACCCCCTGCTATGGGCAGGAAGACCAGTCTAGCCAGGGGCAAAGCACGAAGCCCCATCAGCAGAGAAGCATCCCTAAGGCTGGGAAACATCCCTAAGGCTCATCCACCGTGATGCCTCAGCTATTTAATCACAGGTAGAGATACTGAGGGACATAAATTCCCCAGGCTGGCTCATGAAGCAGACCACGGCCGGCAGACCATGGCCGACTCTCTCCAGCGCTGTCTCACCCGCCTCCTGCAAGCTTGCAGAGCATCCTTCTCCCTCCCCGTCACACAGATACCTGCCTTTCTCTCTTAGCAGTCTCTCCCTCAGCCTGCTGTTGTGAGAAAAGCAGGACAAGCTCACCCCGGCGGTGCCGGCGGTTCCGCGCCGCACCAGGCACAGCCCTCGGCAGGGAAGAGCGCGGGGGGGAGGCAATCAGGAGAACGGCGGGAGCTGCTGTCACACACAGACAGCAGCAAACCTGCTGGGAACCCGTGGATGGCAAGGACACAGGCTCCTGGGGCCCAGCCTTCCCCAGCACGGCTCTCTCGGCTTTAACTTGGGCCAAGGTGAGAGTTCCCGCGCTCCTGGGCACGACCCACCCTCCACCTCCCAGCCCGGCACCACGGGCAGCATCAGCTCCGGCTCCTCTCTGCAAGACATCCAGGAGCTGAGACAGAGCTGATCCATCTTCCCTGCTGAAAGAGTGTAAACAACTCAGCTGCAGGCTTGGAGTGCGAGAGAGGACACGCAGTTGGAAATTTTAAGGGCCAATTTACTAGGTAATTTACTAAACACGCTAATAATTGACATTGCAAGCACCATCCCGCTGTCCCCAGCTCCCGCCTAACATCCGTAGCGAGAGGGAGAAAACAGCTTTCCCTGTCCTAGTGGCTCTGCAAAGCCTCCTCTGCCAGCCAGATCCTGGATGCCATCTGGGCAGCCTCGCTCCGCTCAATCCCAACCAACACAACAGCAACCCTGGCAAAACCCAGGCTCCTCATTAGTATGCAGATTTCCCAGCGCTGATTCCACCTGAGGATCTGTGCGAGGGAAAGGTGTGTTGTAATTACCACCTCTTCCCTAGCTGTAATTAAAGACAAACTGAAGGGAGTTATGCCCAGGCTCTCCGTCTCCCCGAAGCTTTTCCCCGTGCCAAAAAAACAGCTCTGCAAGAAAACTCCCAGCAGCTTCTTGGAAAAAGGCAGCAGCTCAGCCTGGAGGTACAGCCTGTTTCAGATTATGGTGGTTAGACTGGGCTTCCCATCCAGCCATGAGGAGAGGGGTGGTGCCCAGGTATCCCACATCCTTCAGCCACCTGCTTCAGGAGGGGATGAACTGTCCTCTCTGTGAGGACACAGATCATGGAATGGGTTTGTTTGGAAGGGACCTTAAGGATCATCTCATTCCAACCCCCTGCCAAGGACACCTTCTGCTAGACCAGGTTTCTCCAAGCCCTGTCCAACCTGGCCTTGGACACTTCCAGGGATGGGGCAGCCACAGCTCTGGGCAACCTGTGCCAGGGCCTCACCACCCTCACAGGAAAGAATTCCTTCCCAATATCCCATCTAACCCTGCCCTCAGGCAGTGGGAGGCCATTCCCCCTTGTCCTGTCACTGCAGGCCCTTGTCCAAAATGCTTCTCTGGCTCTCTTGGAGCCCCTTTCGGTGCTGGAAGGTCTCCCCTGGCTGGCAGATGACCAAGTTAGACCAGACCCCTGCGATGGCAGTGACTGAGCCTGGGTGTGGTGACCCCCAGCACACACAGGTATCAGTGGTGGCATCTCTGCACCAGTGGAAGTTACAGGTTCAGTCCTGAAAAATGTTCAACAATCCATCCCAGGTCATTTAATCCCTGCACAAATGGGAGGGATTTGGGCTGTTTGGTCAGAAATACTGTTTAGTTGAAATTTGAAACTACCCACCACGGGAACACGTTGATTTTAACAAAGTCACCTTTGTGCTTTTATTGCCTTGATTCCCTTCATTTTAATTCCAAGCACCTTTGCTGGTTCTTAATGGTTTATATTCCCATTTAGCCAAACTTTTGGAGCGGTGCTTTGCTTCTCCTCCTTCTCCCCATTGAGAAACTCCACTTCCAGGGTAGGAAATGCAATTCAGAATTCCAATCCCAGTTCAAATGTAACAAAACCTCAGCACTATTGACACTGGCTCAAAATGAGCCCAACCCTGGGCACTGTGAGAGCACCCACAGCCAGGTGCTCAAAGGACCAGGGAACATCTTTGAATGTATTTCTGTCCTGCACCTGGCTGGATCTGCACATTAGAAATGAGGATGAAAATGTGAGGAGCACTAAGTGGTTCCATGTGCTCAAAGGTTTCAAGAGCCCTCTCACCACTCTCTCAAGAAAAAAAAAAAACCAAACTAAAAACCTCTCAGGGTCCACAAAGGCATTTCACACCGAGCATCTTCAGCCTGCAAATCCCTCCAAACTTGTCACTCACAGAAACCCAGGTCACAATTTGCAATTAATCATTCACTTGATTAATTTTGCCTCCTTTTGCCTGCGAGTCCCTGCAGGCACAGCACGTTTCTGGGGTAGTGATTCCAAGGATGGGCTGGAGTGTTCCAAGTCGACGGTGCCTTGGTGGGAGCACGAAGCCAAGTCACCCACAGCACCCTGCAAACAGGGCTGGGCACAGACACAAGGTCAAAGCTCTTGCCCAAATGCTTGGGCAAGCGAATTCCTTAAAAAATTCCTCTGCTGGGTGTAATGACCTCGCTGAGACATCACATCCCACGTCCCTCCTCCTCATCTTTGCTATCACACACTCAGCCCTACTCTACTCTCTCCGATGGCCCAGCAAAATATTCTTTTCAAATTGCTGGGGGTTTTTTTGGTTTTTTTTTTGGTGTTGGTTTTCTTTCTTCTCCTTCCATTAGGAGACATGTTCATTAGGAAAATATCAGAAACCTCTGGGGCAGCTTGTGCTTCTAACTCATTTTCCAAACGTATAATGAGCCAGGAGTAAATTTTTTAGGGTGAATTTAATTGACCTTTGCAGTGGCATTAGGCAGATTGGCTTAAAGTCTATTAGAGCGTAATGTAACCTGGTGAGATTTTAGGGAAGGTTACTGGAAAAACCGATGGAGTTGGACTGCTTCCCTCCCTCCCTCTCCTTAGCTTTCTTCACAGAGGGAAGGAAGGATGGCTCGAGAACAGAGAGGGATGAACAGAAGGGGAGAGGGATGAACAGACGGGGAGAGAATTAAAAGGGAGAAGTGAGGAAAAGTGTAGGAGGCAGAGAGAGGGGAGCAGCTCCAACTGGCCCTCAGCTGCAGCGGGTTTGGCTGCTCGGGGACGGGCCACCGACGGAGCAGCTGGTCCATTTGCTGGGTGACACGGTGCCAGCTCACAGCAGCTGAGGATCAGGCCCTCCGGCAGTGGGAGACATCCCAGCTTTGCAGGAAACACAGGAAACACAGGAAACACAGGAAACAGGGCTCCACCACTGCTGACAGGTGTCGGGCTCGGAGCTGCCTTGCTCTGGGTGCCACAGCCAGGGACACCCCCGTGACCTGCTCAGAGCCATCCCTGGGGATCACATTGGACTGTCCCTGTGGAGGCTGCAGGAGGCAGGTCTGGGCCACATCCTGACTCATATCCAGGAGGATATGTCAGACCTCCACTGTTGCTAACAGGGGCTCTCCAGGGGCTGCTGAGAAGCAGCAAAAGGTGACAACTACGGAATTTCACTCCAGGGTGGAGAAACAGCACGGCAAGAAGGCACTGCCCCACAAATCCATGTCCTGCACACCCCTAAGACTCTGGTCTTGTGCTGTCAGGGCACATTTGGGCCCCAAATGTACTGTGGTGTCACCCCACATGGCACACAGAGGCTCCAAGCACCCCAACTGCCCCATGTATAGATATAGAACCATAGAGGCATAGAATTCCAGAATGGTTTTGATTGGAAGGGATCTTAACTCATCCAGTTCAATCCCCCTGCCATAGTCAGGGACACCTTCCACTAGACCAGGTGGCTCCAAGCCCCGTCCAACCTCGTCCAGGGAGGGCAGTCAACAACCTCTCTGTCTTTTATTTATATATATATATACAGGAGTTATTAAAGAACATCTACCCCTTATACCAGCAACTACTTTCCATGCTCTGGGTGCAATTCCTGCCTCCTTCTAGCAGCTGTGGAGAGGAGGTCCCTGTTCAGGGCCAGCACCCCCAGCCCAAGCCCCATCTGCAGCAGCACTGGGGCACCAGGGATGGGGTGCAGCACCTCTGCACCCACACACCTCTTGGATTGACATGAATAAAATTGCATCAATCAAAGGCCTCGGGGCAGAGCTGGGTGCCAGGAAGCTGGCACAGCAGGGATGATCCCACCCTTCCCTGTTTCACAATGCCAGCCTGCCAATCCCAGGTTGTGTTTACAGGTAAGTTGAAACCCCAGCCCGAGGAACCCTGGGATTGCAGTAGTGGGGCCTGACATCCCAGAAAGGGCTCTGATTCCCAGCACCATCCTGCTTTGCAGACACCTCTTGAAGCCCTGCTGGGCTCATCCCATTTATCCGATCCCTGATCACACCTTGGCACAGGGATGCTCCCGAGGAGACCATCCAGGAACACCCACCTCTAACCTGTCAGTGCTAAAGAACCTTTTTCCTTCGGTGTTTCTGCAACAGCCTGTGAATGAGGGCCAGTGAATCAGCCTGGGAAATCTCTGGGTTGTATTTTGAAACACCACTTGTTTTCTGGGTTCTTTTCCCCACCCAGCCCTGATAATGTCAGGCACTCCCTGTCCATGCAGGGATGGGGTATGAAATGCTGGGCTGACTCCAGCCCACACCATTCCCACTCCCTGAACTCAGGAGATGGGCTGCAATCCCCAGGGATGGGTGATGCTGAGAGCCCAGGGCTGAACCCAGCTACCCCTGGGCTCGGGCTGCTGCCCTGATGTTGAAACCATCCCCCCTTCCCAGCCCTGCAGCCAAAACAGCTCTGCTGGGATGCTCTGCTGCTCTGCTCTGTGCCAGAGAGGCAGCTCTCACTTGCTTTCCCCCTACTGCGTCATAAATGAGATTCCAGCATCCCAATTTCCAGTTACAAACCCTCTGCCGTGCACTGACCGGTGCTAAACGTGCCTGTGGGGCCGGCAGGGCTCTGCTCCTGCAAAAGCTGGGATGTGGGAAGCCTCTGGGTGCCCTGCCTGCACCAAACCGGCCACAAAAGGGTTACCGACCTGCTCTCCTTTCCAAACTTTGCTGCTTCATCCCCAGGGAGGCTGCAGCGAGGGAGAGGAGGGTTTCAAAAGCGAGCCGGAAAATGAGAGAGAAAAGGGGAAGGTTTCAGCTGGATGCAGTGAAATGGAAGGCTTTGTGTTTTCGGAAATTAAGGGTGTAAGGGGTCTCTTTGTGTTAAATGCTCTGGACGGGATGAAAGTAAATAGAGCTCAGCTGGGCAGGGGAGTTCTGGCGACATTGAGAACAATTTTTAGCCCCGTTAGATATTAATTTCCCAGACATCATCCGCCTGTCCTCGGCCCGTTTGAAGTGCTCAAGGTTTCAGGCTTCAAAGCGCTCCACGCCGGCCACTCGCACAAAGCCCCGGGATCCGTGGGGAGCCACATCAGCAGGTTCCAGCCCCGTGTCTCAGCAGGACCCTCTCCCTGCTCCGCCACCCCCGTCCATCCGCAGCCAGGACCAGCCCAGGATGCAGCACCCCGTGCCACCGCGGGGCGAGTTCATCGGGGCTCTCCTGCAGGAGGGAGCCGGGGGGTGGCTCGGGGGGGAGGGAACAAGGCAGAGCAGATGAAAGCACTGACCCACTTTGTGGCCCAAAGCGCTCATTAAAACCCGACCGCATGCCCACGGGCGCCTGGAAAAGCCGGTGGGGTCATAAAGCCCATCCCTGCCTCCCTGTCACCGCTGGAGCACCTCCCGCAATCAATGGGGCTTTGTTGGGTTGCGTCAGCTAACGAGGATAAGGCCATTTATTGTTTCAGCGGGGAAAGGCTGACGCACCACAAAGAAGGCCCTTTGCCTGACTCAGAGCAAATATCTGGGGGTTTTCCAGGGTGATTTGCCTTTGACAAGAGGCTTCTGTCCTCCAGCAAGATGCCCGGGCTGACAGTGGTCCCCGATCTTCGGGTCCCCACCGAGGGATCTGCATCCAGTGATGCTGGGATTTGCCATTTCTGTTGAGGCACAGCCCAAGCACGGAGCAAGGCAGAAAATTCCAAATTTCTCATGGGCAAACCGAGGCAGGGCTGAGCAAAGAGCAGGAGGCAGAGCCCAACTTGAGCCAGGGCCAGGCCAGGCAAAGCCCCACCATCTGCCTACTGCAAAGCCAAGCGAGCTGAGGTTACTTGATTGAAACAGCAAGTGCATAAATATCCAATAAAATAAACAACAGCCATAATTAATAATAAAATAAAAATAGCCTTTTCTTTCTGCTCCTGCACTTTGCAGCCGCAGTGCTCAGGGCACATCACACACCAGAGTAACAACTAATTATAAGCACCAATTACGATGATAATGAAATAATCTACCTTCCCAACCTGCCTGCCATTAATTTTCCCTGGCTGCAAAGAAGGTTGAGGGCTCACACTGGACACAATGAGCAACACGAGTGCACCCAGCTCTGTGTCACAAAATGCAGCAGGAGGGGGGACAGGGACACCCTGGGAGCTCCCACAGCAGTGAGTTCCCCAGGTCATTGCCCAGAGAAGCTGTGGCTGCCCCATCCCTGGAAGTGTTCCAGGCCAGGTTGGAGCAACCTGGTCTAGTGGAAGGTGTCCCTGCCCGTGGCACGGGGGTGGAACTGGATGAGCTTTAAGGTCTCTTCCAACCCAAACCATTCTATGATTCTGTGAAAACCACACGCTATTTGGCACTGTTAAAATGCTACAAAGATTTGATTTATCTCCTCTCTCACCAAAGTGAAGCTTTTCTTTCACAACACCATCAGCAGACGAAAATGAAGGGGGTGAAGGAGGACAATCTGGAGGAGACGTCGAGAAGCAGCTTTTAGCCCTTCCTAGACAGTGACTCAGGGAAGCTCGTGGGCATGGGCTGATTTGTGAGCCAGCAGTTAAGCAGCAGCCTCAGTGACGAAGTGCTCGAGGTTTGCACTTCATCGCTCTCCCGAGTCAGAGGCATCCTGCTCCTGATCCCGGCTCATCCCGCATAAGGCTGTTCCTGATCCGTGTGGCTGTCACCCCACGGGAAGGGGGGCCCTAACGCTGCTAATGCAGAGTCTGCTTGATTGTGACATGGACACTCTGCTGCCTGGCTTTGGATCTCACATGGCCCAGGAGTGTGTGCTTTCAGCCCAGAAAGCCAACTGTGCCCTGGGGTCATCCCCAGCAGCAGTGGGCTGATTCTCCCTCCCTGCTCCCCTCTGGTGAGACCCTCCTGGAGTGCTGTGTCCAACCCTGGGCCCACAATATCAGAAGGTTGAGGAGCTACTGGAGAAAGTCCAGAAGAGGCCACGACTACATTCTGAGGGCTGGAGCCTCTCTGCTCTGGAGCCAGGCTGGGAGAGCTGGGGGGGTTCACCTGGAGAAGAGAAGGCTCTGGGGAACTGGTTCATCCAGAGAGACTTTCGAGCCCCTTCCAGTTCCTAAAGGGGCTCCAGAAGAGCTGGAGATGAACTTGGAAGAAGGGATAGTGACAGGACAAGGGGGAATGGCTTCCCATTGCCAGAGGGCAGGGATAGATGGGATATTGGAAGGAATTCTTGGTGGGGAGGCCCTGGCACAGGTTGCCCAGAGAAGCTGTGGCTGCCCCAGCCCTGGAAGTGTCCAAGGCCAGACTGGACAGGGCTTGGAGCAACCTGGGCTAGTGGAAGGTGTCCCTGCCCACAGAAAGGGCATAGAACTAGATAATCTTCAAGGTCCCTTCCAACACAAACAGTTCTGGAATTCTATGATCTTGGTTTTGATCGCAGAGGATTCCAGCCAGCTCATTCCATCAGCAAGGATGGCGACCAAGCCCCGAAATACTCCCCTCCAACCTTGCAGAGAGCCACTAAAACACAGCATTTGACCTGAAATTGGAAAACCTGCGGGCTGTAAAGAGGGAAAAGCAAAAAACCTGAGTGTCAGCGTGGGGTCAAAAGACCCTCACGTCCCTCAGGGGGGATTTTCTCAGCCCAAACTCTCCTGAGCACCCACCCCGGGGCTGGGGCTGGCACCGAAGGTGAGCAGAGCCTGTCAGATCGGTCCTTTTCATTGTTTTGTTTTCGACTGACGGGGCGTTTGCTAGAAAAATGTCATTTTCCAGGAACCGAAACTATCTGTGGATTCAAGTCAGGTTTCAGCGAACGGTTTTCGCGGAAAATAAATAGAACGGGGAGAGGAGGGAGCGGCGGGGAAGTCAAAACATCTCGCGGATGAGGTTTCTCGGGTGTTACATTTCAATCTCTCCCTTGAAAATGTCATTGTCATTCCAAAAAAATTGACATTTATCTAAAAGGTTAAAAAAAGAGGCTCCGTTAAGCGGAGCATATGGCTGGGTTTTCAGGTTTGCATAAACTGTTTCATTAGGGTTTGACAGAAACACTGGTTTTGTGACGCCGAGAAAAAAAAAAACCACCTCAACTCCCGACTTTCCTCCGAGGTGACCCCGAGCCGATGTTTCTTTGCTCTGGCCACCAACCAAGCTGTGAAAAAGAATTAAAAAAGCCATTATTCACCCAACATTAGCCACGGAGGAGAATTAAAAAAGCCATTATTCATCCAACATGAGGCTGGGAGAGAGCACGGAGAGATTCCCAGCGGAGGGAATCTTCTGGAGTGGTGTAAGTGTGCAGACCACCTGGAATGTCATCCCAGGTTTCAGCAGCTAGGAGGGAGATAAACCAGCATGAGTCCTTCCTGCATTAATGGAGGATCCTAAAACCCAGGAACCTGGAAAAAATGGGGCTGAATCATGACACTTCCAGGGAATATAAATTGTCCCATTCACTCTGACTTTGACCCCGGATCCCAGGAAGCCCATGGAAGCACAATGACCAGCTCCCACCAATTTAATCCTGTGGTTTAATCCTGTGATAATTGTAACATCCTGCTTCCAGGCTGGTTTTTTTATTCCCAGACCCTGGAAATTTGAACAAACAACCCCCCTCCCCAAGGCAGAAAAGGCCTCTGAAAGAACTGGTCAGAGTCCTGATTTTCTGAATTTTCCCCCACACTGATGTAATGCAAATAAAAATTATGGGGCCGAGGAGGGATGATTCACTGGAAAGTACAGGGAAAACTCTGTGGAATTGCTGGTCAATGGGTCTTTTGTGATTTATCCATCAGAGATTTCCAGCAGGAGGACCACTGGAGGGGGAATATTCAGCCTAACTTTGGGAAGATGTTTGCTCTCCCCTGTGTCTCTCAGGGCTGGGAATGTGGTTCCCCCCAGGGGAAGGACTGAGATTCCCAACTCCTTCCAATTTCATGCACAACTGGATCTCAAATTCTCCCCAAAAGCAGCACCAGCACACTGAGGGTCTCATCCTGCCCTTTCAGCACCCTCCTACCATGGCACCTGAGAGGGAGAGACTTATTTTTATAACCTACTTCAAACCAGCTCTGCTTATAAATTAACTGCTTTAACAACTTGGGATATTCCCAACAGCAACCAAAATTCACAGAATCCCAGAATGGTTTGGGTTGGAAGAGACTCTAAAGCTCATCTCTTTCCACCTCCAGCCATGGGCAGGGACACCTTCCACTAGCCCAGGTTGCTCTAAGCCCCGTCCAACCTGGTCTTGGACACTTCCAGGGATGGGGCAGCCACAGCTTCTCTGGGCAACCTGTGCCAGGGCCTCCCCACCCTCCCAGGGCAGAGTTTTTTTTCCTAAAATCCAATCTAAACCTGCCTGGTTTAAGTTTTAATTCAAACCAGAGCAAAGGTTTTAGCAGCTGGAGTGCTGACAACACTTCTGATCTGGATGTCAAGTCTGTAGCAGCTGCTTTTCTTTCCCTTTTTAATTATTTAGTTGTTTTTATTTTATAATATTTATTTATTCCTCTTTAAAAACAGCTTGAAATTCCTCAGAAAAAGGTTGTATGTTTTTCTAGACTGTGCTTGGATGACTCTCAACCCCCCGACAGAGAATCTATAGCTGCTAACAAAATACAAATGGATAATTAATCACCATAATTGCGGATTGGGTGGCTTTTATTCACTTCCACCTCCTCTGTGGTGTTTCTTCAAAAGAAAAGGGGGGGGGAATCCAGTAGAGAAGAGAAGAAAAGAGATCCCATAAGCCTAAATGGGCTGCACAGATTTATGGAAAATTAGTTTAGTCCCAGGGACCTTGTGACTTGAGAGTCCAACCAAACTCCATTCTTGGCTTTATGATGTTTTCAAGCCCCCTCAATGCAATTATTTCCTTGTCTCCCTACAGCCCATCCATTATTCTCCATAATAATATGTTTTCTGAAACTCCTTTCCATAAACAACCAAAGCAGGCAGCGAGAAACCTCATTGTTATTGATATCATGTCACAGCAGCGGGAAAACGGCTCCCGGAAAATGGGCTGCGAATGGAGATGGTTCCAATCGAAAACATCCCGACCTTTTACAGCATTTCCAGATAAATCAAGACTCACACATGCTCTGTGACATCACACGTGGCAATTGGACCTCGGTGGTTGTTCCAGAGGCAAGGTTGGCTCGATCTTCTCCTGGATTCCAAGGAAGGGAAGGAAGGGAATGGGTAGGAAATGGGTTCCTGGAGGAGCTTGTTTGCTCCTCCCGCTGAATCTGGCCCCACACCATCACTCACCAGCCACCAAATTTTTAAAAGCAAAAGGTTCCAAGCTTGTCTGCCCCTTGAACATCACAGGCATGCAGGGAAATTGTACAGCAACCAGTAAAGTGTGGTTCTTCACCCAAAAACTGAATATGATGCTCAAAGGCAGACACACCACCCAGCTCTGGTCACGACAGACAGCAACAATCCTCACCCCCAAAGCATCATCCAAGGGGGTTCAAGCCCATGATTCCCAATGTAACAGATAAAATCCCAGCAGCTGTGTGGTGTCACTGGTAGTTTCCATGGCAATATCCCAAACAAAGGGTTTGAGATGAGATTAAATATCTAAACCCCATGGTTGTAGCAATGACTGTCCAAACGCTGTCTAGGGCTGGAGGGTGGATTTGTAGAGGCTGGGAAGACAGAGCTGGGCTAGAGCTCAAGCCACACCAATGCTGTCTTTGCACTCAAACACACGGACTGTGTGCAGCCAGTTAATTAAATAGTCCAGTTATGGTGCTGGCAACATCAAATAGGGATTAATAAACTTTCTACCCTTTCTAGATAGACCCAGGACTACATCTGACCACCCACCTGCCCCAAAGATCATCCACGTCTCTAAAAATTTCAGCTATAGCTTAAATCACACTAAACCTTGAAAATAAATCCATATGGTGAGGATTATGGAATCAGCCTCTTCATAGATTCAAGATCAAAGATTTCATATTAAAAGATCAAGAGGGAAAATTACTCACTTGCCAATAAGGAGAATAAAAATAAAAGCAACAACAGAGCTGGGAGCAGCTCCATAGGGTGAGATAACTGATCCTGGAGGCCCTGCATCCTTCCTCATCCTCCTGTTTATTTTGACATTTCAGCAATAGGAGCACCCAGGCAGTGCATTTTCCCAGGGACCACATTTTTATCATCCTAATCATGGTCCGGGACCAACACATGGAAGCATTTACTGGTCCAGAAAGCATTTGTACTGTTCCAGTAACTAAGCACTTTTGAAATACTCTTTTCCACTCGATTGTAGGAGCTGATAGCTCAGGAGCCGCCAGCGAGAGATTGATGCTTCATATGCTTGAAAGCTCAAGCTCCAAGAAGAGGATGCAGCACTGGTTTCCAGCTCTAGTGGTTTTCATAACACCCGGCAGCAAGAGCATGTCAGGACAGCAGCTGCAAAATCTGCTCTTCAATTATTGCCAACTTGGAGCCCAAGGAGAGCTAAATCCAGGGGTTTAGTGCAACCTGGTGTTAAATGCAGCTCGAACGGGGCTCCCTTTTTTGTTTTTTCCCCTCTCCCATACATATTTCAGGAGCTGCCAGATGTCTGCACCGAACTAGAGACTGAGCAGTTCAAAGGTGTGGACGGCTGGAGGCATCCAGGCCACGTAGGGCTGAAACAGAGGGATAAATGGTACAGGCAAACCAAACCTGACTGCTTTTAACCCCGGTCAAAGGGACCTTCAGCCCTTCCCCCAGCCTTTCCCAGCGTCTGGTGGAACAGCAGGAAAAGGGAGGTTGAATTCCTGCCTACACTGATTTAACCCAGGCAAAACACAGAAGAGATTTATAATGTGTTTGGGGAGGACAATCTTGTTGCCCAGGGAAGCTGTGGCTGCCCCATCCCTGGAGCAACCTGGGCTAGTGGGAGGTGTCCCTGCCCAGGGAAAGGGCGTGGAACTAGATTATCTTTAAGATCCCTTCCAACCCAAGCCATTCTGGGATTCTATGACCTACCTGGCTTTAACTTGCATATAACCCAGTGCTGGAGGCTACCTGAGCCTGTGTGACCGTGGAGAGATGGGTGTGTGCTAACCCTGCTGCCCTGTCACTTCAGAGCCTTCCATCCCAGGCTTTCCCACTATTCCCAATAAGAAGATTTTGGCAGATAAAATTCACCAGATTACACCCATTTCCACAGCACAGAGACATTCAGAGAGCAGGGCTGCTGAGCTTCCCCGCTGCAGTGACATGTGCAAACATGTTCTGAGCAATTTTTTGGGAATTCAGTGATCTCCCACGTGACTTGTGCAAAACCAGCCAGCAAAAAGTTTCCTTTCGTGTCACGCGAGCGCCCTGTGCAGAGTATGAAAGCAGGGGATCAGGATATGCTAATGCTATCACTTTTACAAACAAAACTAATGATTTCCAAGGCCTGGAGCCATCAGATTTCACTTCCCCAGGGGCTTGTGTTGGGTGAGCACCAAGTTCTCTCAAGCCACGTGGGAATTTCAGACTCCAGCGATACAAGAGACGAGGTTTCAGCACGTGGGGAAGCTACGTGAGGACACGAGAGAAAGGCCATGATGAGTTCCCATCAATCCACAATGTCAGGGGCCAGGAGAGACAATCAGACCTGACAGCCTGGAGATGCCAAGCCACACAATTTCCCCCTGCGAGCCGTGGAGCAAACAGAGGATTATTCCCTTGTGCTCAGCAAACACCATCAGACCCGATCACTTCTTGCTGATGCCGCGCCTGGGTTTTAGTGGGACAATCAGTCTTGCTTAAAAGACTTCAAGTGATGATGAATTCACCATTTCCCCCACATAATCAAGGGCTAGCTTGGTTTGCATCTGGCTTCTATTTTACTGGAGTTCAAAAGATGTATTACACAAACCAGCCTGGATTTAGGTCATGTATCACTGACATCTCCATCCCAAGGGTAAGGCTGTGCCGGCATCTACAAGAAAAACTCCTCTTCCTCCAAACCAGCCTCTTAGTGCCTGGGACAGAAGCCATCCTAGCCTAGGATTGCTGCCTTAACACCAGTCTCCAGCCTGGGAAGCTGTGGAGAACCTCCACGTGCTTCTTGACACCTCCATGCCAGTAAGAAATCATAGAATCCCAGAACGGTTCAGATTGGAAGGGACCTTAAAGCTCATCTAGTTCCAATCCCCAGCCACGGGCAGGGACACCTTCCACTAGACTAGAAATGCTGCAAAAGGCCCCAAAACCTGCTCCAATGGTCAACTTGGACCCAAAGCATCTGGGTCTGATCTGGGGGAGGGAATAAACCGGGGGCAAAATAAATAAATAAAAAACCAATCTCCATTTGGAGGCACTAAATCCCCACTCCTTTCCAGATGGCTGGGAGATTTCTCCCAGGTGGTAAATATATTATTAAGAACTCATTTCACCGTGAAATTGAGTATTCAAAACACAGACAGAAGTTAATATATTAGGACAACCTGTCTGAAAAACTCACGTTAGAGGGAATTTATTTTTGTTTAATATAAAGCGTGGCACAACACACATGGCCCTCCTCAAGCTGCAGGAACATGAGTTCATACATTGGGGAGCTCTGCTGCAACAAGACAAATGGCACTGGGTAAAGTCACCGTCACCTCTGGGGCTGCCCAGCCACCAAGGACATCAGCACTGGGAAGTTTGGTACCCGTGTAATGGCTGGGATGCTCCTCCAGCTCTCCTTGAGCATCCCAGTGTTGTTATTCTGACACCACTCAGGAGTCTCCAGCGTTTAGAGGAAACCAAAGCGTGGTGATAATAAAGATTTACTCTCAGGGACTTTCTTCCACCGACTCGGAAGAAAAAGTTGGAGCGACGTGACAAGGACACGAAGAACGTCTTTCACAGGGGAATTGTCCAGGTCAGAAGAGCCCTCTGGACATCCCTGATCTAGTCCCACACTCAAAGCAGGGGCAGATTTCAGTCTGAAGTTGAGCCTAAACTTCCTCTAGATTTAGATTAAACCTACACCTTGAAGCTCTTTTTATTTACACACCAAATCCAAGTCGTAGGAAGGCTGGCACCTCCTGTTACTAACTGCACAATTAATGCATTATTCCCTATTAACCACTGTCTAGTAAGAAGATGCCTAAAGTAACATGTTTCCTAGAGCATTTTCTAGTTGAGTCAATTGTTTGGATTTAGGTAATTATTTAAAAGCATCCCAGATATTTTCTGGGGGGGAGGAGCAGCATAATTTTGCAAATTGGTAACGAATGAGCCTCAAAGGGATGACAAAAACTTTGTGCTGCTTAATTTGCTTCTCAGCCCTTCTGTCAAGGAGCTTCAGCTTTGCTTTGGTGTAAGATCTGCCCAGGGGAAGGTCAAGGAAGGTGACCTTTTCCTTCCCACTCAATAGCAAAAGAGGAGAGTCTGACTGCTCGATGCACTCAGACTTCAGAGCGTGTCTTCATTACAAGCCACACGACAGCCCCGACATCTCAGCCCTTCTGGAAAAGCACGGATGGAAGAAACCTCTGCAAGTCTATTAGACTCTGGCTTCTTCCACTTTAATTCAGCTTCTAATTAACTCACTTTAAGCTAAATGCCTCTACCTTGAGTAAAGTGACCTCTTTGCAGATGTCTGTTCCCGGACACGCGTGGCTTGACAGCCACCTCAGCTGAACGTTGAGCTCCTCAAGGAGATGCCCCAGGATCCCTGCACTAAACAGGTCCTCTTCTGCAGCCTTGGGTGGGAGATGGGTGCATGTGAGCCTGGACAGACAAAATCCAGGCTGGACAAGTTGTCCTTTGAGAAGGGAAACTGGTGGAAGACATCGGAAGAAAGAGGGTGTAGAGGTCCAACAGATAACATGTGAAGGGAAAGAGTTATCCCACCCTGGAAAAAGCTGGACATTTCAAAAAACCACTACCTTTCTCAGACCTTGGAAAATTTCCATCTAAAGAAACACAAACCCCTGCCACTCCTCCAGACCAGCCCAATTTATCAGGAGCAACCTCTAAAACCCAGTCTAACCTTCCCGCTCAAACCCAGCGCAGAAAAGCCACTTGAACCCTGAAAAAACCAGTTAT
This sequence comes from Pipra filicauda, assembly GCF_003945595.2. NCBI lineage: Eukaryota > Metazoa > Chordata > Aves > Passeriformes > Pipridae > Pipra > Pipra filicauda. Next base: position 381,702 of record NW_024104464.1, read on the forward strand.
CTGCAGTAATAAAATTCATGGCCTCTCTTGGCAAATAAATACACAGTGATGAGGCTGCAGACTTGGCCTCTGGCTCTTTGTCTCAGTCTCCTGTCAGAGCCATCCTGCTGCAGATAAATAATTAAGCACGCGTTGGAACGGAGACCCGAACACGCGTCCCCTCCATCCCGGCCGAGTGCCCGAGCCAACGGGCCATAAAACCTCTGCTGGCCCAACAAATATTTATCCATGCAAAATGGAGCAGCTTCCATGAAAGAGAGCTGGAGTCGTGCTCTGTCCTTGTGCTCCTCACAGACCTCTCCCAGGAGCAAACGCTGACAAGTGGCTCTGTTGGCCAAACTTGGAATGTTTTCATCCCTTGGCTGAACTCGTCATCCTGCCAAGCTCAACCATACAAGGAAAAATAACTGTAACCATCCAAGAGCAGTTCTCATTATCACAGAATCATAGAATATCCTGAGCTGGAAGGGACCCACAAGGATCATCCAGTCCAACCCCTGGCCCTGCACAGACACCCCAACCATCCCACCCTGTCCCTCAGAGCGTTGTCCAAACCCTCCTGGAGCTCTGGCAGCCTTGGGGCTGTGCCCACTGCCCTGGGGAGCCTGGGCAGTGCCCAACCACCCTCTGGGGGAAGAACCTTTTCCTGAAATCCAACCTAAATATCCCCTGACACAGCTCCAGCCATTCCCTGGGGTCCTGTCCCTGGTTACCAGAGAGAAGAGATCAGTGCCTGGCCCTTCATTTCCCTTCATGAGGAAGCTGTAGACTGTGATGAGGTGTCCCCTCAGGATTAAAATTTTGGGGAGAAATATTATTAATAACTAATCATTGAAAATATTCATAAATTATTAATAAATACTAATACAATTTGGAGGAGGAAAACATCCCCCTATCTGAGGTGCTCAAACTTAGCTGTTTGGAGAGCTGAGCTAGAACACAGCTTGTGGGATTCTTGTGGGGTTCTTCTTTGCAGGGCCGGGAGCTGGACTTGGATAATCCTTGTAGGGCTCTTCCAACTCAGGATATTCTAGGATTCTATGACTATTTAACATGAACAGCCGTGGTGGCCTCTTCCAAGGGTCATCAGGGACACCCAACTCACTGCAAACTCCACCAGTCCTTGAGGATGCTACAAAAGCTCCTTTAGGAATCCCTCTTATTAAATCTGTCCTTCCTCCATTTGCTGGTCCACATCAGCAAATCACATTCCTAGAGAGAATTCCTCTTTCTTGGCCCTCTTAGTCTGGATTCTCTTCCATCTCCCTCCTCCAGTGGAATACGGGATCATTAATCCCATCCAAGGAAATGAGACTTTTGCTCACATACAGGAACACATCTGAAGTTCCTGCAAGAAGTAACACGTTACCTTGGTGCTCTGACAGCATGAAAAATGGTGCTGGGGAACCATCCTGCTTTTTTTCTTTTATCAGTAATTCATTCAAGGCACCAAAACCACTCCTAGGAGTGGCTGGAGTTCACTTTCCAGAGTAAAATAAACTAAAATAAGAAAAACCTCCCTCTGTGCAGACATTGCTCCTACAAATCTGAGTGCTAATGGTATTTGACATGTTGGTAATCTGTGCTTTTTTACCATAATTCATTTAGTGTGGTTCTGCTTGATTATTGTACATTTTACACAGGGATGCACAGAAAATGTTGTTGCTCTTTTTTTTTGCCTCCTTAAACAATTTTATTCCTTCTACACATGGCTCATTTTTGCTCCCCACATTCCAGGCTAGGGAAGGAGGGAGGGAAGGAAAAAAGCAGAAATCAAACAGAAAATAGGCGGTGAGAGAGTAGAAAATAAATGAAAAAAAAAGGGGAAAGAGAAAAAACAATAGAAAAGAAAATAAGCTGAGAAATTATGCAAATAGAAGAAAACAAAGCCAAGATCCAGAAGGGCACAGAAGGGAACCAGTTCCCTGGATTTTGGGAGAGCACATCCCACTTCTGCCCAGAGACTGGAGCAAAGGACAACCTAACCAGTGAAGACTCATTTGTGTTTATTTTCCATGGATATGAGTCCTCTTTAACTAAAAACCCAATGTCTTCTCCATGCTCAGAGTGTTTGTGACATTAGACATGATGTTCTCCTGGAATTCTCTGCAGTTTGAAAAAAGCTGGGAAGAAAATAAGTGTTTCTGCTCTATAAAAATTTTGCCCTTTCCCGTGTAGAGAAGGAGGGGGGGGAAAGCCCTAAACCAAAATTCTCAAATCACTTAAACTCAAGCAACAGTTGGGCCAAAGTCAACATGATCTTTAAATTTCAACTCTTTTTCCTTGCTTATTAACTAAAAGAGAAATTCAGCTACACTTCAATTCTTTATTTTGAGCCAGAAAAATCACTTGTTTTTTCTTATGGAAAAAACAATTTTAAAAGTTTGCAAAATGTTTTCATTTTCCTTGTGTTTGCTAGTTCTGCTCAAACACTCCATGGAAACTGGTCTGTTCTCCTGGAAAGCTGGATTTCCTAAGGCAGCATGTCCCAAATTAAGAACTATCCTCTTTCCATCTCACATTAAGGCTGTTCCCACTTGTAGGGACAGGTCGAGAGGGAATGGCCTCAAGCTGAGGGAGGGAAGGTTTAGATGGGATATTGGGAAGAAATTCTTCCCTGGGAGGGTGGGGAGGCCCTGGCACAGGTTGCCCAGAGAAGCTGTGGCTGCCCCAGCCCTGGAAGTGTCCAAGGCCAGGTTGGAGGGGCTTGGAGCAACCTGGGCTGGTGGAAGGTGTCCCTGCCCATGGCAGGGGGTGGGACTGGATGATCTTTAAGGTTCCTTCCAACCCAAACCATTCTGGGATTCTCTCAACTCCTGACCAACCATGGCAGAAGGGAATTCCATGCCAGCACCATGAATCTCAGCCCGTCCTCAACAATCCTCATGCAAAAGAGGGAAGGATCTGCTCCCTCAGCTCCCAGCCCCTTGGGACACAGGGATAAACGGAGGGACAGGAGACAGCCAGAGCCCGCTCAGGTGGGTGACCAGCAACGGAGACCCGGATAATCCACCCAACCTCTTGGCAGTGGGAAGGAGCTGCTCTGCTCCCCATCCATCCCTGATGTTATTATGGCTCTCTGATGGCTTCAAGCTGCCTGGAATCCCCGGTTAGTCAATAAAGAAAACGAGAGATTCAACAATTGTTTTCGCTCGGGCTGCCTTGTAAAGCCTTCGTCTCTCAGCAATGAAACAAAAGGGGACTAATAACACCCCGTGCTGCAAAAGCAAGTGCCAAGGAAGAGGCAGAAATCAATTATCCGGGTGAAATTCAAAGGCAGAGGAAGTGGCAAACACGTCCACAGCAGCAAACAGCACGAATAATCCCATTAGCACGGACGCGCCTCCCTCGCGGGAGCACCGAGCCACGGAGAGAGATGATAATTAAAATAAACAAACAAAAAGTAGCCTCAGCCTCACGGGTAGGGGATGGAGGGATGGGTGGATGGCACCAGGATGTGGCTTAGGGCAAGAGGGGGAGCTGGGGTGAAGCTGGGGGGGGATCAGGACTCCGAGGGTCAGGTTGGATCTCAGCAAAAGGTTCTTCCCCCAGAGGCTGGTTGGGCACTGCCCAGGCTCCCCAGGGCAGTGGGCACAGCCCCAAGGCTGCCAGAGCTCCAGGAGGGTTTGAATGATCCTCTGGGGCACAGGGGGTGACTCTTCGGATGGGCCTGTGCAGAGTCAGGGGTTGGACTGGATGATCCTTGTGGGTCCCTTCCAACTCAGCATATTCTGGGATTCTGCGAAAGCCACCCTTCCCTGTCACTGGATGCTCTGAAGGGCAGCAGATGGTTAAACCATCACATCTTCAATATAACCTGCCAAAATGCAGCTTCCTAAGGCTGGAGCAAACCCCCAGGAGGGACCAGGACGCCCTCAGGATGCACTGCTGCTCCCCACAGCAGGGACCAGCTGCCCAGCATCCTTCTCATCCCCCTCTGCAAGAGCAGAGATGCTGGGCTGGTACCCTGGAACACACACAGCCATCAACCAGCTCTGCCAGGTCTCCCCAAAATGTCTCTGCTCATTTGGCTGATCCACTGAAAAACTTCCAACTCCATCTCTCACTGTTCTTTATTGGGATGTCCCATCCCTGGAAGTGTCCAAGGCCAGGTTGGACGGGGCTTGGAGCAACCTGGGCCAGTGGAAGGTGTCCCTGCCTATGGCAGGGGGTGGAATGAGATGATCTTTAAGGTCCCTTCCAACCCAAACCATTCTGGGACTCCATGATAAATCCAGGTAGCCCTGCTGCCTTGCAGCAAATCATAATTTAACCCCCCTCAGTCTCTTTTTCTAACAAGGGCTGCTCTGGCACCGCAGGTGGCACAAGCCAAGGGCATGGTGGAGAAACCCAACCCTCCCTGGGCATCAGGAGAGCACTGTGGAGCACTCGAGCCAGCGGGGGAGGTCTCTGCCTGCCCTCAGCTGGGCTGCAGAGAGGGACACGTGGCTCTCAGGGACACAGCTCCATGTTCCAGTGGCACAAACCTCAGCCAGGCTGTAAATCCATGTTTCCCGTGGGGCAATTAGACCCAAAGTGGCTTTGACCCTCTAAAATCGGGCAATTTGAAGCTGTCATGCCCGTGTGTCCATTGGGATTAGGGCAACCCTGAGTGCCTCCATGGTTTGTACTCTATGGACCCCCTTGGGAGGCCCAGGACAGGGGAGGGGACGGCTGCAACCCCAAATCCAAAACCACACATCTGTTTTTCAGGAATGATGCTCTGTGAGGCACTTCCAGCAATTCCACCAACGCTCTTGCCCTGGAGACAGGCTCGAGGAGCTGCAGAGGGGGAACTGCAAGAAAATAAACCAGCACCAACTCTTTATTTCCTTGTCATTTCTCAGCGCTCGGGGCTACCCGAGGACAGAGATGTTCAGTTCTCCCCCATCCAACAACATTTCAAATCCTGGTGACCCTCTATTTTATCTCAGGAACCCATCTGGGCAAGGACAGGTTAAGCATAATTGTTTGTGCAGCCCCCATCCAGCTTCCCAGATAAAATTTATTGCTCCAGCATAAGTCTCTCTTTACTTTTTTTCCCGAGCATCTGCTGCTGGCAGCTCTTGGAGATAGGACATTGCACTGATCTGGTATTGCAATCCTGATTTCTGCTCAGAAAAAGGCTCTCTGGACCCTGTGAGAGTTAATGGGAAATGGGATACACACCATCTTCCAAGGATTTAGGATCAGAACCAAAATGAGCTCAGCAAGCCAAAAAAATCTAAAAAATCCTAAATCCTTTTGCCCTCACCCCCACGGCTGCTCTCCCTAACAGAGCCCCTTTGCCTCCAACTCTGGCTCAGATATATGGCTACTCTATAATTTACAATTGTCTGCAAAGACTGCACAGAGGAGTTCATAAATTTGAGGGGAAAATAAATAAAAAAAAAAGGCCTTTTGAAGCATAATTTTAATATCAGGCTTTTCATTTAAGGAAAGAGCAACTCAAATTAATTCCTGGAAATACTGTCCACTGCCTGCTCCACTCAGTCCATCTGTCCCAGAAGCATCAACAGCCAGGGACAGGGATGAGAGTGAATCCACAGCCCCAGACAGACCTGTGACACATCTCCACAACTACTTAAAATACAAGATTAAAATACAGTCACTTAATCCCCTGCAAAGCCTCTTAAGTGTTTACATCAGGGTCAGCTCACTTGGTGCTTAGTAAACCTGCCTCTGAAAACAGCCCAATTTTGGCCCTTCCAATGACTGTCCAGGAGGCTGAAATGAGGGATGGGATCAAAGGCAACAAGGACCAAGGAGAAGAAGGTAAATACCTTCAGTAAAGCTCATTAGGGAGCAAGGGACTTACACAACCTTCTCTTTCACATCCAGCCCCTCCCTGAGCTGCTCCCATGTTCTTCCCCCAACTTCCCTTGATTATCTCTCCAAGTTGCTCCATGAGATAACTGGGATGATTTATCCAGGGGTGAGTCCATCAGCTTCACTGGAGACATTTTCACCAGGCACAGGTCCACTGCTGGTGTGTGTGACAGTAGAATGGCTTTTGGCTGGAGAGGGTCAAAGGAGAGCTAAACCCTGATAAAACCATCCCAGAGTGGGTCTGGAACCTCTTGGACTCCTGCACCCCTTCCAGGCTCCTCATTTCCCCCAGAAGCCAAAGCTTTGCTTCTCCTCACGACCTTCCCCAGGGTCCCCACCAGCAGCTCATCCAATGCCAGCAGCATTATCCCAAAGAACTGCGTCGAGGATGGTGTTACAGAGCACAGCCAGGAATTCTGAGGGCTTGCAGCAGGAGTAATGAAAACAAAACATGCTTTGACAGTTTATTTAGGCCGGGCTCTCTGCTCTGCCACGTTCAGTTTGTATCATCTCACAGCCACATATTTCCTTTCTTCTTTTCATCTCCTCCTTGCTTAAGTCAACCAAAATTAGAAGGGGGATCCTGAGCTACAAAGGGAACTTCTGCATCAGTTCTGCTCCTGCCATGTTCAGGTGACAACAGGAGTCTGGGTTAATGGAGCCTTGGAGCTGGAAAACCAGCCTTGTGCCATGGGACACGCTGAGCCCCTGCAGTGTGAATCCAGCTTCCTGTGCCCTGCCAGGCTGCCCCAAAAAACACCAGGACCAGCTCCTCCAAAGGTAAGGAATAACTGGATTCCTCTTCCCAAGGATTTTGGGAGCAGCACAAACTATTCTTGCCTGAGCCAAGGACTGGTAACACCACCCAGAGCCATCCTGCCTCACTCAGGCCCCCGTGCACATTAATTATAACCATAAGCACTAATGTGTGTGTGTATATATATATATATATATATATGTATATGTGCTCAAATACACCCAGACACGCACTCAGTTTGCAAAGTCCACATGATCCTACAGCTGTATTTCAGCATTTCAATACCAGGGTCAGAGTGAATCTCACTGTCTCCCTCTTATCTTCCCTCTGCATACCAGTGCTGTCAATGCCATCGGCAATTTTACATGGAAATGAGCCCATCCATCACTCCCTGCTTTGCAGCGCCTCACTTCCAACACTACCATGGAGTTACACCATTAAATCTCCTGGCTTTACAATATACATCATGACATATTTGACATCAATCAGCTGTGTCAGTCCGCTCACTGTAAACCATAAACTTGCTCTGCATTCCAGCTCCGTGCACAGTGATTAAAACCTCCTCAGCCGGGCTCCCTGATTATGGTGATAAATGGCAGTGCCTCCCCTTCTGACTCAACACTCACCCACCCTCTCCTGATCGCCCCTGGCCAGGCCAGCTCTCATCCCAAGTTATCCATGGGCACTGCTCACCCCCTGGCTGGCTCTCTGGTCTTTCCCGTCTCCCATTTCCAGGCCACTCCATCCATCCATTTCCCTCTCTGCCAGCACGTGTGTTTCTCCTGCAGTTCCACCTGCCCCCATGTCCTTCAAAGTCTCTGCTGGTACAGCTCTGACCACCTCTAGAGCTGAGGTGAAGCACCAGAAGAGACATTTTTGGGAATGACTATGACCTGAGCAATCTGATCCAGAGGGTGGAATCCCCACCCACGGCAGGGAGGTGGAACAGATGAGCCTTAAGGTCCCTTCCAACCCAAACCATTCAGTGATTCTGTGACCTGGATGGATGTAGGTGGGTCAACAGTCACCCAAATTCATCCTGCACAGCCAACACCTGCCAGCCTCACACAGGTCTTCACATACACTCCGTGTGTCAAGTGACTTTGTGCAGACACTCCATAATCCTGCTTCATGCAGCACTGTGCTCCGAGGCACCTCAGAAAACCCCTGTTCCAATTGTCAGGACGACTGATCCTTCCCTAATCCCATTTGCTTCCCGAAGAATGAGTAACTCTGCATGATTCCTGAGGCTGTTAAGTATCAGGTCTATCAAGGCAGGCACCAGACTTCACACACAAATGCAAGTTTGAGGGGTTGGCTTCAGGCCACTGAAATTTTGCCTTCTACTTAGTTTTCATCTTTCTCTGGTTGGAAACTCAGGAAGAAGAATTTAATTGGGCAAGTCTAGACTTAAGTACCTGTTCTGAGGATGTATTTTTTATCAATCTGCAGTAACTCAATACTTCAACATCGTGTGGAGACACAGTTTATAAAAGTATTTAGTGCCAGGACAAGGGGGAATGGCTTCCCACTGCCAGAGGGCAAGGGTAGATGGGATACTGGGAAGAAATTCTCCTTGGTGAGGGTGGGGAGGCCCTGGCACAGGTTGCCCAGAGAAGCTGTGGCTGCCCATGGATGCCTGGAAGTGTTCAAGGCCGGGTTAGACAGGGCTTGGAGCAACCTGGGCTAGTGGAAGGTGTCCCTGCCCATGGCAGGGGTGGAACAGAATGATCTTTAATGTCCCTTCCAACCCAAAGCAGTCAATGATTCTGTGCTATTTTGCATCACACACACAATTGTTCTTCTGGGCTCACCTCTCAAAACAACCAGTCCTACTAAAACTCTGGTCCAAGAGTGAAACCATTACAGGAGGTGTGATCACATCACTAAAAACCAAACCTTGAACAAAATCCCACCACCACCAAAGACAGCACTTTCAGACTGGGTTCCTTGTGGGTTAGGAAATTGAGGTATTTGTGAAGCAAACCACAGGTGGCTGCAAGAAGTCACAAAGCAGGAGATCATTCCACCTTCCAGCCAATTTACCTCGCTAGAACTTATTTCAGCATCTAATTCCTGCTGTTTCTTGCACCAGAGAAGCCACACAACTTACTGCCATTACTCCCTCCCTCTGCATATCCCCATGAGAAGGGGATAGAAGACTCATTAGGACTTGCAGAACCTAAAATAAACTCTTATGTCTTGTACCATCCCTTGAGACTTTTCCAGGTGGTTCTTCTGCCACCACATCACCTTCTGGGCACCCGAACCACAGAATATCCAGAGCTGGAAATGACCCACGAGAATCATTAAAGTCCAACTCCTGCTCCCGCACAGGACCACCCCAAGAATCCCACCTGAAGACAGAAGGAGCTCAGAGCTGATGTTTTTTCCCATCTAGTGCCTTGTAAATGACCTGGGATGAGGCATGGAAATTGTGGAAGAAATCAGACAGGCAGAAGAGGGAAAAAGTTAACAGCTCGCTTTCATTCTTGGGACAGGCACAGAGAAATGATCCCTCCTTCACTGAAAGATGAATGGGCAGCTGTACAGGTTATGAGGGAGGTTTTATTGCAGATCAATAAATCTGTGTCACAAACCCCATCTGGAGGGAGTTTTAATTTAAAGAAAAGAGTGATGAATGCCGAAAGACAATAAATCAAAAAGTTGTGAAACCCCACCGGCATTAACCTTCTGTCAATGCAAACACGGGCCCTGGGGCAGGGGTGGGGACAAGAGTTTGCTGGACCTGGGTATCAGGAGCATCAACATGGATCCAGGAGGCAGGAGGCATCCAGGATTTATTACTGTGGTGCTATCAGAGATCGGGAGGTGTCAGGAGGAGACGAGTCTCAGATCCAAATCGGAGAGAAAACCAGAGAAAATAAACCAGGCAGAGATCACAGCAACAAACTTGAGACAGGACTGACAGCAAGAGGGGAAAAGCAGAGATTATCTCAGATCTCTGCTCGAAACACAGGGAAAGGATCCTCCTCCCAAAGCCCTCCCTTCCCTCATGTGGCTTCCTCCATCTGCTCAGCTCAAAAATAGAACCCAAACTAACCCAAATCTGGTCAAAGGCAGTGACAAGGGAGGCTCTGTTGAAGCCAAAAGCCTTCAGGGAGAGGTTCCAGAGGAAGCACCACGTCCCCAGGGAGGCTCCATTAAAGTCCAAGTCCTTTAGGGAGAGGTTCTGGCGGAACCCCCAGGTCCCCAGTGGGGATTCCCAGTCACTCCACATGGCTGGAGCTCAGACCTGGACGCCTTGGCTTTGCTCCCTGGAGAGGCCAAGGTCTCCTCTGCCACTGACTGAAGATGAATCAGGTGCCTGCAGCCCATTTCACACCCCTGCACCCCCACCCCTTCCCTGAGCCCACCTGCCATTCACAACACCTCCGGCTCATGGAATGACACTCAGGGAATACTTGGTTGGAAGGGAGAGCACCAGACAAAAATCTCCCCAGCTGGGAGGCTTCCAAACATCTCAAACACCAGTTGCTTTAAGTTTTGGAAATGTGCACTTTTTTCTAAATTCCCCAGCCGTGCTATTAATCTTATCTTCCATTAGGCAAACGAGAGCTTTTTAAAAAATCCAATTTACTTTTCCCCGTATACACTTCAGGTTAACTTTATTTTTCACGTTACTCAGCTTGAACTAAGCAATAATCATTTCCAGATTAATGATGATAATTTCAAACACTTTTCAGAGCAGGCATCTTAATATCCTCTCTGACCAGCCAAGAATTTCCTGTTCTACAACAGGATTACATTTAGGAAGATTAAACACGTTTCTGTCTTGCTCGAGGCGCTGGGGATGGGGACTTGGTGAAAGACTCTCAGCAGCAAATCTCCATCCGGGACAAGCTCAGGAATGCAAAAAAAAAAAAGATTTTCTTTTCCCCCTAAAATAAAAGCAATTAATTTTGTACCTGTAGCAGGTCCTAGAAATAGTCATTCCACTGGAAAAATCACAGAATCATGGAATGGTTTGGGTTTGAAGGGACCTTAAAGCTCATTTTGTTCCACCCCCTGCCACGGGCAGGGACACCTTCCACCAGCCCAGGTTGCCCCAAGCCCTGTCCAACCTGGCCTTGGACACTTCCAGGGATGGGGAGTCCACAACCACTCTGGACAACCTCTTTCAGGGCCTCTGTGCTCTGACAGTAGATTCAAATGCTACTTTTTATCCCTAATTCCACTAATTTAGCCCCCAAAAGAAGTGCTGCCCCACTAAAATGCTTGTTGGTTCCACAGGATGTCGGAGCAAGGGAAAGACTCACCCGGTTTGGTTCTGGGAGCTGGGGAAGTGCCCTCAGTTCCCCCCTGCAAAGAGGAAACTAAGGCCAAGGGGGGCAATGCTGTGGCTTAATTGATGCTTAAATTGAAACACAAATTAAATCCCAGAGGATCCAGTCGAGCCGACTGAAATGGTCTCATCCCAGGGGGCTGATGTCGGCGAGATTAGAAAAATCCCACTCCTGTATTCAGTCCTGCTTCTAATGGATTCAGGTTCCTTTCAAAAGACAAATACCATAATAGGAGAGGATATTTCACGTTGTTTCTCGAGGGCTTTTTACAGGCTTTGAGCCACCAAAACAAGAGAGAAAGCACAGCAGGCACTTCGGCAGCAAAAGGCAAGCTGATGAGGTGATGGAAAACACGGAGCAGTTTGGATGCACAGTTGATGCTCCTGCAATTCAGGAGCTGATGGGAGAAGGAAACTGAAGGGATAAGTGGAAAAACAGCAAAATGTGATCAGAAAGAGGCGACAGAGCTCCCTGAATTAAAATTACAATGAATTATTGCTGACTTTCCCCTATGTTCCAGCTCGGACCGGCCTCGGAACAGCCACGACCAAAACCCTACAGCTCTCACACACTTCCCCACTCTCATCTTCATCTGAGCAGGTCAAACCACAGCAGCCATTGCTGCACTCCAACAAAACAGGCTTTGAGGTGTGGAGAAGGGAAACGGGTCAGGAACTCACCAAGCTTCCCTAATGACTTGAACCCCACCCGAAATCAGGGAGCTGATAACGCTTCCCTGGCCCTGAGCTCTGAGCGGGAGTTTCCAAGGCAGCGACACCTCCCCAGGCTTCAGCTCAAAATGCCTGGGGCCATTCAGAACAGGGCTGCTTGAAAAATAACTGAGGAAAAATTTTAAAACACCCAACAAAGCCTTCAGTCAGATGTGAAGGAGCAACACTGAGGCAGAAGTCCATGAATGCAACCCCCGTGGTCATCAGGGACAATTTGTTCATCGAGGCTCCTTTGGGATCCCCATTTCTCCCACAGCCCAAAGCAACAGAGGGGGGAAAGAAGCTGGTGGGATTTTTTTTCCCTGCTCAAACTCAAAGCTTTGACAGAGAGGCAGAAAGGAGAGCAAGAGTGAATATTAGCACATCAGCTTTTTGGGTCACCATTAAAAAGGATCATGTGAAAGGAGGTCAGATAAATATTTAACATGGTTATTAATATCTGCTCCTAATTTCATTCCTCCTCCTCCCCCTCCTGGCTCCTCCCTTCACTCTTCATCTCTTCATTTGATGCGGTTGATCCCTTTTAAGAAGGTCAGTCGGGATCATAGGATGGAGCTGGCTGGGAAAGGGGGGAAGAAAGAGAGAGCTGTAACCTTCCCTTGTGGAGCACGGCTGGAATTCGGCTCGGCTGGCTCGGGATGCCGAGGAATCAGTGATACCCTTGGATTTCTCCTCCCAAGTTCACAGGAACGTTCAGCCCCGGCATCAGTGCAGCTCCAGTGTGGGGTGTAGGGATGGAAAACCAGAGCTGGGGCCACAAACACAAGGACAAGGAGCTGCTGGAGTGAGTCCAGAGAAGACCACGGAGATTCTCCAGGGGCTGGAGCCCCTCTGCTCTGGAGCCAGGCTGGGAGAGCTGGGGGGGTTCAGCCTGGAGAAGAGAAGGCTCCAGGGAGACCTGAGAGCCCCTTCCAGGGCCTAAAGGGGCTCCAAGAGAGCTGGAGAGGGACTGGGGACAAGGGATGGAGGGACAGGACACAGGGAATGGCTTCCTACTCCCAGAGGGCAGGGGTAGATGGGATATTGGGAAGGAATTCCTGGCTGTGAGGGTGGGGAGGCCCTGGCACAGGTTGCCCAGAGAAGCTGTGGCTGCCCCTGGATCCCTGGAAGCGTCCAAGGCCAGGCTGGAGCACCCTGGGGTAGTGGAAGGTGTCCCTGTGCTGGCAGGGAGTTAGGACTGGATGGGCTTTAAGGTCTCTTCCAAAAAAAACCCCATTCCATAATTATAAAGCAGTGGTGGCAATGCAGCCTTACAGATACACACAGACACAGAGGGGAGGAGCTGGTCTGGAATTCCTAGAGCTTGTCTAGAGCAATGTGCCCTGGAGCAAAGAGGGGGCACATTATTCCAGCAGAAAAGGGCATCTGTGAGCCCTCAAAAGGGGCTCACCAGCACTCAGACACCAGCAGAAAACCAAACAGGAGCCCAAAACCCACAAACCAGTTCCTCCTCCACGGCTGCCAGGGTTGTTAATTCACCACTGAACCCACAACAGTGGGTTGCTCCTTGGTTTTCCTGTGAGAAAACCAGGATCAGGTTCCACTTCCCTCCCTCCTGAGCCTCTGGGACCTGATGGCAGGCAGCTCTTGCCAATATATCAATTTGGTGAGGCAAATTGCCTCACTAAAAGCACCATCTTCATCAGTTTGGGATCTTCACAGCTGCATTTCATGTTGGGGTTTTTATTTGTAAGCCTTATTTACAGATTTCTCCACACACACCTGTGTGCTCTCCTTTGCATTTTCCTGTGCTACACTGCCATCCTGCCATAATTTCTGTAGACAATATCCCTTTAGGGAGAAGAGAAGCACCTCATCCCATTCTCCTACACAAACAGCCCAAGAAATGCTTCGGGGTGTTTGGGCCATGACCCCTGCACCAATTCCCTTCCTGGAAGAGGATGCCAAGAGCTTCTCATCCCCTCCATACCCCCAGAAACTCCTTTCTCCCAGTGTCTTCACCCCGTTCACTGGCTGCCAGGCTGCCTCAGAAAATTTACAGCTCCGTTGAGGAGAGCTGGGTGACTTAGGGCCAGGTCTGGATAAAAACAAAAGGCTCCTAACTCGAGCAGATATAAGTCATCCCGCTCCACGCTGAGCCCAAGGAAAACAACAGCGAGATAAATAATTGTAAAAAAAGGTGGAGAAAGAAACTCACTTTTCTTGTTTGGGTTTTAGATGGGTCCTGGAAAAAAACCAGCAGTTCCTCTGCCACCACGCCAGGAGATGTGGGATCCTCTCCATCCTCTGGCACTGCTGGTGTTCAACACCCAAAGGCACATCCCGTGCCCAGGGATTTCAGCTCATCCTGGAGAAACCCCCAGATGTGCTGAGCAACCAGCACAGGGGTTGAGGAGTCAAGTGGTCAAATATTAGGTCAGGCATTGATTCCAGCTCTTGGGACATCCCCACCCCAAGAGGGGGGTCCTCATTGCTCAAACCTGCTCCAAAGACAAAGTTATCCACCTCCTTCTCTGGGGTTTCCCACGACAGTGTTAAATGCTCCACAAACATCCACACAATCAATCCTTGCAGCCCTCCCTCCATTTCACTGTTTTCCCTGTTTTACAACCAGGAGCAAAGCCCCTGGACCTTTGGTATTTGAGTCTCCCTGGGTAAACTTTGCCGGCGGGAAAGGAGGGAAAATAAGAGCCCCAAATCCAACGGAGCACCCAGGGGATGAGGGTGACCTTCAGGCAGGGAGAAAGTAAACAGCTCAGCCCCACAGCATCGGGGCTGGGGTATTTACACACTTGTATTCCAGCATCTAAATTAAGAAGCCGACCTCCCCTGGCAAAGATGTGTTGCCAGAGAGTTGTTTGCCCAGGAGGTCGCCCAAGGTGATGCCTGCTTGCTGTGGGACAGGAGGCTCTGCCAGGAGAAGTCATTCCTGATGTCCTGCAGGATGGCTCTGATGGACCAGGAGGGGAATGCTCCATGGGAGTGGCACCCTGAGGACCCCAGTGCTCCTTGGAAGTCCAACCCAGTACTGGGACAGCAGGCTACCCCTTGCTTCTCCCAGTTTGATTATACCAGGGAAGAATATCCACACACCAGCAGCCCCAGTTAGGAAACCAGCCCTTAGGATCTAATTTCCAGCCTTTTCTCCCTCCCAGCCATCCTTTTCTTCCTCCAGACCTCCCTTCTCCCTCCCTTTTTCGCTGCACAAAAGGTCTGCTGCTAAGCAGGGGTTGCCATGAAAACAAGGCAACCCTTTGGGTGGGGAAAAGCGCCCACGTAGCATCCCCTTCTCCCAAAATAAATAAATAAGGGGGAAAAAAAAAATGAGAGAGGTTTACTGTCACTTGAGAGGAGCGTGGAGGAGAAATTATGGCAATTTGCTGTCGCTGGAATCAAATGCCCAACTTGCCAGCTCGCAGCAGGGCACTGCCATTAATTCCAACACTTCTGTGGGAGCCGTGTTCCCGTTAAAGGGGCCAATTTCGAGTCCATTTCCCTGATCAACACACGGCAGCCGGGCTCCGAAATTGGGGCTTGATAGATTTGATCAGGGCAGAGTTTGCACAGGTTGTGATTTTGGCAAGGAAACGACAAGGGAAAATCGTGCTCAAAATCCTGCGGAGCGCGGGAGGCGGTGGGAGATGTCCCTCATCCCGGCACCATCCCAGTTATCCCAGGTGGATATCGCTGAGCAGCAACAGGCCAGGGGAATTGGATGGATTAACTGCTGGAAAAACAAAAATGTTATTTAATCAAGGCATAACGAAGTCCAGCCATCTCCTGCGAGTTGCCGCAGGGATTGGCAGAGCTTCCTCCAGCCCAGCTCGGGACAGCTGAGCTGCAAAGGAGCTCTGCTCTCCAGGACCTGATTCCTGCAGTTTTCTCCCAAGTATTTCCAGGCAGAGGATAAAATCCTGCACAGGAAATACCCCAGGATATCCAGGGCTGGTGTGAAGGTGCTGCAAATCCAGGATGCTCACGGGGGCATTGCAGACAGACAGATGGGTGAGTGCCAGCATGGAATTATCTCCCTGGGGTCTAAAAGTCCTGGATCTTTAGGCTAGAAAGAAGGAGGTGCATGGGGAAGGCAGCATCACTTTTTCTGCCTTATCCCAACCTATGTCAGCATGTGGGCAATCAGGACTCCAGCTTGCTGCACCTGAGCCTTGGGATATCTGGGGACAGACAGCCCCTCCTCTGCCCCCATCCCAAAGCAAACCATCCCCGTGCCATCCCTCCTGGAAAGGGCTGTAATCCCTGCCGAGGTGGGGAGCAGGATCATAGCTGATGAATATTCATTCCAGCAGTAAGTCCCCTATCAGGACTTCCAGGCAGGTGGCATTAAGAGCCGATCCCCGGAGAGTTTTGTTTTATTCTCGGGAAGCAGAGCCTTGACTTGGAGACACAATAACTCACTTAAGGAAAGCTAATTCTCCCTGCTGGGGAACTGGAAAAGGCGACACTCAACTGACAGCCTGGCAGCACCTCTCGTGTCTCTCCCCGTCCCTTCTTGGATGCAAATCCCTGTATCAGCTGCTCACTTGGGGGTGGGAGGTGGGGTATAAAGAAGGGCAAAGCATTCCTTGCTATTGCTTTGGAGCCAGGACACCCGAGCAAGAAACAAACCCCCTTTGCAGGCCTGTGCCAGGCTCCCAGGTGCTGGTGCCTAATGAAAACATTTGCAATTACAATGATAATATTATGATTTTAAAAGGAATTACATTCCGCTGACCTAAATATTAACTGTGCAGCAAGTTGGGGCTACGTGGACTTCTACAAAGAATAATGCACAGCTCTTTCCCAAGGATTTCCAGGAGCATGGGGTAGGAGATGGAGTGATGCCACAGCACTCCACCCCAGACCTGGCTGTGCAATGTGCTGCCTCAGTTTCCCCACCTTTACAAAAGGGATAAAAAAAGGATAAATAGAAGCACTGAGAGCATGGAATATTTTTCCCCTATAAAGAAAAGCAGCAGCAATCATCACTAAAAGATGTTTCTCTCATCTGAAATTGCACAGTATTAAACTCCTGAGCAGTTGTGACAGGTGCTGGAACAGCAGCATTCATTATCAGTTTGGTTCTGTTCAATGCTCCTCACCCACGTGCTCCTCCCCAGAGCCTGTTTTACTCCTCCTCAGGCATCTCTTGGAGTTTGATGCCTCTTAACCCAGGGACTGACGTCACGGCATCCCCATCCTGCCACCCACCACCCCCAACAGCCCCATCCTGCCACCCACCACCCCCAGCAGCCCCATCCTGCCACCCCCATGAGCTGTGTGTCATAGAATCCCAGAATGGTCTGGGTTGGAAGGGACCTGAAAGCTCATCTTGTTCCACCTCCCTTTCACTCATTCCACCTTCCACTGTCCCAGGCTGCTCCAAGCCCTGTCCAACCTGGCCTTGGACACAAGGATGGGGCAACCACAGCTTCTCTGGGCAACCTGTGCCAGGGCCTCACCACTCTCACAGGGAACAATTTGTCCCCAGTATCCCATCTAACCCTGCCCTCTGGCAGTGGGAAGCCATTCCCTGTGTCCTGTCCCTCCATCCCTTGTCCCCAGTCCCTCTCCAGCTCTCCTGGAGCCCCTTTAGGCCCTGGAAGGGGCTCTCAGCTCTCCCTGGAGCCTTCTCTTCTCCAGGTGAACCCCCCCAGCTCTCCCAGCCTGGCTCCAGAGCAGAGGGGCTCCAGCCCTTGAATCTTCCTCGGGACCCTCTCTGGACTCCCTCCAAAGGCCCACACTCCATCTTTCCTTCCAGACATACCCAAGATCACCTTCCCACTCCATAGCCCCCCTTCCTCAAGGGGCTTGGGGCACCTCAATCATCTTTTAGCACCAACACTCTGCTGCACCCATCTGTCCCACCGTAGGTGACCAAGTTGCCATTGGCCAGCTGTGCATGGGATCTGTGTTTGTGTCCCCATCACACATCTGCCAGCAGCCCACAGAACCCCAGAACCCCAGAATATGCTGAGTTGAAGGGACCCACAAGGATCATCCAGTCCAACCCTCAGCCCTGCACAGGCCCATCCCCAAGAGTCACCCCCTGTGCCCCAGAGGATCATCCAAACCCTCCTGGAGCTCTGGCAGCCTTGGGGCTGTGCCCACTGCCCTGGGGAGCCTGGGCAGTGCCCAACCAGCCTCTGGGGGAAGAACCTTTTGCTGAGATCCAACCTGAGCCTGCCCTGACACAGCTCCAGCCATTCCCTTGGGTCCTGTCACTGTCACACCACCAGATGGATCATCCACCCAGACAATTTGGGGGGCACAGGAAGTGGTTTGTGCCCCTCTGTACTCAAGGTTTCACTAAAATAGCAGCTGGACACCTTTGGGACTGCATGGAAATGTCAGGAGAGTGAAGCTACTTCCCATCCATCTCTGGAGGAGCAGAGATCTCCTCACCAGCAGGCTGGCATTCCATTTGCATGGATGAAGGGAGGCATAGAACACCCCCAGCTCTGGCCCTCACATGGATATAAATGAACACGAGGTCTGGTGGTGCTCCCTGCATCCAAATTCCTGCTTGTTGAAGATCATGGCCTCTATTCATCAACAGATGTGAAGCTTTTCCTGCTCAAGACACTGCTTCCCACACTGGGCAACTCGTGGGGGATTGCAGAGAAGCTCAGTGTCCATCAGGGAGGAGGTTAATTACGGCTCCCTCATCCCCCCACGGACACGCCGCCGCCGAGGTCTGCTGAGAAACCTCTTCCTTTCCCTTTGGATTGCCAAGCTGAACATATTTAATCCCTCCTGTGCTACTCACAGAGCCCTGTGAGCCCGAGAAGATTCATGGCTGGCTTTTCACGGTGCTGCTCTTCCTTCTAATGATGCCCTTCCCACTAATATACGCCGGATGGGATTTGCATTAGTCAGAAAGGGGCACCATAAAACAGCATAGGGAGGAGGAGAGCAGCCTGCAGGCAGTAAAACACCTGGGAGGAGCACTGCCATGTGAGGAACAAGCCTTGGGCCCCCCAAAAAGGCTCCATCCTTAGTGCTGAGCCACCCCACTGCCAGCAGAAACTCTCTTCCTCTCGGTATATGAGGAATTTTACATCCCTGTCTCAGTTCTCCAGACCTAAGAGGCTGCAGGAGGTACTGGATGATGATAGAGGTGGGAAATCCAAGCAACACCCTCTCCCTCCCTGCCCAGCCTTCCTGAGCAAAAACAGAGGGTGCAATAAATACATCATTTTCCTGCTTCTAAGCACGTGTCCCAAGCCAGGAGAGGGGGGGGAAAAGCCAACAGGAATAGGCAGAGGGTTGTGAGCACAACCACCTCGGATGCTGGAGGTGCAGGTTGTGACACAAAGTACTGCAGAGAGTCGTCCAGAAAGCTGCAGGAGGAAGAAATTCCCTTTCCACGGTGGGAAAAATAACGTGCCCTCCCAAAAGAACGGGGGGGGGAGGGAAAAAAGAGCGAGAAGAACCGGGAGCAACCTTTAAATAAAGGTGCGTTGTTTCTTTCCGCTTTTTAAATGGCATCATATCAAAACAGCCCATAAAAAATGAATCTGAGCGTGTTTTGTAAATTATAGATTAGCCAGGAGCAATCCTTCACTACAAAGCTCGGTGCCAAGTTGCAATTCCAGCAGCGTTTCAGCGGAGCAGGCTGGGCAGGAGGTCGCAGCAGTGGTAACAGTGTGTTCTCCCTGCATTATTGTTATTCCTCTGCAGAAATAACACCGGGGCTCTGCACAAGGCCGGCCTGTGGGGAAACAGGAGGTGGGTGGTGGCGTGTGGAAAGGAGCAAGGATGGGGCTAAAATTGTTCTTTATTCCCTTTATCTTGCCCTTACTAACTGAAGGTACATGTCACGCACAGCTGGGTGGAAACGAAATCACTCCTCTGCCTTCCCCCTTTGAGTCCATCTCTGAGTAATCTGAGATATTCTCGCGAAATCAAGGTCTTATGACTGAGTGGGAGGGAAACTACTGCTCTAAATAGAGAGTTTCGGGCATGAAGCTGAACAAATGTCTGTGTGTCTGGGTTGTGAGCAATCCTGGGGATGGAGGACACGATGTGGCACCTGAGTGGAGCATCACTGATGCCATCGGCTGCATCTGGGGTTTTATTTCACTGTTCTCTGCATGTATCAGATGAAGAGGTTAATGTTAAAGGTACCTCATGCCAAAAAGGGGGGTCTGAAAAATAGCTATATCGGGGGTTTCTGCTAATTTCCGGGGAGCTTTTATTTCTCCTCCTTTGTTTGCCCATTCCTTTTGAACACCAGCAGCACAATTGGCCAATTACCATAATTGGGTCACCCCTAAAGCCTGTGATAGACACCCAGGGCAACCTACCAGAGAGAATCTGACTTATGGCTCATTATTAGCAGGAGCTTGACAGGTTATTTCAGTAACAGGCAGCAAAGCCATCCGAGGAAAGGCACTGGGGAAAACCTGGGGCTGTGCAGCCAGAGATCAGCTCAGCCACTGAGGATCCCCCAATGTCACCTCCAGGCACCTCCTTTGTTCCCCAGGATGGGGGGCACAGGCTGGTCCTTGCAGGGGTGCAGTAGAGCTGCAAACACAGGCACAGTCCCTCCTGTCCACAGAAGCAGGGCATCACTTCAGCTTGGAAAAGTGGCAGCTCACAGATGGCAGCAAGATCCCAAACGTGGTGGCTCTCAGCTTCACCCAGGTCTGGCCTTTGTCTCAGTTTTCGGAGCTTTTTCCACATTCCAAGGTTGGCTGCCGGGTTTTGTGATGAGGAGACTGACCACCAGGCCCCGGTCCTTGCCCATCTCTGGCCTTGGCATTCTTGAGTCGAGAAGGTCATAAAAACATAGAATATCCTGGGTTGAAAGGGACCTATGAGGATCATTAAGTCCAAATCCTGGCTCCTGGATCTGCTCAGAGCCATCCCCAGAATCCCACCATGTGCCTGAGAATCACGTCTTCGCCTACGTGGGGCATGACTGAATACACTCACTTTGTGACCAACAGCTCAGAGGAGGGAAGGAGTAAAAAGCTGATTTTCTACTGAACTCCTGTAAGACCCCTTCAAAAATCCCAAATCCCGATTTTCCCCTCCCACGCTGCAGCATTTTGCCCCAGAGGCATCAAGCCTGGATGAATTCCCTTCACCCCACCCTTTCCCAGGAGGGATCCTGCTCCTCTTCCCTCCATCAGCACTATCGACGTGTCTGCACCCAAACCGTGCCCAGCCAGGCAGCTCCACATCCCTGCCTCTCCCCGGGCTGCCAAAGGACTGTGGAACCAGGATGGAACAGATGTTTTAGGGACTTCATAAATCCAGGAAGATAAACAAAACCCACCCACCCCGCACTTTCCAACAGCCCCCCATGCTGATGGACTGGCACATCAGAAATAAATACAACCACCCACAGAAACCCGCTGATAAATCTCCTCTGTGTTGCATTCTATATTTATTTTATATATATATATATATATATGAGCTTGTGCACAGATATATATATATATATGAGTTTGTGCATAGATATATATTTTTTACTCATACAAGTATGCACATATAGGAGTACTGATGTGTTTTCAAGACTCAAATTGCTAAATTTAGACCATTATGACTAAAAAAAATCTTCCTTCCTCTCTCCTATCCCTTCCTTTGCTCCCATTAATCAGAGCAGCTCCCCCACTGCTCGTTTTTCCTTCTGCCCCCTCCCTCCCATGGCTGTTGTGACTCCCCAACTCCCCCCACCCCTGTCATCTCCCCCACTAACTCCTCACCAAACTCCAATGAGTTTTTCTAATTAGAGTAATTAATTTTCTGCCCAAGTTAATAAGACTGTCTGCAGTTGAGAAATAATTGGACTTCCCAAACACCAATATCCCCTCCCTTTCCCCCTCTCTCTCCGCAGTGAGTGGCTCCTTAATAACTCAAAACCTCTGTTTTTTCACCCGATGGTTTTGTGTTCCCAGCGTTATTTAGTTTTTTCATTAACACTCCAACACCAACCTTTCCCTGCCTGGGGGACACCAGGAGAGGAGTGTGAGCTGAGGGATGCTCTGGAATACGGGGGATCCTTTCCAAGAGGCAATAAATCCCTTTGGGAATCAACAAACACATGGCACCAACCACCAGATTGATTTTCCCCGCACCAGGCTTTGCGTTTTCCCCTGCAAATTATTCTGGGATTGGGACTGATTCTGGTGGCTGGTGCTGTAAAAAGGACTTTTTGCCATCAGGAAACTCTCCATTATATCCCTCAGGTAAGATTTTCCTAGAGATAAGACCTTATAACACATTCCATGGCTGCCTGAGGAGCCTTTCAGCACTCTGAGATAGATTTGCAGATGTCCCCTCTGCCGCCCTTGGGGACAACAAAGTGATGTCCCAATGCACAAACCCTGCAGCCTTTGGGTTCCCCAAAGCCTAAATTGGTCTGAGTATCCATCCAAGCTCCACATTTCCTGGATACATATGTTTTCCTGGTGGGAAAGGATTCAAGAGCATCACAGGTGGGGCTGGACCACCCTCATCCTTGAGCCTGAGCACCACACGGGCTGGAATTGGGAGGTCAGACAGGACAACCCTTCAGATTTAGCAGCCAAAACTAAATGCTAAAGCCAGTTCACAGGAAAAAAAAAAAAAAAAACTAAAAAAAAGAGAAAAAAATGAAGCAGAATTGTGACAGCACAGGAAAAAAATATCTCCGTTTTAAAAGCATTAATGGAGCAGGCAATTCAACAACCTTCACCCCAGAGCACCCAAACACTTCGACTTCATAAAAGAAAATGGTTCAGTGACAATGAAGTTCAACGTTTCAATGAAAAGGGCCTGTCAGGTTTGGAGCAGAGTGAATCAGGCCATCAGAAGAGGCAAATCCACATCAACTCTGACTCACCGCCGAGGCAGAGAAGAGCAAAAAGCTTTGCGTGTTTTTTATCAACACAACCCCGCGCCGAGAGATCCCCGGGATGGGAGGATTTCATGTCCTGGCATCCTCAGAGCGTCTCCTCCAGGTGAAATTTTGGCTGGTGCTGCCCAGAAGGTCAGAGGAGATTAAATCAATGAGCTGTCCTGGCCTTAATACCCTAAAACAGGCGTCCTGCCTCTCGCTGCCCCCCTCCTGCTAATCAAATAAAAGGAAGAAGATAAAATGCCAACCACAAACGAGAGATTTGCAGCTGGGGGATCTAATTCCAGGAGGCTGCAGGCCATAAAAAGAAGGGATCCATTAGCATCCACTTACCTGCCATGATGAAGTGACCGCGATAAAGTGCACAGGATTAAATAAATTTAAGTGAATCCCCTGACGGCATTTTTATGGGATTGAAAGAGGTTTTATCCACTCACAACCTCTATCCTCGGAGGGAACTGATTCAATAAAAACCAAACCCACTTCATCTGGCAGGAAGGGAAAAAAAAAATACACAAAAACTCTGCAACGTTTACAGAGTCACTAAAGCAGTCAGGGAAAAAAATTAAATATAGGGCAAATCCCTGAGTGGGAGAAATGCGCAGAATTCTGCTGCTAGAGCTCAGCTCCATCATTTTCACTTCCAACTTTTAATGCTCCTTCACTCCCCGGGGCAGTCAGTCCCTGCTGCCAGGCACCTCACAGCTCCTACAGCATTTGGAGTGAGGGAAAAAAAAGATTTCCCACCTTTTGCTCCCTATCCTGAGACTGCCTCCTCCATCCCTCCAGCTCAGCACCTAAACAGCCCCTGCCCCCCAACTCCAAAGCAGCCTGGATATCCAAAACTGCCTGCAACCTCCTCTCCCAGCAGCCAGGCCAGAAATAGGTCTCGCTCCCATCTGCCAGTGAGGATGGGAATTAGTTCCTTCCCTGCTCCGCTGTTTTGTGCTGAGCTCTGCAAAGGGACGCGCCGAGGCTGCTGCTGCCTGCAGATAACATCCCACTGCTCCCCCAGGACACGGCTGCCATTTGCCATCCAGCAGACTCCATCTGCTGCCACAGCCAGTGTGCATCCCAAACACTCAGCATCCCAAACACTCAGCATCCTGAATACAAAGCATCCCAAACACTGAGCTTCCCCAGTGCCAGACATCCCAAACACAGAGCATCCCAAACACAGAGCATCCCAAACACTCAGCATCCCAAACACTCAGTATCCCAAACACTGAGCATCCTGAATACAATGCATCCCAAACACTGAGCTTCCCCAGTGCCAGACATCCCAAACACAGAGCATCCCAAATGCCAAGCATCCCAAACACAGAGCATCCCAAACACTGAGCATCCCAAACACTGAGCATCCCAAACACTGAGCATCCCAAAAACTGAGCATCCTAAATACAATGCATCCCAAACACTGAGCATCCTGAATACAATGCATCCCAAACACTGAGCTTCCCCAGTGCCAAGCATCCCAAATGCTGAGCATCCCAAACACAGAGCATCCCAAACACAGAGCATCCCAAACACTGAGCTTCCCCAGTGCCAGACATCCCAAACACTGAGTGTCCCGAATGCTGAGCATTCCAAACACAGAGCATCCCAAACACTCAGCATCCTGAATACAAAGCATCCCAAACACTGACCTTCCCCAGTGGCAAGTATCCCAAACACTGAGCATCCCAAACACTGAACATCCTGAATGCTGAGAATCCCAAATGCTGAGAAGCCTTAACATGGAGCATCCTGAATGAGGAGCATCCCAAACACCAAGCAGCCCAAATGCTAAACATCCCAAATGCCCAGCATCCCAAACACTGAGCATCCCATATGCTGAGCATCCCAAACTCCAACCATTCCAAGCACTGTCATCCCAAACACCACGCATCCCAAACAACAAGCATCCCAAACACCAAGCAGCTGAAATGCTGAGGATCCCGAGTGCTGAACATCCCAAATGCCAAGCATCCCAAATGCCAAGCAACCCAAACACCTGAACACAGACCATCCTGAATGCTGAGCATCCTGAACATCAAGCATCCCAAACTCCAAGCATCCCAAACACCGAGCAACCTGAACATGGAGCATCCCAAACACTGAGCATCCCAAACACGGAGCAGGCTGAACATGGAGCACCCCACATGTTGAGAATCCCAAATGCTTTGCATCCCAAACACCAAGCATCCCAAACACCAAGCATCCCAAATGCCAAGCACCCTGAACACTGAGCATCCCAAACACTGAGAATCCCACCCCACTGAGCCCCAGATCCCAATGCAGAGATGAAATGACAGTGCCTGGAGCCCCAAGCCCTGCTCTCCTGTGCATTGTGTGGCTCAGCTTCCCCGGGTGGAAAGCAAAGCACAGCACGGAGGGTCCTGGCTCTGCCACCTCAGCTCTGAAAGGGAATTTGTTTCCAGCAGTGTGGCTTGGGATTCAATCTGGGGCTGTCAGCCCTTGGAAACCCCCAAGGACTTCATCCAGACCAGCCCTTTCCTGAGCCATCAGGGAAGAAGGATGACACCACCAAAGGGCTGTGAAATGCAGGTGAGAAAAGGGAGCACAACCCAGGACAGGTGTCAGACACCTTCACTGTCCAAACCAGGGACAGCTGGGGGCCTTTCCACCCCACAGATACAGCTGAGGGTCAGCAGAGCAGTCCCAGAGACGTGTTCCTTGGAGCAGCCCTGCATCCCTCTGCATCCTGCACCTCCAATCCTGTTGGGGAGCATTTGGGATTGCAATAAACCCACTGCCCCCCATTGATCTGCCTCTGGATTTATCTCTAGATGGATCTGCCTCCAGGAAGGGCTTCCAGAGGGGTTCAGCTCCTCCCAACCACAGCCATCACCCTTTTCCCCAGCTCCCCAAATTTCTCTGCCCCAAATGCATCATTAGCTCTGTCCTTTAGAGCCTTGTCCAGTCTCTCCTGAATTATCCAAGGGGTTCAGAGCGATGGGGTTGGGGGAAGGAAAACCTCTTGCCTTCAGGAGGCCCAGCAACAAACTCCAAAAGCCCACAATGAAAAATAATCCATAAATCTGGCCCCAAACAGCAAATACTATTGATTCCTATCAGAGGAAGAAGAATAGGAATTAGAAGCTCCTCAGAACAAAGCCATTTTCCTCTGATGTACATGGATGGGGGGGAGGGGGAAAGCCATTTTAATTACTGATCAAAAATAAATGACTTGCATTTGCCAGGACTTTTTTTTATTATTATTATTGTTATTTTCGAAATTACTTTTGTAGAATGACTTAAAACTTATTAATATATTTATAAGGAGAGAAAACACCCATAAATGCTTGGAATGCTGAGCCAACGAATTAATTAACATCAAATTAGTGGTGGTTACTCCAGGTTGATACTGAACATTGCTCCTCTATTATGTGGAGGATGGGCCAAAAAAAATCTCTTGCAGCTGTTAATTATTTCAATTATTAATTTTACTTAATAATTCATATCCCTTTCCTGACCCCCTGGAGTATGTTACAGTATCTACATTTCTTCCTCTCCGTCTCCATTTCTCCCTCACTCCACTTTCAGCACGACAATCCATCACTCCACAAGGTTACTGGCTTCAGGAGAGAGGTTTGGAGGGGTTTTTTTATTATTATTATTTTATTTTATTCTTTATAATCGACAGTCATTTCCTCAGAGAAATGCCCCCAGTAAATACCTGCTCGAGAGAAACGATAATAAATCCTTAAAGGTGAATTTTGCTGCTCTTTCCCCCTCACGTGCTGCCTTTAAAGAATAAAAAAAAAATAATACGTCTTAAAAAAAAAAATAAAACCGCCCTCTGAGAGCCCAAATCCTTAATAGTACATACATGGAGAGTGAATTACGAATAAATCCACTTTAAAGGCAAGCAGGGAGGATTTTTTTAAGCACCTTTTAGGGCTGGATTAAGGTTCTCAGCATCGCCCAAGGCTGAGCTTGGCCCAGGGACCCTTCCCAGCGACAGCCCCGAGCCCAGGGGACAGCAGAGAAAGGGACACTGAGGCACAAGGGGTCATTAAGGAGATTTATGAATGGACTCATCCAGAGAAACTGTGGATGTTCATCCCTGGAAGTGCTCAAGGACAGGTTGGACAGGGCTTGGAGCAACCTGGGCTCGTGGGAGGTGTCCCTGCCCATGGCAGGGGGTGGAATGAGATGAGCTTTAATTTCCCTTCCAATCCAAAGCATTCTGTGATTCCCACATCTTCCCATCACGTCGCTGGTCTGAAGGGATCCCTTTCCCCCAGGAACTGGCCGCTGAAATTTTGCCTTCTACTTCATTTTCATCTTTCTCTGGTTGGAAACTCGGGAAGAAGAATTTAATTGGGCAAGTCTAGACTTAAGTACCTGTTCTGAGGATGTACTTTTTATCAATCTGCCTGAAACTGCAGTAACTCAATATTTCAACATCATGTGGGGAGACAGTTTACAAAAGCATTTAGTGCCAGGACAAGGGGGAATGGCTTCAGAGGGCAGGGTTAGATGGGATATTGGGAAGAAATTCTCCTTGGTGAGGGTGGGGAGGCCCTGGCACAGGTTGCCCAGAGAAGCTGTGGCTGCCTCTGGATCCCTGGAAGTGTCCAAGGCCAGGTTGGACGGGGCTTGGAGCAACCTGGGATAGTGGGAGGTGTCCCTGCCCATGGCAGGGGTGGAACAGAAGGATCTTTAATGTCCCTTCCAACCCAACCCATTCTGTGATTCCCACTCTTCCCATCACATTGCTGGTCTGAAGGGATCCCTTTCCCCCAGGAATTCCTCATTAGGTGAATTGAGCCCTTAAAATACAAAAGGATTAAAAAAAAAAAAGATACACTCACAGTCTTTTCCTATTTTATCCCTGTTTTATCTTTCTCTCCCAGTTTTCAAGCACTCAGCATCTGCCTTTTGGAGCTTTTGTGCTTAACCACCCTGAATAGAGACTTGCTTCAAAGGCAAAAGGAAAGTTGGGATTACAACAGGACTCTCTATCAGCCAGAACATCAGGAAAACTGGTTTCACTTTGGGAGGTGGGAAAATATTGTGTAGGTGAGGGTGTGCAGCTCCTGGAGAAAAGCCCTGTCACCCCCCAAAAGGAAAGGCTTGGAAAAATGGGAGGAAAAAAATCAGAACTTTAAAAAATATATAGAGATTCACATTCCTATCTATATATTTTTTTCCATAAACCAGTTTAACCCTACAAACATTTGTTGCATTTGGTGCGGGGGGGGGGGGGTTCAGGGATGTCCCAGAATTTGGGATTGATCCACAGCATCATTTCAGCTGGTGCCACCAAACTGCCTGCTGCTGAGTTTATCTGGAAATTAATTTCCAGATCAAAGGGAGCCTCTTTAATGACAGAATACAAATGGGGGTTGGTGGAGGATGGAGAAAAGGATGAAAAACCCCGTGGCCCTGGGATATTTCTTGCTGTCGAGGGGATCCATAATTCTGATGTGGGGTTTGGGGAGGAGAAAGGAGGAATTTGGTGTTAACTCTGGGCAGAGAGTCCCAAATTTAATTTCAGGCAGGAAACATTTAAGGAGAAGTGAGAGCTCCACACCCTAAAACACAACAAAAGCCCTCATCTATTGATCTTCTCCCTTGATCTAAAGGGGAGAGATAAAATGTCGTTTGATCCTCTTTGCTGATCTCTGGAGGGCAAATCAAGTCCCAAACGAGGGCAGCAGCAGGCACAGAGACACAGCTCCAAGAGACACTCCAGCAAATAAACAGGACTGTTGGTTTAGGGCTGTTTCTGGGGGAAAAGGGAGGGAGGGGAGAGGTCACTTTCAAAACATGTTTTTTCTATTAATTCATCTATTAAATGTGAATAACAAATCCTGATTATTTGCTGGATGGCCTGACTGGCATTTGCATATTTTCCAAGGGGATAACAACAATTTAGAGCCTAAATACGACAGCTGGGTGGCTGATACTCCGCTGGTGAGCCCCAAAAGGGCCCTGCCTTCCCACGGCATCACTTTTCCAGGGATACCCAAGCACGTGGCAAGAACAACCCAAGCTTCTCTCACACCCCTGCAGGGCAGCAGGCAAAAATCAGTCCCATTTTGAACAGCTGGGGAAACTGGGGCAACAAAAACGGGCAACAATTTGCCCGTGCTGGCTCAATAATGTGGATATAAAAGGGATCTGAGACCACTTTTCCCGTGTAAGCACTAAAGCTCCCTCACTTCCCAAGAGGCTCTGAATAACTGTGTCACTTTTCCTGCAATTTGCAGAGGCCACACGCTGTTCCTCTCTTCCCCTCCCTCCCACTGATTGGCGTTTCCAGCTCGGCAACGTGGTGGTTTTCCATTCTCCCAGGGAAATGTGGCTCTTTAGGGGCTCCAGGCTTGTTCTGCAACAGGCAGAGGGTTGGAAAGCAGAGGGCAAAGCCCAGCAGCCCCTGCTTGGACCCAGACCGACAGGAAATCTGCATTTTCCTCCAGTTTCTGCCTTTTTTTCCTTTTTTCCAAGCACAGAGCCACACACACCTTGTAGCACGATGGTGGGTGATCCCATTCCTGCAATTCTTCTCCCACCATCAGCTCATCACCGCCTTGTTGATGCAGGGAACCAAATCCTGATGTCTTCTCCCTGGATTAAACCCCATGGCTTTGCCTTGTCCTGCCTGGCACAACCCTGGATCCCAACCCAGCTCACTGGATACAACCCTAAAATCAGAGTTACCCCAGGGTTTTCTGCCCCTCTGGCCCCAAAGCCACTCCCTAACGCGGGACAACGTGCACAGCACCAGGATCATCATCCAAAAAGAGCTCTTCCAACACATGCAAACAACAAACTGGTCCCACACGGCTCCTCCAGAGCCACTTTCCTTTAAGGAAAGGGCTGGGTTTTGTAGCTGGCTCTTTTTTTTTTTTTATTCCCCCTCTTTTTCCTCTTAGGCCTGAACGGTTTAATGAGCGTCCTTTTGACCTAGGAAACTTAGTTTTAATTTTCATCCCTTTATCCGGAGAACAATGTGTCCTGGGGGCATCTTTGAGCACAATGTACACTTTCATCATCAAAACAAATGCTAGAAATACCCATCTGCCACGTTATCAGAGCGTGTTGGCTCAGTGAGCCGGACACCGCTTAGGGGACAAGGGAGGCTTTTACTCTTCTCAAAGTCATGAGCGCTCCCTCTAAGCTCTTTAGCATTAGAGATTCCTGTGGAGACGAGTATTAGAAGCTCCATTTCTTTTTTCCCCAGTCAGGAATGATGGGAGATGGAGCGTTCTTTGGAGATTTCTGTCCTACGGGGGAGAAAACAAGAGCGGATCCTCTGTCAGTCATCCCGGCGGGTGCCTTGTAGGGTCTCGGGAGCACGTTGATCCCTGGGTGATGCTGCTCAGAGGGGGGGATGGAGCAGAAAGCTGGATCCAAAGGCAAGGACTCAGCTCCCAGCTGAAGGTTACTCAGGGTGGGCAAGTATCCAAGAATGCTCCGCCTCAGCTTTCTGTCCCAAAAAGGGGAGTGACGACTGTCCCTGATTTATTTTATTACAGAACCACAGACTGGTTTGGGCTGGGAGGGAACTTAAAGATGACCCCATTCCACCCTCTGCCATGGGCAGGGACACCTTCCACTAGCCCAGGTTGCTCCAAGCCCCATCCAACCTGGCCTTGGACACTTCCAGGGATGGGGCAGCCACAGCTTCTCTGGGCAACCTGTGCCAGGGCCTCCCCAGCCTCCAAGCGATTGTGCTCCTGGGTTTGGATCTCCAGCTGATGTGCATCAGCTCCAATTAACACCCTCCCTTATCCAGACCTTATCCAGGCCTTCCCAATTCCCCCACCAGCATCCAGATAACCAAGACCATTCCATGCCACGACACTCAGCTTTCTAGGATTTGCCTCCTTCCCCAAACCCACCCTCTCCAAGGAGCTTTGCTAGCTGCCGTCTCCTCTCTGTCTCAGGCTGGAATAATTTGGAATAAGTTATAATAATAGTAAACATAGTAAAAACAACAACAAATCAAACCTGCTTTGTTACTCCCCAGGCACACGCATTTGTCTTCCAAGCGACAAAGTAATCACATTTTTGGGTCTAATTTATGACGTGCATTTCAGTCGCTGCCTTGGGGCGTTATCACAAGTCACAGCCCCAGTACGCCACGGGAGGAATCCAGGCTCTTAAATCCTCACCTCCTTTAGCTCCTCCACCTGCCAACAATTCCAAAGATATCTTTCCCCTGGTTTGAGCCGATTGCAGCAGAGCCCAGGGATGGCATCCCACCTCCGTGGGGGAGAGCTGAGCCCCTGGGAGCAACAGCCCCGTGGGAAGGGGCCTCACAAAACCCGCTGAAAGCTGGGCTGTGGGTAATTTCCTAAGGAATTTGCATGGAAAAGCATATTTTTACCTATTAGATTTCATGTTCTCCCTTCAAAAGCTTCAAAACATAATGATCATTGTTACTGTTTATGGGACACTGACACACAGACAGAAAACCCTGGAAACAGGGAAAAATGCAGCGGGTTCTTCCCTCTGCCATGAGGACTTCCCAGCAGCCATGTCACCCAGACAGCGGCTGGAACACAAGGTGAGGACCTTGCTGAGAGGGATGAGCAGCTGGATCTTGGGGGAATTTGGGGCATGGCTCAGGATCTTCCTGGCTGAATCTGGAAGGATGGAATGGGAAGGTACGAGGCTCCTGGAGCAGTAAAACTGTACCTGCTGGCAGCTGGCCACTGCCCAGCCTCTCCCTCCACAGCAAGCAGGCATTAGAGCTTCCAGGAGAGATCTCCATGCTCAGGGCACTTCCATAAAGGAAGAAAAGGGCTTTTCCCCTATTTTGGCCATGAGTTCGCCTGTGCTGCTGGGATTTTCACACAGCAAGTATCAGTTTGTGCTTAACTCGGTGAAGAAGTAGCACAGTCACCCCTACACGGGGCCAGGATAAGCACCGAGCCTCTGCCAGGCTGGGAGATGGGAAGGAAATGGATGGGGGCTGTGATTTCCTCCCCTAAGATAACACTGAAGAAATCTCCACCTCAAACCAGAATAATCACATTTCTTGCCAAGGAGCACAAGCCCTGTGGCAGGTCGGGGATGGATCTCAGGAGCTGACATGTCTCTCTGCCGTCTTCAGCTGATGAAGTGTCAAATGAGATGGAACAGAAAGTGAGACCCATCTGGGGAAGCTCCAACAGGCTGATTGATACCAGGAGGAGGAGGAGGAGGAGGGTGAGGTGGTTGGAGCACCACAGGGACCTGCTGCTGCTCGCTCCCGTGCTCAGCAAGGTGATGCCAAGGGGCAATTTTGGGCTGGCCAGCTCAGAGCACCATGGTCACTTCTCCTCTTCCTCCTCCTCCTCCTCCTCCTCCTCCTCCTCCTCCTCCTTCTCTTCCTCCTCCTCTCCCACTGGCCAGAGCCATGTGGGAGCAGCCCTGGGAATTGTCAGTGCAGTCAGCAGTGACAGCACTCACAGTCCTCACCACAAACAGCAATGATCATTAATTACTGTCCTGATTCATTAGCACAGGGGGGCCCTGGGCAGGCTCCCCTGGAGCTGCCAGGTGGCTCAGGGGGGTGTGGGTGCAGGGCTTTGCCGGGTGGCTGGTTTTGAGTATTGGGATCAGTGTTGGGATTTTCAGCACTGCAAGAACAGGGGGAGGAGGGAAAACCGTGGCTCTCATCCCTGGGTCGTGCTGACTCCCCTGACGGGCCAAGGGCTGCAGTGGGAACAGGGAGGGGATGGACATGTGCTGGGAAGAGCAATAATGCACCTGGGGATGATTGGTGGGGTTTAATGAAGCTGCACCACCAAGAAATGGGGAAGTTGGTAAAGGGGAGAGGACACGTCCCCTACCCTTGCCCACAGGATCTGCATCCCATACAGGGATTAAGGAATTTCCAGCCTGACCCCTGAACTGTCACAGCTCACTCCACCCCAAAAGGCCATCAGCTGCTCCAGAAAAGCAGAGGGTGACCTTCCAGATGTGGGTGGATGAGTTTTCCTAAAGGACCTTACGGAATTTGGTCCTGAATTAATGGAAATCCCCTTCCAGCTCAAGGAGAGACCTTATGCTTAGGGATAGTCAGAGGCTGAGGCAGGGCACAGGACCCACCACATGACCAAAACCCCCTGCTCACAGAAAGCCAAACATACATAGCCATGAGGTGCTGTGTTTCATGATACCCTTTAATAGGATCAGCAAAACAGGGCCAGCATATAAAATACAGCTGCTTAGGAGATCACAAAAAATACTTTAATCTGCAGTGGCTCCTCACCTCCAGGGGCATGTGAACTGGTACACTCTATGTGCTTATTTAGCTGATCCTGTTAAAAAGGTATCAGAATAAAGCAGAGGGGGAAAAAAAAGAGAACCCTTCGTTGTGTGAACTGAGCCAGAGAAAACTTTCCCTCTAGCAAGACTCTGGCAAAAATCCCAGTCCCACTCCACTGGTGCTTTGAAATACAAACAGGAGGATCTGCTGGTCCTAAAGAGCATTTCCCACTGCCCCAGGGCTCGCTGCCCATGGAGAGGTCCTGGAGATGCTCCTTGGAGCATCCTTGGAATAGTCATCACAGCCTGTGCAAGGAAAAGCTGGGAGAGAAGGCAAGAGGGAGAAGTGAGAAAGCAGGAGCATCCTGACCACAGGGAAGCCTCGATGGGCAAGTGCCTTGGAAGGAATAAAGCACCGTGGATTTTGTATCCAGCCTGGAAAGGAAGCTCCTCTGTCTCCATCCCTGGGTTGGAGCTGCAGCACAGAGCCTGAGGGCAGGGGCAGGAGGACTTTGTCATGTAGCAACACCGGGAGGTGGCTGGGAGAGCTGGGAAGGAGGGAGCAGTGCCAGGCTGGGGAAGGATGCTCAGCAAAGCCACTGCCTGATAGAGACATCACAGAGCCCTGTGCATGAGGGACAGAGGCAAGAGCTGCCTCACAGGGCTAAAACCAGGGGGAAAAGCCACAAAGAAAGGCAAAGACAAGATACAAACCCAGCTTTCAGCTGCCTTGTGTAAGTTATCCAGCGCTGGTGGGAGGCAGGAGGGGCAAATCCCTGCTCTGGAAGGGTCTGCTCCCCGCCAGGTTTGCTCCAGCTGCTGTCACCCAGCCCCTTCCAGCCTGTTGCTTTTGACTTTCTTATTCAGGATCTGTAGTTTTGGTCAGCTCTACACGGCAAAGGCAACAAAGCAAAGAGCTGAGTGAGGTGTGAGAGGCACAGCGAGGTGAGGTGGCCATCAGAGCCCCAGGCACCACACAGCCCTGGGATCAGCTGATGGGAAAACAGAGCCATTTCTCCAGCATCTCCTGCTGCCCTGCAAAGAGCCCAGTAGCAGATTTCAGAGGGGAAAAAAAACAGACAAAAAACCCAAACAAGTCAAATCCTAAGAGGTACCTCCAGGGTTCCCTCATTTTGTGTGAAGAGGTGGGATCCACACGCCAAAGGACCCACAAGGTGTGAGGGGACAAGAGCCCACTCATCACTGTGGGATAACTCCTGGAGGAGGAGAGTGCCTCATCCCCTTGGACACCTTGGAAAACACCCAAACAGAGCTTCAAGCCCTACATATCACCTGGACAAAGCCTCAGGATGTTTCTCACACATGCTTCCCACAGGGATGGAGTCCAGGAGCCTCAGTCCCAGAACCTGTGCCCAAAGTTCTCACCGGCAATATTCCCACCAATCACAGCTCCTGGTACATTTTGGGGAAGAGGAGGAACCTGCCTTGAAACCACCAGCACACCAGCAAAGAACCTTTTGCTAGTTGAGCCCTTAACACCAGTAAATCCCCCCTAAGGAGAAGGTTAACAGCCTTATTTTGGGGCAAGTGAGGTTTTGGGGCACAGTTTGCCCAACGTTATCCCAAATCCCTGAACCAGACCCATGAGCTGGAACTGGCTCTTTGGTTTAGCCACATTATTCCTTCAAGGAGACACATTGCAAAACACCCAGCCTGGACTGAGGAGTGACCAGGACCCCTCCTGCCCAGCCCTGTCCCCATCCTGGGCCGGGCTGCTGGGAGCTGGCGCTTGGGGCCAATTCAGCCCCAATTTCTTCCCCCAGATGGGAATCAAATTGAAAACCCTGCAGCTGTGGCACTCACACCACACGCCACGTGGGACCCAGGGACAGCAGCGCCGGTGCCTCCAGCCCTGACCTTTATTTTCCATTAATGGAGCCGGGTGAGTGTCGGCTGTGTTTGAAGCTGCATAAAATGAACTGAAAATAAGAGGGATAAACAGCAGCGGTTAAGGCTCTTTTCCACACTCCCACACTCCCCCCCTTTTCTTTTCTCCTGGAGGAATGCTGAACCAACTGTAGCAAAGTTCTTGACACACAGGGAGGTGCTCCCATGCCCAGCTGACTCACTGGGAACAGCTCCCTGCCAGCTGCCTGAGCAGGGAAGACAAACCCCGAGGAAAAGTGGCTCTGCAGGGGGAGGTCTGCAAGTCCCCACATGTCAGAAAGCATCTGGTTCAAGTGTGAGCAGGACAGAGCCATCCCATCCCCCTCTGGAGAAAGATGGAATTAAAAATAAGTGAGCATTCCTTGGCTGGAAAGGGAAGGAAAGGAATAGGAAAACGGGAAAATTATGCTGAGACTTAATAATTTAATACCATACTCTGAGCAGGTGCCATCCACCCATGGATACAATTTTCTACCCTAACTGGGGTATTTTATATTCCCACTTCTGTAGATGATTGAGCATCACCTTTTTGGTGAAGCCTATAGAGAAATGAGGGTTCTCTTTAGGAATAAATTCTTCCCTGGGAGGGTGGGGAGGCCCTGGCACAGGTTGCCCAGAGAAGCTGTGGCTGCCCCATCCCTGGAAGTGTCCAAGGCCAGATTGGACGGGGCTTGGAGCAACCTGGGCTAGTGGGAGGTGTCCCTGCCCATGGTAGGGGGGTGGAACTGGATGATGTTTAAGGTTCTTTCCAACCCAAACCATTCCGGGATTCCATGATTCTTCCATAACCTCCACGCTGAGGAAGCCAGAGGAGCTGGAGGGCTCCAGTGGGAAACAGCACCACCAGGACAGCTCTCCCTTGGACTTTTCCACACCCAAACTGCCATCAGAGGGAAAGGAGCCAGCTCCAAACTTTTAAAAACATTAACCTTCACTGGTATTTGCAGAGCAAACAGGGACCTCGCACAGATTAAATGGCAGCGTGTTGCTTCCTTCTGCTATTCCAGTTTTAGGGAGCCAGGTTTAGGATTCCAGTGCATGCTGGGCTAGGCTGCTAACCCTTTAATACTTTAAATCCAAGCTCATCTCTCGGCCAGGCCTTTAATTTAACTTTAGCTGGATAGCTGCCCCATGTTTAATAAATAACTATTGACTATTTAAAGAGCACCTGGGTTGAGGTTTCCCACCTCAGGCTGGGTACACACGTGCAAATACACAGTGCCTGTTACTGCCTTATTAAACCTTAGTCCTAGGCATCAGCTTAATAGCCACTTGCTATTTAATTAGCCAGGGAGTTCAAGGCTTGTTGGGGAAAAAAAATTAAATACTAACAGGACTAGCTCTGACAGACCTGGGAAACAGCTCCTCCTTTCTCTTTGCTGTCCAGAGAGGAAATGGCCATCAGGGAGGGATCAGAAATCCCAGACTGGTTTGGGTTGGAAGGGGCCTTAAAGCTCATTTCATTCCACCCCCTGCCATGGGCAGGGACACCCTCCACTTGCCTGGGTTGCTCCAAGCCCCGTCCAACCTGGCCTTGGACACTTCCAGGGATGGGGATTCCCAACTTCTCTGGGTGACCATTTCAGCCCCTCAGAGGTGTGGGGAGGGTGAGGCTGTGGCTCCACCTGCCCCACTGTCCCCTTTGACCCAGCACAGGGGGGCCTGAAAATCCTGTGAAGGAGCCCCAGGACACCCCCCATGGGGCCACCAACCCCACGTGGCTGCAGGGCCAAACCAAGGGGTGCCCAAACCCTCGTTATCCACAAAAGCAGCCACTGAACCCCCACCTCTACAAAGTGCAAGCCCAGAGCTGCCATCTCTGCATCTCACTCCTAAAATCCCCACAGGAGCACACTGAGCCCTGTGGTTTGCAGCAGGTGACGTGTGTGCCTCCCCTTCCCTGGGACTCAGCATTCCCATATTTCACCCTGTATGGCCAATATTTAAAGGTAAGCTTCCATCACGAGCCAGGAGGATTTATCTCTATGGGTTTCCATTAACAGTAATAAGATGAAGGCCAACAGCCTCATACATTCCACTCTGCCCAGGAGAAATGCTTTCCCTTCATTAGATGTTTGCTGGAGACACGGAAAGAAATGAGCATGGAAGGGGGAAAGAGAAAGGAGAGGAAGAAAAGACATTCCCGGGCTACTTCTAGCTTTGTTTTTGTTGGGAAGTTGGTTGGGATTAGGATCATGGAATCACAGAATGGTTTGGGTTGGAAGGGACCTTAAAACCCATCCAGTCCCACCCCCTGCCATGGGCAGGGACACCTTCCACTGTCCCAGGTTGCCCCAAGCCCCCTCCAACCTGGCCTTGGACACTTCCAGGGCTGGGGCAGCCACAGCTTCTCTGGGCAACCTGGGCCAGGATGTCATCACTCTCCCAGGGAAGGATTTCTCCCCAGTGTCCCATCTAACTGTGCCCTCTCTCCACATAAACCCCCCTCCCCTTGTCCTGTCACTCTCTGGATCCATGGATTAGGCAAACACCAGCTGGGAGGGCCCAAGGCAGCCTGTTACACCCTCCTCCTCCTCCGGCAGCGCTGCCATTCCCCTTCCTCCCAGCAGACACACGTTCCTGGGTGGACTGGGGGTTATTCTGGCCGTTTCTTTGCAGCATTTCTCACTCCCATTCTCTCTGTCCCGGTGGACGGTGCCATCTGCCAGCGCCTCACCCCGACAGCCGATGTTGTCAGCGCCACGCTCGGCGTCACCGTGAAGGTGACACTTTCCAGGGGGCTGCTGGCTGTGGGCTGTGCCTGCCTTCAATTCATGCACAGAGCAACTTCTAAAAAAAAAAAAAAATAAAAAAAATAAAATTCAAACTGGACTTTAGAAGAGACTTTGTAAAAGCAGCCATTGCAGAAGGCGAGGCTCTCAGATGTTGTTACTGTTGCAGCGAGCCCCGGAGATAAGGGCTGGAATCGGGGCCCTGCTGGGCACTTCACAAACATGCAGAAATCATCCCTCCCTTCAGAAAAGGTCTGTGTTGGCTCTGAATTACAGCACAGGCAGAGGAGATTCGGGGCTAAGCCGAATGTCAGATGTCTTATCATGCGTTCCCACCAATAGGTGGTAACTCTGAAGCCTACTGATGGTGAGCTAAAAGTCATCTTGGGGTTTTGGTCAACATGCTCAGCTACTCCTTGGCTGAACTCTTCAGCCTTCTGCTTCCTCTCCAAGTAAAGGTCCTCTAGCCCCCTGAAACCAGCCCAAAAAAGGTGCTCAGAGAGCACCAACCCCATGAATTAACCCACCCAGAGCTGGGTAGGGCACTAATAGCATGGCCTGACATGCTCTGCATCATCAGCTTCTCCTGCTCTTCCTTCTCACTCCTTGGGTGGACACGGGGTCCAGGCAACCTTTGCAAAGCTCCAGCGCTGCTGAACCAAGTCACTGCTTTCCTGACATGACATTTGTTATCCCTAATTACCAGCTTGGCTTCATTTTAAAGTCATTTGCACTGATTACTCTGACTGCTGCCTTGGGTAGTCAATGACTTAGATTAACTGAGCACAGCACACATAAAAATATTTTAAATATATGTATATTCACCTAAATTCCTTTAATGTCCTGCTTTGCAGCGTCTTGGCTTAAACTGATGCCCACTTGTGCCTCTAATCTGACACGAGCTCAAAGAGCCTCCTGGCATCAATCCGCTCAATTCCCTTCAGAGATGTGTAAGCCCTCAACGAAGCCCCTTCTTAATCCCCTTTTTGCCAGTGATTACAGAGCTGGTGTCTCTAACTCAGCCTGGATCAGAGGCCCCATGTCCCCATCGAGTCACCTTTTGCTCCCTTGGCTGCTTGGTGTTGCTCCAGCAGCATCACCAAGCCCAGGGTCACCTCCCCTGGTGTGGTCTGGCAGAGGGTTTGCTGCGTTTACAAACTGCTGAGCCTCCAGGGGAGTTTGGATCCACACTTCCGAGATTTTCAGGAAAAGCAGCAGACAACAAAATTGCAATTTAAACCCAAAAAAAGGGGAGAAAGTTGAAATTCTCAGTGCTAAATTCCACACTGTGGCAAATCCACAGCAGAAAATAAATTCCCTGGATAAGTGTGTGCTTCGAAGATGGATCTCAGGACCGCTCCCATCCCACTGCCATGTACCCCAGGACCTCTCACTGCACCCACTGTCCTTTCACCCCACTGAAATCCCTGCTGCCGTGCAGACATCCCAGTTCCTGCTCCAGGTGATGTCAGCTCCCCTGAGCTCGCTCTGAGAAGCCACGGATCCCTTTGGCTTCCCAGCTGGCGTTGACTCATTTGAGAATCCCAGAATGGTTTGGGATGGAAGGGACCTGAAAGATCATCTAATTCCCGCACCCTGCCACAGGCAGGAACACCTTCCACTAGACCAGGGTGCTCAGTGCTCCACCCAACCTGGACTTGACTGCTGTCTTTCCACGGCCCTCATGTTGGTGGCAGCATCAAGGAGTTGGGAAGAGGCCGTGGAAAAGGCTCTGTGGGCGGACAGACAAACAGCCGGGCACGCGGCTCCCCCCGAGCCGGCGCTTCTGCCTCTGCTTCCTGCTGGGCTGGGTTGTCGTGCTTTCGCATGCAACAAACTCCTTCCAGACTTGGCATCGGGAGGAAAAGCAGCTGCAGGAGCCCCGGCCAACTCTCGGCGGGAGGAAACACGCCCGAGGCACAGGTCGTAAACACACGTGCGGAGAGGCTGCTCCGAGCAGGAGCGATTCCAGCTCGGCAGAGCCGGATGGCAGCAAAGCAAACAAATGGCTGACCAGCAGGAGCCTGCTCTGCCCACGGCGTGGGGGAGCTGGGGAGGGCTCTGCCCAGCACAGCCAGGCAGCTGCTTCCCAAAACGGAGGGGAGAGGCCTCGGGGATCCAGAAACCCTGTGACACCAGCGTGGGATGGGAGAGGAGGAGGAGGAAGAGAAGGAGAAGGAGGAGGAGGAGGAGGAGGAGGAAGGAGAGGAGATGATGCTGCCGTGTTGAACGGTCAGTGTGTTTGCACAGGGCCAGGGATAATGTGGGGCTGGCAAGAGAAGTGACCCACACCTATATGGAAAATCCCTGAATCCAGGCTGAGGATACAGTGGAGACACCCTGGGATGGGCTGGGACGGCACAATGCCCATGAGGGATGCAGTGTTTCCCACAGAGAGGGTCGGGAAGCCCAGGATAACTCCATGCCTTACAGCACTGGAGAACATCCCCTCACCCCTTCTCCCAGCAGCCCTTCACTGTTCCCACTTCCCACCCCGCCAGCACCTCCCACTGCTGCAATGAGTTCTGTCAGTCCTCAGAGCCCTGCAAGTGGGGACAGAGGGGCTCCACCGCCAGCCAGGCGGGCTCACAGAGCAAAGGAGGGAGGAGAAGAGCGGGAGGGCCAAGCCAAAGCACCCGCACAGGCACCGCAGCCCGGCCCGAGGATGCTCAAGGTCAGGGAGGAGTTGCAGCTCTGCGCCGCAGCCGCGCTCCGAGAAATCACGTTCCCCCAACTTATCTCTTCTTTTTTCCCAAATCTTCAGCCGAGATGATGGGGCGAGAGCGGGGAGGATGCAGAGTGAGGACCGCGGGACTTTTCCACGGCTCGTTTTCGCCATCTAGTGCTCAGCTCTCCAGCGACAATCCCACTGAAGCGATCCCACTCCTTCCACCGAAATCCAGCCGGATCATTTCACAAGTACAGAGCTGTCCAGAATAAAAACCTACATTTCCAAGGCAGTTCAGACCTGGCCTCTGTGCAGCTGAAGCCCCAGAGCAGGACATGGTCATAAATACTTATATTTTAGCCACTTTCAAGGAGGTCTTTTTACAAGAACTGAACTGAGCAGTCCCAGGTTGGTGCAGAAAAGATACAAGGAGGACACACAGTTTTCAGTCCATGAAACTGCATTTTCTTGTCCTGCTTCCCATGCCCCTTTTCCTTGGCTTTGGGAAATCACTGTGAGTGCCTCAGTTTCCCAAAGCAGAGGAAAACTTCTCTCTTTAACAACACAGAGAAAATCATCTCTGGTCAAACCTCATCAGTATGCTGGGAATTGTAAGGGAGTGAAGTCTGCCAATATCTCCTGGAAGGATAAATGCCCGATTGGATGATGTTTTCCGTAAGATCCATGCAAAGGAAAAGCAGATTTTATGTCCACCACTATGTCCCCCATCAGCACAGATATTTGCAAACTCCTTCACAGGGAAAACACAGCAAGTCCTTCCTGAGGCCCAGGGGTAAAACTGGAGCAGGTGTGAATTCTCCATCCCTGGAAGTGCTCACAGCCAGGTTGGACAGGGCTTGGAGCAACCTGGTCTCGTGGAAGGTGTTCCTGCCCATGGAAGAGGGTTGGGCTAAATGACCTTTAGAGGTCCCTTCCAACCCAGACTGTTTTATGATTCTGTGACCCTGTCTGGGGAGGAGCACAGTGGGTGCTCGGAGATGAGCAGGAAGAACAGTCCCAGCCCAACGCGGAGCTGCAGCAGGGACCACATACACCAGAAAATGCTGAACCAGAGCTCCCCCCCTACACTGAGCCTGTTTTTCCCTGCAGGATGCTCAGCTGCTGCAGGCAAGGCAGTGCTGCCCAGGGAGGGTGGCCTCCAGCAGCCCCTGATGTCCCCAAAGTGCCACCAGGCTGCTTTGCCGTGCCGCAGGAGGGCATTGCCATCTGCTGACAAGCCACAGCCCTGCATGCTCCTGCAGCACACCCTGCCTGCTCCTGCCTGCTCCTGCTGCCGCACAGGCAGGGCCTTCCTGCTTCCCTCCTGGCACTGCTCCCACTGGGGATGGAGCCCAGCAAGCCCCGGGGGTGGCATCCAGTGTCCCAGGCAGGCTGATGCCCCTGGCCCAGGAGGCTGCCCGGCCCCATCCCAGTGTGGGAAAGGCAGCCCCATGTACAGCAGCAGCTTCCACTCACGAGTGAATAATCAGCTTATTACAGATTCAGATAGAAAATCATAATATTTGCTAATCACAATATTAATTTCTTGCTAATTGGCTGCCTGATGGCACAGGCAGAGCAAGGGGGCACCAGCTGGCTGCCGAGGCAGTGCCTTCCCTGGCTGCTGCACAGCACCAGAGCTTTGGGCTTCCTCCAGCAGAGTCGGGGGCAGAAGTCGAGGTCCCCAATTCCCAGGATGGGAACAACTTCCAACCTTTCTTGCCAGAGAGATCCTCACTCTCCATTGCCCTGAGGGCAGGAGGAGGGGAAGGGGTCAGGATGAGGGCAGGGAAACTGGGCATAAACCACAACCCCATAATGAATTGGGAGAGGAGCAAAGCAGAGGACCCAGAAGCTCTGAGCAGCATCTCAACACTTGCACCTTCTCTTTTCTTGCAGCATCCCACCGTGAAGTCGACACCACCACTCCCCATCCCATTTTAGGACTGTCCCCATGTCCCCTCCCTTGGGGACAGAGTCTGGGGAGGAGGAGGGTGGCAGTTCTGCCTCCTTCACAGGTAACCCTTCTACGTGCTGCCTGTGTGACATTATGCAGGTTGGATGCCAGGCAAGGCTGATCACAGAGTCATTGCTGCTGCTGCTGCTAATGAGGCCCTT
The DNA here is from genome assembly GCF_003945595.2 of Pipra filicauda. Taxonomy (NCBI): domain Eukaryota; kingdom Metazoa; phylum Chordata; class Aves; order Passeriformes; family Pipridae; genus Pipra; species Pipra filicauda. The sequence goes on from NW_024104464.1 coordinate 423,771, forward strand.
AGGCTAATTAAAAAGACGAGTAGAACACAAAAACATAATGAGGAGCCAGTTTATCAGTCAATCGGAGGACATGAATACGCCAATAAAAGTTTGAACTACCTCCTTGCTGCCAGCACCCCGGCCTGGCCCAGCCCCGGGCTGGAGGGAGACCAGACTCGACTAAACGGTTTTGTGCTTCCCAGCTGCTGGTCGAGGGCAAAACGGGGGGATGAGAGGCCGGGAGGAGGTGTGCAGCCTCCTCTGTGCCCAGCTGGCACGGGGCTGTTTGCTTGGACTGCTCAGAGGATGCAGGGTTCAAACAGCACCTGAGAGAGGGGTGTGGGCAGCTCATCCTCTTTGGAGCTGGAGAGCTCTGGGAAGTCCAGAGGGACATTGAGGGAGCCCTCAGACCCAGCCCTGTGTCCCTACACTCCATGGGCATCACACTTGGCACCCACTGGATGTTTCAAGGCTTTTCCCTGGCCACCACCAACCTCCACGTGTGCAGAGCTGCTCAGATCCCTGCTCTGGATCCATGAGGATGAAGGATGCTATGGGAGCCTCCTTCTAGCCAGGTCCCTCAGGGCTGTGGTCCCCTCCCCCGGGTTTCACATTAGCCTCTAACCAGGCGGAACAAACGGGCAGGAGAGGCTGCAATCCCACTGCCAGGGCACGAGTCTTGTTATTAATATTATCATCATTATTATGACTGTGCCCGTGGCAGGCTCGGGGAGTGACGGTGGGAAGATGAGCACTTGAAGTGAACCACGGGGCTGGCAGTGCCTGGTCACACGCCAAAGGCACCCAGAAAACATGGAAAGGTCCTGCCTGGCCCCAGCTGGGGGTTCCAGCAGCACCCCCAGCCCCCAGCCAGACCCCCAGCCCCGCTCCCTGCACCTCCGAGCCGAGGACACAGCGAGGGACTGGTTTTAGGGGTGGTTTTAGGGGTGGTTTTGATGATGAATTCCTTTCGCAGACTTCTTCACTCAGCCCTCCCGCCCGGCTTGTGGATGAACCGGGAAATCTCTGGGGCGTCTTTGTGCTAAACAAATGTAAACACTTCTACCTAAACAGCAGCAGCTGGAGCTGCCGTGTCTGGGCACCCCAGGGCACCCACGGCAGCGGCACAGCCGGCACGGGCAGGGTGGGAGGGAGGGAGGATGCGAGAGGACTGCAGGAGGGTTGGGAATGGGAAGGGGCAAGGCAGCATAAGAGAGAAGGATGGGGGGAAAGGAGACATCCAGTGGAAGGGGGGAATCTGGGAAATCACCCCTTCTCAAACCTCTCCGCGGGCACTCAGTCACTGCCTGCATGTCCAAGCACCTCATTTCCCAAGCCAGCCCCTGATTATTGCTGTGCCTCACGTTCCCTCGCAGCAGAGAAATTCCAGATCTATCAGCGGAGCTGTCGGAGGCTCCTCCCGAGCTGCGATTCATCACAGGAGGCAGACGCTTTGCAAGAGGAGGTGATAACGCTCCATTCGAGGTCCCTGTCCCCGGGCTGGGACCGGTCTGTCCCCGAAGCTGCTCCCCACACCCAGAGATTGAATTGGCAGCGGCCACCCGGGCAGGGGACAGCTGGCACGGGCTGGCTCTGCCTGCAGGAGGTGCTCCCTGCAGTGCCCTCCTTCAGCCCAGATTTCCTCTTATTCAGATTATTTTCAGCGCTTTCCTTTTGTATCACCCCAGAAACCCCATGTCATTAACCCCACCAATGCACGATCACTCCCTGATTACACCCCTGGGTGGTCCAAACCTGCCAGACCCTTCCCCCTGCATCTTCCAATACCTAAAGAGGGATCACAAGAAGCAGGCAGAGCGACTTTTTACAAGGGCATGGAGTGATAGGACAAGGGGGAATAGTTTTAAACTAAGAGGAGAGATTTAGGTGGGATATTGGGAAGGAATTCCTCCCTGTGAGGTGGTGAGGCCCTGGCACAGGTTGCCCTGAGAAGCTGTGGCTGCCCCAGCCCTGGAAGTGTCCAAGGCCAGGTTGGACAGGGCTCGAAGCAGCCTGGGCTGGTGGCAGGTGTCCCTGCCCATGGCAGGGAGGTGGAACGAGATGGATTTTAAGGTCCCTCCCAACCCAACCCAAACCATTCTGGGACTCTACGACTCTCATTTGAGGCGGGGGGGGAGCCCCCAATCTCTTCTTGGGGGACCCCTCTGCAGCCCCAGCTCCGCTCCCCTGCGTGCCAGGCAGGCTCCGAAATGGAGACGCTAATTAAATTACACCGCCAGCCAAAACTGCTTCGTCAAGTAAATAAATAAATAAAAATTAGAAGGTCATCAAAGTTGTGTTTGGAGACCATCGCATTAGCATACATCTGCATAGTAATGAAGGGAAAAAAGGGCCATTTAAAGAGAGCTGGTAATTTACCCAGCCAAGTAAACTTCATTACCTTTAAGTAGCGCCCGCGACAAGCACTAATTCACACCTTTAACGACCCTGGCACAGATGGCATAGAGGGCCGGGGGAAGGCAGGGGCAGCCAAGGTGCCCCGGACCCCCGCGGGGCTCCAGTCGGTGCTTGGGGGTCGCAGCTCCGTCTCCAGCACCCTCAGCACCCACCGGGGCCGGGGACTGTCAGTGCGGGGGGGTGTCAACGCCAAAGCTTCGCCTTCTGGGGGTGCAACAGCCCGACCGTGGCATATGGGGGGGTTATTTCAGCTCCTGCATCCCACCGGGGGCTGAGCTCCCTCTGACTCCCCCCCCCCGAGAGCACAGCAAACCATTCCAGCTCCGCACCAATGCCACCAGTGTCACCAGTGTCACCAGTGTCACCAGTGTCACCAGTGCCATCCGTCTGGCGCCGCGCCCCGAGAGGCAGGTGGGGAGGAAAATGGGGCAAACGGGGCTGCTCCCTTCCTGCCTTCGGACACTGCAGCGCCCCGCGCGTCCTCCCAAGCATTTGAGTCCTTGTAGTACCCGCCGGAGCCGGGCGAGGCCAGCACAGCCCCGCGCTCCCGTCCCTGCCGCTCCTTTAAATGCACCAGCCGATTTCTTCAGGCTGTTACGTGTGTATTTATTTCCAATGAGGTCAGGAGTACCAAGGTTGTAAAATAACATCTTTTCTCTTGTTTTCTCCCCAGATCTCACACGAAGTCAATTATCTCCCGGAGGCTGCGCTCCCTGCTCGGCTCTGCCTTATCAGCCACCCCAGGGGGGCAGAAACAGCGCTGGGGGATGAAGGAGAGATGGGAAGAGGGAAAACACAACCTCCTGATGGGGATTTCAAGCCTCCCAAATGACAATTCCTTGCGAAAGGCAACCGGCAGCACGTGAGTGCTTTGAGAGCCACTGGCACGGGAAGCCCAGCTGGGAGGGTTGCAGGCACCTTCCAGATCTTGCTCCCACCTTCATCCCACCTCCAGCTGTATCCAGAAGTTAAATTGTCACCCTTTGGTGGGCAGCAGGAGGGGAAATGGGATACACGCATCCCCAGGATGTGTGGCTGTGCTCTTTATTAGGACAGGGCTGTTTGCCCTGAATCTCCTCGCAGAGATTCCCCCCTTCCCCTTGTGGCCTCTTTCCCGGGGATTCAGCACATTTTATCAGGACAAGTGCTCTCTTTTTCCTGTGGGCTCCATCCTCAACCCACTGAAATCAGAGATTGCTTTATTGGACTGCCAGGGCTCTGGAGAAGGGCTCGAAAAGGCAGAGAGCCACAGCAGGAATATTACAGGAGAAGACACCGGCTCACTCGGCGCGTCAGGATCCCGTCTGGGAATGCCAGGTTCAAGCCCCCTCTCACAGCCAATCAAACTGAAACCTTGTCCATGAAGCCAGGACAACATCCTCATTTCCTCCTTTCCCCTCTCCTCCCCTCCCCTTCCCGGTATTTCTCAGGAGCCCTTTTTCCGCCCTGTCTCATTTCATTCCTCATCAGGTGCTTTCCCAGCGCATAATCCCGGCTCGTCAGGCGGCCCTTGCAGAAAGGAGTAAATCCTGTTTGATCCATTCCTGCGCCCTTTGAACGTGCAGAGGAGCACCTGAGGCAGAAACACGGTTCCCGGGTGCGGGGGGCGCTGGGCTCCTTAATTACCCGGCCCCGAGTCCTTTAGCTGCGGTAGAAGCGCTTTAACACGGTCATTTCTCAGCTTATTTCCAGCCTCTTTCTCTCTCTCTTTAACTCAAGCACCCGCAGAACGAGCCAACAATTGACGGAAAACAATAACAACGTTTTTAACAGACAAGGTCGGGGTTATTTCTTTGCTCTCTCCCCTTCATGAGACAACAGCGAAGATGATGGTGGTGATTACTGCGGATTTCACGCCCTGACTGGGGGCCTACGATGAGCTGAGATCATTCATTGACTGGGCTCAAATTGAAATAAGGGGAAATTCAGGTTTGATACACAAAAGAAATTGTTCTGAGTGAGGGTGGGGAGGCCCTGGCACAGGTTGCCCAGGGAATTTGTGGCACCCTCATCCCTGGGAGTGTCCAAGGCCAGGTTGGATGGAGCTTGGAGCAACCTGGGTTAGTGGAAGGTGTCCCTGCCCGCGGCAGGGAGTGGAAGGAGATGATCTTTAAGGTCCCTTCCAACCAAACCATTCCGTGATTTTCTGATCAGACTCTATATTGACATAAGAAATTGGGTGAGGGACAGGGGGGATGCTGTGTGTTTCTGGCTCCAGGGAAAGATGTTTATGGATTTCCTGCAGGCTGTGTGCTGGGACAGGACCAGATAACCGGGATCACCAGCGAGCTCCTTAACCACAGAGGGCTTTCACCTCTCCATCCACATCACATTCCCACCCCCAGGAGTTAAGCAGGTTGGACACGGACCGCCGAGATGGGGAACGGCATAAAAAGAGTTTAAACTGGCATGACTTTGAGCCAGCCCCCAAAACACTCTCTTGGTGCACAGCTACACCCGGGCTATTGGATTTATTTTTCTTTGTGTCGTGTTGACCGGACCCATCTCCGAGCAAGGCAGCTGGAGCTGGACCGACACGGTCAGAGACAGACTCCTAGAAGCAGCACAGATATTATTATGAAGTGCCTGCATTGCCACAACACATGGTTGGCCCCATTATGGCACTTTCTGAGCACCTCGTAATTACAGATGCCTGTATCCTCGCAACCCTTTGCGAAGGCAAAGCACCGCTATTGCTTCCCATTAACAGCCCCTGATCTCCGATCTGGGGAGGCAAAGAGACAAAATAACCCTTACACAGTGCTGGAAGTGCTCAGCAAGGTCTGCAAAAGCATCAGTGTGAGTGCCTGACTCGTTCTGCTCCTTGGATAAAACCCGCCCAGGGCATCAACACTAAACCTGGTCACCCGCGGCCCTGACTTAAAATCCTCCGAGAAGAGCATCAGGCGGAAGCAGAGCCCTGGAAGATCATCCCGTCCCCCAGACCCATCCCACCCACCCTGGCAGCTGCACTGGGAGGTGACAGGGTGGCACTGGTGATGCTGCTGGGTTAAAACGGGAGGCAGCCACCGCTTCTCCTTCCACCCCTCCCCAGATACTCTCCCTTGCCTTTCATTTCCATCCCTCCCTGGGTACCTCTCCCTCGCCTTCTCCTTCCACCCCTCCCCTTCTCCTTCCACCCCTCCCTGGATTCCTCTCCCATCCCTTCTCCCCAGCCCCACCAGATCCCCCAAATCCTTTTCCCCAGCTGCTGCCAACGAAAGACACTTCACCAGCCCGAGTTGTGTTGCAAAGTAATTGCAGCTGGAAGGCAGAGCCGCCGCTGCTCCCGAACACCGGGCGCTGCCGCTTTGAAATCCGCGAGAAGAGCTCCGGAATACGTTGGGAATAAAAACAACAAAGAAGAAAATTGGGACAAGCCGCACTAATACAGTAGAGGTGGGAGCAGGCAGTAGCTGGAGAGTGGGGGTGGAATGATTCTCCTTATTCCCTCATGAGATATAAAGACATACATATAATATCTATATAATTTTTAATATTTTTTTTTAAAAATATATTCCTGCTTTTTTTTCCCCCTTGAATTTCAGCCTGGTTTCAGGTTCTGCTGTGCCACTAACTCCAGAGCAATCCAGGGCATTCTCCTGGCTCATACAGGGATGTACCTACCTAAATTTTAAACCAGAAAGCAGCAATGACCAAGCTACAGTTAGAGCTTGGCCCAAGCCAAACCCTGCAACCCCTATTTGCAGAGTGACATGGATGAATAATCCAAATCCTACTTCCCAAACCTCTTTTTTTTTTTTAATTATTATTATTATTATTATTTTTAAACCCCCCTTAGGATGCAATTCTTTGGCATTTCTCCTGGCCTGGAGCTCTGGGCTGGCAGGCACCCACAGACACCACTGCAAGATGGATGATTAATCCAGCCAGACAGGGATACCCCTGGAAATCTGTGCTGTTCCCTGGAAATCACCCGGCTGCTCCCCTCCTGCGGCACCTCACAGAGGTGATCCTGCTTGGAGCCCGACATATTATCCCCATTTCTTTTCCTAATCCCTTTTATTTTGTTTCCTAAAGCACCTCACTTCAGCAATAACTTGGAGGGATGTCTTGGGATGCCAAATAACAAAATGCATTTCCGCAGCGGCTTCATAATTAATGTTTGCATCGTTTATCTTTCATGGAAAGATTATTCTGACTAACGAGGTTCTGGGCCACTAATTCATTACAGTGCCTTGTCACTTCCTGCTCCTTCTTATTACCCAGAAATAGACTCATTAGTCAGAGTGCAATGACAGGGAGAAATTGTGTTCGTTAATTTAATTCCTCTTCTCTCCCTTTCTGGGTCGGTGTTTGTCCAAAATCAGGGATTAAAAGGAGAGGGAGGAAATACGACCTGTTGTGGTGCTCGGTGCTTTCCCCCCCCCGTTTTCCAGCTGATTCAGGGAGAGACAGCATTCCTGAGTCCAGCACTTCCCTGCAGGGGTGGCTCATCTGCCAGGGCTTGAGCCTTAAAGCTTTCCCAAGGCCTGGGAAATGTTGGATTGCAGTTGAATTTCTCCCATCGGCCGCTCTCAAGGGATGCAGGAAACGAGCTCCCCCTGACTTGGGTGGAGCTGAAGCAAAGCAAACCCCCACCAGGTCCTGCTGAACCCACCCCCTTTGCAGCAATCCCTGTAACACCCTTCCCTCTGGGAATTCCCCGCCTCGGTGTGATGGAATTACAGCTCCATATTTCATGATTATCCGGTTTTGCTTCTCTTATCTCCCGCTGCCTTGCTCCCAGTGGCACTTCCAGCTCAGCATCTCCCCAAAAAGCCAAAAGAATCATAGAATTAAAGAATATCCTGAGTTGGGAAGGACCCACAAGGGGAGTGGTGGTTAAATGCTCCTTGATCTCCAGCAGCCTTGGGGCTGTGACCACTTCCCTGGAGAGCCTGTTCCAGTGGCCAAGGGAGCTGGTCACGAGCAGCAAAGAAATAAATAAATAAGCCAAGGAGAGGGGAAAGAGATCCCAAATGAGAAAGGATAACAGTCACCAGCTGGGGCTGAGGAAGAACCACTTCCAGGTCATGCTTCCTCAGTATAAGGGAGACAGACAGGGGGAATTAGAGGAGAAGAAGGACCAAAAGCTATTTTATCCCCTCCCATATGAGCTAAAACCTGAACGATTTGTGCAACACCTGCAGCATTTAACACATTTAATACAGCAAAGCCAGGACCCAGCAGGGCACCAGGACGGGAACAGGCTCCAAGGCATCCACTGCCAGGGCTGCTCAGCACGGAAAGGGTTAAAAGCCCTTGGATTTACACAGGTTTGGCAGCAGGTTCCTGGTTTTCCTATAGGTAATTACAATAATTGAGGGGTGTAAACACTTTACAGGAGAGATCAAAAACGGGGGTGTGAACGGGAGAGGGATGAGGACAAGCAAGATCAAAGGAAAAATTATTACAATCTATGTAGTGCTGATTCCTAATTCCTGTGAAGTCTGACAGAGGGGCTGGAGGGGTGAGGGAACAGCCTCGACGTGGCGTTAATCTCCCAGCCCATATATTCCCGCATTTTTTATTAAATCACGCACGGAAGTCTCCATCCAGCACCGCCCCAAACCCAGCCCCAAACCCAGCCTTGCCCCAGCACCACGGGGCACCTCTTCCATTCCCGACGCCCAACCGCGTCGAGGGGAGGCACAAGCTCATCCTTTTGGGGAAGGAACTGCTCAATTTGTCGCTCTTCCAAGCAGGACGGGAGGAAAAACTCCAGAGCTCGGGACTGCTTTGACTTTGCGGTCCCCCCATCAGCGACGCTCTAATCTGCGCTCGGCAGGAGGATCCGCTTTTCCCTGCGGGGTCGGCTATTAACAGCCGACGTTTGGTTTAAACAAAGCCTTGAGATTGTCCAAATATTTGCCTCAAACACACTTTGTGTGTTGCCTCTCAGCTCGGCTCCCCTCGGGGGTGTTCCGCTCTGCTTTTCCCATCTATCCCGGGTCCCCGCTGCCGCCGGCGGGGTTCGGGACGCGCCGGGAGCGCGGGGATGGGATCTCGAGCATCACCAGATAAAACAAACCTCGAGCCTACGCGCTGACTCCCCCCCTCGCCCCCAAACAAAACATCAAAGCGAAGGGAAAATTATCTTCTCGGAGCAAAGTGGGTTGTAAGTCGTTTACTTTCTATTTTCCCTTTTATTCTGCAAATCCGCGCGGGAGGAAAAAGAACACCGAAGTTCAACACGGAAATCAAAACATTGACTTTTATCAAACCTTTCTTTTCCTCCCAGCTCCCCCCCAAAACTGTTCAATTTATGTTTTTAATTCAACTAATTAAGTGTTTGCAGGAAGGTGCTTCAGCTCCTTGTCTCTTCCCTGGGTCTCCATCCCTGCTCCTCCTGAGCTGCAATGGAGCAGCAAAACACGCTTGGAAAAGGGTTTGACACTTCTTTTTTGGTAATAAGCAGATGAAAAACAGGGATATGGCTTAAAAAACACTTCCCCCACAGTGAACAACAGCGGTCTCAGAGAGTCCCAGGGAGCTGCACACCCATGCAAACCTGGGGTAGGGTTTCATGGACAAAACAACTCTGTATAGGCCTGTGATCACCATGGCCCATATTTATTCTCTTCCAGCCTCTTTTGCTAGCTCTGCCTTCCATTTGAGTCAAAAAAATGTAGATTTCCACGTGTTCCCCCAGCTCAGACAGAGCCAGGCTTTGGGATAACCCTTGGAGCATCAGCTCAGAGGAGCAGGGAGGGTGGGACTGTGACCCAGTGGTCAATGAGGATTATGAGGGAGGTGAGAAATAAAGAGCGAGCTGACAACGAGGGTTACAACACCCTGCTCCACACTCCTCCACAGGGATGCTGGGAGGAAGGATGTGCTGCTGTTTGCTTAGGAAGGGATTCCTGCTCTTGTTTACAGGCATTTTTGTCCCTTCCAGGCTCCCCAGCTCAGCCCTGCAACCACGTTCCCGCCCAGCAATGCCGTGTCCTGCTCCTGTTCCTGAAGACATCCAACTGCAGAGCAAAACGGGGCAGGGAACAATAATTCTTCCCCTGGATGGTGCCCAGGGCACTTGCTGTTGTAATTCAGGTTTGCCTTGCCAGGCCAAATTTTCAGGAGGAGTCAGCACACTCAGGGAAGATCAGCCTGGAAAGGCCCCCAAGAAATTACCTCATTCCTGCCGCAGACCATCAGCAAAACGAGCTCCCAATAAATTATCCCAGAGATTCACAACGTGCTTCCCACATGCAACTGCCCAGAAATACAAGAGTAAGGTGGGTGCCATAACTGGGAGCTTTTAGGGGTGAGAGGAATGCACAAGGAGATGTCCAGTGCCATTGCAGTACATATTCCAGGAGCTAAGGCAGCATTTCCATGTGCTATTTGGGTGTATTTCCAGATCCATCCTGCTTTTCCCCTGCTCCAAAGCACCAAAACATCACCCAACATCGCTAAGACAAGGCTGCAAAAATGCCAGCGAGCCTCCACATCCATACCCTTGATCCTTAGCACGTCCAACACATGGCAGCACCCAAAACCAAGGAGCAAATCCCACGCCCACCATCCTGCCCCCCTGGCACGTGCTTCTCCTGCCCCCCAGCATCTCCCAATGGCTGGGGGGAAGGCCCCTCTGGAAGATTCTCCCTAGGATTTTCCTCAAAACTGGACACAAGGGAGGATTTTGGGGTGGCTTGGTGTCCCCCAGGGGCAGGTTCATGGCTGGGACCCCCTTCCCTGGAGCGCTGGAGTCACGTACCTGGATGGTTTTGGGATCCCTCTCTCCCGGTGCCACCGGCTGCTGTGCCTGTGTGGCTCCTTCCCTGCACGTCTTATCCCCCCCCACCACTTCAAAAAAAAAAAATAATCCAACTTTGCCTTAAGGATAAGTAGAATAAAATGTCACTTCCCTATTAGGGGGAAAAAAAAAAAGAGAGAAGAAAGAGGGAAAGTATTACACTCGTATTCTTTGAAATCAGGTCAGCTTAGAGCTTTGAAATGGCAAAAATTGAAAGATATTTTCCTCCCACTTCCCTTCCTCTTTTTTCCCCAACTCTTTTAAAGGACTCTCTACTTTCAAAGGTTTCCTTGGGTCCAGTTTTCCCTCTGATATGGCTTTTTTTTCTTTTTTGCTCCCTGCTGAGGCGATGCCACACGTGTGCACATGGCTGCTCCCCCTCGGAGGGGGCGAAGGGAAGAGCTGGAAAAAAGCAAAATATCAGATAAAGGAGGTGAAATCAGAGAATCCCAGAATGGTTTGGGTTGGAAGGGACCTAAAAGTTCACCTTGTTCCACCCCATGCTGTGGGCAGGGACACCTCCCACTAGCCCAGGTTACTCCAAGCCCCGTCCAACCTGGCCTGAACTCTCCCAGGGCTGGGGCAGCCACAGCTTCTCTGGACAACCTGTTCCATGGAGGAATTCATCTCAAATGTTCCTGAGCTGAGCACTTCAGTGGCCTCATCTTTGCACATCCCATTTAAGGGATGGGGAATCCAGGCACAAGGGCAGCCCTGGAAGTTTTCCTGCTCCTCCTGCAGCTCAGGACTCAAAGAAGGGCTTTTTACAGCCCATTCCTGAATGACTGAAGCCAAATTCTCCCCACCCCACCTTTTCCAGTGCTGCCTGCAGCCTAACAGGCCCTACCCCTGAGGAAAGCTGAGTGCCAAGAAGTGATATTTGTTATCAAAAAGCAGTTTTATTGCCCCCATCCATCCACCTGCCCACCTTTACAGCACACATACGAGCTCTGTACTGAACACCCCAAACCTGTGGGGATGTACAGCCTCACCTGCTCCAAATGGGAAGGGGAGAAATTTGGTCTCACCCCTCCTGATCCCCCCTGTGCTGCCTGAAGGGGAAAGCTGAGGGTGTATTTAAGAGGTGGGGGTTGTTCATTTAGGCTGAGCACCGTGTTAAATCCCCCAGGGAGCGGGTGGAACAGCTGCAGGACCCCTGCATCCATCCATATGCCTCTCCCATATGCTGGGATGTGGCAGTGGTGACAGGGACAGCCTGAATGCAGCAGCACGGATGTTCTGGAGGGAGGAGAGCACATCCTGCTGTGTCCTGGTCTCTGCAACACTCCATCCCTCCTTCCCTGAGTTCATCCTCCTTCCTTTTCCCTTCTTCTTCTTATGGATTTTTTTTAAATGATTAGTTTTTCCCTCTCTCCTGCTCTCAACAAGAGGCAACAAGGACAAGGGTTGATACACGGGATACTGGGGAGTAAGAGAGGCTGGGAGGAGGGAGAGGGGTTTGGGGATAGCCAGGTGTCCTCTGGTGTTTTCCAAATCCCACCAAATCCTGCTGTGACTGCGGCTGCTGGAGGGAAGCTGTGAGGAACCAGGAGAGCTGTGCCTTCCCCTCCATCCCGCTGGAATTGCAGGACTGTGGGAGATTTGCAGGTTCATGGCTGGTACAGAGAGAAGCACAGCACAGAAATCCTCCTGCTTCAGACTGACCCAACCCATTGCCCTTGTGATGGGCGACGGGGTTTTATTGCAGAGCACCAGACTGAGACGGGCCAACATTCCCTGTTCCCGCCGGGAGGCTCCGAACGTTCCATCACCTCCATCCCTGCGCCTGCAATGTCACAGTTGGCTGCCAGTGCTCCATCCTCACCCCCCTCCTCCTCCTCCCCTTGATGGATCCACAAACATCCCAACCCCTCCTGCTGGCCCTACACCCCTCCTCTGTGGGGACAGGAGACATAAACCCCTTTTTCTGGCCTGTAAGGACCTGAGGTTGGTCCTTGCTCAGAAGATGCTCCACAACCCCAGTGCTCTCCAACCCCAGCCCAGAGCTGGCAAATGAACCCCACTGGAATGAATTCCTGTTTTTTTGTCCATCCTAAAATCAGCAGTGGTGATAGCCTGGCTGCTCCTATTCCCCTTCAGCTCCTGGGCTCTCCTCACTTGGAGCTTTAGGAGCAGCAGTGGCTGGGGGGATGTTCCCTCTCCTCTCTCCCGCTGCCTGGTGAGGGTTTGGTGCAGGGAGGTCAAGGCAGGGATCAAGTTCAGCTCCTTCCCATCACAACCAAGCAAAATCCGGGAAGCTGCAGCACTGCCAGGCACGGCACAGCCATCGCTAGATGGGGACAGAGTCCCACCGACGCCGGGAAGGTGCCCAGCATCCCCCAGGCCAGGCACTGGGATGCTCCAGCAACGAGGGGAGGGACCACAGCCCCTTTCCACTGACCCACTGCAAAGCTGGAATGGGACTGTGAGGAAAAACCCTCTGGAAAAAAAACTAGGATGAGAGTAAAAACCTTTTCAGCAGGAATGTGTCCTCCCACCGGGTGCCCGCAGCATCCCCACTCTGATCCTGTTCCACCTCCCCAGCAAAGTGCTTTGCTTTATTATCAGCTTCCTAAGATCTCCCTCTCCAACAACTATTCCTTTGAGAGGAGCTCTTACTCTCCTTTCTCCCTGCTTTGTAGCAAGTTTTCATCTTTATTGTGGGTTTTGGGTTGGGTTTTTTTGTGGTTTTCTGTTACTTTTTATTTTTGCAGCCAGCATATTTATTGATTTTTCACACTGGGCAACACAACACGTTCTGCACCTGTGGGGATCTTCATTTGCAGGACCCACGGGGCTCCCTGCCATCCCTCCTGGAACAGGAGGGAGGATTCAGGGACAGAAAAGCCATGACAGCTTTAAACTGTTGCTCCTGTCACCCAGCAGGACATGGGTCCACGGCAGGCACACAAAAAGCATTTCTTTTATCCATTTTGTACCGAAAAAAACCTGATGTGTTTTTCCATCTGACATGATTTTCCCGGTTAAAATCCTGCCCTGCAGCTTGTCCACGACAAAATCACTGCAAATGACCCTGGGATGCTGTGGAGGGTCTGCTCAGAGCAGCACCAAGGGCAGAGCCACTGGTCACCCTCCCCTGGACAAACAAATATACACATTTCTTCCAGTTCTTTCCCTAAAACACCCCATTCCAGCCACAGCAAAGTGAATGGATCCTTCCCAAGCAGCAACACAGAGGGATGCTGCATCCCTTAGGGAGTATTACTGCTGATCTTCTCCAACATCTGTAAATAAATCCAGGGTCTAGGGTCCCTTTGACACACCCCATTCCATCAGGACAGGAGATGTTCTGGTTCTTGTCCCCTTCTAGGCTTGGCAATCTCCACAGGTCCTGCAATTCCAGAGGGATGGAGGGGAAGGCACAGCTCTCCCAGTTCCTCACAGTTTCCCTCCAGCATCCACAGCAGGATTTGGTGGGATTTGGAAGACACCAGAGGACACTTGACTATCCCCAAACCCCTCTCCCTCCTCCCAGCCCCTCTTGCTCCCCAGTATCACATCTCAACCCGTCCTTGCTGCCTCTTGTTGCATTTTAACCCCCAGAGGCAGGATAGAGGGAAAAACTAATCATTTTTAAAAAAATCCATAAGAAGAAGAAGGGAAAAGGGAAGGAGGATTAACTCAGAGAAGGAGGGATGTGCCTAGGTGTAGCAACTATCAGTACAGGGACCTTGGCTCCTTTCTCTGTAGTTTCTTGAAGGCCCAGGGTGGTGAATAAAAGGAGGATAACAAATTTGGGCAAGGAGGGCTCAGGCACCGGAGGAGGGAGGATCCCTGTGTACAGGGACCAGGAAAAGGCACGTCCATGGGAGACAGAACCACCCACAGCCCTGGGGAAACTTAGAATCTCTTCCCCCTCACCGACGCTTTTAATAACCAATTAATATTTAGTCAACAAGTAGCTGTGCTAAATCCAAGGAGATGGATTTCACAGGAGGGCTATTTCATGTTAAATGAGCACTGACTCATCAGCAGCATTTAGCAAGGATTATGGATTAGCTGCGTGCCCAGGATCCATCACCACAAATCCAGCGGGGAGGCAGCAGCCGGAGGGGCCGGAATGTGGCTACTCCGGGATGAGGCAGCACCTGCAGCCACTTCCACTGCCCCTCTGGGGGCTCCTGTCACACAGATCCCTAACAGGGACATTTCCAGAATGTCCAAAACAGGGCCCAAAAGGGGTGACCCCAAGCAGTGATCATTTAAAGCTCCCCCCCCCCCAAGATAAGGCACAGCTCAGAGCTGGGATTGAGCAAAGTGAACACGCAGCAGGAGGGATGGAGGGAAAGAAAGCATCTGAATCACCAATCCCTGAAAAGCAGGGCATGCAGCATCACACCCTGCAAAAGATTTTGTAGAGGAATCCCTCCCTGAAAGTGTGTTTTACCAAGGCTGGGCTGATGGTTCAAAGCAGCAGAAAATACAAGGTGGGTCATTCCAGCCCTGGAAGTGTCCAAGGCCAGGTTGGACGGGGCTTGGAGCAACCTGGGCTAGTGGAAGGTGTCCCTGCCCATGGCAGGGGGATGGAACTAAATGGTCTTTAAAGTCCTTTCCAACCCAAACCATTCTGGGATTGTAAGATTCCAGGATTCTAGGATTTAGGAGACAGGAGTGCTGGGCTATGCCAGACAGTGTGGGAAGCATCACCTCTCCCATGAGAAGGGAAAACTCATCCTCCCCAGCCCTGTCTCTTCTCTTCCCAAGGAAAGTTCTTCCCAGCTGAGCTGAACACCAGTGAGCACACACCATCCTCCCCAACCCCTTTGCACCCCATCCCTTTTCCATCCCTCTGGGAGGCAGGGGGGATATCCCGGGATCGGGGCAGAGACGGGCTTTGTGCCGCCGCTTATCGGCATCGCTTCTGCTGGAGGAGGTGATTAACTCCCTGACCTGCCGAGCTTTAACGCGACCTCCGAGAATAGATAGAATCTTGTTATCTTGTAATGAGTTTTATGGCTTATTTCAGTACATTTTGGCCATGTTTCTCCAGTGATTAGGGCAATTATCAGCCTGTGCGTTTCAGGATTATGAATTATGGAGCCTCTGAAAGGCTACAGAGATTTAATATCTCTCCCAGCGTCCCTCTGCCTCACTTCCAGAGCTTAACTCACTCCAGACTCTGTTTGGAGCATGGGAATGATAGCACAGCAAAGGAATTATGGATCAAAGCTCGTCAGTGGGGTCCAGCCATTACAATTAATAACACAGAACATTTAACCCTGTGTCACCCAGGGGTGCAGGGCACAGTCACACCCCGGGGGTACCACCAGCAGGGATGCCTGTCGGGGATGAGGAGTAGAGCCTGGATGTCCTGACCCTTGCAGGAGTGACTCACAGCTTCCAGGCTGGGATTTGGGGGATGAGATTTAATCCCAAAGTGCTTAAAAAGAGGCTGGGGACATCCAGCCCATCTGACCCAGGCTGTGGCTATTTTGGAGCTCCCTGGCTCACCTGGCTGGGGACACCCACTTCTGCTCGTGGCCCTCTCCCTGGAGTGCCCTGTCCCATGTGAAGCTTATTTAGAAGCCTAAAGCCCCTGAGCAGCTTAGGACTGGGCTGCACACTCGGGATTAGTGGCTGGGGAAGGGGCACATCCTGTCGGACACGGCTGGGCCTGGCCCTGCTCTGAGCTGCCCTGAGCAAAAGGCATGGCCAGGCTGGAGCCACCCACGTGGGCAGCAGCACAGGCACCTTGCTCTCCTAAGGACATCAACAGGTTTCAAAGCACCTCAAGAAAAGGCACCAGCACGACTTTGTGGAAGGGGAAACTGAGGCACGATGGGTTGTCGGGAATGGAATCCACTGTCGGCTTGGAACTTGAGGATGGGATCCCCAGGCACAAAACCAGCCTGAGCTGAGCCTGAACCGGTTTTGTGGGAGGGCAGGGCTGCCTGGGGGTCTCTTGGCTGGAAAAGAAGGGGAGAGAGAGCACCAGCAGCCCTGCCCTGGATCACAGCCCGTAGGAGCACGAAACCAAAGGACAATCCAGGCCCAAATCCAGCCCTCCACATGCAGAGTCCGGATGCACTGACCCCATGCCCAGCATCCCCCTGCTGCAGGGCTTCACTGCACAGCCAAGAGGTACAAAGGACATTGGGAGGCTCTTGCAAGCCCCCAAATCCTGCTTAAATATAAAACTACTCCCGCTGTGTGTCCCCTGGCTGCAATGGGGACAGCTGAGGCCAGGCCGGGCCAAGTCCTGCTGCCATCGCCCCTCCTTAGCACCGTCCAGATGGAGCCTTTTAACGATCCCCATCCACACTCGCTTTTATTTTTATTTTTTCCTCCCTGCAAATGATCACTAGAACTTGATGGCTGCTTGGGAAAACACAGACGGCAGCAGAAACCTTTCGGTGCGAGGAGCTGTGCTGGCTCAGCTTCCTCCTCTCCCCCCGTCGGGGGGATGCAGGCGCCTCTTCCGAGCAGGAAAACGTAAAATATTAATTCTGCACAGAAATAAAACGAAGCCTTTGGAAATGAGCTCCAAGAAATAAAGCCATCTCTTCAGTTAATTAAGAAGTGATTATATGGAAAGGCTGCAATAAAAGCTTCACGACGCAGGACACACCGAGATGCTGCCACAGGCCAGGAGGGGGAAGGAGCTGGGCCTCATCCTGGGGAAGTGGTGGGAAAAAGGAGCACCTGAGCTGATCCCAGCTCTTGCCCTGTCCTCTTTGCTCTGCTCCATCTCTTCTCCGTCCCTCACCCTGCTCCATGCTGGGCTCCACTAAATCATTCCACAAAGCACAAGATGCAAAAAATATGCAGAGCGAGGCTTCCCCCAAGGGGTGCAAGTGCCTCTGCCCTCCACGAGATGACAGATAAAATCCCCTGTTACTGGAGGAAGGTAATTTGACATAACAGCTGTTCTGACATTCTCTCCCTATGGATATTGCCTGCAATAAGAATGCAAATCAGCACTCTTTGCACTTCTCCTGGAGAGCAACTTTCACCTGAAGAGTCGGGAGCACTTCCAAAACGTGAACTCATTAATGCCTGGCTCCTCCCGGCTCCCGATGTCCAGCTGCCTCCGCCCTGGCCACAGCCACCCTGGGAATGAAAACTGCCCCCTGGTGACCTGAGTGGCAGGAAAATCAGGAAATTTGTCCTTATCTTGGCAGTAAAACTGCTGTTTAGCACCTTGACTCAGTTTCCACATTGTAAAAACCAGGATCAAGGTGCCCATGGTGGTAAAAGACCCGGAGATGAAGCACAGGCAAAGGTTGCAGGCAGCAAGAGCTCGGGGTGACTCCTCAGTGAGGTGCTCCCTAAGCACCATTTCTCCAATTCAGAATGAATCCATCCATTTACACACCATTCCCTGAGTCCTCCCATCCCCTGGGATGACAGATGTGCTCCAAGGGGGAGGAACCGACCCACCCTCCCTCCCCAGCCCTGCCCTGCCTGGGCAGAGGATGCTCCGAACCTCGAGTGAAAATAGTTAGTGCCCCGCTGCTTTCTGTGTGGCAACTGCTAATTATCCCTTGAATTTATGGGCTCCTGGGATGCACACAGATGGATATTTGAGTTAACAGCAGCCTGGGATCGTTTGCCAATCATCCCACAGCGATACTCGGTCGGTGACCGACGCCAGTGGCTGTAACTCTGTCCTACACCCACCACCACTGCAGGGTGGGCACCCCAAACTGGCACCACAGCTCTTCAGTGGGGAGAAGGGAAAAGGCCCCAAGCCCCTCCACTCCAGATGGGAGCCATTCATCTTCCCCCATCCACAGGGACCCGAAGCCACGTCCGTCTCCCGCGTGCCGGCACATTGCCAGCCACCCCCTCATCCAGCATTCAGGGGGCCTTGCTCCCTCCTGTTGATGATATTTTACTTTGTATAATTAAACCTTAATGAGAATAGGGACCAGAGCTTCCCTAGCGAGTCTCCTAACCCCTGAACGAGGGAGCCACTCGGATTCCTAATTAATAAATACCTATTGGTACACAAAGCAGAGAGCTCCGAGCAGGAGGCCAGCCCAGCATGTCCCATTTGCCAACATCCTTCAGCACTTCCCAGTGAGCTGAGGGTTCAAATTCCCCAGAAAAACAACAAAAAAAAAGGAGGATTGACTCCCAGGTGGCTGCTCGAAGTCCTCAGCCACTGGATTATAACACAGTTATCACCACTCCAGTGCTTCCGTCAATCTGGACCTGATATTTTTTCTCCTCCTGCAGTTGAGT
The DNA here is from genome assembly GCF_003945595.2 of Pipra filicauda. Lineage (NCBI taxonomy): Eukaryota > Metazoa > Chordata > Aves > Passeriformes > Pipridae > Pipra > Pipra filicauda. The sequence goes on from NW_024104464.1 coordinate 442,135, forward strand.
ATTTTGATTAATTCAAATCACATCACCCCCTTGACAAGCCACACAGATTTACTATCCACTGGAAAACAGTTGTACAAGTGGACTGAGGCTGCTCCAGGTTTGAGCTGCTCTGGCATTACAGAAATACCACCTCAAGCTTAAACTCAGCCTTGGGGAGCTTTGGGGGAGCTGGCCTAAGCTGAGGCATCCCCAGCAGCTCCCTCCACCTCTTCAAACAAGCCCTAAAAAGCAAATGTCACAACCAAAGTGATGTGGGACTGAGGAGTGTGCAGCCCTCTCCATGCTGGAGGAGATGCCCCAAGGCATCCTCAAATCCAGAGGCTGATGGATGGAAGACGGACACTGGCAGTGCAGGGTTGGGGCTTAGACCCTTAACAATGTCTGGTTTTCCATCCTGCAACCCAAAAGGTGGCCCTGGTTTAGCTTTACTAATTAAATTAAAACTGTTAGCAGCTACTTTACCATTATTTTGAGTTAGTGAAGTAGCAGCTATTTTTTCCAGGACATACACCCTCCTCAAGGTGCTTCTCACCACAACAAAACAGGAAAAAAGTTATAATCCCCCATCCCACTTTGGAAACTGAGCCCCAGAGAGGAGAATTTGACAACATCTGTGGCAGAGAAAGAAAGGAAAATCAGGTTTCCTGAGGTCTCCCAGTGACTGGGCCACCCTCACTCTCCAAACCAATGAAACCCCTGAAAATGGACACACTTAAACAGGCTTAACCCTCCATTAAATCACTTCAGTCTCACTTGGTAATTTACTGTTGCAAGCAAAATCAATTTAAGCAAAGGTTAAACTAGTTCTGTCTGTATTAGGAGTTTGCACCATTTTAAATAAATTGATTTAAAATCAATTTACTTGATTCTGTGCAACTTTTCTAATACAAGCTAAGCTCAGGTTGAGTTTGGGTCGTTGCTTGCCTCATTTCCTTGCTGTCCTAAAAGATGCCAAATGCCAAATTTGGATAATAATTTTAAGTAATAATGAAAACTCCACAGTTAATCCAGCTTTAAACAGCAGTTATCCCCTGTAAAAGTCATGGTACTATTCCAAAAGGCACCAGCATTGCCCAAAGTTTTCTGGGAAGCACAGAAAGCTCCAACCTGCTTTTCCCAAGCAACCAAAGGTGAGTCAATACACACACACAAAGAAAGCTTTTCATTTCTTTGTTCCCCATCCTGGGGTACTGCCCTGCCCTCTCGTCTCTGGTGGTCCAGGCTTGGATTGTGAGTGGGTCCAGGTGTGGAATCAAATTCAAAGCACCTTCAGCACCATGAGGACTTAACAATAACCCAAAGCCCTCTCTGAAAGGAGGCCATGAAAGCCCCCTGTTGATGCCTTGGCCCATCACGAGGGGAGAAAAGGGAATAAAAATAACTCGAGATCAGTGCGAGGAAAAAAAACCCACCAAAGTCCCTTCCCTTTGTCAAGCAAAACTGACCTCTCATCCCACGAAGAATAACCCCCAGCAGACTCCCAAAAGCTTGCAAGACACAGGGAACCATTTGATTTTCACCTCTGGGCTTCATAAAGCCTTTTGTGTGCATCTCCATCCCGAACCCACAAATTCCCGGAGCGAGAGGAGCCGTGGGAGCGGCTGGGGGGGACACGGCGAGGCAGGGGGATGTACTGCAGTCCTAAGGAGGTGCTCTGGTGGGATGAGGATGGAGGAGTCACCTGGAAGTGGGGTAGGAGAGGTCTGGTCTCCTCCCTAAAGACCCTGTGGTGCACTGAGACCTGGATTACCCGTTGCTATCCCTCGGGAACTGCAGGGACCACCTTGCCAAAGGCTTCTACCCCGCATCAGACTGTGCCAGATGACGTGATTCCCTGGAACAGTTCATTTTTCCTGAGGTTTGCTAAACTCTCAGCCTCTGTAATGGCTTGGAGCGGGAGGTCTCATGGGGCGGTTGCATCCCCACTAAAATTTTATTATGGATATAAAATTCCCCTGCATCAGGCTTAATTTGGTTAATTTTCAATTCCACAGGGCATCCCCTGGATGCTGAATTAAGAGAGAGCAACGAGGAGCTGCAGGTGACTTCCCCTCTGCCACTAAACCCTCCCAGGAGGGAAGTGCTGTCTGGTTGCCCAGAGAAGCTGTGGCTGCCCCATCCCTGGAAGTGTCCAAGGCCAGGTTAGGAAAGGTTTGGAGCAACCTGGGCTAGTGGAAGGTGTCCTTGCCCATGGCAGGGGGTGGAACGAGATGAGCTTTAAGGTCCCTCCCAACCCAAACCATTTTGGGATTCTGTGAACACCGTGAACAGTCCAGGGAAGAACAGAACTATTTGGAAAACAAGCCCCTCATCCCAGTGTCTTGATCCTCTAATTCCTTCCACCCTTCCCATCCCCAGGAACTATTTGCAAGTTGTCTATTTTACAGCTGGTGATGCAGAGAGTGACGTGCAGAGATTGGCTTTTCTTCCCCAGCTCTACAGGCTGGAGAGGAAAAGGCTCAGAGGAGAGAGGAGAGGATTTGTGGATTCAGAGGAGGGGGCTGAGGAGAGGACAAGGCTGGAAATTTCCTCCCGACAGCCCTTTTGAAGAAGAGTATTAGAATTTATTTTCAATTATACACAAGAATAAACTGTCTGCAGTATAGTTAACTTCCAATTTCAACCAATTTTCGACGCACTCAATCACAGATGCCTCAGTGATTAAGAATCTATGTTGCAAAACAATTCCCACTTTGCAACAATGCAATCAAACAGATCTACAACTCATAACCCATTATCCAGGAGTTTTTCAGCTCACTGGGGAAGCAAAATGGGATTCACCAAGCATGCCCTTTTTTTACCCAGCGAGCCCCCAAGCTCATTTGCAAACAGATCTGTGACTCCAAACAACCCACCTGGGGATGATTTTTTTTGTGGTTTGTGTCGCTTTTCCTCCCTCTCCAGAGGTGTTGAAGGGCAAGGGTGGGATGAAGGATGCTGTTTGCAGCTTGGAGGGGGTTGGAGCTGCATGGGAGGGTAGTGAGGGGCTGAAGGGAGGTTTTCCATCAACCATAAGGGTGAAAGAATAGGAAAGGCTTTGGAAAAGGTGTTTTTTCCCCACCCTTTTGCATCTTACAGCGATGACAGAGACAACAGGAACACACTGGACCCCTTCCCGCCCCGGGCTCAGTGATGTACCCCCATCTTCCCCTCTCCTGCTGCAGCTCCTGGGAAGGAAGGAAAGCTCCCAGGAGCTCCAGGGAAGGATTTGCAGGGCTGGGGGAGGTTGGGGGTGGTTAAAGGATGTCTCCTGCCTGCAGCCCCAAGAAGCACCAGAGAAACGGGGCCTCTGTATGGCGAGCACGCCCCGGGGGCAGCGACTTCAAACCCAACATGTTTCATCTCCTGAGACTGTTTTAAGTAGATAAATATGATTCAGAGCAGCACAGACCCCCTCTACAACCCTCAGGAGCAGAGCAGCCAATTATTCCTGCTCCCAGAGATGCCAGTGTGTCCATCTGCTATTCAGTGCACGGAGCGAGACTGTCCAGCCCCACTCACAGGGACCTCTCCAAAGGCCATCGGATCCCTCTGGGAAGGGACAGGTCACAGCTGAAGGGAACAGAAGGGCTCAGGCTGATGGGAGAGAAGGAGGATGATTTTAAAGCTCGCTCAGCCTGGAGGGGAGGCAATAAAGCAGCTGAAGGAAATGACTTTCCTGGGCGAGGTGTCGTTTTGTCAAGACCAAAGTTCTCCCTGGGAATGAGCTGATTTTCAGTAAAAACTATCGGGGGGGGGAAAAAAAAAGGGCATGAGGGACCAGGTGGTTGATTGACACACTTTGGAAAGTAAAAAGTAGAAGTGCCACAAAACATCTGCACAGACCTCAGATTGCCTCCCTGTGCTCTTACACCCTATGGAAAGTGCACTGAAGCCCCCAAAAATTCCCTGTTTTGCCCTGATTTGGGACAGCAGGCACTGATGGGATCCATGGAAGCAGACAGATATTCCCACTGAGGGATATCCCTGGCAGAAGTTGGGCTCCCTGTCCCAAGGGACCACACGTGCACACCCTGCACCAGCTCCCCTCTCCCTTTGATGCTGACAAATAACAATTTCAAACTGGGGAAGACACCTGGGAGAGCCGAGGCACTTGTGCTACAAGATAATTAGAGATTATTATAATCGAAATTTCATTGCCACATCAAACTGTGTCTTTTAGCATTAATTAATCTCCTCTCCCAGCCTCTGAGCACTCCCAGCTCCTGCGCTGTAGGACACCAGCTTGTCAAACACACCAAAGACTCGCATCTCATTACCTTATCAGAGGGGGTGAGGGGAGCCAGGGAGCACGAGACACATTCCCTGGCACAGCCAGGGACGTGAGGACGCCTGAAAACCCCCTCCCTGCTTTGCAAACTTGTCAAACAAGGCGCACGAGGGATCTTCTTCCCCTCACCTCACCCCCCTTCCTCTACCTCTCGTCCCTCCTCGATAAAAACAGGCTCAGGAAAGATGCTGCATCGTCCCACTCCTCTGTATGACCTTGGATAAATCGTAAATGAAGACTGACAACATCCTTGCAGGGGATGGAGGGCTCATTCCTTGCCTTCCCAAGTGGATCAGGCTCCGAGGAGTCAATGCAACTATGCTGCTATCTCACTTCTGGTGTAAAAAATTCCTGTTTAACATCCCATTCCCAGCTTGATGCATGAGATTTCCCTCCTTCGGGAGGTTTGGGGATGGAATGAGGCTAAATCCAGTTTTCTCCACGAGGTTCATAGCAGCTGCTGGATGAGACCAGGCAAGATGGACCTTGGAGAGGTGGAAAGTTGGACCCAGCTTGAGGCAGTTTAAGGAGACCTATTTCGAAGCTCTCGGCACCTCTGAAAAAAACCCAAACTGAACAAAAATCCACCTGCCACGGGAGAAACCTCAGCACAGGAGCCCGTGCCACGAGCCAGGCACAGGGTGCATCCCCTTCAACGGTGGCTAAAGGAATTGGGGCACCCCCAGGCCCCCAAAATCCGGCCAGGGCTGTGTATATATTGGTGCTACGCATGAAGTGCTGTGTTCTAGTCATTGATTCTCCACTGCTCTCACACCTCAGCTGCAAATAAATATCCTGTCCCTTGTTTCCACCTCTCCACTCCCCTTTCCCCATTATTGGCTTTCTGACGGAAGGCTTTAATTTATTCCCCCTGCCATATCTTTGTGCTGCTGTTTCCCGGCGCTTTACACCATATATTACCCACCGTCCTGTGTCATTTAACTCCACAAAGCGCTCTGAGATACAGTTTGCTTGAAGGATGCTGGAGCCATTAATCCTGATTCCACAGCCCTGTGGAATGTCCATGGCACTGCCACTGTGCACACACACAGCCGCCCTCGGCTCCTTTTGCAGCCAGACCTGCACTGATATCCACTCCCCAGCCCTAATTTTAACACCAGATTAGTAAAATCAAGCCCCCTCCTGACCACTCGTGGCTTTCCCCCTTCCCGTTTTCCAGGCAGAACCAGCTCCAGGAGAATGTGGCGAGCAGCCCGACGATGCCAAGCAGAAACCAGTAAGGGGAGGGCAATACCAGTCCCCTTCATCCCAGAAAATGGGACAATGAGATGATAAAAAGCACATCAACTCCAGCAGATCCTCCCTCCTCGGAGCCGCTCCTGCCACGCTGCCTGCAAATTGCTCACCAGAGGGAGAGCTTTGATGAGAAACGGAAAGGGAGGGGGGGGGAAAAAACCCCAAAAAACAAAATCTAACGAAATTAAAAGATGTCATATATTTTATTTATTTATTGGGATATTTCCGCGTGGGGAGAGGAGGACGGGCATGATTATTCATCGGATTCCACCCGGCGGGATCCGCGGGGAAACGCATCCCTGCGCCGCCTGACACGTCGTTAGGGGGTATTAATTGCGGTGCTGTGTGAGAGGAGAGAGTGTCCCTGTCTCAAAGAGCTGCGGGTTCAACACAGCACCCTCCTGCCTCAGCAAAGCCAGGGAATGAGCCTCTCCAGCGGCAGGAAGCAGCCCCTCAGCTGCAGAGTTATCCAGGCTGGAAAAGGCAAACAAATCCCAGCCCAGCCCCTTGTGCTCCTGCCTGTTTCACAGCGAGCAAGTGTTAGCTTGGTTTAAAATCGTGTCTGTTTTCAGCGTCACTGACACAACAGCAATCTGTGCCTCCCGTGACATTTTCCATATGCATATAGAATCATGGGATCACGGCATGGTTTGGGTTGGAAGGGACCTTAAAGCTCATCTCGTTCCGCCCCCTGCCACGGGCAGGGACACCCACTAGCCCAGGTTGCTCAGAGGGCAGTGATCTCACCAGGAAGGATATTTTCCTGCTGATGGGGAAACAGAGGCACTTGGGCAGCAAACTGGCTCTCCCTGTGCCACGTGATTCCCGAGCATCAGCGCTGGGGCTCCTGCCTGCTCCTCTCTTCCCGGACTGCTCTGGAGATGCTGCGTTTCAATAACTCCTCGTTTCTCTGCTGCACGCACGGTAACTTTAACAGCCTTCCCACCACCACGGGGAGGAAGCACAAGGTTTGTGGGGAGAGGGGATGTCTTCCATTAGAGCAGCTGAGGCAGGTGGAGAAAGCAGCTTTTTTTGCTGAAAATCCAGATCTGATTGAACCTGAGGAAGGGAAGCTGCCATTTGTCCACCTTCTCGGGCCTAATAAAACCTCACCCCCACTAACTTTTTAAAACCAGAGGAGCAGTAAACAGCTCCCAACCCTGGCCTCCTGTGTTCAGACACCCACAAAACCCCTTGGGATTTGCAAATATCTCCATCATTTCCCAGAAACCTCACAAGCAAGAAACTATTACAAGCCCTCAAACAGCAGGGTGACCAGAAATTCCTACTTGGATTCCAGCAAAATGCTCAACAGCCACTTTTTTTTTTTTTTTTTTTGGAGGGAACGGGATTGGTTGTTTGAATTCCTGGGAGAAAAGGAGTTGTCTTGGAAGCAACGAGCATTTTGTTGTTATCACTGAAGCCAAAATAACAGCCCACGTGCAGACACACCGCCCTGCACGCGGCTCAGCATTCCCGGGATGAGGAGGAGGAAGGGAGGAAGGTTGATGAGAGCTGGTTTTGTGGTTTAGTTGTTCTTTTTTTTAAAAAAAAATCACTATAATTTAAAGGCCAAAGCGCTAACGAGAGCACAAGGGCAAGAGGCGACAAATGCCTCGGTGAAAAATACAAAATTACCATTTTAATGGATGAGTGTTGACTCCCCGGCTCTCCCCGGGGAGCCCTGTTTGATTTCCTCAGCTTGTTAGCACAAGGATTTGACACAAGCGATTAATGCTGAGTTCATTAAGGGGGGGGGTGAGTGCTTTTTGCTTTTCCTCTGGATTCAGCACAGGGAGAAGGCAGCAGGGAAGGCAGGGGGATCAGTGGGAAGGAGCTCCTGCCCCTGAGGATACAGAGGATGGAAGCAGCTCGTCGCACCAGTGCCCCAGAGCAGCAGCCCGTGAAACGCTGCTCATTTGGGGGGTTCAAGCTTCAGATCTCTGCCCTCAGCATCCTCACACCCCAAGGAAGGAACTGCCCTCCTTCAGGCCCTCTACATCACCAACAGCAACCAGCTTTGATCCCAAAGCCCGAAAATAACCAACCACCATGTTCCCTGGCGAGATCCCAGCTCTGCAGAGGGGAGAAAGCCAGGCAGAGCCCTGGGAAGAGCCGACCTTGCCCATGGGCACCTGGAGCATCACTGGCAGAAGCCACTGCTGGAGCAGAGTCACCAGCCACAGGGACTCACATCTGGCCCTCGTCAGCGGGGCAAGGCGGGCGCTGTGCCCGTGGCTCTGCCATCCCAGAGGGATGGGCTGCATCCAGCCCTGCTCTTCCTGCAGGCACTCACAGCACCAGCTGCTGTCCCCAGCCACGAGCATCTGTCCAAAGGGGAAAATCATTCCTTAGAAGGGAGGCAGAGCAGTGCCATCCAGAGCCGGATCCTGTGCCAGACCTGTGCCACGGCTCAGGGAACAGCTCCATCTGACACTGCAAAGTCAGCTCCTGCCCCAGCTCTGGGAGCTCCCCACCATCCATGGCATCTCAACTCCTGTGTTCCCCTCCCAGGGGAAGCTCCTTCTGGCACAGCTGGGAGATTTCAGGCCCTTTGGAGAGAAAAGAGCAAGCAGGGATGAAACCTCCTTTCCAGGGGGACAGTTGGAGAAGCCAGGGCTGCCTGCCCTGAGCCAGCAGCTGCCTGCATTCCCCTCCTTTCAGATAAAGCCCCTGCTCAGCAGGAGCAGTTTGTTTGGGGTTTTTCTGTTGAGGAAGCACAAGCAGAGGTGGGAGGTTAAGTCCACCCTGCTGCTCTTTGCCGGCTCTCCGGCCGATTTGGCAGATGAATTCCTGCACAACAGGCAGCTTTGAGGGATGAATGCAGCTGGTGCTGGCTGTGCCCTGTCCTCTCCCCTGAGCTGAACACAAGGCTGGTGATGTGTAGAAACACAGCATCCCCTCTCCTGCAGTCCCAGCAGCTCCCCACCCATCACTGATGCTCCCACAATTTAACCAAGGGATGTGGACCCACCGTTATCCAGCTCTGCACCAGAGAGGAGCAGCAAAGCACTGATGGGAGAGAAGTGATTGCAACTGAAAAGGGTTTATTTATTTATTTTTTTCTTTTTAAAATTAAGCCCTGCCTGCCTTTCCCTTTGGCTGCTTCCCTTTAATTCTCTCTCCTCAGGGCTTTTCGCTCCCCGAGCAGGGGGCTGCAGTTTTATATCCTGGAGAGCTGGGAAGATGCTTCCCAGTCCCAGCTGTGTCCTGCCACATCAGCTCATGTCATCGGGCCATTACCAAACTATTACCAGCTTCCTGCAGAATTTTTTCCCCCTGAATTCCCCAGACAGCCACAGATCTCTCCAGGTCCTCAGAGGGGGCACAAAGACGTCACCAGCTACAGCAATTCCTGGTTGGTCCCCTGGATGGAGAGGCTTTTATTTTTGACAGCTTTGTGCTGCACTCTGCATTTTGCAGCACAGTGCTGGTTGGGGCTGGGGGACAGTTGCTGGGTGGGGTTAAGTCACAACAAGCAGGTGATGGACATGGGACGTACTGGGAACACTGGCAACCTGCTCAGCTCCCAGCACCAGCCCCACTCAGCCAGTTTGGAATATATTCCTGCTGAGGGAAGCTTCCCTCTGCGAGGTTCTGTGTTCTCCTGCAAGGATGGCAGCACAAGGAGCGGGGTTGGGACAGGCTGGTTTGAGGATGGAAGCATCCCCCACCTTACCCCCGGGCACAACACAGACCCCCAGGGCAGGCAGAGCAGTGAGGGTGTGGCAGAGCTTCCACAGCCCCAGCGCTGATGGGAAAAGGCAGGATGGAAAGGGACAAGTGGTCAATCACTGGGGATGAACTCAGGAGCCCCAGCACAAACATCAGCTCTGCTGGGGGAACATCAGGGTCAGAGCTGGGGACATCGACTGCTCCGGGAGCCAGGCTGGGTAGAGATGCACAGACCAGCTCTGAGCAGCCTGGTCTAGTGGAAGGTGTCCCTGTCCTGGCAGGGTTGGTTGCAATGAGGTGATCTTTAGGGTCCCTTCCACCCCAAACCATGCTGGGGTTCTGTGAAACACTCATTTCACCCCCCGCTCTGCACCAAACATGTGAATAAAGTCCCTGCACGAGCTCTCCTCAAAACAAAGCTCACGAGGAGCTTGGACTGGGGCAAACTCGTATCCCTAGACAAGCCCCAAGGGGCAGATCCAGGCTGGCACAGCGAGCTGGATGCAGGAAAACCCCGATGACAAACGGCATCAGCACCGCCACACCAATTAGCTGCTCTGAGAGGTTAAGACAATGCAAATCCCATCCCTGCCAGACAGAAGATGCCAAGGGAACGTGCTCTGAAAGGTTTGGCCTCCTTAGCATCTCTCCAAAGTAATTCCACTTGTAACTCATAAAGCTTCCCCAGCCGCCTGCGCGGGGCTTGCCAGCTCCTGGATGAGACAGACATTTGTATGAGATATACAAAGCCATTTAGCTGTTCAAAAGCTATCAGCACTTACATGCAAGGTTGAAGCAGGACAGATTCTGCTGCATTCAGGGCATCAAAGGGGATTATCCGGGAAATGATAACAGATTTTAATTTAGATCCTCCAAGATGGGTATTGGGGCTGGGCAGGGAGAGGTAGGGAAAGAAAAGGGGGGGGCAAGGGGAGGCATTGTAAGGCGGGGCGGGGGAGAAAAGGAAAATAAATAAGCAAGGAGAGATTGCTGATTGCAAAAGTTGTGTCCAGTCCTTTTCCCTGCTGACCATGGAGCCGCCGCTGCCACGTCATCATCCCTCCTCCTGCCCTCACTCCTTGCCCCCTAATCCTTCCCCATTCCAAGGTGACCACTCAGCTGCAGCCCCCCTATCACCAAATATTGCTGTTTTTCCTGGGCACAGCCTCTATTCCTGCTCAGAGGTCTCTTTTCCAGGCAGGAGAGGGAGAGGCTGCCCATCCGGCTGTGACTCCGGATATCAGACAGTCTATCAACGGCTTCTGGGTACATTAAGTTCTCCTTTGCAGAGAGATCTCTATATTCCTGTCCTCCCAGCCTGATTTTCCATGCAGATTTAAAGAGCTTTGCACAATGAACACCTCTGCATCTCAGACACGCTTGGCTTTATGTATTTTAAGTTATCTAATTTGAGAGGCAGGGTCTGAGCCTTTCCACACAAGGGAAGGATGGATGGAGGTACCTCCAGATATGATGGGAGCTGCTTTTTGGAGATGCTGAAGGCCCTGTTCAATTTTGAACACTCCCTCAAAATCAAAACATTTCATTAAAACCATAAAAGCAGCGTCTCTGTCTTTTAAATTGTTTTAATTGAAGATACGTGGCAAATCCTTCCAGATTGAGGAATAGATTTAAGTCAATCCCAAGCCTTGCTTTCTTTTTAGAAGCAGCTCTTGCCTCATGTCCTCTCCTGCCACATGGCTTCTTTGCAGGTTTTGCCTTTCTATTTCCGACAGTCCCAGATGGGATCTATGAATAAAACTGAAGAGGAGCTGGAGATTGGCTCCGAGTCATTAACGCAGCAAATATAGACTCTGCTCGAGATCTGGCAGGGAGGGGGGGAGCAAAGCTGCCACCTCTCTTCTGGAGGGTGGATCCAGGCTAATGTGCAATGACACATCCCCACGGGCACCAAGGGAGCAGAGGGGACAGTTCTTGCCTTTTAGTCCCCAGACAAATTCAGTAGGTGTTGAAAATGCTCCTGGCTTTTCGTGGCACAACTTTCCCACCCGAAATGCCCATCTCATGTAGCTGCTCTTGGAGAAAAAAAGCCAAGTGTCCCAAACTGAACTGCTGGATGAGCTGTATCTTTTGCCAATGGAAAGGTGGGTTTTTTACATGGAGTGCTGTAGGAACAGGATCCCATGGGTGCAAGACAAGTCCAACCTCTGATTTGCCCTGGTCTGCCCAGTGACCTCTGCATCCCACCCATCCCCAAAGCACCCACCCTTCACAGGGAGCAGGGAGACACTCACTAACTTATCCAAGGGGACAAGACCAGGAGGATATCTTGGAGCTATTTTCAGTTATATTGATCAAAACCCTGGCAATTTTGTCAAGGAAACTTCCTGGCACAATTTCTTACCCCTCTTTGTACCAGTGGGCTGCCTGCAGGGATTAGGAGAGGGGTCAAGCCCAGAAAATGCAGCCAGCATCCCGAAAATACCTCCAAATCCTCCAGCTTCCCAAGCCAACACTCAGGACAGGTCTAAAAGCATGGCCTGTGCATGGACTCAGGTTTATAAAACAACTGCAATGCCCCCAAAAACAAGAGGGATGAGCCCAGTGTGACAACCTGGATGTCACCAGCACAGCCTGGAGGCAGGACAGTCCCTCTGCTTCCAGGCCACTGAGGTTGAGTTGATGTCCAGGTCAACATCAGGAGACTGTCACCTAATGAGAGCCTCTGAAAAGCACCCAAAACCACGGCAGAACCCTCCACCCACGGAGAAAAAAACCCCAATCCCCACTCTGAGCAAACCCACCGCCCGTCCTCGCCTCCCACCCTCGGCAATTAAAGCCATAAATAAAAGGTGCAGGAATCTCATTTCACTTTTAAGGCAAAAGGCACGAAAATGGAGAGCGAAGGGCGCTGCTGGGAGGCAGAGGGGGCTGTAATTAAACCCTCCCCCCTCTTTATATTTTCGCTGTTTTTTTCTGAAGGCCTGACTAGAACGCCCTGAAAACCAGAGCGGGAGAAAGGACCCCCCCCTTCCCCTCCCACCGCCCGCCACTAAGTGGAATGAAATGGATTTTTCAAATGTCATGCCAGTATCCACTTAATAATACATTTTCCTATAGACAGGACAATAATATATATTTTAATCACTTTTCTACAGGCAAATAAACGGCATGGAAGCCTGGCCTTCACTGGCGCTTGGAAATTATGAATTTTTCAATAACCTTTTCTATTATTCATCCCGTGTTATTCCGTAACATTTCTATGTGAGGAATGTGCTTGCCAGACACTTTATGAATCTCTTCTTTTATTTATTAAACAGCAAGGTGTCTCCCTGAAACCCCTCCTCCCTCCTCTGGAAAGATGTCAGCGGAGCCTGAGCAAGGCTTAAGACATATAATTACACCTGGGGTCATTAATAATTCCCCCCCTGCGAGTGTGGCCACGTGAGCAGCTCCTGGGATGCAGCTGGTTCAGCCCCAGGTGGGTTTGGGGGCAGAGGCAGAGGATAAAATCCAAAGTTTAAGGAAGAGGGCAAAGGGGTGGGCTCAGGGGAGATGTCCCATAAAAGCATCTTTATATAGGAAGGGATTCGCTGCTGGCACAGCACAGTCCCCTTGGCTCTGGAAGGAGCCACATTAGAGATAAGGGCTGTGTCCATGAGTTTGGAGTCTGGGAGAAGGGCTGTGAAGTCAGCGCTGCATCCCTGGTTCCATGGGTTCTGTCCTGCATCATGTCCTGCTGGATAGGATGGCCAGAGGCCAAAAAAAAAAGGCCTTTTTGGAGTCCCACTCTCCCTCCTCATTTACACAGTGACCTGCTGCGGGAAGAGCCCTGTAAATAAAAATAAAGTCCTTTTTCAGGGATGCCCCCAGCTCCCCCCTCAGCAGCCCAGCCGTGCTGCGGCTTTGCCGGGCGGTTGGACGCCGTGTACGGCACGGGAAGGGATCAAACAGGGGAGCACCACTTCCAACACCTACTAGCAGCTTAATTATCTGATGATATCTGTGACTTAACGTCCCTACACAAGGCAGGAACCTCGGCAGCTGAAGGCACAGATCCTCTGATGCGACCCAATTAGGAATAAAGATCCGACACTCGAGAGCCGGGTGGTTTATGTGCACGGCAGGGAGAAAAAAAGCAAAGGAGACGACAAGGAAGCAGACCTGGAATTAATCTGAGAGCTGTGCTCGTGGATACCCACGAGGCAATGGTTAAAAAGATTTATAATTTGGAGGCAATGACCCCGTGGGGGAAGAGCGGGGGGTGCTCTCCTTGCAGCAAGCAGGACCTTATTATTTTGCAAATGACATCTCCATCAGAAGGCAGAGCCTCTCGCTCGGAAATACGGGTGAATAAATGATACGTGGAGGAGCTTTATGCAGATTCTTGGTGGAGAAAAGAAGAAGAAAAAAAAAAAACCAGAGAGAAAATTAAGGCATAGATTTTTCAAGGCGTTCCCCCTCCCACCCCCGAGGTTCAGATAACCAGCGTCGCTCGGGAATTGAAAAAATAATAAATAAATAAGTCAAATAAAATGATCGAAAACCACCGCCTCCAGCTCTGCACTTAAGAAAGAGGAAGAAGGAATTTTAAGATGTGGTGCTGGATCTAAAAGCAGCTTTGGTGGCTCAAAGCAGGGGGAGCATCCCCAGGCACGGTCCTGGTTCAGCATCTGGGGACCTCATCCCACGCACAGAGAACTGGAGTTCCTGGGGCTGGCCAGGCTCAGATCTGAGCCCAGTTCCTCAGGATCTTTAATTAGCTGATCCCTCCTGCCTGTCACAAGGACACGAGGAAGGACATCACCCCAGCCTGTGGCCAGGAACCTGTTTCATACCTGTTCAAATACTGATAACTCCGACTCCGGCTGCCTCAGGCGGCCGCGGGCTGACACTGGGCAAAGGATTTCGCCGATAACTCCTTGTAATCAGGGTGGGAAAACAGCCCCATTGAACCCAGCAAGAAAAAAAAAAATAGAATAAATTTAAAAAAAGCAACTGTGAGAAGAGAGTGGTGACAGGGGCTGTAATGGATTTTCAGGGGCGGGAAACGCTTTTGGTACAACTTTTTGTTGTTGCAACGGGCGACTGGAATTGGAGGAATCGATTGCAGGGCAGGGATGCAGCTCCACGTGCCAGCAGGGAGAACATGTCCCTGCTCCAGGGTCATTCCTAGACAGCCCCCAGGGAAAAAAAAACATCCTACTATTGTTACTGATATCATGGTGAAGTGGGGAATCCACAGGGCAGAGGCAGAGTCCTACTGCAGGGAAAAGGCTCTAATAAAGTAAGGAAAACCTCCAGGAAATTCGTTTTTTCCATATAATGAAGATGAGGAGGGGACCTACAGAGAAACACCAGATAAGTTCCATCCCCAAGGTGGCAGAGGTTGTTTCCGAGGCACAAACCCTGCAGGTTTTATGCCAAGTGTGAACTGAAGTGACCGTGGGCACCGAGTGGCACCGGTTCCCAGTGCCCTCATTAGGCAGAATTCCCATTTCATGCCCGACACTGGTTATTTTTAAACCTGCACATCCAACATGAACAGAAAGTTGGGAAGATGGGAGGCTCCAGCCAGCACTGGGAGAAGGAATGTCCACGGCAAACAGCAGCAGGGGGTGAAGGAACACAAGAGCAGGGAACAAGGAGGGCTGGGACACAATGTGCAAGGAAGGGTGGGCACAATAATCCCAGAGTTCAGTGTGGACAGTGACCATCAGAACTTTTCCAAAACATCCTGGAATCTTGCAGATTCCCAGGAACTGTGAGGGTGGCACAGACTGTCCAGGAACTGCCCTGGTACAGGTTGCCCAGAGAAGCTGTGGCTGCCCCATCCCTGGAAGTGTCCAAGGCCAGGTCGGACAGGGCTTGGAGCAACCTGGGCCAGTGGAAGGTGTCCCTGCCCATGGCAGGGGGTGGAAGAAGATGAGCTTTAAGGTCCTTTTCCACCCAAACCATTCTCAGCAGGGTTGAGAGGAGGAAGCAAATCCTTAGGGGGGGATTTCCAGGTGGATAGAAGAAGGGATGGCTTGGAGACAGAAGAAGGAAGCCTCCTGAGGTGGTGGGCTCACCATCCTCGTGCACTCCTCTGCAGCAGCATGAGCAGGGAAGGCTGACCTGATTTTCTCAATCCCAAAGGCATTTCTGGACATCCAAACCCAGATGCTCCCAACTGCAATCCCCTCTATAATTCTGCCTTTGGCACAGCTTTGAAGGCCCCCCAAAACAGAGGTGCCCCAAAACCCAACCCATTTGCTCCCAATCCCTTTGCTCTCCTTCTTTCTCCTTGCCAGAAAGGTTCTGGCAGTCAGGTCCAACCTGAGCTGGGGGAAAGCAAAGGCTTGTTGGTGAATCTCAGGACATCTGGGAGTCTCCAGTGAAATGAAACCAAGCTACCAACATGTTGTGGTGGCCCACATCTCCAGAAGGATCTGGTGGACCCAGCTCCACGTAGGTACCAAAAGAAACAGCTGAATTTTCCAATGGGCTCAGCATTGAGCTGAATTCCTCAGAAATGCAGGAATTGTTCCAGCAATCCAAGCTGGGCACTTTGGGAAACAGACACTGAACTAACCACCTGGAAAACACCTTCCAAGTCTCTCTGAAGCTTTACCCTGCAACGACAGCTCCAACTTTTTAATGGCACCCGAAGTATTTTCAGCCTGGTTTCCTGAGGAAATGAGCCTCACACACCGGCAGTGCCTGCCTGGCTCTTTCCTTTCCACATCTCCAGTGCTTTCTAAACCTTATAACCCATTTCAATAAAATCTGATGGAAGGACACATTTATCTCCAAGACACAAGTTTGAGGAAAATAGGCAACCAGTCAGATGAAAGATACTATTAATGCTTTTACCCAGAGAAAGGCAGGACTGTGAATTCAACTTCTTTTAAGCATGAGAAAATCTAGCACGAGTTTGCTCTCGAGACACAGGCACAGGGATCCAGGAATAATTATTTCTGCTGCTCATGGAAATAGCTGTGTGTGTTTTTTTATATGTATGAAATCAACACCAGAATATTTGCCTGGATAAACTAATCGAAATTGCTTGTTGGATGAGTTCACCGGCTATAAAACCCTGCAGTTACAAGGTATAATTACAGCAGCTTTTATTTTCCTCAACAAAAAAAGTCTTCATTAAAACAGAGTTAAGGTTGTAAACAGATCATTAATTTATAACAACATTATCAGATGGGTTACAGTTATTAAAAGAGCACACACCGAAGAGCCAGGAAAGCGAGGAGTGAAGGTTAAAACAGGCTGAGATTTGGAAAGCTGAGTTTCATAAATATCCCAGCCCCAGCCTGATCAGCAGCAGGGATATTGCAGCAAGGACACCCGGGGAGATCTGCATTATGGATGGGCTGGTGGGAGGGTTGGAATGCTCCCAGAGCAGGCACGGGCACGGAGCTTCCCAGGAGACCTGTGGGGATCTGGAGCTGCCAAGATCTGGTCCAGTGGAAGGCGCCCCTGCCCATGGAATGAGGGGTGGAATTGAGATGAGTTTTGAGGTCCCTTTCACCCCAAAGTGGAAGGTGCCCCCGCCCATGGAATGAGGGGTGGAATCGAGATGAGCTTTGAGGTCCCTTTCACCCTAAAGCACTCTGGGATTCTCTAATTTGCCCCACTGAACACCACAAACAGCCCAGGGGGCTGAGCCTCACCCTGGCTCACACTTCCTGAGCCCTTTTTGGGCTGCAGCTCATCTCACCTGGATTACACCCCAAGGCTCTGAACCCACTGGGCTCTGCCCAGCGTTCCCAGCCCCCCCTGGAACCCTCTGGGTGCCCACGTGTGACTCAGGGCAGCGACAGCCACAGGGACCACACCAAGGGATGCACAGCAAAGCTGCTCTTCCCTTTCGAAGGAAAATCCCATTTTTACTGCCTACAGAGAGCAAAGACCAACAGCAGCTCTGAATCACAGCTGGGAGGGCCCACAATGGGATCTCTCCCAGGAACTCAGGACCTGGCACGTCCCTGTGCTGCTCAGTTCAAGCAAAGGTCCCTCCTTTGGGCAGCAGACCAGAGCTAACAGAAAATGAGGGTGAGCACACACAGAGGGGGGGGGAAATCACAGGAATTCAGAGAAAATAGGGTTTTTGAGCTGTTTACTTTCCCTCTCAGCCTTGGGTTTGCATTCCTTTTATCCCTTCCTTTATTGTAAGTACAAAACATTAGCTGTCTCCCAGTAACTCCTGGAGGAGCCAAGAGCTGGATTGATGGACCCAGCAGGGAAGAAACGAGCCTCCCATGTGTCCCCAGCCCCAAGAAAATCTGGGATTTGGTGTCTTGCCATCCAGCAGGACACAGGCACGACCAATTCCCTCATGGCCTTGGCTTGGGGCCTCCTGCTTCCCTTGAAACCTTCCCCTGGTTTGCTTTCAGCACACTGAGAGGAGAGAGAGAGAGAGAAATACAATCCTGGAAAACCTTTTAAAGCCTGCACAGCTCTCCCTTGATAGCACGTTGTTAAAAGGGATGTTATTGCGAGGGGACACTGTGAATCTATACAGTCAATGCTCCAGAACTTTAGTGGCAAAACAACTCAATAGCCTCAATTGACTGCATGAAATTCTATCATTTTACCACTACAAAGAGAGAAGGCAGGAGGAAAAAAATAAGAGCCTACATTGCATTTGTCTTTCGTTACCCCCCTGGGCAAGAGAATCTCAATCCCTGCCCTTAGCACAATGTGAGCCAACTCCTAAGTGGCTACAGTAAAAAAATAAGAAGCCAAACACCTCCCAGATGCACTCCCACACTCCAGAGCTGCTCTCCTGACTACCCCAAAAAGAACAGCCTCGGCAGCAAAAAGGCACAGCATCGTCCCCAGGCAGCTGCCTTGATTACCACCTTCCCTCTGATGAAGATGACGTGGGATATGATTAAAGATGCTCTGAAAAGACACACAAGTAATAGAGGAGAACTTTTTCCCTCCTCTCCCCAGCTAGGTCACTAGGTGTTCCTCCTCAGCAGCTCATTTCTTATTCCAAATTTGTCCAGGCCCTGCTCTTCTTCATCAGCTGAAGAGCTCCGAGACCGCCGGCGCCTCGATTGTTCCTCTCCTGCTGATTGGGCTTTGTGGATCTCGGGAAGTTTCTGCCTGATGGCAGGAACCTGTCTGCACCCTCCACTGACTGCGCTTAAGAGGGCTCCAAGGGATCATGGGGGGCTCAGAGCATCACAAAGAACCAGCAAGTATTTCTTTCCTAAAGCCAAACCCCTGCTTAGCTTCTTTCCCCCTTTTTTTCCCTGCTGTACGTTCAGGAATTCAGCTGCTTTCTCCGCAGCAATGAGGAAGGATGCCAATCACCCCGAGCTGTCCTCCATCCATCCCCACGAGGGAGAGAAAAGACACTTTTAATTCGAGTAGCACAATCCAGCAGCCAGGTCAGGGGGCTGAGGGGCAGCCAGGAGCCTGGCTCTGTCCCTGTGCACTTTGGGAGAGTCCCAGCGCTCCCCTGGTCCCCCTCTCATTTTTCCTTCCCTTTTGCCCTTCCCTGCCATCTGACACATGGGCTGTTTCCTTGTCCCCCGTCCAAACTCCAGCAGCCTCATCACTCCCTGCACATGCTAATGAGCGATGCCACTGAAACCTGGGCGTGCAGGGCTGAGCATCTGTGCTCCCACGGAAACCTCTGCATTCAGGGGGTGGAGGATGGAACAGCACAGGCAGCAGGGCTTTGGCTTAGCACCCCATCACCCCCTGTGCCTCCAGCCCTCTGCCCACCCCAAAATCCTCTCCCCAGCCCCAGGGTCCATCCCCATCCCAAGCCAGCATGGGATCAGCACACGGGAGGGGCTGTGCCGACTCGTGCAGCTCCTCGGTGCAAGGCAGCACCTGCCGGGATGTCTCAGCGCAGGCAATTGATATTCTACCGAGCATCTTTGGAAAATAATCTGCAAACAAGACGCTGCAGGCTATAAAATCACTCCCTCTCCTTCGCTTTAGATCGCAGCTTAATAAAAGCATAACACAAGGTAGCCGAGGAAACCGGCGCACTTTGCCCAACCACCTCATCCCTTTGTGTGTTATTAATCGGTTTCAAGTTGTACCGTGGTTTCCTGGGGCGGGAAGGAGAAGGGGCTCTCCGGCTGTGGAGGAGACTTGTTTTTTCCCTTTCAAGATTCGCCGAGGAAAGTCTCACATAGAGGAGCGGCGGCGAAAAGAAAGTGGCACTTACAGCTCTGGTTCCCCGCCATGCTCACGGTGAGGATCGATGGGGAAAGTCAGTCGGGGCTTATCTCTGCTGAAGGGCACCGGGGTGGAGAAGTTTCAGCCAAATCAGGTGGAAAAAGCATCGGAAAAATGGGGAAAATGAGGTGCAGATCCAGACACACTGGTTTTTTAGGAGAGCGGAATGGGGTCCAGAGTGGTGTTTTGCAGCTGAGAAGCTGAGGCCTCCCACCCACCCAAAGCCTTCACCAATGCTCCTATGCTTCAAAAACCACGGAATTAAGTTTGGAGAAGACCTTGCTGGGTCCCTGCTGGGTTTGAAGGAGCTCAGTGCAGGGGTCTCCTCCTTGATCACCACAACACATCACACAGGAACACATACAGAGGGTCTGCAGCCTCTTCCTCAGAATGGATTTGGTTTTGGGCACAGGCAGAATCGTCTCCAAAAGCTCCCAAGATGGACTCAGCAGCTCCCTGGATGCTGCAGGGCCTGTTGGAGACCAGCTGTGAGATGCTGAGCGCTCCCATCTGTGGGGTTTCTGCATCACCTGGACAAGGAAGGGTTTTCCAGTGGGGAAGAAAGGCATGGAGCATCCATCAGAACCCCGGGAGCAGCACGGGCAGGAGACCAACAGGCTGCTTGCCGAGCCTTCCAATAATTTTCCCACTCCCACTAAAAAAGTACAATATATTGTCTGTTTGGGAGCAGTTTAAGTTGCTTCATTTCACACAGTAAATTAAGCTGATTTCTTTAATAGGGGATTTTTATTTGGTGTCAAGCCCCAACTGTTATCCCAAACCCTGGGACTCCAGCTATTAAACCTTCTCCCAGGATATGGAGCCGAAAGTGCTGCTGGGTTTGGTGACACTCAGAAATAAATGGCTCATTCCTAAACACCCCAGTTATCTACTGCTGCCACCTGACCCAAGAGATTTCTTGAAGCAAAACTGCTGTTTAGATTTTCCCAATGGAAAACAAGGCACTGGGAGTCCTCCCAGAGCACAGACCCTTCCCCAGCTCCTGCATGTAAATTCACTCTAGGGTGGGATAAAACACTAAAAAAACCCTCAAAACCCTGGCCAGGGAGAATATCAAGGTTTTATCTTCTGGCAGAGCTTGGTCTTGACTTTCTTTCAGACTGAAGTCCAGATGGGAGCTCAGCTCCTGGTCTGGAAACTGCTCCTCTTTGTGACAAGAATGAAGCTCAGGATGTGGCCAAGCTGATTCCAGTTGGGCAAATATTTGCCCCCTCCACTCCCTGCTGTGGCTACTGGGGCTCCACAGCATTTAATGGGACCAGAACCAGTGGCCAAGCAAGGAGGTCTCTGGCCCTCGCTCTGCCAGCAGGATGTCATCACCTCTTGAGACTAAAAAACACCCCTGAGATTTTCAATTCCTGGGAGGTGAAGAGCAGCTCCCGGGGAGCGGGGATGTGGTCATTTATTTCACTTACATGAAAAAAACCAGCAAAGTGCCAATCATGGCTCCGAGCAGACACTGCCTGCAAGGCAGAGCCCAGCCCTGATGGCAAAATTCCCCTGCTCCATGGAATCCAGCTGCCCTCCTGCCCCACTCCCTCCTCCTCAGCGCTTCCCATCGCAGCCGCTCTGCTGGATCCACGCCTGGTTAAGCAGGTGACAAATGCCCCCACTTCATTTTCTCCTCTCCCCTATCTGGGGTGCCGCTGACATTTTGATATTTCCCTCTGAGATTATCCTTCACATAATGAATTTTCTCCCCAACCCCTCCTTTTTTTTTCTCCTGTGCCTTTTGGCTTTGCCAACACTCTCTCTCTCTCTCTCTCTCTCCTCTGCCGACTCCGGGAGCACGCCCGCCACAAGATGAATCGCCCGGAGACTCCTGGTGCATCCTTCTTTACACTTCACATCTTCCCCCCGCCGATGAGAAATGGGATTTTTCCTCATCCATCATAAGTCAGCGTGACAGGGCTGTCGTTCTCCGGCCCCGCATCGCTGTATCATGAGCCTCTCCGTCCCGCCTGGCTGAGCAGCCCCGCTTCCCTGCGAGCAGCTGGGACCTTTCCGAAGTGCTTTCGCTTGTATCGGGAGTCTGGGCACTGAGAAAAAGTTATTTCGGAGCTCTTCCAGCCTCCAAACCCCTCCCTGTCTCCGGGGCTGTGCCCCAGTAACAGAGGTGTTAATGCTGAGGAGGAGTCCTGTGAGGGACTTGGAAGGGGACTTCGTGACTCCCACGAGGTCTGGCTGCGAGCCAGGACTGGCTACCCACAGATCCTGCCTTTGTATCCCACTTGTCAAGAAGCAAACTCCAAACCTGAGCAACGGCATCGAAACCAAAGGAATAAAAAGGTAAAATTGTCAATTTTCATCTCTCCGATAAACTCCAAGCATTTCACTTCAATTTTCCTCCTATAACATCAATCAGAGCAGAGGATTTCTGCCTCAGGTACAATTTGATATGGATACTTCCCTCTTTTTGACATGGGATATTTTTTCTGATAACTTCCACTTGCTCAGAAATTCCCCCTGGGCCTGGAACAGAGGGAATTTGGGGTGGTGGAATCACCCCCCATGAATTCAGGCAACACAAAGCCCATCAGAAAGGTGGAATCTCCTGCTGAGTTTCGGAGCAACCCACTGCTTTCACTCCATGCTGAGCATCCTTCCTTGGAAAGCCGGTTTGTGAGAGGCTGGCAGAGACACTGGGGGGGTTTGGAGTGAGGATGGCAGGGGGAAATCAGAGGCAGGCAAGGGTCAGATGGCTCTGTGCTGCCTGCTGCCACCTGGTCCTGCATCCAAGCTTGTTTCCATGACAATTGCAGGCCACTTCACTCCAAACCATCAAAAAAAAGAGGGTAGCAAGCTGTCCAAGAGACATGGAGAAGTGACAGCTCTGGGGTTGGACCCCCACGAGCAGGTTGTCTCTCAGCTCTGCTGGATAAATCACTGCATTTGGGGTTTTCCCCCTACAAAATGTGTTGCCACAGCCCCTCGTGGGGATGAGCCTGCTCCCCTCCCCACGCCAGGTCCCCACAGCACCTGCCCCTCTCAGTGAAGCCATGCACAGTCTGCAGAGCCAGGAGCAGGGCAGGAGCATCCCTGGGACTCACAGCAGAGGCAGGGAAGGGCTCCCAGCCGTCCGCCCTCTTGTCATTCCAAGACAAGCAGCTCAGCTGGGAAAAGAAGATTTAACTGTGTTTGCTTCAAACCCCCAAAATTAGTTCCCTCCCATCTGCCAGGAGAGATTGATCTCCCGAGTCAGCCGTAAATCGCCTGAAAACTCCCTTGGAGCACTTAGGCAAGAGAGGAATGAGGCAGGGAATGGTGCTGCTCCGAGCTCACATCCTGCAAGGACACTGCCTGGCAGCAGGGGAATTACCCGGCTCGGCTACAACAATTTCAGCTTGTTAGTTCACTTTCTGATTTCTTTTATCTGCAGGTAAAGATCTTTCCGCCCCAAAAGGAGAATCCCAGTTGCCCAATCCCTTATTCAGCTTCCTGCATCATGCTGACTCAGCATTATGGCGAGAAAAGCCCTCTCCCATCTCCCAGGCCGTGGATACCCCCAGGGAAAACTGTGCAGCCACTTCATGTCACTTCTGGGCACCGGGCAGTGTCACAGGGGGAGAGGAGCCTCTTGCAACAATGGAGTAAACCTGGAGTAAATAGTGGCCATCCAACATCACATGTCTGCAGCCCAGATCTCCAACTGCCAATACTTCAAAGTTAAAAAGGCAAGATATATAGATATATATATATACATATATATAATATTTTTTTAAGTCTCAGGCTCATTAGTCCAGTTCAAGCTGTGTTGCTCCACTAGAAAGGCTCTGATGATGCCAGTTTTATTCCCTACTGGAATAAAATTTTTCCCCTTTAACTTTTGCAAGTTAAAGTTTTCAAAGAGACCTGCTCAAAACTCGCCTTCTGGAAATCCATATTAACTAATTCCATGCAAACCTGAGGAAAGCGCTCCCACTATTGCTGATCCCAAACCTGCAGCAGGAGTTTAGTCCTTCAAAATCAGACTGGAAAAGACCAGGATGGTTTTTTCACCTTTCTAACCTAAAAGCTGCTTTTGGTCCCTGCTTTTGAGTGGTTTCTTGCCTCGAGGGAAGAGGAGGTTTCTCCCTGGCATTCCAAAATCCTACCTATGATTGCAAAGGCCGGACACTTGGAGACAGTGGGAGAGAAATCTGAGTGTCTGCATTTTGATGTGGCAACACCTGCTGAATGTAAACTGCAAAATAATTGGGGACTAGAGATGCTCGTGGCTGTTTGGAATAGCAGGATGAAAGGATAACTCTTGTCTTGGAGTAATCCCCCAAACAAATAATTCCTGAGCATCTGTTCAGACAAATTAGAAGGAAAAACAGAGATGTCCAATCAGGCCAGTCATGATACACACAGTGCAAGAGGGAGGAACTTCCCAAACGAGCTGATGCTTCTCAGTCCTGCCAAGCCCAGGAGAGGGGAGGAGGATAACTGGGAAGGTGGGAGTCAGAGGGTTTTTGGGGAAGCAGTCACGAGCCATGTGGAGTGGTTCTTAACATAAAAATGATGTGGAAAAAAGAAGCTCGGAAGGCTGGAGCCCCTCTGCTCTGGAGCCAGGCTGGGAGAGCTGGGGGGCTTCACCTGGAGGAGAGAAGACTCCAGGGACACCTGAGAGCCCCTTCCAGGGCCTAAAAGGGCTCCAGGAGAGCTGGAGAGGGACTGGGGACAAGGGTCTGGAGGAACAGGACAAGGGGGAATGGCTTCCCACTGCCAGAGGGCAGGGATAGATGGGATATTGGGAAGGAATTCTTCCCTCTGAGGGTGGGAGGCCCTGGCACAGGTTGCCCAGAGAAGCTGTGGCTGCCCCATCCCTGGAAGTGTCCAAGGCCAGGTTGGATGGGGCTTGGAGAAACCTGGGCTAGTGGAAGGTGTCCCTGCCCATGGCAGGGGGTGGAATGAGATGATCTTCAAGGTCCCTTCCAACCCCAAACAATCCCTGCTCCTGTGATCCCCTGACTCCATTTCTGGCACACTCACACGCTCTGCAAACACTGCTGGGACAGGCACAGACCCCCAGCTCTGCCCCCAGCCCAGCAGGAGGGATCAGCTGCAGCAGCAGCACACTCTGAATTCCATCTCCCTCAGGACAAATGCAATTCCTTGTGCTGCAGGAGATCCAGGGGACCCAGATTTGCATCTCTTCAGCTGGGATATTTAGAGTGAGAGCCAAGATGTCCCTCTCACCCCTGTAATTCCCTCCCTGCTCTGGCAGGTGACAGATACACCTGAGATGGTGACAGCACTCACAGTGCCGTCTCAGGAACGGAGACTTAGGAATCCCGATCCTTCCACTTCCAGATAAAACCCTCAGATCTCGAAAAGAACCGTCCCTAGAGATCTCACAGCAGTTCCCAATCCTGCAAGTGGAGGAGACAGACACCACTGACCTCATCAGTCCCAACTCCTGCCCCCCAGCTCCCCCCATGCCCCATCCTCACCCCCCTGGGGGCAGGAGGCAATGCCCGGGGTGCCCCCAATTCATGTCCCCCCACCGAGGCTCGGTACTGCAAGGGATAAACAGCTGGAGGTGGATGTGGGGAGGGAAAGTCTCCCCAGGGGAGGTGATGGAAGCTGCCTTGTGTCCCGAGCTGCAGCCAGCAAGGCTAAATTGAGCCTTCAGGCTCTGCTCCTCCCAGCAACGGCAGCAGGGGAGATTAATGAACAGAACCAACCTCTTCCTTCTTTTTATGGTTCTTTTTTCCCAGCCATGTCTGAGCACGGCAGTAGAACCAGGATCAATAGGTGGGAAATGTAGGTAATAACTGGCCTTTAAGGAGACAGCTGGGACCTGCATGTCCTGCTCAACCACAAATCCCAATCCTGCCTGACAGGCTTGGCTTTGGCACACAGTGCTCGTGATGCAAGGCACTGGAGAGAGGCCAGCAGCCAGAGGTGCTTCCAGGACTGAGTTCGTCCCTTGGTCCCCACATAAGGAAGGGATCCAGGACCTCAGTTCCATGGGGCAGCAGGAAGGATGGTTGGAATCGGACCCCCAGAATACGGAAGGCTTCCGATCCATCCACCATTTCTGGGAATGTGTTCAAGCTCCGCCACACCACACCCACTGTCAGCACCCACCAGTCCGTGTACGGGAAAAATAATTCAGATTTGCAAAGGAGTCACTGGGGCAAATTGGGATTTGGAAGCATCCACCACCTGCAGACCAGGAATGATCAGAGGACTTTGGACAAGGGCCTGGAGTGACAGGACAAGAGGGAATGGCTTCCCACTGCCAGAGGGCAGGGTTAGATGGGATATTGGGAAGGAATCCTTCCCTGTGAGGGTGGGGAGGCCCTGGCACAGGTTGCCCAGAGAAGCTGTGGCTGCCCCATCCCTGGAGTGCTGATTGAACAGGGCCTGGGATAGCAGAAGGTGTCCCTTTCCATGGGGAGGTTGGAACAAGATGATCTACAAGGTCTCTTCCAACCCAAACCATCCTGGGATGGCTCAGTGGTGACAATGGGAGGGAGAATAGTCTGATGGGTCAGACCCATGAGCATCACCATCTTCACTCAGGGCCCACAGCAGGCAAAGCCACTGCACAGCCACTGCCCTGCACAAGCCCCTCAGCCCTACCCTGAGCAGTTCCAGCACCTCAGAGCTGTTCTTATCCGGGTGGGAAGGCAGCTCAGCCCCCCAGGATAAGCACCCACCCCACCTGCAGCTTGGGCACCCACTGAGGAGAGGGCAGAGGGAAAGGGCAGCACAGCAGGGATGCAATCCCAGATTCCTGCACCACCCAGCATCCCAGCTGAACACCCAAGCAGGCTGGGGGCCAGATGTGACCTGGAGCCATGGTTGTTATGCGAGTCAGGCAGCTCTGGTGACAATTACACAGCTCTCAGAGGCAGCACAGGTGGCTGCCTGCACCTGGGAATGCGCTCCGGGAATCCAGGGCTGCTCTGGGAGACCTGCTCCCCTTGAGGCACCTTTTTCCCACTGCCCTCCTGACTCAGGACCTCAAATCACCTCAAGATCATACCTGGCTTATTGGGACTCTTCTCCACGAAGCTCCATCACATTCCAACGGGGAGCAGCCCCTCTAAGGAAGCCACCTGAGACAGGGCAAGCGCTGGCCATGGAGAGAGGACGGACTTAACTCATGTCCTGGCCACCTAAAGCATCCCAAGCCCTGGCTAATGACCTTTCCCATCCTGTCAGGGCATTAATCAGCTTGGAGTGCTGATTTCACATGACTTCTGGAGGCAGGCAGGCTCCCTGGCAGGAGCGTGGCCGTGGTCTCCTCCAGACCTCTTTCTCTCCTCATCAGAGTTACTGTTTTGGGTAATGATGAAGCAGGGGAATTGATTTGAAGCCTAATGAATAATCAGCCACCATCAATAATTGTAATCACTAATCTGGTGCAATTAGAGGCAATTATAGTAAATGCAATTTCCTCCCGAGCTGCTAACGAACTGCAAAAATATGAATTGACTTGAACTGGCTGCCTGTGATTTATGCAGTGGCAAGATCAAGGAGCCCATTATGCCAACAAAGGCTCTTAAAGGGACACGGAAGTTGGTTTGTCCCCCTTTTCCATCCCACCCTCCCAACAAAGCCACCAAACTTCAGAGGGAATCCTAAGCAGCAGCATTAAAGGGATGAAATCCCCTTTTCCTCCTCTTTCCCTCCACGTGAGACCTGCCAAGTCCAGTTCCCGCATCGGCTCCTGCAAAGCACGGATCACACGTGCCAGGAGAGGTGCCACTCGCCACGTCCACGGGGAGAGATTGCCACCTATTGGCACATCCATGGGGATGATGGGGGAAACAGCGTCACCTCCAGCTCCTCCCGGGCAGCTGGAGCAGCGGGTTCGTGGCGGTTCGGAGACAAAGGAGCCGATTTTAAGCTGCTCGTTCTCCTCCCAGTGCCACTGAAAGCACTGTTTGAAAGTGCCTTTTAATTTCCAGTGCCTGGGATAACACACACCAGCCTCAGTTGGAGAAGGTGATAAGCATGAGAGTGGGATCTTAGGAGAGTTTTTGAGATGAAAAGCTGGCTCACCAGCACTTTTTGTCCTCCCAAAGGCAACAGAAAGGGAAAGAACTTGAAGAAAAGCACAAACTGCATCCCAAACCAGAAGAGCTGGTGGCAACGCCAAGAGCTGAACTGAAAAATGCCACAGGGAATAATTTCAGGGATCTGGGGCAGGTCCCAACTTCTCCACCCATGTGGGAACTCGACAAAACTGGATTTTGTGTAGAAAATGTTTGATTTTGACAAAGGTGGTCCTAAAGAAAGCTGGAATAGTGGAAGGTGTCCCTGACCACGGCAGGGGGTTGGAACAAGATGAGCCCCAAGATCCCTCCCAACCCAAACCAGTCTGGGACTCTGTGATGATGCAGAGATTCATCAGACTTCCAGTCTCCAACAGATTTGATGACAAGCCACGGGGAAATAGTTGTCACTGGACAGATACACGCACAGGGCACTGTAATTCCATAGGCTGTCCATAGGCTGGAGAGACAGAAACCAGCCTGCTTGGACATGCAAATCAAGCTGCCTGGATGAGCAGCCCCCCTGCTCAACACCAGCCATTCTTCTCCTCAGAGTCAATAACTTCCACTCTCTCATCGGTAAATCTCGATATTCACCTTCCCAGCAATCAATAGCTGCCCATTATTGGTCTGTAATTGTTACAGAAATTTAATCAAGGGTCAATAAAGGGAAAGAACAAGTCTATTGCAGCAGCAGAACTTCACACACAAAGTATTTCACTGCCCAATTATCCACTACTCCTGACTTTTGCTAATATTATTTATTATTCAGGCAACTACAACACTCAGAAGACTCAATCTCGGCTCTGAACGCTGCTCCTGTACAAGGAACAAAACTCCCAGCATTGCCCAAACCACTTGCAAGGCAAAGCACCAACTATATTATCTAGAAATGGGTACAAACTGCTGTGGGAATGATCACTGCAATAAATCTGTGTCCAAAAGTAACCACTGAGCGAGCTGAGAGAAATTAAAAGACAAATGAGAGACTCATTCCCAGAGGAAACACCAGTCAGCAGTAACAGGTGGAATTGGGCTGTGTTTTCAAGAGGTGTGTTTTGGAAATGCAAATTGGGTGTCTGTGCAAAACTGCTACTTCTGTGGAGATTATTGGATCAAATTTGCCTTAAAGAGGGGGAAAAAAAAAACCCACAGGAGAGAAACGGATTAAAATCCTTCGTCATTTCCACCCAAAGCAGTTCCAAGGGGTGTTTGCTCTCCATTCTTTACTTGCAGTGAAAAAAGAGGTGAGGAAGGATGGCAGGGACATTAAAACAAGTCCAAATGTCTCTCAAAATAAGAATAATTGTCACTTCTGACCTGTGCCAGCCTCACTGATAATTTCTGAGAGGCTTGAAGGGGTGTGAAACGTTCCCAGAGCTGCTACATCCCACACTGCCACTTGAAAAAAAAAAATCAGATTTCCAGTTTTAGGGTATTATTTTTAGTTTTGGAGATGCTCTGACCCGGAGGTCTCTTCTGCCTCATTCTCCACTTGCTTTTTAGGCTTTAAAGCTCGAATTTTCAAGCTTCTCACAAATCCAGCATGTTTATTTCATTCAAAACTCCCCATCAACACAGGGCCTGGAGCCGGGAGTGTGTCACAGACCTTCTGCTCCCAGGCTGAGAAGCATTTAGTTGTATTTATGAGAACCCTTGGGAATTTTCTTAGGCAGTCAAGTGTCACTCCTGCTTTTCCTCTTCTCCAAAATGCCTCTTTTATTGATGTCTGCCCACCTCCCACCCTTCCAAATGCATGGAACATAAACAACTCCAAGCCACTCCATTCCCATATGCATTTCCCCCCCAAATTAAACAGAGGCTGTATTTCACTTCAGGGTTTTATGCCCAGGCAAGGATCTAAATAAAGCCATCCCATAAAACCCTGGAGAAAACACAACCACAAATAAAACCACCAAAACCCCACCTGAACAGATCCTATTTAATTACCCAGCAACAAATGGTGCCAACACTCCAAAGGAGCAGGAGGAGCACAGACAACTCCAAACCCAACGAAACTTCCAACTGCAAAATATTTTTCCCCCCTGAGACCCCAAACGAGTAATAAATATGGAAATCTGGAAAGAAAGGGCAGACAGGGACTCTGCTGTGTGTCCCCAGCAAAGTGCAAGGAGGGTTTGTAAGGAAACGAGTGTGTTTGTTCCTTTGCTGGGCGTTGGTGGATTCCTTATGGGTTTGTGTTGTTGCTGGTCCATCCTGGAGGATGGAGGCAGCAGGGGTAGGGATGGATGGATGGTGGGAGATGCAGCAAAGCGTCCTCACCTCCACAATCCCACCCCCATCCCAAATTTATAGGTTTAAAGCTTCATTCCACTCTCCCCATCAGCTCTTCCCAGTGGTGTTTTCCATCAGTGACTTCCACAGCCCCACTAAACCCTGCCTAAAATCCTATTTCCTTTGATCACTCATATATTTCTCATTTTATCATTTCCCCAAGAACTCTGTTGCCCCTTCCTGCCTGGCCAAAACCCCCCAAAAAGCTTTTTTCAGGGCTGTTCCTCATTGCACAGATCCAACCCCAAAACCTCACCAGGATTAAACCCTTAATTTGCTGCAATTTGGTAAAAACTTGGCTGTGTTTCAAATCAGACCCGAAGCTGAAGTTTCCTCCAAATGTTTTGCTGCTGGGCAAGTGGAGCATTTCATTTGCACACAACAATTCCTGTTTGCTGCAGTTTTCTCTGCTTCCCAATTCCACATTGTGAGATGCAATCAGAGGAGGGAAAATAAAGCAATTAAAGGAATCGTGTGGGATTCCCAGATGGCCACTGGTACCAGTCGGTTTCAAGAGGGTCTTGGCACCCAACCTACACAATATTTGATTTCCTGGAGTGGGGTTTGGGCTTTTTTTTCTTTGTCAAGTGGAGTTGGAGCTCGGATCTGTCCACATTTGCATATAAAGAGTGACAAGGATACACCAGAGGAGACCCTAAGTGGCGACTGAGCTCCAGCACTTTGTGTTGCTTTTCCTTTCCATGCAACCTGGATTTATTCCCTGGAGCCTGAGGATCAGGTTTAGTCCTTCTTCAGCCTCCTGCCCTTTCCTTGCTCATCCCTATCTTTATCTCCTCCTCCCAGAGCTCCCGTTCCAACACACCCAAACCATGTTCCCCCCTCTCCGTGCCAGCGGCCGCCCCGACAATCACAGAGCAGCTTATTTTTAATTGTGCTGAAACCAAATTGTTATTTAAACTTCAGATCTCGCTGTTCTCCCCGAAGACCCCTGTAATTCCTCCCAGATGTTAATTATGCCGAAGCACAAAGCTGCAAAAATCTCAGGCTGGCTGAAGGAAAAGCCCCTCCGGCCGGATCCCGACGGGAAATCGATGCCGCCACCGGAGCTGGATCATTTACATCCACGCCAAGCTTTGGGAATGGGAACCATGGCCTTACCTGCAGCACCACGAGGACAACACTTCCCAAAGGACCTAGATGATTTTAGAGGGCTAATTCCCATCTTTTCCATACAATTCCCAGTCTAAGCTCCGCTAATTTTTAATGAAACCTTGCGGCTTGACAAATCCATTCTGGAATTTGGAGGGAAGCCTCCAACACATCAAAGCTGCTGTATCCTTGGTGTCCACACCTTTGCCCTCTTGGTTGATCCTCAATTCCTTTTTCCTTGCAGATGATGAGGATGCTGGAGCAAAGACTTACCTGGGAAGATTTGGGATAATTTTCATATTTATTGGAAACCAAATGATTTAAATTGAATTTCAGACCCTTCCACCAGGACATATTGATCTAGTGGGAGGTGTCCCTGCCCATGGTAGGGGAGTGGAATGAGATTAAGGTCTCTTCCAACCCAAACCATTCCATGATTCTATGATTCCATTTTATTAGTGGCTTTTCTATTACACCTGGACAAGGGGAAGCAAGGCTTGGACCTCAGCACATCACTTCTGACGTGGTTTAGTGCCTCTGCTGCTGGATTGCTTTGCTGTTGGGATTGTTTTATTCTTTAAATACCCATCCCAGTAAGTTGTGGCATTTTAGTGCCTGACTTGACAACCTTTAGGATAGGAAAGGGAATGTGAAAAGCAGAGAGAAAACACTGTTCTTCCTTCTCCTCCCCATCACGGTTCAGCAGCAGATATATCCCACAACAAATTGATTTGTCAGATGGAGAGAGATAGCACGTGGTATTAAGAAATTATGAATTACTAGGGAGCTTTAAAAGCCAAAAAACTGATACCTATAAACCATTGCTCTGAGTAGATGCCAAACCCTTTGGAATTCACATTGCACACGGATACAACGCAGGTCCTGCAATGCTGCATCGGGGCTAAAAATACCAGAGAACGGGGCCAATCTCCCTTTTTAAGCCCTTATTCCATGCCAAGCCCTCAATAGGGATGCTCCAGCTCTGATTTCCCTCCTGCTCATCACAGCTCTTCACAAATCAAAAGCATTCCCAATTTATTCTTCTCCTTTCCAAGCTCTGCTCTCCTCTCATCTGCTCAGCCTCGCAGAAAGCTCGTTAAACAATCCAGAGAAAGCGCCTGGAATATAATGAGCCACGGGAGGGCTGGGAGGGTTGGGAGGGCTGGTGCCAGCAGGCAGACAGGGCTCTGCATCCCAAGGGACTCTGCATTCCCAGGATGCTTGGGATAGCCCAAAGCCCACGGCTGGAAGTGGCCATTCCCTGCTCCAGGCGGGATGGAGCGGGTCAGTTATTCCTCTCCCTCCTGCTGGTAGGGAGCAGGGTGCTTGGAAGTGAATAGGAATAAAATTGAGGAATGTAAGAGAGCAGGATGAAGGCCCAGGGGAGTTGGGGCACTGCAGAGAGAGAACAGCCTGACCTCCAGGGCAAAGTGCAAACAAACTGCTGGCATCAGAGCTGCTGTTCCCGGGATGCTCCCGCATCACAGAATCCCAGGATATGCCAATTTGGAAGGGACCCACAAGGATCATCGAGTCCAACTCTTCAGCCCTGCACAGGAACATCCCCAAGAGTCACACCATGAGCCAAAGAGTATTGTCAGGCTTCATCTCTTTACTCTCTTTCAGCCTCAATCCCAAAATCACCTTGTCTGTGGTGGAAGCACCTCCTCTGGAGTGTCCAAGGAATGACTGGACGTGGCACTCAGTGCTGTGGTCTGGATGACAAGGTGGGGATCAGTCACAGGTTGAACTTGATGATCTCTCCAACCTAAAGCATTCTGGGATTCAGCAGCTCTGTAGCCACGGTGGGACTGGGGGGTCCTCCCGGGGGAGCTCAGTCCACTCCCACTGTGGGCACACAGCCCCTCCTGGGGCCCTGCCTGGTGTCCAGCATCCCCTCTCCCAGCTCTGCCAGGGAGATGTGAACCCACTCCACTCACACAACATCCCCCCCCTCCCCAGCCCCGGGTGAAGCGGGACTTTAGCCTAATATGTATTTAAAAATTGAACGTGTGTGGATAGTTCCAAACATCCGCCGTGCAGACACACAGCTAATCCACTTCCAGACATTTTACCAATTATCCCAGGGTCTTCTGCACAGCCCATTACCCCGTAGATGTTACTAAGTGCTGCATAAACAATCCTCTGCTGCGTGGCTGACACTTAAAGAGGACAAGTGGAAGGGAATTGCAGCAGGACAGCAAATGGAGCCGGAACAGTCGCAGCAGCAGCTCCCCCCACTGTGAAAGCCATAATCATTGGCACATCTGTGCTGCATTCCCTTCCCACAGAGGGATCTGCTGGAAGAGCCACCTCAGCAGAAAAGTCCCACCCTCCCCGCTGCTGATGTGCTGCCTGGGGGGGTCAGGTGGAATTTGGGTTTTTCAGGAGATTCGGGACTGTGTGGAGATTCCCCCGTGTGATTCCACGGACCTGCTGGGTGAGAGGACTCCAAGCAAACCTCTGTTTCCTTGGCTGTCCATGTGGAAAGCACTTCCCATATACCCCTACACCATCATTCAGTGTGCCATGGACTAGAGGTGAGCTACAGCACCGTCAGGCAAGAGGAAAGCCTGGCACAGGAATGGCATCCAAAAGGTCCATTTTGCCCCTTCCCTACCAAAACCAGTGTCCTGCATCCCACAGGAGCTCCAGGACATTGGAGGAGGCAGAGGAAGTCAGGGACCCTGTCCCCTCTCCAACCTCCTCTTGGTGGGTGGGTGAGGGCCGTGTCCCAGGACAGCCTGGAACCCTCCCGTGCCCAGTTCCCATGGCTGACATCAGCACAGCAGGGCTGATGATGCCAATCCTCACAGGCT
The DNA here is from genome assembly GCF_003945595.2 of Pipra filicauda. NCBI lineage: Eukaryota > Metazoa > Chordata > Aves > Passeriformes > Pipridae > Pipra > Pipra filicauda. Next base: position 475,734 of record NW_024104464.1, read on the forward strand.
GCTCAGTGCAGGGAATCCCCACAGCCCCTCTCTCTCTTGCATCCTCTGCTCAGAGGTTCCAGGAAGCAATTCCCTTCTTCTCTGTGGTGAGCAGGGACAGCAGCCAGGGAATGGCTGGAGCTGTGTCAGGGCAGGGTTAGGTTGGACTTCAGGCAAAGGTTCTTCCCCCAGAGGCTGGTTGGGCACTGCCCAGGCTCCCCAGGGCAGTGGGCACAGCCCCAAGGCTGCCAGAGCTCCAGGAGGGTTTGGCTGATCCTCTGGGGCACAGGGGGTGACTCTTCGGATGGGCCTGTGCAGAGTCAGGGGTTGGACTGGATGATCCTTGTGGGTCCCTTCCAACTCAGCACATTCTGTGGTTCTGTGATTCTTAAACTGGGACCAGTCCAGCTATCTGGAAGCTGGGCAGCACCTTGAGCCCACTGAGTGCCCGTCCATCCCCACCCCGCCAGCTCCAAACACCACCATGTGCTTTTCCCTTTCCTTTCCCTCCTCCCTATTGTTTTTAAAAGCAGCCAAAGACTGTTAATTAAAAAGGCAGAAATCAATTGCCCTCATCTCCCCATCAGAAGCTCCTCTGCATTCCAGGATTAAAGCCGGCTCCTACTTTAAGTCAATTAGAGATAAGGGGAAGCTGACATTTCTACAACCCACCTTATCAAACCGCTTGAAAACTGCTCAGATTAAAATGTAAAAAGATTATTTCCTCGGCTCTCTCTGCCTCTCTCCTTTTTTTTCTTTCCTTTTTTTTTTTTTTTTTTTAATAATTATTCATAAGAAACCCGACAAACGGGTGCTGATAGTCTGAGATAGCCCTGCTCCTCCATGGGCCTAATCTCAGGATCATCCAGGAGCATCCCGTGGGAAACTGGGATCCCAAAAAAGGGGGAAGGAGGCAGAGAGCCCTCACGACTGCAAAACTCAGTCCCTGTGAGCCACATCCTGACTTCCCATCCAAGAGCCGCAGGGAAAGGGTCAAACCCCTGCTCTGGATCCGATCCTAATGAGGCTCTGCTCAGCCTAATTAGCTGGAGGCAAGAGGAAGCTGGGATGTGAGATGGGATGCAGGCCAGGGACCACATCTGAACCCAGGACAGGGCTGGAATGCTAAACACAGCGGGGACAGGGCCAGGGACGCTGCTGGCACGGCACAGGCTTTGGCAGCAGCGCTTGGAGCTGCACCCACACGGCGAGGAGGCAACTCCTGCCCCCAATTCCTGCCCCGGGATCTCCCTCCCTGCACCACCCAGCCCACAACCCCCAGGGCTTTGCTGGCACTGGGAGAAAAGGGGGCTGGAGGGGGCAAACAGCATCCAGTGAGTTCTGCTGGTGAGGGAAACTGTGGCACCTCCCCTGCCCGTCCATCCATCAGCCCCACCGAGGAGAATCCAGCAGTCAAGAGCCTCCTCAAATGCAGGTTTAGAGGGGGAAAAAAACCAATAAAACACCAGAAAATATTAAAGTTTCATATCACAAATGTAGGGGGATTTTTTTTCGGAAATGCTCCAAATGTTTGAAGCAAACTGCAACAGCCACAGAGGGATTTCACTGATGTTTTTCGCGTCAAAGAGGGAAAAAAAAAATCTCATTTCAGCCCCAGCTGCAGGAAGCAGAAGCTCTTTATTCCTGCAGGCAGCAGTGCCACCCCCAAAGTCACTGAGTGGAAAATCTCCACGTCATGGACGGCGACTGAGACGTTCCCAGGGCTGGGCTGTGCCCCCAAAACCTCCTGTTCCCCAAAATACTGATTCCCTGCCCAGGGATGGAGCTGCCCTTGGAGCAATAAAGGATTCAAGGCAATGGGTTAATGCACAATTGGCAGGGTGGGAAGGTCAGGAGAGCATTTGGATGGTGAATCAACCCAGCAAAGGGAGTGGAGATGGGAGTGGGAGGATGGGTGGATCTGTTCAGGTGTGCACTAAAAAAAAAGGGGGTGAGGGGAAGGAGAAAAAAAGAGAACCAAAGAAAAAGGGGGAAAGAAAGAAAGAAAAGAAAAAAGAGAAAAGGGGAAAAGAGGAAAGAAAGAAAAAAAAGAAAAAAGGAAAAAGGAAACAAAAAAAAGGAAAAAGAAAAAGGAAAAAAAAGGAAAAAGAAAAAGGAAAAGGGAAAAAAAGAAAAAAGACAAAAGTAAAATGAAAAATGAAAAAAGACAAAGGGAAAAAGGAAAAAGAAAAAAGAACAAAGAAAGAAAAAAGAAAAAAGGAAGAAAAAAGGAAAAAGAAAAAAGGAAAAGAAAAAAGAAGGAAAGGGAAAAAAGGAAAAGGAAAAAATGGGGGTGAGAAAAAGAAAAGAGAAAAAAGGAAAGGATAAAAAAGGAAAAAAAGGCAAAATAAAAAGGAAGAAAAAGAAAATGGAAGGAAAAAAAGAAAAAATGGGAAAAGTAAAAAAAAATAAACAGGGAAAAAGGAAAGAGAAAAAATAGGAGAAGAAGAGGGGAAAATGGGGAAAAACTGAAAAGGAAAAGACTGCTGGGAGGAAGTGGGGGCAGAGGACAGGGCCCAGGAGCTGCCCGGGGGTGGCTCCCTGCAGGACAGCAGGACACTCCCAACGCTGCAGCCTCTGCTTCCACCAGTGCCTGGAAAACCACAGGAAAGACAAAAAACCCCCAAACCCAAGGGGGGAAAAATGTCATGAAGTGTCTGACCTCCCCTAAAGGACCTGGGACTCCCAGATCCCGTTCCTGCCTCGGCACATCCCTGTATCCCTGCCTCAGTTTCCCCGTGGGCAGAGGGGGTGGAATCCTCCCCACTGGCAGAAGAATTTCATTAAGTTAAAGCCTTAAAGATTTATAAAGCACTTGTGAAAGCTCCATAGGAAATATCCCAATGTCACTGAAAACGTCAACTATAACATATTAAATCTCTCTCTCTCTCTTAAAAAAATAATAATATGAGATTATGTCCCAGGAGGAAGTTTTCCCACCAGACTTCTCTATTCTTATAAAAACGAGCCAGTATCACTTAGCAGCTCATAAATTCCAACTCCCATTAAGCAGATATTAAACACGTATTTATAAAGGTTTAAACAGATCAGTTCACTTAATTTTCAGTTCGCCTGCAGGCAAAAAATGATGTGTTTCAATCAGGAGGAAGTCCTGCTGTGGCTAAAGGAGGAGGATCTGGATCAGCCCAGGGGATGGGCGGGGACCTTTCCTGAGGATACACAAGGACCAGGATCAGCAGCACCTCATGGCCCTCTGGGACAGCACCAATGGACAAATCCATCATGCAAAATATGGGATCCTGCACTTCAGCAGGTCAGAGGGAACTTAAAATTCAAGCATAGAACACAATAAATAAATAAACCAGTTTAATTCCCCAGTCAGAGCTTTGACAAGCTGCTGTCCATCCACCAACCGGAGTTAAATCAGGATCATTAATATTATTATATTATTCTTAATTATTTAACTATTTTTTTAGAACCCAAGTGTCTGGTCAGTCTTTTCTAGCAGCCCATTCCAGAATGGAGTGGTAAAACACATCAATATTGGATCCTGGAAGGGGATATTGGGAATATCAATATTCATACTGGGACAGGTGGTGACACTGGGAAGGTGAACTGCTGCCACAGTTTGTGGAGGAGCCTCAGATCCCCTGATTCCAACCAAAAGTCATCATCTCTTCCTTGAACCCAAAGGCTGGGACCACCAGACAATGCTGTATCCATCTCAAAAAAGCAAGGACAGAGCAAAAAAAACCTCAGGATGGAATTCAATGGGAAACTCTCTCCAAAGAGCACCCGGGCTCTGCATGAAATGCAGAAGCACAGTCACTGGAATTCCTCATGGTCCAATTAAGCCTGGGCTCCCCCAGCACTCAGAAATATCATTTGAAAGCTTTTACCTAAAGCAGCCTAAAAATGGGGGGGTTCACACCTGTTCCCTGGGTCAGGCATTGCTTTTTGGGTCCATCAGTGTGATTTTTAGACAACAAATACAGACACAAACAGTGGAGAAGTTTTCCCTGTTTGCCCTAAGTGCCACAAAGGCTGGATTTCCTGAGAAAATCGAGGGTTTAAAGCACAGTAAATAGCAGAGAAGGACACTGTGACCCAGGAAAAATAGCCAGGAGGTCTCCTTGGAGGGCAGTGAGTAAAGCCAGAGCAGAGAGAACAATCTCAGACCTTTCCATCCCACCCACGGCCTCCCCACAGCAGCTCCTGAGCCGAATCCCTGAGCAGGGGCTGCAGGAATGCTTCCAATGGCACTGGTCTGCTGGGGAGCAATTAGAGAGTAAGGACAGGGAGGAGAAATTCAATCAATTCCGTGCTCATCCTCCCCCCAGCAGGCACGGGGGACACGGCTGTGCCGGCCACGTTCCTGCTGCATATGGAAGGGGGATTGTTGGGATCAGAGCGGGAAGCAAAGAATTAAATGACAAGCCCTGGGACGGGCGGTGACATTGAGAAGGTGAACTCCTGCTACAGGTTGTGGTGGAGCCTCGGATCCCCTTATCCAAGAAAAACTTATAACTTCTTCCTCGAAAACAAAGGACTGCCGGCAAGTGATGGTCCATCCCAAAAAATCAAGGATGGAGCGAAGCATCCTTATAAAACCCAGAAATTTGGCTGAGGGGGGATGAGTAAACCTCAAGGCAGTTTTTTATCCCTAATCCTCTCCCTGCTTCCAAGGCGTCCACGAAAGGTTTTAAAAATAGCAAACACAACTCCATTATTATCGTATAAAGCAATCTGTGAACATAATATTCCCCAAATGCTCTGTGCCTTCAGTCGGAAATTTCTGGGTGTGACAAAGATTGAGTGTTCCTGTCTCGATGAGAGGGATACAATAGGGAGTAAAAGCAGACAGTTTTATTCCCTGGGAAGAAAAAAAAGTCAAAATATGTAAATTCTCTTCCATATGAAATTCTCAGACTTTGAAATCTGGGGCAAAACCTGGGGTAAAACTCTGAAACTGTGAATTTCCTTCACGTGGCAGAATATTCCAAGGAATGACTTTTTTTGAAATCACTGAATGCTTTCGTTTTGATTCCAGTGGTTTTTATTATACAAAATAAGACAAAAAGACAAGACCGGAGGAGCTTTCCAGTGCCTAAAGGGGTTCCAAGGGAGCTGGAAAGGGACTTCAGACAAGGATCTGGAATGACAGGACAAGGGGGAATGACTTTTCACTGCCAGAGGGCAGGGTTAGATGGGATACAGAGAAGGAATTCTTCCCTGGGAGGGTGGGGAGGCCCTGGCACAGGTTGCTCAGAGAAGCTGTGGCTGCCCCATCCCTGGAAGTGTCCAAGGCCAAGTTGGACAGGGCTTGGAGCAACCTGGGCTAGTGGAAGGTGTCCCTGCCTTCCAACCCAACCCATTCTGGGATTCTATGATATTCCAGCCTGTGGAAATTATACCATTGCTGACACTCTGCAAAAGTTCCAGTGGAAAAGACCTCAGCAGATATTTGGATTTCACTGTGGCTGGTGATGGAAAAGCCTTCCACCACCAATTTGCTGCCCAGTACTTCTCAAGTCCCCAAAGAGGAGAAAGAGAGGAGCCTCTCCATGAACTTCAAGAGGCAATATTGTAAAAAGATCCAAGATGAGACCCCTCTTTCCACAAGGCATAATTAACCTTCGACACTGGGTATCATTAAATAGGAGACTTTAAAGGGAACCAAAATGCTGGAGGACTTATATGAGCAATGAGAACCTGCAAAGCTCCACGGCAGAATAAACGAGCCCTTGTGCTTTCAGAGTCAGAAAGAAACTTCTCCAAGTGGGCTGTGTTGGCAGTGCTGGCTTAATGGTTGGACTCAGTGATCTCAGAGGTCTTTTCCAACCTCAGTGATTCTGTGATTCTCACCCTGAGAAGCTTCTTGGACCTCCCCCAGATTCCCATTTCTCAGAAAGAGGACAGGGGACGGGCTGGTCCACTGAGCCCACAAGTCCCGCGTTGGTCCAAAATCTGGGAGAGCTGAAAAATAAAGCAACAAACCCCTGGTGCTGCTGTGACAGGGTGGCTGGAAGCGTGGCACTGCCTGTCCCTTTTAATGAGTGTTAATGCTCCCCTTTCATCTGGGTGGCCATGGGATGCCAACACATTTATCTGTTTTATGCGTCCCCGTTCAATTCCCGGAGACATTTCTTTGGACGTGGAACGTTGTAATTTGCCCTGGCTCCCCATTGCGAGTGGCTGAAGTTTGAAAAATCACCGAGTGAGTGATCAAACACATTATAAAAATAGTCAGGCAAATGCACCACTATCTTCTCCTCAAGAGCCATTTATAGGGGCCAATCCAAAAGCCATTGAAGTCAATGGAAAGACTCCTGCAGAATTCAATGGGGTTTTGATCGAGTCCTTATTGTGCTATCCATAAGAAATAGGTCAGATATTTATATATAGTCTTGAAATGTTGTGTGCCACCACGCTGGCACTTTGCCTTTCTGAGGCACAGCGTCACTTCTTGCCGTACCTGCTGCAAACCTGAGGACTTTGCAAGTCCAGCTTCCCAGTGTTTCCCACTTTGGCACCGCTGCCACGTTGGCTTTCACCCTCGACTGTCCCTTCCCATGCCAGCACGTTCCTCCTCTGCCCTGGGAATGGGTTCATGCCCACTTTGCACTCCCTTTGCACGTGGGTAACGCAAACCTCCGGTGGAAAATTGCTCCTGGAATCCACACTTAGGGAATAACAGAGGGCTTGGAGCTGAGCAAGAGCCTGAGCTTATTTAACAAGACCCAGTTGTTACACCAACACACACCTAAACAGGGGCAAACCCTCTTGTGAGCATGAACTACTTCAGCTTAAAAAGGACCTGTCCCAGCCTAATCCTAAACACATTCCAAATCGAGTTGAGCTGAATTGGAGCCGTTCATCCTCATGTGTTTTCCAGCTTAAATATATGAGGTCAAATTCATCTAAACCATACAAGGAGAGGAGTCTGGTGCTGGTGGCATGACCTTCATCACGCACACCTTGAGAGCACGACTGCAAATTAACCCCCTTTTCCTGCATTCGGGATGTGCTGGTTTGTGATAACTTGGGAGGGGGTTTAAAGCAGGTTCAGGGAATATTATTTCAACTGAACACACAGTGAAATAAGTGTTATTTGCTACCAAAGTTAGTTCCTTCAGTCTTAGTTTTAGTTTAGATGAGGCTTTAGAATCAATATTTTCTGGGGCAACAGACCTCACCTTTCTTCAGCTGACGCACCCACCCTTTTTTGAGCACTGCGAGATAAATAAAAGCAAACCTCAGCCCTTTAAGCCATTATTCATAAGCTTAAATTTATACAAGTGAATCATCTCCCTGAAAGTGGTAATACCTCTCATGTACTCCGAGTGAAATACATGGTTGTTTACCAATTAGGAGGACTGCAGTGGGTTTAGTCGGTGTAGTTCCACGTTAATTATTTATAACACTTTGCAGTACCACTAGTAAATGTACAGTAGCATCTCTTTTAAAAATAATGAGACCTTAGTCCTGTGCAAAGTCCCTGCAGCAGCTGTTATTAAAACTTCATTGAAGCGAGAGAAGAAATGGATGTTTTTGCATCTGCAGCGTGAGCAGAAGCAAAACTTCTCCCGAGTCGGATTTAGCCTTTGTACGCTTTGGTCCTTTCAGGAAAAATCAATGGGGGGAAAAATAGCAACATCTAAGGTTTTCATGAGCCCTTTTATAACCAAAAAAAAAAAGGAAAAAGGCACTTTGGGAATGTGTCACTTTAATGACTCGTCGTTTTGAGCACCCAAGGACCAGGAGATGGGCGAGCGCCTCTGAGGTGCCCTAATGGAGCTTAAGGTAGGTGCTCTTGTAGGATCAATTTGACTGCAGATAAGTCTCACTTCTTGGCATGGATTTGATGAATGCTGGGCATGGCTTAAAGATGAGATAATCTGCTCAATTTATTCTTATTATTTATTTGCTATCCTTGTGACAAAATGAATTATGATTCTGCGCTGAGCCAGGAGCGGGGATAAAGTTACCATTGGGGAAGAATATGTCATTGTAATGGTATCTTTGCTTTTTTTCCTTCCCCTGAATGAAATCAGTACACTGAAAAAAATGCTTCACACATAACCTGGAGGAATCATTTCCAGACAGCAGAGGGGTAAACTGAGCCTTTTTGCTTCACTGTACAAACACAATTACTACAACAGCGGCTTAGTACAATTGTTTATACAGATGCCTCGTGCTTCCAACAGCTAGGAAAATCCTTGTCTTTCTAGGAAGCAACACAGGGCTCAGCAATCCTGTGCTAGGGGTGTGCTTGGGGAAAGATGGTGGATAATGGGGCTGATTTGAGGGGTCTTGGAGGGTCTTGGTGATCCCCACTCTCCCCAGCCCCACCTGCACCCCTCCTTCATCCCAGGTTGGCCTCCCATGATGTAACAGCTGAAAGTCACAGAATCATGGAATCATTTAGGTTGGAAAAGCCCTCTAAAACTATTGACTCCAATCATTCTCCCTTGCACTTTCAAGGCCACCACCAAACCATGTCCCCAGGTGCCACATTGACATGGCTTTTTAATCCCTCCAGGGGTGGTGACTCTGCCACTGCCCTGGGCAGTCTGTGCCAGGGCTGGACAGTCCTTTCCATGAAGAAATTTTCTCTGATATCCAGCCTAAACCTGCCCTGGTACAACTTGAGGCCATTTCCTCTTGTCCTGCCACTTGTTACCCAGGAGAAGAGAGCAAGGCCCACCTGGCTCCACCCTCCTGTCAGGGGCTTGCAGAGAATGAAAAAGTCCCCCCTGAGCCTCCTTTTCTCCAGGTTGAGCCCCCCAGCTCCCTCAGCTGCTCCTCATAGGACTTGCTCTCCTGACTCTTCCCCAGTTCTGTTGCCTTTCTTTGGACACATCATGGGACAACCCACCCAAACAAACACCTCCACCATCAGCAGATGATGCCTCAACCCCTTCTTCATGAACCAAGACAGTCACCTAGTTGGTATTTAACCAGCAGCCAGGACAGAGAGCTTGAGTACGGGCTAGAACCATCAAATATCCTGATCTGGAAGGGATCCACAAGGATCCTCAACTCCTTTGCAGGCTCACACTTCACTGTGCAATAATTTGATGCTTGGCTTTGGCTCGATTGCCTCCACTCCCCACCCACAGCAGCAGGTGAACCTCTCCCTGCAACACAACTTGCCAGTGCATAAACCCAGCAGCAGCAGCAGCAGAGTGATGTTCTACATCCCACAGCCCATTAATTTACTATCAAAGGGGTGTTCCAGGGATAAGGGCACTAATGATGGAGCCTTTGAACCTCTCATTGTTGGGCAGCCGAGGATGCGTCGAGGAAAGGGACGGGACGTACTTCAACGTGCTCCCTACACACAGTGCTGGGCATTAACCCTTCATCAAGACTTCATGTTTGTTTTTCCTTGCATAAAAGAAGGGCACGAGCCCTTTGAAGAGCTGAGCTGCAAGAAGAACACACAAGGTTAAAGCCCTGAGAAGTCCCGCTCAAGGAGTCGACTGGATTACGGCCAAAGCTGCGGCAAATTTCTCTCTTTCTTCCCAGACAGGGATCTAAACACAAAGAAAGAGGAGGTTTTTTGGGGGGGGAATTCCGTCTAATTCCATCAAATCCTCGCTGTCATTTCTTCACCATCCTTTAAACATCTGACAAGGCCAATCGACCGCGCCGGGCACGGAGGGAATCGCAGCGCCGGGGCTATAACTCTAAGTTCATTAAGCGTGAATTATTATTTGAGCCAGCCTCAATTTTCGCCAGCAGAATTAGACATTCCTAAAATAATGTCCCTGACACATGCAGAAAATGGGCTTTACGGCTCTCACCTTGAACTCCACCAGAACTCCCACCTCATCTGTTACCCTTCCCCAGGCAGGAGACGGAGCGCGGCGCCGGCTTCACCTTTAATTATGCCAGGTATTTAAGGGCTAATGTTCATAGAAGAGGAGTATACGAGGCAATAAATGGCTTTTTCGGGTGATTAAATGCCCAAGCAGAACAGAGGCACTTGATAAGCCCAAAGGCCATTTGCTCGATTATGCTCCTGACAACGTGAACTTTATTCCCACTTCCCGACGAGGAAGGGGAATATTCAACAAGGTGCAGACAGGGAAAGAAAACATCAGTGGGCTGGGGTTTATATATTAAATACATATGTTACGTAGATAAAGTCATTGAAGTTTGTTCAGAAGTTTAAATGACAGGTGGAATGTCACAAATCACCGGGATCAAGGAGGACTCCATCCCAAATCCTTGCTGTAAGGAACATAAATCATCTTTCCCTACACTCTCCTTTCCGTAGAGCAAACCCACAGAGCAAGGAGAATCTTAACAGGATTTGGAAGGTTGGCTGAGCTGTTGGTTCCCCAAGGGCCAGCAAGCAGCAAGTGAGGTGCCAAGGCAGCCCTGGGGACAAAAGATGGGACCTGAACTATGGGAGCACCAGGTTTGGACAAGCCTTGGGCACCAAGAAATGCCCCACTGGGTTTGGTTGAGCCTTCATGGAACAGTGTAGGGAGAAAAAAAACCACCTTTAAGTCAAAAATTTGATTTTTATTAAATATTTCAAGTCAGTTTGGGGCTCTTTGTAAAACGTTGCATTGCAAAAATGGTTATTTTGATTTCTATTTTCTCGGGAATGGTGAGGAGTCTCCAGATGCATCTTCATATTAGCAATTCCTTCCAGTTACAGCCACAGCTCTAAATCCCACTGTCACCATATGTCCAGCAGCACAAGAAATCCATAAGTCGAGTTTGCATCGGGTCATTTCCACCCGGTGTGACCAAGGACAACAACCCAGGTTGTCAGCAGATATTTGCTGCTTCCTGCCATAAAATCAGGCACAGAACCCGCCTCCTCCTCAGCCTTTTCACTTCCTCACATCTCTGCTGAGCCCACAAACTTGCCTGAAATCCCCCCGCTCCGCTCCAGTGGGAGCACATGGATACCCCATCACTCATCCCAGTGTTTCTCTCCTTAGGATAACTCTTCCTATACAGCAGTTTGCCCTGGTTTTCCTTCCCCTTGCTTAACAATGGCAGCTCTCCCTCCAGGAGGACACGGCCACTGCCACGCACGAGGCCACAACCTAATTTATCCAGACCCTTTTCATAACTCCCAACGCTCCATTATTAGGGCAACTTTATATTTCTCTTGCAGTCAAAGGCCACAGCCCCGGTCACCCCCTGTTTCAGACCATTAAGAAATAAGTTAAACAACATTAGACCCCAGAGGAAATTTGGAGCCCACGACTGCTAAGCTTTTGCTGCAATGAAAATTGATCTATTTGTCTTATTTTCCATTTCCCGTCAAGCAGGGAGTTTGCAGCTCCTAACAAGGCTTGGCCATGCACAGCTTCCATATCCATCATATCCTTGGTACAGGATGCTTCAGACTCTTCCAAGCTCGACTGTTACTAAAAAAATCAATTAAAAACGCTTAACACAAAATTATTGACTGAAAAAATCATGTTAATGTTCAACGGGAGCGTGGGAAGGTCAAGAGCAAATGGCCTCAGGTTGTGCCAGGGGAGGTTTAAGTTGGATATCAGGGAAAATTTCTTTGTGGGAAGGGCTGGAATAGGCTGTCCAGGGAAGTGGTGGAGTTGCTATCCCTGGAAGGATTTAAAAGATGTGTAGATGAGGCACTTGGGGACATGGATAGTGGTGGCCTTGGCAGTGCTGGCTTGGTTGGAATTAATGACCTTAGAGGACTTTTCCAACCTAAATCATTCTCTGATTCTGTGCTTTCCCTCTCCTTCCTGCTTGTCTTTCTTCCATACAATTCTTTCCACAAATGAAACCCAAAGATCATCACTGCAACATAATTTTCCTTCCAGATAAAAAAAAAAAAAAAGGAGCATCCATTCTGGTAGGGAGAGGTATCAAACACTCCTCTCCAAGCCAAATATTCATCTTTCTCCTGCCTTGCTTGTCCTCACCGCTGAGCTGTTTGTTGTCAGCATTTGTCTCCCACCTGCAGAAATGGATGTTTCTGCTGAAATCCCATCAGTTTGGGATGTGTTGCCAGCAGTGCCCAGTGCCAGATGCTTCAGGAGGTGGAAAACCCCCTCCAGGACTCATCCTGGTGTGCGTGACTGCACCGGGAGATGTGTTTTTAACTCTCCAAAGCCCAAATCCTTTATTTCCTCACTTATTGGTGAGCAAATGGATTTGGCCACAGCCAGCTCCTTCTCCTGCTTCTCACCTTGGTGTGCAGCAAAGCCTGGCAGATTTGGGCAGGGGGATGGAGATATTCTGGGGGTTAAAGCACACGGAGAGAGTAGGACCTACCAAAACATAGCTACACAGGGCTTGCAGCACGGAGCCAAAATACTGGATGATTTCCTAGGAAGTCTCACTCTGAAGACTGGAAAAACAAGGTGACAGAGCAGGATTAATTTGTCCAAGGGATATATTTCCATGGCTTTGCTGGGAAGAAGGGAACAAGGGGAGATGCAGCCCAGGAAGGAGCTTTGACTGGACATGGCAGTGCTCTGGTTTGGTCGACAAGGTGGGGATCAGTCAAAGGTTGGGCTTGATGACATTGGAGGTCTTTTCCAATCTTACTGATTCCAGGATTCTATGATTAGGAGAGCCCTTTGGCCCAGGAGAGGACACCCCACTCATTCCCATCAAAGCCTGTGAGACACCACATCGATTCCAGCCCAGCTCCAGCACTTTGGGAACACGGAGAGCTGCAGCCACCAGTGTGAGCGGAGAGGAACTTGGGAATTCCACAGGTTGGGAGAATTTGGATCATCCTGAGTAAAACACTGCCTGGTAAGTGCCAGGCTTGCTGTCTCCATCAGCCCTCCTTGCCCAGATGTGTGCAGGCAGGCTGGAACAGCATGGGAAGCAAATCCTGAAGTGTAGCAGATGATCCCAATTTTGCTGTAACCGGAGCCCTTTTCCATGGTGTTCCATGTCCTGGTTCCAGAGGTACCTGTGATGTCCCTACCACAGACATCCACCTCCTCCCTCTCCACCTCCTTTTGCAGCCACAACTCTGTGCAAAAGCCGCTTTTCTGCTATTTTATTTCTCCCAAACATATCACTTAGCCCAAGAGAAGATATTTTCTCCCGTCACAATTTTTCCCTCAATAAAATGTGACATTTTCCTGCCTTCACCCATTTATTGCACAACACCAGCTCATTCTCCGGTGCCGATTTACATGCAGAACTTTTCAAGTTTGCTTTATTTTTTAATTGGGGAAGAAACTCTGCTGCTCTGGTTGCTTTCTGGTGATTTAAAACCCTGGAGCAAGCTGTTTACAGGCCGCCAAAATTCTGTTCAGCGCTCTCCACATCTCTCTTCAAACCTCAGTCTTCCTTTATAACCTTGGAAAAATCTCCGGGGGATTATTCCAGGAGTTTTTATTAACTTAGACCACACGTTTCCCCTCGGCTCAGCTGCCTGTAAAATGGGAATAAGGAGAGCTGCTCTATTACCTGTGGGGCAGGTCTGCCTCTCACAATCAACCTGTGCAGCACTTGGCACAAGGATTCCTGACGTCAGGGTGGGACTTTTGGGCAGCTGTAGGAATGTGATGACAAATGGGATTTTTGAGAGAGGTAGATGAGATCTTGTTAGCTCTGGGCAGAGGTGATAATAGATAAGATAAAGCCAACATGCCACAGTGCTGTAAAACAAGAAGGGTCGGGCCAGTCTCCTGTACCAATTTGCAGCGGAGCATCACGAAACCCCGGAGAATGTCCCGGGGAAATAGGTGCTGCTCCAAGCAGAGGGTGGGGAGCTGCTTATTTACTGATGGCAGAAAAGTGTGGAAGCAGCTGCAAGGAGCCATCAACCTGTGATTGCCCGGGAAAATAATCCTGTCTCCCTGCCTTTCCGCGATCAAGGCTGGAGAAAAATCAATCCGGAGCTGAGATTGGATACAGTGATACAATATTTATGGCTCTGGCACTTGAGCAGGGCACTGCCCGCTGAGGAGGGGATGAAGTGCAGTTGCTGGTGTGTCCTGTGGTGCTGGAGTGATGCTCAAATGGAGTGGGATCTGTTTGCACCCGTGGGATGTGCCCGCTCTGCTGCCAAAGGATTTAGAGCAAGGCCATAAATGTATCACCACCCTATAATTTCATCAGCATTTCCATAAATATGCACACAAGGCAAGGAATAGGGTCCCAAACATACAATACACTCTGAGATTCCCTGCTCTTCCAGGGGGTTTCCCTGCCCAGGGTTGGTGTTCCATGCATGGACACCCTGCAGTGACCACTGCCAAGAAACCCCTGTCCTGCCACGCCACAGACCCAGTGGTCCCACTGTCTGGGCCTTGGCACTGGAGCTGGGTGGGAAAGGCAGCTGGGATGTGACCTTCATGCTGGAATGTTCCAGCCATCACAGCCAAGGCTGGTGGTAGAGCCACAGTGACAGGAGACACATCCGGGGGTAGCAATGGAGGGGAGGAACAAACAGATCCTGCTGGAGCCTTCCCAGGTTTAGTAGGGCTTAGAAATGCCTTTAAAGCAACATGAAGACCACTGGGCACCCGACTCACTGCTCTGCCTGCTGAGAGCAGTCACAGAAATGCTCCACCCCGGCACACAGCTGTGCAGGGAGGGCACAGAGGGAGTCAGGAGGGTAAGTCCAAAATACCAGACACCAACCCTAGAAACAGCCAAACTACCCCACCAGCCCAACCACCGGCACGTGCAGCCCAACAGCTCTGCCCCATCAAACCACGGGGATGCCCCAAGAGCTCGGGAAGCAGCAGTGGGGGATCCAGCAGATCCCCCCCTCAAGCATCATCAGGGAGGGCAACACTCCCCCTCCCGAGCCACCAGCCCCCTCCATCTGCAGGAGAATTTATCGGGCTGTCCTGTGACACACCAGCTCCGTAACTGCAGAATGGCAGTTGTAAAAAATCCCATTTGCCAGAGTATTAGAATCCTATTAGCGCTCCCGGCGGAGAAATAACGCCGGCCCTCCTGGCGGGATTAAAGGGACTTGGGCTCAGCCTCCGCAGTTTTATGGCCCTCTCCCCCATTTGCTGATCAAACTGACAGATATAAAGCTGCAGGCAAGAAGTGTCCTTGGCCTATAAGCCCCAGGACGAGAAAATGCCTTTGAAGCAGCAGTAAGCAGGTGCCAGCACTGCCAGGAAAGGGAAAGGGGCCATTCCTTCTTCCTTGCAGCATCCTCTCCATCAGCCCTGGTTCTGGGGTGGAAGAGGCACAGGGACAGGGTGGGAAGGACAACGGGGTAACACCTCCCATACACTGCCTGATGCTGCAGGTACGACCCAACAAACCCTGTGCCACCTCCTGGCTGTTTAAAACACCTGTTTTCACACAACACAGGCAGTTCGGTAATTAGTAGAATGATCAGTCATAAATAACTACTGACTGTCTGGTGATGCTGCAGGGGAAAATGGCTATTCCATAAAATAGTCCTGGAAGTGTTCAAGGCCATGCTGGATGGGGCCTGGAGCAACCGTGTCC
Organism: Pipra filicauda; assembly: GCF_003945595.2. NCBI lineage: Eukaryota > Metazoa > Chordata > Aves > Passeriformes > Pipridae > Pipra > Pipra filicauda. The sequence continues at coordinate 491,121 of NW_024104464.1, forward strand.
CTGCCCACAGCAGGGGGTGGAATGAGCTGAGTTTTAAGGTCCCTTCCAACCATTCTGTGACTCTGAGCATCACACCAACACCTTCCTTACACCCCAAACCATCTGCAGACACATCTCACAGGCTCCTCCAACACATCTTGTCATGCAAAATATCCTCCACTTCTGAAATATGATTCTCCTTCTTTTTTGGCCTTGGGCACAAGGATGAATGGTCAGAACAGGGATGGAAATACCTCAGCACAAGGAAGGGTTGGGTTTTACTCCCTCCAAAGTCAAGAACAGCACAGAGGTGCTCCCAGGGCACGTGTGATGCCTTTTGGGATCTCCAGGGACTTGCCTGCCCACGGGGAGCCTCATGTAGAGGAGACAGCATGAGGCTGGACCCGGCAGCCCTGGCAGCATTCCCCACTCTCCGGGTTCACCAGCACAGCCTGGCTGGGGAGAATAAATAAATAATCGTGGACTGCTTGCTCAGCACTGCTGTAAATAGTTCATGAGTTCCAGAAGATTTATTTCCCTCTTCTTACCCTAACGAGCCCACAGCTGCCATGGAGAGATGGGAAGGTTCACAGTTTACAGCCACAGACCAGCATTTTTGGGGGGGAACAGGGAGCCCTGTGCTGCACAGAGCTGTGACTCTGGGGACAGCACACACAGCCCCACCAGCATTGGCTCATCCAGCAGCTCGCACTCATGCCCACTCCCAAACCCAGGAATTACAGATCCACACACCAAGGAGCAAATGCTTTTCCTAACCCTGGAGGATTTGTTAAGAGGTCCTTGGCGGTGATCCCATGGGCTGCCTTCCCCTTGGGAGGGCTCTATCCACCAGCCATTGGGAAGACCCTTCCCCAGAGATTCACAGTGTGGTCTCATACAGACCCAGGAGACCCAGCCAGGCTCCCAGGGAAACGGTCTGTGCCCAAGGGATTTGCCATGCCAAGAGGACACGGGAAGCATTAAGAGCTAATGAAGAGGTCTGAGCGTGACAGCCACCCCAGGGACAAACACTTACAGCTGAGGGCTGCAGAAGGAGGCGACTATTCATCCCAGCTTTCATTTGGAGATCCCCAAAGCAAACTGGGCCAGACGGAGTTGTTCCAGGAGAATTTCTCCCATGCCACCTCTCCCTTTGGAGCCATCTAACAAAGGGACCGGCAAAGCGTGTGAGCTCCAGCGGGCACCCACCCACCCCCTCCTCACCGCAGAGCCGGTGCTGGGAAGGCTTTATCAATCCCTGGAGCCATCCAGCCTCCCCTGCTAGGTCTCTTTATTATGTGCCTTGACATTTCCAAGGGTTATATTTCCGCCTGTGAGAACCATCAGTCCAGCAGCACACAGTAATATATGGAGTAATAGAGTCTCAGCACAGCAGGTTTAATCTCATATTGCTGAAGCCCCTGGTGTCTTAGCTGGAGTAAGTTTGTCATTAGGAATTCCTTTCTCCCGACCTTGTTTTGTTTGGGGTTATTATTTTTCCCCTAAAGAGAAGAGAAACACTCGAGATTGATTTATGACTTTCCCGTTCCTTCCCGTGCAGTGCAAACTGGCAAGCTCCAGGCAGGAGGAGAGGAGAGAGGTGGGGAGAGCCCAGAGCCTGCTCTCCCTGCCAGCCAGCTCAGTGACACTGTGCCACAGCCACCACCAGCTGGGTGACACCTCAGGGACCCTCTCGAGCCCTTTGCAGAGATGACTCCAGAGCTTCAGCCCAGCAGATTTACCAGCAGTGCTCGAGAGCCTTGGAAGATTAATGCTCAGCCACGGTGCACTCGGTGAGAGGGCTGGCTCTGAAGGGGCAAGGCACGGGCAGGGAATATAATTGGGATATTTTCCACAGTGCCAACTTGGATTTGAATGGACGAAGCAGCAAACAGGCCAGCGGAGACTGGAAAATCAGAATTCCTCTGGGCCTTTTTAGGGCTATCCAAGGGAAAGGGGTTGAGCCCCTAAAAGCTGAAAGCACCTGGAGCAGATCAAAGATGTGCTAAAGGAAATAAGCTGCCTGGACAGGAGAGGGGCCCAGCCCTGCCACATCCACGGGTCATCCTTCACTCTTTGGAGCCTCAAATTTACCTCCCAGACCAACTGCAGCACGTGGGAGAAGATGCCAGCATGAAACCAGTTTCTTTTGTCTGGGAAAGATCATAGAATAGAATCAGAGAATAGTGGGACCTTTTAAAGGTTCTCTAGTCCTGCCATGGGCAGGGACACCTTCCACTAGAGCAGGTGGAAGTCCTCTCCTGCTGCCTGAGCATCCCAGCACATGTCCATGGCTGTGACAGCCGTGGGAGTCTTTCAGCAGGAGCCCAGAACAAGGCCTGAACACGTGTCTCTGGATCCCTAATGTGCTGTGCCCTGATGGCCCTGAGGGTTTCCAGCTCAAACACAAAAGCCAGGATTATATCAAGACCCATAATGGGGCTGGCAGCCCTCTGGAGCCATCTGAGGGCAAAAGGGCCCCTGGGACAGAGCAGCTTTGTGCTCTGCTATTGCTCCAAAAATGAAGGGATGAGGTGGAGAGAGCTGGGACATGGATCACGTGGCAATGCCAGACCCCAGCTTGGGAGTCCCATGCAGAGAGTCTGCCCCACTGCATCCACCTCCAGCTGGAAAGCAGAAACACCACCACAGCTCCTCAGAGCCCTTCCCAGAGTCCTGGGATAGATGAGGAATACTGAAAGGCTTTATCTCAGACCCCCAAAGCACAGGGAAAATCATTGGAAGAGCCAAACATGCCATCCTCAAACAGAAGCACCAGCTGAATGAAAGGACTTGGGAAGCCTGTCCACACTCAGGCCTTGGGAATAGGTTTTGCTCTGTTGTAGGAGCTTTGCTCCTTGCCAGGTTTGATTGTTGCTTTCCCCTCGAGCATGGTCATCCCTGGGAGCAGGGCTTCATGGAGGACAGAGATAAAAAGGTGCCAAGAATGATGCCAAAACTCCTTAATCCATCCAATTGACATTTTCCAGCTGAAATCTCTGGCTCTGTCAGAGCAGGAGATGCTCTGGCAGGTACCAGATGGCAAATCAGAGGACATGGACACACCAAGAGCCTGCACTCTGATGTCCTGGCCATGCCAAGCAGCTCAGCTGGCCTCTGCAGCCTCAGATTTCCATCTGGGAAAGTAATTGCAGAAGCTCAGGGGTGCTTTGGGGGCTCACCCAGGTGCATCTGAGCAAGCAGCAGCCACGTGGGTTTGCTGAAGTCCTTTGGGGCAAAAAATGCTGCTGGAAAAATCCAATGGGAGCTTCGGGGCAAACCCACTGAATCTCTGCACTGGCTTTTAAAGCCTCCAGGAACCAGCAGGTACGAGCTGGGTGGGAATGAGATTGAGCTGAGCATGGCACCCTCCTGTTTTTTGGGATGTGCACCCACTATGGGCCCTGATGGCAGCTCATCCTGGCTGGCCATGGCAGGGGAAGGACACCACAGGCTCATGGATATGCAGAGACAGAACCAGAATTAACATGTTTAATGAAATAATAACACAGGTGAGAGGGTTCTTTGCCTGGCCACAGCTTGGTGGCTGGGAAGCACAGGAAAAAGCTGTGCTGGAGAGAAGTGAGTCTTGAGCACTGCTTGGCAAAAATATCCTTCCCTCCTCCTGGTATTTGTGCTCCTCTTCCAGCCCTCTCCCCACCAGGAGCCACAGCAAAGACACCTGTGCCAAACCCATGGGTATGGGAGCAAAGAGGCCACGGGGAGCATAATGACCAACTGGTGAAGGTGTTTTGTATCTCCCAGACCATGAGGATCAGACCCAGCCATGCTGGGACAGCTTGGGAATCCCCAAACAGCATAGCTGAGATCCCCAGGTGGGGCTGTAGCCTCCTATTTCCCCAGATATCAGGGCAGCGTGTCCCTCTGACGGGAGACAGGGATCCTCTCTCACCAGCAGTACAATCACTGCCCTATTGATTACATTTCAATTAGCACAAATCCCATGGGATGGTGGCCTGGGCAGGACTGGAGAGGCCGTGACAGGGCTGGTGGAGCTGTTGATCCTGCCTCACAGAGAGAAACACATCCCAATCCAGAGGCACCCCTTGTGCCCCCTGCCATAGCCAGAATCCCTGGAAAAACCTGCCTAATGACTCACCATTATATTAGAAGTGCCCCTCTTCCACAAATCCACATATTCCTATTTTCCCAGCTGCTTGCTCCCTTCCCAATCCACTCAGTTCTGTGCCAGGCAGGATGGTAATCAGTCCTTCCCATGGGCACTGGAACCAGGCTCAATCTCACAACCTCAACTATAGCAAGAGAGGGTTTTCCTCCTGCAGAAGTGATCCCTGTCCTTCCTTACCCCGTCTCCAGTGGCAAGGGCAGCCCTTTATCCCACTGCCAGCAATCTACACTGTTTAATCTACACCAGCAGCCCTCTGAGAGGCTCCCCCTCTATCAGTAAGGCTTTCCACAGGGATGTGATTTCAGGATCAGTGACTTTCCCATCCCCACCCAGCCCTTGGGTGCTGCAGCATCACAGCAAAGCGTTTCCCTGCTCTCACTGCGGATGTTCAGAGCTGGTGAGCCCCAAACCTCAGCTCCCCACGGGGCTGAGAGGCCCTTATGGAACTGAAGGAGGCTGAAGTTTCTCCCTTTCTTTTGTCAGGTCAAATTTACTGCAAGAGGAGAACGTTCCAGGAGAGATTTGTCATTGTTTGTGGCAGTTTGGAAAGCTCCTAAATATGCTCTGTGCAATCGCGAATGTAAATTGAATAGAAGGAAAAGCAATTTGCGAGGCATTAAAATCCCTCTGCAGGTTCCTTTGAAGTGATCGATGTCTCAAACCACGATGTTATCTCGACCTAACCGAGTTGGGCAACTGCAATCCAATCCCTGAAGTCATTCCCTTCACAGGGAACTTATCAGCCCGTGGACCACATTTGCTCCCGACCTCTGCGCAGGCACCGCCGTGCCTGCAAACCGCTCCCCTCCCTGCCTCTTACAGCACCTTTATCGTGGAGAAAGGGGAAGGAGGGGAACAGGCAGAGCCAAATTTTGGGATGCACGTGCCTGGCCTGGCTGAGCAATCACCAAGCAGCATCGCAGCCCTTGCAAAAGGGGACCAGGACCGCTTTTGCTCCTGCTTTTTCACGATGGCTCAAGGTGGCATGGCTTGGCGTGGAGCTGTTCGCCCTGAAGAGGGGCAGTTCTCAGCCCCGAGCAGCACGTCCTATCAGTTGCTCAGCTCCAACCTGCCCATCTGCAGCCAGCCCCCGTTCCCTGGGGGGGTGATTTCTTTGGAGGGTTTTCGTTGCACCAGGTGTTCTGCCAGATTTCGGGATGATGCGACACAAGGCCTGAGGCGACACGTGGGATCTGCATTTGTGCTCATCAAACTCCCGGACCATTCCCACGGCCCGTGCATCTCCACCAGGAAAAGGTGTGCGTCCATTGGATTAAGGATTATGGAGGTTTAAGAGCTTTTATGAGCTTTCACAAGATGGGAATTAGCAAAAAGCTTGGATGGCTCCAGTGGCACTTGTGCTGAGCCGCTGCTGAAACAATCACTCTGTGATGCTCTTAATAGAGGGAACCCTTGGATCCTGGATTCTGATCCCCGGGAGAGCACACAGAGCACACTGTGCTGGTTTTGGGAACTCGGGAATGTGTTGTCATAAAGGAGGATGAGGAGTAGACAGGAACTGGGTAAATGGCTTCCCACTGCCAGAGGGCAGGGATAGATGGGATATTGGGAAAGAAAACTTCCCTGTGAGGGTGGGGAGGCCCTGGCACAGGTTGGGCAGAGAAGCTGTGGCTGCCCCATCCCTGGAAGTGTCCAAGGCCAGGTTGGACAGGGCTTGGAGCAACCTGAGCTAGTGGAAGGTGTCCCTGCCCATGGCAGGGGGTGGAACAAGAGGAGCTTTAAGGTCCCTTCCAATTCAAAGCATTCCATGAGCAGCGAGGCTGCTTCCCACAGCGCCCACCAATCCACCCCCAAGGAGCAAGGGAGCCATGTGGGCTGGGTGTTGTTCAGTGCACCGCAGGAAGGAGCTGTGATGCTGAACTGATGAGGAGGATACAAGAATTGGGATAGAATAGACAATGATCCACCGAGCCAAGGCATCCGCCTCCCACGGTGACCGCTGCTCCCGGCATCCCGGGGCACCAGGCTGCAGCAGGAAGATAGGAGATGATTTCTCTGCAAGGGAAGTTCCTTCCTAATCATATTAGCTCGAGCTGGGCCCGTGCCCTGCAGCAGCAGGTCGGTATCTATTTCAAAGCTTTCACTTATTAAAATAAATTCACTATTAGAGCCGCGGAGCATCCTGTGCATGTTTAAGCAGAAAGGCTTTGGGGAGTGGGTTTGGAGTCCCCAAGCAAGGGGAGAAAGAGAGGAAGGAGTGAGCCAGGTGAGAGAAAGGGTTAAGGCTCCCTCCTTCCCTGCCAGCCCAGGCAGAGGAGCCGCTCTCAATCAGTGTGTGATTGCAATCAGCGGGAAGGTGCCGTTTGCATTAAACAGAGCAGACAGGGGAAAAAAAAGAAAAGACAGGCTGTGCAATCTGAAAAATTTATGTAAAAATCACAAACAACAATAAAAACCTGCCTTTTTTTTTTTTTCCTCCCTCTGCTTCTCCTTGTTATTATTTTCCCCAAGGGCAGAGGACTGGCATGGAGCAGGGAGCCAGCCCTTCCTGGTGCTCCTCTGCCGTGCCTAAATCCTCCCTACGTCAAGCCTTGCAATCAGTCTCCTTTACTACTAATTTTCCCTCATGTTTTTTAATTAAATTCGCCGCTTCCTTCAAACACCAGGCAATGAACCATCCACATTTCCTCCAAATACCCTTGAAAATGTGGAATCGGGCAACTAAGCTCGATGACACACAAAGAAACATCATTGAAGAGGCAATGCCCAGAGCATGTGTGGCCACAGCAAGAGCCAGGGAGGAGAACTGGGGTAAAACAAGGAGAACTCGGCCACAGAGGATTTTCAGCACGTTAAACTGCAGTAACAGCACCCAACCTGCTCGTTAGAACTTCAGGAAAAAAAAAGGTAACAGCAATCCTGAAGATGGCACTCCTGGGCTACCCTTCCCAAGCCAACCTCCCTTCCTGACCCTCCCCAACCAGGGGGTGCCCAGCACCCTGAAGAGAGATGATTCAGAGTTCCTCCAAACTCTCCAAGATTGGCCAGGTTGGCTGGGAAATGTGTCCTTCCCACCCACCCTCCCATTTTGCTTTCAAAGGCAGCTCCTGACAAGGGATTTGAGGCCAAAGACCAAGATAAAAAAAGGATGAGAAACTTCAGGAGTAACAGTGTGTTCTGTGAGAAGGCAGAAAAAAAAAGGGAGAAGAAAGATTTTCTTTCATCGATTTGACATTTGCTGCTTTTTGGTTTCTCTCAGCAGCACCTCCTGTCCGTGCACCACGAGACAGAGGGACCACCCGCTCCGTTTATTCACCTGGATTCCCTGTGCCCACCTGGGACCAATTTATGGCCTCGAGACTCTACGGGAATTGGATGAACTGCCACAGATTTGCTCAGCGTTTGGCTTTGAGGGCTGAGGCTCATTTGAACAAGCAGCTCAAAGGGAAGGAAAAGGGCCTTTGAAGCCCCCCGGGGTGTGGGACTGCATGAAAAGGCCCTCTGAGCCCTCACTGACTCGGTAACACCCTCGTTCCCTTTGTGCCAGGGCTCACTTGAGCCTCCACGGAGCATCACTGAGAACTCAGCACTGAGCCCACACAAGTCCCTGTTGCTCCACAGGGTTGGCAGAGCTGGTTATAACCCTGAACAGGCTTCGTGTGGAGCAGACAGGACTAACTCCACCTCAGCTGGGCTGCTGAGCCACCAGGAAGCTTTAGGCTGTCACCCTCCCACCAACAAGCCTTTCCAAGTCAGCTTCCAGCTCCAGAGTGGCTCAGGCCAGCAGTTGTTGAATCTGGAAAAGGGGAAGACTTCTGGGAGCATTTGGAAGGAATTTGATCAATGATACTGAGCAGGAGTCAATCCTAAAATGCATTTTTGTGCATCACAACCTTGTGGGTTAAAGACCCAACCTCAGCTACATCTGAAGCTCCATGTTCTCAGCTGCCTGGGATTTGGCATTCCAGCTTGGCATATTTAAAGGGACAAGCAGCTTATCCCAGAGATGAAGGGGCTGGAGGGACAGCAGGGTCTCCAGCCTTGGGGGGTCTGCAGGGGGATAATCAGGCACAGTTTCCCCCTTGTCCTCACACCACCCTGAGCACGGTGACTTTGAGAAGTGTTAAGCCCAGGACTCTACTGGGAGCAGGGCTGCAGCGACAGGGCTGGGCAGGACTGCTGATAACCAGAGCTTTATTAGGCTCCTTTATTTATTTATCTCCAAGCAGTGGGTGTTCACTCAGGTGAGCGGAGCAGCGCCGTCCTGGGGATGGCAGACAGGGTAATATGTTATTGAGGAACCTTCCCTGTGTAAGCAGAGGGCTGGGCTGGCTGCTCCTGTGCTCTATGCATTATTTATAGCCCTGCTGAGCTGCCAGCCCCTTTATCTGCCTTCCAAGGGGCTTGAGAAGAAAATGAATCTTTGACTCAGCAATTTTTATCCCAGTCGAATGAAAGAGAAATACACACACACACATACATACATATATATATATAAAAATATATATATATAAACTGAATCCACTCTGGGGAGGTGACAGAGAGCTAATCCAGTCCCGTCCCCCCCCCAGAAGCTGCAGGTATTGGCTCTGGGCAGCTCAGAGGGAAGAGATTTAGATCGTACATAAATTGTCTGCAGCTCTTCCCCTTTTCCTGACCTCCACCTGTCTGTCCTTAGGCTGAGCACAGCCAAAGCAAACCCAAAGCCCAGCCTATGGGAGAGCTTAGGAAGTGCCTAACACACTCTAGGTGCTGCCATCAATTAAATAAATCTGCACGATGCATCAAACAAATAAATAAATAAGTGGAGATGACTGAAGAGCTCCATTTTTTTTCCTGGCTGCACATATACACACATGTACTTAAAGCCAATTTTTCAAACAATAAAACACTTGAAATTTTTTGCTGCATGAAAAATTCATCTTGTCTCACAGCCGTCTGAAAAGCAAATAAGCAAACAAACAAATAAATTCTCCTTGGTGGAACACATCACCCAAATGATTGCTGATGATCTTTGCCACACAGACAGACACAGTTTCCAACCAGCACCCGACACCCTTATTGATCCCACTGTGGGAGCTAAGAGAGGGTCCTACATCTGGGCCCCTCAGCTCAGGAAGGACATGGAGGGGCTGGAGCAGGTCCAGAGAAGAGCAACAAGGCTGGGGAAGGGACTGGAGCACAAGTGCTGTGAGGAGAGGCTGAGGGAGCTGGGGGGGCTCAGCCTGGAGAAGAGGAGGCTCAGGGGAGACCTCCTCACTCTGCAACTCCCTGACAGGAGGGGGGAGCCGGGGGGGGTCGGGCTCTTCTCCCAGGAACCAGCAGTAGGACAAGAGGGCTGGGTCTTCAGCTGTGCCAGGGGAGGGTTAGGTTGGATATTGGGAAGAAATTCTTTCCAGAGAGGGTGCTCAGCCATTGGAATGGGCTGCCCAGGGAGGGGGTGGATTCTCTGTCCCTGGAGGTGTTGAAGGTGAGACTGGATGTGGCATCAGTGCCATGGGCTGGGAACCACGGCAGGGTTGGATCAAGGGTTGGACTTGATGATCTCTGAGGTCTTTTCCAACCCGGTTGATTCCATGATTCTATGATCCATGAAGATAAAACACTGGTAATAAAACAGCATTAATCAGCATTCTTGGAGAGAGGCAAGGAGAAGGAGTCAGCCTTTTCTAGATCCCAGCAGTGGTTTTTTTCAGGAGGATGAATCTCCCTGACAGCGCAGGGACCCATCTGAGCCCCGTCACACAGCGCAGCCACCACCACCAGCTAATTATCACCTCTCCCTCCCTGCATCCAGGCTCTTTAAAAATAGTTCTTTTAATCAGGGCCGCTTTCCCCACTGGGAGCCAACATGCAATCCTGGCACTGGTTGCAAATGGGTGCCCCAGATCTATTTTGGGCTGGGCCAGGGAGCTGAGCTCCCCGGGGCTGTGCCTCTGGCAGGTTCCCATCATCAGGAACGTTGCTCAGGGTGGGAGAAGGTGCTCGAGCTGCCTGATCCACAGGGAGCATCCCCTTCCCCAAGGAAGGAAACCGCAGTGCTGCTGGTTCCTGCAGCTGAGGGGCTGAAGGCACTTGTCTCCTTGTATCCAGGTAAACCTGGGATACAGAGCCACTGAGGAGTGATGCTGAAGACATTTGCCATATGTACCACAGAGATAAGCTGCATCCAGACCCTGTGAGTGGGGAAACAGCTCCTCCTCCTTCTCCTTTGGACAACTCCCTAGGAAAACTCCCACTTGGCAAATCCTCTCCAGGGTAAAAGGTGGGAGAAGGGCCAGATTGGATGGGGCTTTGAGCAACTTGTTCTAGTGGAACAAGTTGCCCCCCACTACCCATGGTGGGGGGTTGGAGTGAGATGGTTCTTAAGGTCCCTTCCAACCCAAACCATTCTGGGATTCCATGATAAAGGGTGTTCCTCGCCCCAACTCTCCACAAGCCTTTTCCCATCACAACGGGAACAAAAGCCAAAACACACCAAAATGGCTTTTCCAAATCCCAGTGTGAACATACCCACAGCTAATTACTGAGGACTAATCCATCACAGAATCCTACAAAGCACCATAAAAAATATCATTAAATACCATCCTTAAATCTTATAACAAAACACCATCCTTAAAAGCAACCAAACCAACGCACAGCTCTTCCCTGAGATTTATTTTTTTTTGGAGGGCAGACGGTGGTTCAGATGCTAACACTGAGTCTTCTTCACCCTGCCACCACCATCCCGGGGTGCCACAGCTCCCGTGCAGCCGTGCCTTTGGCTCTGGGACAGCTCTGCTCGACCAGCTGGTGGGGAGAAAGGTCGACCAAGTGACAGCCAGCACCGCTCACAGGCTGAAATCCATCACGAGACAGGTGGAGCAGGCTGAGTTTGGGGGTTTTTTTGTTTTCTTTTTTGAGACATTTGCTGCCCACAAAAGCCTTGCCTGGCACCAAAAGCACACCCCGTGCCACCGGCTCGGTGCAGAGGGGCCTGGCAGAGGAGACGCGCCCGCTGATCAAAGATGGGGAAAGCCTTAAAATAATTGAAAAGGTAAATAAAAGAGGGGCGGCGAAGCAGAATGAGGTTGGCAGTGCCTTCTGCTCGTTAGGAAAGGGGGGCACTTAACACTACACAGACAGCAAATTAGCCTTTAATCATCGCCTGCCTTCGCTGGGTTTTATCTACCAGCGAGTTCCAGCCCCGGCACCTCCCTCGTGCCGGCAGCCCTGGGGACTCCAACTCGCCTCCTGTTTATTCCCCAGCTGCTTTGTTGTCTCAGATCAGCAGAATAAGGGAGCCGTGTCGGCAGAAGATACTTCTGTGCAGCCAGCGAGAAGTTCACACAGAAAATTGATATTCGCCGCAAATTATTTTGGATGATTTACTGGAATGAATTAACTCACAGCGACGCGGAGAAAATTCCAACACCAGCACAGACAGCACCGCTGCAATCCCAGCCTTAACTCGAGGATGAGGATGGCAGCAGCTTGGAGAGGGCCCTGAGCAGGGCTCAGTCTTGCTGCCCGTAAAAGGGGCTCCTGCTGTGGCTCTGGGAGCTCCCATGGGGATGGAATTGCTGCTTGGATGCTGGTAGAGCCTCCAGGTTTGGGTTGTATCCTGGAAAACCCAACCGACCCAAGACAGTCATCCCCAAATACTCGTCTTGGCTACATCCAAAGCAGCGTGGGCAGCAGGGAGAGGGAGGGGATTCTGTTCTGCTGAGATCCCACCTGCAGGGCTGGTTCCAGCTCTGAGGTCCTCAACATCAGAAGGATGTGGAGCTGCTGGAGTGAGTCCAGAGGAGGCCATGGAGATGCTCCAAGGACTGGAGCCCCTCTGCTCTGGAGCCAGGCTGGGAGAGCTGGGGGTTCAGCCTGAAGAAGAGAAGGCTCTGCAAGATCTCAGAGCCCCTTCCAGGGCCTAAAGGGGCTCCAGGAGAGCTGGAGAGGGACTTGGGACAAGGACCTGGAATGACAGAAGGAGGAATGGCTTCCCACTGCCAGAGGGCAGGGTTAGATGGGATATTGGGAAGGAATTCTTGTCTGTGAGGGTGGGGAGGCCCTGGCACAGGTTGCCCAGAGAAGCTGTGGCTGCCCCAGCCCTGGAAGTGTCCAAGGCCAGGCTGGAGCAACCTGAGCTAGTGGAAGGTGTCCCTGCCCATGGTAGAGGGTGGAATGAGATGGTCTTTAAGGTCCCTTCCAACCCAAACCATTCTGAGATCCTCTGATTCTACCTTTGCTTTCTAAAGGGCAGCAGGATGAGAGGTGCCCCATGGATGACACCCCCTGCAGACCCCAAGTTACACATGTTGGCACCCTGGGAAGTTTTGAGGGGGTTGGGAGCACCCAGGGAGGGCAGGGGCTGGTTTCACCCCAGCTCTGCTCTGCTCCCTTGGTTCAGTTTGCCAAAAGCAGAGATAATGCCACTCACTGAGCTTTTTCAGCTCTTTTGAAATCACAGGATAAAAGACTCTGGGCTTAACACAGGGAAAAGGAGCATGTCCTGCTGGGACAGCTCTTCTCTTTGTCCGTGTGCCCTTGTGGTGGTGACTTCTGTGGTGCTCCCCAGCCACCAAAGGGGCACCAGGAGGGATCCTTGTGACTCAGCTGCCCACGCAGGGCTTGGCATGACTGCCAGGCAGCTCAGCAGAGGGTTACCCCGAATCAGCAGCGTTCAGGGATTGCTCTCAGGCTGGGGATGCACCCGGCCAGCCCCGCTCCTGCCGCGGCTCCGCTGACTCTGACAGGCTTACAAGAAGGATGAACTCAATCCCTCAATCCTGGATTTCCCTCCTGCCACCTCCCCGGCCCTAAATATGGTCAGCATGGTCTGTTGGGAAGAGGGAGTCCTCTTGCACCAGGGGCTGCCTCAACCACCACCCAAAAATGGCAAAACTGAGACGAAAAGATGCCTCCATTGCTTTACTTGGCCGGAGGAGAGGAGGAGGAGGTTGGCTGCAAACTGCCTCCACTTCTCCTGTGTCCTGGGATTGCTCATAACCCTGCCTAATCCCTTGAGTAGCTTAAAGCATCCGCAGGGATCCGCTGCTTTACATGCTGAGCCCTGCAAAGCCAAGAACAGCGAAGGACACTCGCTGCAACCACGTTCCCATCCGGGGATGGAGCTCAGCCTCCCAGGAGTGAGGATTCCCATGAGTGAGTCAGCACTGCCCACCACAAACCCCATTTTTGGGGGGGAGAATATGGACTCCCACCTCTCCCCCAGCACGGGACCCTGTCCTAAAAGCAATCCTGCTTTCCATCCTCCACGATTTTCATCCTCTGGTCATCCCGAGGCACAGATGTCCGTCGGGAAGGAGTTTATCCTGCATTCATCCCCCTGCCTGCCTGCCAGGGATCCCTCCCCACAGGGCACCCAGCCCTGCCAGGCTCTGTTTTCCCATGGTCAGTCCATGTAATAGCCTGTACAGAACCACCTAAACGCTGCAAACTCTTTGAAATAAGCATGGAAATTGGTTTCCAGGCTCCAGCAGTTTCTAAATAATGGATGCTTAAGATAATAAAAAAAAAAAAAAAAAGAAAAAAAGAAAAAGCAAGTGACATACACAGCGGATTCGAGAGGGGAAAAGAAAAAAGGTGAGCATGTTCTCCACAAAAATCTCCAAGAAAACCTGAAGCAGCACAGAGGGACCAAGAGGCTCTGGCTGCAGCTGCTGATTTCACCCCGTGCTCCCGTGGTGGAGAAAACCTCATTTCCCTGCGCTCCCCCCTCGGCTCCTCCTCACTTCTTATTCCGCCTCGGCGCAGATGTAATATATTCTGTCAGTGTGAAATTTGGGCTGAAAAATGTGCCTGCCTTGGGGAGACGTCTGGGTTGGATGGGAGAGGAGAGGAGAGCTGAGGAGAGGAGAGGAGAGGAGAGGAGGGTGCATGCCGAGAGCAGCCAGGCTCCAAGGAAGGAAAGGAACTGGAAGGCATCAACCTTTGGTTCTCTCCATTTGCCAAAAGACATCCCAGGCTGCCACTCGAAGCAAGGGTCGGCTGAATGGCTCATTCCTGTCGGCAGGACTCCATTTCAGCCACAAAAGGAATAGAGTATTTCCTTATATCCATAAAACTTCCTCAAAGCTGGGCTCGCAGTTGGGATGCATAATGGGCACTTCCCAGAAGATCAGCAGCAAGAAGGAGGTCTCTGCGAGCACAAAAATGAGGGGTTTTAGGATTTTGGAGGCTGGGAACAGCTGGACAACACAGGAAGGAGGTTACAAGGAAAAACCATGAGGATGGAGGAGCAGAGTCCCCACTCACCACCTGCTCTGTTCCATGCCCTCATGCCAAGGGGAGGGAATTTGTTTTCCCTCTTCAACAGGCATCAACAGCTCCCTCACCAGTGATCATCCTTCAGTGGAAGGGATGTTTTGGAGAGCTGAGTGACGCTTCCCACACCACCAGCAGGATCTCCCCATGGAAGCCCATCCGAGCAGCTCCGGGGTGCCCCGGGGGCAGCGGCACCGACAGGGATGGATGTTTGCTTTAATTACACCGAGCGTGGCACCTTTGTGCGTCACCCAAATTACCCAGACCCGCGGCATAATTCACTCAGAGGGGCTTTTTCACCCGAGTCAGCAGAACGAAGAGATTCAATTACAGCCTTTGACTGGGGCTGCTTATTGTTATTTATAATACAATACATCCCGGCCGCTCTGGAGAGAGATGTACAGGTGCTGAAATGTTGGCTGTCTTGCCAGTTAATTGAAACGCCGGCGCCGTGCTAGGATTGCTTCTCCCGGCCTCCCCGATGCCAAGTGGTGGCATCTACCTGCTGTACCATAATAGAGAGGTACTGTCTCCAAAGGACACCCGTGGCAGGAGCAGAACCTCTTAATAGCCACCATCTCCTGCGCTCCGAACCCAACAGCCGCCCAGCTACGATGGGGGGTTTCAAATGAATCCTGGAAGAGTGCTTGGAGCAGAATGGCTCAGTTCCTGAAGAATGGCATGAGGGGATCCACAGCCATTTCCTCTGAATGCCTTCAGACCCAGCTGCACTTTATAAGCAAAGAGATAAATATGTTTTTCTCCCCTCTCGCTGCTCCATCTCGCTCCATCTGTGAAGAAGTCGTGCTGCCCGAGTCCTGGCTGTCCCTGCCTCGCCATTAGGGAAAGGATGCCGAGGTTGAAAAGCAGCTCATTAGGTGGTGCTGGGGATACAATGTGGGAGGAGAAGTGGCTTTTCACTCCTGGAGCAGGACAGGATTCACCAGGCTTGTAGGAAGGGCTCGTCTCGGTGCCAAAGACTTCACAGCTTGCCTGGATCAAGGCACAGAGGGGTCATTTCCCAGGTGTGTAGCACCCAGTGCCACTGATGTGGGCAGCAAACACCCAACAGCAGCTTCACCAGTGCACACAGACCTGAACCAGTATATCACAGAATCCCAGAATGGTTTGGGTTGGAAGGGACCTTAAAGCTCCTCTTGTTCCACCCCCTGCCATGGGCAGGGACACCTTCCACTAGCCCAGGTTGCTCCAAGCCCTGTCCAACCTGGCCTTGGACACGGCTGGGGCAGCCACAGCTTCTCTGGATGTCCCTATTTTATTGTGGGGGAGAGGCTCAGCTGTCCAGCACCCACAGCCCTGGGGACAGTACCCACACTGGGGACAGTAACCAGTGACAGTGATGGGGACCTGGGGTGCAGCATCACCTGCAGCCCTTTGCTGGGCTGTCACGTGGTGCTGGGAGCTCCATGAAGGGGTTTGGGGCTGGCACAGGAGTTTCTGCACCAGGATTTGCTGGTAGCCAAGGAAATGAATCAAAACTTGTTGTGTCTTAGAATCACAGAGGTCAGAAAAGCCCTCTAAGATCATCAAACCAACCGTTCCACCAGCGCTGCCAAACCCACCTCTAAACCATGTCCCCAAATGCCACACCCACATGTTTTAAATCCCTCCAGGGATGGTGGCTCCACCACTGCCATGGGCAGCCTGGGGCAGGGCTGGACATCCCTTTGGATGAAGAAATTTTCCCTATTTCTGATCCAAGCCAGGATGCCTTTGGCTTCCTTGGCACCTGGGCACACACTGGCTCGTATCCAGCATTCATACAATGCTCTTGTGCTTCCCCCATAGTGGTACCAGTGGAAAGAAATGGCTGGGAAGGAGTAAGGCTGAGGGCACACAGTGCTCCTGGGATCAGCCTGCATCCAGCCCCTTTCCCAGCAGGACAGGCGAGGCCTCCACCTTAATCCATACATGGCAGTGATGCTCTGATGGGCCACGCCAAGAGGGTGGGAATGTAGATCCAGCCAGCCCAGAGCCTTTCTTTGATGCTCCATCAGTTTGAAATGCTCGAGGAACTCAACAGGAAGCAAATATCAGGTGGAAACAGAGGCAGGATCGCTCGGGAGGGGAGACTTTCCACGTCAGCGGGCAGGGGATACAACATCCTTTGTTCCAGGTTCTCAGTCCTGATGGTAAACACTCACCTAGCCTTATTATTATTATTATTTTTATGTGCCTATAACTTGCTCCAGTGACCTGAAACAAAGCCATGGTTTTCAATGGGAACCATTTGAACGCCTCTGAATTTTTCCCCTCCCACTTTGCAGACCCTTCGTGCTCCCTCCGGAGGCACGGGCTCTGCTCCAGGCAGCCCCATCCATGGAATTCTGCCTGCCCATGTCCCTTCCAGCCAGCTCCCCGCTGCCTTTTGATTGATTGATCGGCGTGGCAGCCTAATAAGCGATAACAGCACATATGACAAACTAAACAACCATCTAATGAATTGATTGACATCCGAAGGATTTGACTTGATGCACAACCCCAGTCACAGATAAGGTTAATGAGGGAGAAATTAAAATGTAGCTCAATGGGTAATGAATACAGCATGTGCCTTGTTGGAACACATGCCAGATCCATCACTCTGAATCAAGTGGTGGGAGCAATTTCTAAATTATTTATTGCGCCCCTCATCCTCCTGTCTCGAGGGAAGAGGCACTCGGACTGGCTTTTGTATTATTTCTGTATATATATATATATATATATATATAACTGTATCTCTCTATCTGTGCATTGTGAGCATCCATAGCCAAAGAAAATTGCTTTGAATTTTGCAATTTTCATGTTGGGTTTTTTTTTTTCCTTTTTGTAAACTCAATAGCAAAAAAATACAACAATCCAGAACCTGTCATGCCATTTGAATCATAATAGCTACAAATTCACTCCTCTGAATAAATGGAGAGGCTTATTTATCAAATATATACAAGATGTCTGTCTAGTTGTTAACACACAGAGGTATGAGTAGGCAGAGGAAATCGAGAAAGTTTACATATTCACTGCTGTCTCCAGGGACCTTCCCTTTCCTCCTACTTCTTATTCCCTCTCCCTTCCCCCAATCACATCTCCAACTTGCTTTGACTTGCTCTGTTTTTCCCTTTTCTCTCTCTCTCTTTTTTTTTTGCCTTAAATGCATCTGGCTGACAAAACTTGGGCTGTCAGAAATGATCAAGAGATGAAGTTGCCAAGGGAGGGGAGAGAGATTTGCATGGAGATGCCCCTCCCCATGTCTCCCTGCACGGGAGGGGATCCCCCCGTTAGCCAGGGGACTGTCAGTCTGCTGGAAATATCTGATTATTGCATGGATATATTGCCACTTCAGGAAAGGGGAAACCAGATCCATGAGCAGTGGGTCTGTACTGGTTTTCAAAGGGCCAGATGGAGGCAGAAGTCAACCAGCATCACATGGGCTCTCTGTATTATTTATTCCTGAACTCTGGGGTATTTGGAGCAGTGCCTATGGGATGGGTTGTCCAAAGGGGGATGAGGAGTAGACAGGGACTGGGCAATTGGCTTCCCACTGCCAGAGGGCAGGGATAGATGGGATATTGGGAAGGAAAACTTCCCTGTGAGGGTGAGGAGGCCCTGGCACAGGTTGCCCAGAGAAGCTGTGGCTGCCCCAGCCCTGGAAGTGTCCAAGGCCAGGTTGGAGGGGCTTGGAGCAGCCTGGGCTAGTGGAAGGTGTCCCTGCCCATGGCAGGGGGTGGAATGAGATGAGCTTTAAGATCCCTTCCAATCCAGAGCATTCCATGATTCCACGAATGCAGAGCCTGCATCCAGCCAGGAAACAGCAGCCACAGCCTTTCCCTGCAAAGTATGAGGACACCCATGGCTCCAGGTCCTGAACCATCCACCAGGACACTCCAGTTGCTGTGCTGAGCATCACCAGAGGAAACCACCATTCCACGAGCCAGGGAGAGTCTAATTACCTTCCTCCTCATCAGCAGCCTGAGGCAGCAAAGCCAACAGGTCTGAGCTGTATTTTCCACCAAATCCTTTCAAAATAGTGCCTGGCTGTTGAGGGAATAACTCACTGCAGCAGCATGGAGGAAAAGCCCGTGGTAGGTCCTGGACTCCTGTCTCCTCTCCCATGTCCTGTCCGGCGGAAAGCCCAGCACAGAGTGATGGATAGAACAGCATCCCATGGCTCCCGAAGGCAGGCTGAGGTCACACCTCCTTGAGGATGCTCTGGAAACACCTCAAGGGCTCCCTGACCTTCCATATCCTGCGTGGGATGAAGGGGTCATTCCAGATGCTACCACAGAAGGCGCCTGTGCCGTGGGATGCTTTGGTTTCCCACCAGCAGGAATGTTTGCAGATGAGCGAAAGCTTCCAGAAGGCTCAAGTGAAACATCCACATTTTTTAGGTGCTCGCCTGAACCCATTAGCACATCTTAATTGCTATCGGCACAGAGGAACGCCAGACTTTCGCACGTCTGGAGTCTGTCTGCCTGCTCAGGGATAAGGGAAAACCACCGGCGCGCAGCCCCGGATCCTGCAGGCTGGAAGTTCGGTCTCCTCCGTGCACAATCTGTCCCTGGGGCTCCTCAGCTGTTTGCAGGAGGAGGCAGGGAGAGGGAAAGGAGCCAGCGCTCATCTCCCAGCCTCGGTGAACACCCCGGGCCTTGCCAAAAGACGCTGAGCCCGGAGAGACACCCCCATTCCCGGCGAGCCGGCGCCGGAGACATCCCGCGCTCCGATGCCGCGGGGACACGGGGGTTGTGCCTGGGCAGAGAGGCTTCCCCGAACCGGGGAGGGAGGTGGGAGCCGAGGGACAGCATCTCCCTGCCGACTCCCGGGCAGACCCGGCCACAGCTGCTGGGAAAAACTTGGAGCTGCTGCAGAGCATCAGTTAATTTGTCATCATGGAAACGGCCAGCCCGGGTCAGCGGCTGTTGGCGGAGGAGTCAGGAAGTGCTGCTGGTGGTGATCTGTTCTTTTTCCTTTTTTTTTTTTTTCTTCATTTCTTCTAAGGAGATTTCTTTTTTTTTTTTTTTTTTCTGAAAAAAGCTGCCTTGATAAGGAATTTGCCAGGGCAAAATGAGATTACACCGGAGCTCGGAGTAGCTAAAAGCAGCAGTTTGCTGGGGACTCAGAGGCTGCTGCTTATACTATCTCTCTATCATCACATATATCCTTCTATCTAATCTATCTAGCACCATATATACCCTTTAGCTCACCAGCTCCCACAATCCCTGCCCTCTATCCATCATCCACCTATTCATCAACACACATCCAGCTCTATCTACCTCGCCATCACTATAAATATCCCATCCATCCATCTCTCCCAATCTCTCTCTCATCAGAGAGACCCTTTCCCTACCCACCTGTGTGTATATCCACATATATATCCATACACTCCCCCCTTGTCTGTCCATCTGTCAGCAGCAGAGCTCTCACCTCCTCTCCCCCATCCCTCACCACACGTATCCTCCTATCTGCCAGCCCATCCATCACCACCACTGGCTGGCAGGGCCTGGGGTGACTCTCTGCTCCATTTACTACACGAGGGCACCAGATATTTCCCTGTGGATCACTGGATCCACACCCCACCGAGCAGCAGGTTCCCTTCTCCCACCCCCTGGCAGCCCTGGAATGGGGCAGTGCTGGGAAAGGTGCTCTGAGCCAGGCCTGGAGCAGATGGGGAGTGCTCACACTGCTGAGCTGGGCTGGACCTGCACATGCATGGGCAGGAGGAAGGAGAAAGCTCCTGGTCTGGGCAGAAGCAAACCATGGGAATGCACAAAACCCAGGCAACCACTGACAAGAAGGTGCTGAGCACCTTCTGTGAGGAACAGCAAGAATTTAAAGAGAATCCTGGCCCTCACACTAGGGAAGAGCATCAGTGCCCTGTATCCCCCCAGATCATGCCCAGCCCATCTGCCAAGTGCAAGAGGAGTGAAATTTTCCCCATGCAGATGCCACCACAGCAGAGCCCAGGACTCCAAAAAATCCCATATTCCCTCTCCAAATCAGCCACTGACCAAATTACACTGTAACCTGCCCTCCACTCACTGCCAGGCTGGGCTCAGCTCCTCCAGGCTGGAGCCAAAAGGCAGCTTGGGCTCAGGATGGTGGGGGGAGAACTCTGCCGAGCTGCACCGAGCCACAAAACTTGCCAGAGAGAAGAAAACACCCAAGCGGTGCTTAAAAACTGAAAGCTGTTACTTTAATTACGGCCTTTCTGCTTTATCACCAATAGCGTTTCTCACACATTCATCAGCAGACCTGGTAATAAATCAATCGTGGGGAGCCAGGAGCTGCAGTCTGGCTCCTTCCCTTTCTCTTCCCTGCTCCCTGCGAGCTCTCACACCATTAGTATGCAGTCCAGCACTGCCAGTCTGTGCATTCCTCGTCGGCTTTGGACTGGAGCTGGTATCAAGCGGATGCCCCCAGCACAGATTTCACACAGCCAGCTTTGGCTGTGGGGAAGGCAGGTGCTGTCAGAGGGGATGGTGGACGTGCCTGGGTCTCCCAGGGCAGGTGCACACTCCTGGAAGGATATTTCTGCATCCACGGGGATTTTTAGAATGGGGGGAATACAAAGGACTCGTGTCCCACATCAGCTGCTGGGAAGGTTCCTGCTCTGTCTGCTCCTTGTTTTGCACCCAAAATCCTGACAGCATCATGGGGGGCTGTGGGAATGCTGGCTGGGCAGAAGGGTGACCCCCACCTTGGGAACAAAATCTTTTCCATGCATAGACACAGGTCCCAGAGCACAGCCCACCTGACAGGAAACCCAGGGCTGGGAGAGAACCACATACAGGTGTTTCCCTGTGCCTTTGCACTTGAGGCAGCCATGGAAAGCTGGCTCTGCTGCCCGTCCCAGACCCAAAAAAGCCAAATTTTCAGGCCAGCTGGGATGGTGCAGCATCCAGCCACGTTGCACCTGAGCTGCCAGTCCTATCCCTGCACACACCGATTCCTGGGGAGGATGTTGCATCCCCTGACTGCCATCACAACCCCCAGACACAGCCAAGTGCTCCTGTCTGGATTACTGGAGGGGCTGGAGCAACATTCAGCAGCAGGAAGTGAGGATGAGGATGCTCCTGAGGAATGTGGGCATGGGCTGTTTGGCTCCTGCCCTCTCCTCGACCTACCACTGTCCACTGCAGCAAAACCACCCCCAGCTCTGCTGCTTAAACACAAATCGAACAACTCCAAACCTTCATTTCCCTATCACCTCACAAATCTGGTTTTTTTTTCCTCCTGTTTGACTGTTTCTGAGTTCACTCCCCACTAGCAAGCCCCAGAGGCACCGTGGCAGAGGTCCTCCCCTCTCCCCTCTCCCCGTCGCTTCCCATCATCCCTGTGAGCGCTGCACAGATGTGCACAGCAGCAGTCCAGATGTGCACAGGGCACTGCCAGGCTGCTGGGGGGTGATGGAGAGGGAGCATACTCTCACCTCCCAAAATGAGGAGATGGGCTCCCTCCAATTCCTACTGGAGCGAGTGTGCAAACCCAATTGACCTTGAACACTAATTGGCCCTCTAATTAGCACTCCCAGCAGAGAGGTAAAGGGCCAGGAGGAGACTCTCTTTCCAGAGGAGGCGGCCAGGAGAAGAGGAGCAGTCATCCCTCCACACTGCGTTTCTGTGTGGATAAAAGGACACATCTCCGTGTTTAACTTGGAAAATCCCTTCCCTGAGGCTCAGCATTGGGAGTGGAAGGCAGCTGGGACCACAGTCACAGGGAGGACACTGCACAAGCCAGCACACACCCTCCCATCCTCAGAGTCCCTCAGGCACCTTCCTGAGACCTCCCCTGTGGAGGGGATCGGCTCCAGCCCTCCCTGCCCAGGGTTTCGTCTCCGTCACGCACCGTCTCCCTCCATCACTCTCTCCATATCTCGCCCTCCCACACCAACACACACATTTCCCTGTGCTCATCCCCTCCTCCAGCCTGGCTTTAGGAGCTCGGGGCTTGACATTTCCATCTCAGGTTATTTACAGGAGGGCAGAGCCGGGGGAGCGGTCACCGGTGACTTCCCCTCGCCGCCGGCTCCGCTCCGCACGGAGCCGCAGGGGCAGGAGCCTCACTGCAGATATCGTTAATTCTGCAAATCCCCAAATCCCACCCTCCTGCCACTCTCCTCCCGGGGAACGTGGAGACACAACAGGATAAAGCTGAAAGCAGCCAGAGCCCTGCAGGACCCGCCGATGTCCCGCCTGCTCTCCCCACTAAGCCCCAGGGGGAAGGGGAGTCCCATGGACTGGATCCTGCCTGATCCATGGGCAATTAGAGCTATTAGGAGGGAGTCTTTACAAAAAGCTTTTGTTGCTTCAGATGTTTCAAAGATTGCAGGGTTGCCCATCAGCCTGAAAGCTTTCCTCTTAAGCAGCTCCAGCCCTGCAGAAGGCAGCGGGAGGGAGGTGAATGTATTGGGAAGAAAACCTTCCATGGCACTGCTTCCCGTGTCAAAATTGCTGGGGTCATCCCTGACTTGGATCAAGTGTGGAGGAACCTGAATCCAGGGCTGGTCCCACTCCCTTGTGGGGTGAAGCCAAAGAGCATCACTGGCAAACATAAAGCTAACCCTTACCCTGGTTTCTTTAAAAAAATAACCAACTGATAAGAACTGATTGCAACCAGCACGAACTGAAGGAGATTCTTCTGCTACAATTCACACCAGGAGCTGCTGGTCAACTGGAAAATCCCGTCACAGCTCCTCTTTGGAGCTGCTCCTGCAGAAGGGACACCTTGGCTTCCAGCTCAGGTGAGCTCTGTCACCCGTCACTGTCTTCCATTCCTCACGTGGGCAGTCGGTGGGGAGATGAAGTCGTGCCTGCAGCCACCAAGCTGCTGCTCTACCCTGGCTGGCACAGCCAGCCTTGAATCCCGATGCCAGTGATAAATGCCCATCCAGGAGAGAGGATGTCCCGGCGCACTCATCACCATCACCCAGCACAGCAGTGCCCAGCTGGGCTGGCCAGGATGCCACGGGCTGGGCATCACCTCCGCCCTCAGCCCCAGTCAAACCCAGTGCTCCTGGCTCACCTCGCTGTGGGAGCAGGATGGGAATGTGCCAACAGGCTCCCAGCTCCCGTCCTGGCAGCACACCCAGGAGCTCACCAGCTGCTGCTTTCCCCACCTAGCTGCCTCCCCGGCCATAACTTCTCCTTAATTATTTAATGTCTGTAAAACACCTCGAGACTTTGCATTGGAAGGGAGATGAACTGCACGACCTAAAATTGGTCTTTTCCATCACGGACTCCTTGCATTTTATCCTGGGATGAAAGGAGCTCTATTAGGCAAAGCATCAGTGTTATTAGATTTCCTTGGAGCCCTAACAAACGGATATTAGATTATTACTGCAGATGCATTTCTAAGGCACTCATCACCAGAGTATCTGAGCATCAATTACACAGATTTAGAGATAAAAAAATGCTTTCCCCAGGAGAACGGGGTACAAAACCCCTTCTTTTTTTGCCTCCCTTGCCCATTTCTTCCCAATACATTCACCTCCCTCCCACTGCCTTCTGCAGAGCTGGAGCTGCTTACAAGGAAAGCTTTCGGGTTGATGGGCAACCCTGCAATCTTTGAAACATCTGAAGCAACAAAAGCTTTTTGTAAAGACTGGCAGGAGTCAGCTGAAGAGATTTCAATGTGCAAATGGACATAAAAAGATGCAAGAGGGGGAATGAAACACCGGATTTATTGTTCTAAGGACAAAGGATTTGCCATCCTATGAGATGACCCCGTGGCCTGGCTCCAGCACCTACAGGTCACAGTGCACAGAGAGCCTGTCCTGCTTTTGGGGTGAAAGGGAAAAATGGAAAAAAGTTCAGGTTTGCCCGTGCTGATAAGGTCTCTGATAATTCCCTGCCTTACTATTGCCATTATGCTAACCCTTAGCAACACCACAGGAATTGGGCTGGATATTGAACACACAAATCCACGGCTGGAAGTGCTTAAAGGCTGAAGAGAAAAGATCAAAGTTGGAGAGGGGAAAACATGGAGAAGGGGCTTGGCTAGGATCACACGGCCGGGACCAAGCTGCTCCTCATCCCCCAGGTCCTGGCGCACACAGGGACCACGCTGCATCACCCCTGCCTAACTCAGCCTTTCTTGCCCTTCCAGCTGATCTTGCTTCCAGAAAGACTAAATATCATGATGAATAAATGTTCTTTAATTTCAACAACTGGCTCCAGAGCTTGTGATTTGGCCCAATTTCAGAGCAAAGCATCAGGTCCATTCCTTTCATCGAGCCAAGTCCATTCCAACCCGTAGGTAAATGCTTCACAACTACACCCAGGTGGTGCTTCCACCCCTTGCTCGCACAACAAGCTGTCAGAAGGGGCAAAACCCAAACAAAATCCCTTAATTCTCTTTCCAGACCAGGATCCCATCCCTGGTGCAGGGTCACCCTGCCCCAGCCCAGCTGCTTGGCTCATCCCAAAGCCTCTTCTGCGTGGCTGGAGGAGACAAAGCTCCAGCAAGCCCAGCTTTGTGTGGCGGCCAGAGCAGCTGCTGGGCAGCAGAGCAAGCAACCCCACTTCAATAAAAAGCTCTCAAAAGCACCCTCTGCTCCTATCCATGGGCAGCACTCGGAGATCCCAGGATGAGGGTCTCCCTCTGCCATGACAAGGCCGGGAGCCCCACGTGTGAGTCCCTGCTCAGAGTGTGACACCTCAACACGCAGATCACAGAATCCCAGAATGGTTTGGGTTGGAAGGGTCTTAAATCTCATCTCATTCCACCCCCTGCCATGGGCAGGGACACCTTCCTCTAGCCCAGGTTGCTCCAAGCCCCGTCCAACCTGGTCTTGAACACTTCCTATCTGGTATCCATGTAACCCTTCCAGTGGTCAGGTGCAACCTCCAAGTAACACAGCTCTTGGCATCCAACGGACTTGACATCACTGGGATGGACCAGATGTCCCTCTCTGTGAAAGCTGCCAGGCCTGGAAGCAGGTCCTCAAGGGTTAAACACTTTGCAGGATAACTGGGAAGGCTCAGCTCCTCAGCAAGCTGATTTGGAGGCCCCCATGATCCTGTCCTCTCCTCCTTATAGGGAAAACCTGCATGGCAGAGATGAAGGAGAACCAGGGCTCGGTCTGGGGCAGGCTGAGGGAGAGGGCTTGGGATGGACAGGACCCCATGCAGAGGGAAGGAGCACAAGCAGAGGGCCTTGGCTGTGTCAGAGCAGGGCATGGGTAACGAAAGAACCACCAATCCAAGAAACAGAGCATTGCTCCTGTCCCAGACTGAAGGATGCTCACAGCACATCCAGCCCAGGGGCCAGCACAGAGGGATGGGACCCAGCACTGACTGTGGATGCCAGGCACGGCCAAAGCTCAAATGTTAAACAACAAAAGCCACTCCTACCCCCCTTCTGAACAATTTACATGTTACAAGGTCGATGTGCTTGGCCCTCTCTCGGGCAGAGACACAGTTTGACCTTGTGCTGCTGCTCCAAACATGGCTGCAAAGGCACTTTCCAACCCCAGCAAGGGTCAGGCACCAGCAGCACTTCTGCTCGTCTCCCAGATCCCTGTTGGGCTCCAGTTGGAGCCAGAGAATCTCATTTCTAAAACCTCCCGGGGCTGCAGGTCCCCTCCTCCCCTGCCAACCCCCCACACAAGCCACTCCATGACCATCTTCCTACCTGTGTTGGGGGGAAAAAGCTATTCCAGCACATCCCCTGCCCTGCCCAGATTTATAAAGAAGAGAAGGAAGGTTCCCCAAAGGTTCAAAGACCCATCTGTTCCTCCTCTCCTGCAGCCTCCCCTCCATCACAAGCACCTCTCCGTGTTCCAGGAGCGGCCCCGGCAATCGATGCTCACTGAATCACAGTTAGATCCTTTGGTTTATTTATTATTTTCCCAGCTTGAAGTCAAAGCTCCTTCCGCATGGTGAGAGCAGGGGATGAGCCAGGCAGTGCTTCACAGACACAAACACTGCAGGAGGGATGAGGCAACACCGAGACACGGGAAGGGCAGGAGACCTTCCAGCACCTTGCTTCAGATACCACCAGGAATCCGAAGCCCAGAACTGTTTGGGCTGGAAGGGACCTTAAGGATCATCTCATTCCACCCCCTGCCATGAGCAGGGACACCTCCCACTATCCCAGGTTGCTCAGAGCCTCATCCAAGCTGGCCTTGGACACTTCCAGGGATGGGGCAGCCACAGCTTCTTCTGGACAACCTGTGCCAGTGAGGAATGACCCAGCACGAGTCAGCGACCAGGTGACAGATGCAAGACCTGGGAGAAGAAGGGGGTCTCTGCATGCCTGCTGTTGAAGAAGGGATTTTCTGAGTATTTTTCTGGATTTTGCATCCTCTGGGATGCGCCCAACACACTGGTCCTGCTGCAATTCCCCAGATGAAGGAAAAGAGAAGGCAGTTATCAAAAATCTCCAGTAGCAAGGACAGCGGGGCACCTGGGCATGTGCCCTGCTCTGATTTCTTCACCAGCAATGTCTCTCCATTGCCTTTCTGCTCATCATCTTCCACCTTTCCCCCAGCCAAGAATCCAACACTCGGGGTCAAGGTTGGATGTCAAGGGTCATGGACAACATCTTTGAAACAAGGAGGCAGGACCGGTGGGTTCCCATCTTGGCTCTGCCCACAGAGACACTGGGCAGCTCCCAGGAGCTCCTGCAATGGGCACCAGCTCCTTACACCCCACCATGGGAGGGATCCAGACCCACCTGGGCTTTCCCAAAACCCTGTCCCACGGAGCAGAGCGCTCTCGCTGTTCCCGGCCGGGGCTCCCCTCGGCCAAGTTAATTGCCAAGACGGCAGCGCCGGAGCAGAAAGTTGGGCTCTCTGGAAAAGCCAATTCCCACAATAAAGAGCTGATGGGATTTCTGTGTGGAAGAGGGCAGAGAGGGGCAGGGGTGAGGGAGCCGAGCGTGTCCCAGACAATCGCTCCGGATAAAGAGCCGGTGCCGACATCTGCTGAGAAACACCTTCCCCGCTCCACACCGAGAACTGCAATCTAATAATATCTCATCTCTCCCCCCCACTCCATCCTTCTCCATCCCTCCCCCACCCAATTACCGAGCCTGACATTATCCGTCATCTTCCCTTTGTGTCGGCGAGAATCCAAACGCAGACGCCGGGAAATTAATAATAATTGTTGTGTCAAGATGCGGGATGTAATCAGGATGCGGCGTGGAAGCTAACACAAACACAAACAAATGGTATTTATCCTCCCGAAAGATCCCTCCCCTCCCTTCCCTAAGGGCCGCTGATGATAATACTCGTGGAAGAGATGAATCAGTGCTAATATAGGGATTAGGAATAGATCCCAAACCCCAGCCCGGGCTGCAATCAAAAGGAGCGCTCTTAATTGAAATTAGAGCTGGGATTTCAGTGCCTCTGCAGAGATGGGTTAAGCCCATCGGGGCTAAACAGAAGGAAAAATAAAAATAGCATCTTTATTCGAGAACAAGAAGGTGGGAATGAGAAAAAAGATCCTCTCTGGCTTCGGCACACCTGGCTGGCTCAGCCCTGGCTTTGGAGCTGCGTTTTGTCCCGCAGGCAGGGCAGACACGGCGCTCCCGCTTCTCCCACAGGCATCTCTCTGCCTTTTCAGCTTGAGAGCGGGTTCAGAGAGGATATTTCAAGATCAAACTGTGCCTCCCATGCTCTGAGGGAACCCAGGGCGAGCTGAGCTCGGGGTCCTGTTCCCGACTCTTTCCTGAAACTTTTGACTGCTCTGCAAGTGAAACGTGCTCTTTCCCCCGCGCCAGCAAAGATAAGCGCTCTCGCTTTCATTCCTTTTATTCAGAGGCACAAAAGGAGAGGAAAAGACCACCAGAAAAAAGGCCCAAGTCCTGCTTTTATTGCTGCTTCATCTCCCACATCCCTCTGCACCCCAGGGCCACCTGGACCGATATCCTCAGCAGCAGAAAGGCAACTTCATCTCCTGCTGCCTCACCCCACCAAGCCCATTTGAACATCCACCATTTAATCAGAGAGGCTGAATTCTTCCCAAATCCCAGTCCCAGGCAATAGGGATGCTCAGGAACCGGGTGCTTAATGGCAGCATCTCACTATCTCTCTTTCCAAAGGTTTTGGTAATGACTCACTCGTCTCACTGTCTCTCTTCCAGCCCTACACATCACCCCAAGTGATCCCTCTGCATGGATTTTACTCAAAGGAGTCACACACAAGAAGCAGAAAATAAGATCCAGGCACAGATTATTCCCACGAGCGTATCAGCAATTCCTGTGCTTTAATTCCAAATTAGATTTTATGTCTAAAAACAGGTTTCTAAATTCTTGGCTTGGGAATGGTGCCACAGTCTGTGCCTTCCGCTAGAAAACACAAACCCAGACTGAAAACTGGCCCAAAATAAATCACCCAGCTCCAAAGCCCCCAGCAAAGGTTGGGATTTGGCTCTGACCTTCAGCAGTCTCTCTCTAACCCACAGCCCAGTTGTGCAACAAACTTCTGTGATTTTTTTTTTTTTTTTCAGGTAGGAAAATCTCATTTCCAGAGCCAAGAGACAGAGAGAAAACCCTCTGTGAAGCTGCCTGTGAGCTGTGCAGACTTAATTCATCTCCTCAGTGGCAGCAGGTCCTTGAGGGCAACCCAAGGGCTTGCAGGTCAGGAGAGACTCAGTGGAGTATGGCCAGTTAGGGATGACTTAGATTCATTCCTGTTCCCTGGTTAAACTTTCTGATTCTCCACAGTGTCCTCTCTAGGAAAAACTGGCACAACAGCAAACACAAAAGTGTCCAAAACCACAGAGGAACAACTGCTGCTTCTGCTCCTCCCCCCAGGATGATGCCATGGCTTTTCCAACTCTCCCTCCATCCCAGCCAGACTCTGATTTAAACCTCCAGGCTGCTCTGCAGACACCAAGCTCACTGGATGCTTGTAGGGACCAACATTTCAGACAGTGACTGGTTATACAGACACCAGGGTTTTGAAGACCACCCAAAAACTCCTCGGCAGCTTTTGTTTGCACATTCAATTACGAGTGCACCAGGATTAGCCACAAGACTCGACTTTGAGAGCAGCTCCCAGCTCTGAAAAGCCTGGCTCATCCCACACTGAGCCACTGAATCCAGCACAGGTCTGATCCCAGTCCAACGATAAATTGATTTTCAACACAAGCACCATGGAGAAAGTCGGTGGATGTGTTTGGAGCTGGGCAGAGCAGCCCCTCAGGAGCTGGGCACATACAGCTGAATGAGCTCCCCACGGTCACACAGCAGGCTGGGGATTCAGCCCATCCAGCCTCTGCTCCCAGAAACTTGGCCAGCTGGCAGGAATCTGGCTCCTCCAGCAGGAGTGGAGGGTGATGCCTCTAAAAAAACCCAACTTAAGGATGATGTGAAGGGTGCTTTGGCACTGCCTCTCTCCCTGCTCCCCACTGGACATGGGGGCTGGAGCACAGCCTGCACATCCCAAGGATGCTGTAACACAGAGAATCCCAGAATGGCCTGGCTTCAAGGGACCTTAAAGCCCATCTCATTCCACCCCCTGTCATAGGCAGGGACACTTTCCACTAGCCCAGGTTGCTCCAAGCCCTGTCCAGCCAGGCCTTGGACACTTCCAGGGATGGGGCAGCCACAGCTTCTCTGGGCAACCTGTGCCAGGGCCTCCACACCCTCCCATGGGAGAATTTCTTCCCAATGTCAAATCTAACCCCACTCTCTGTCAGTGTGAAGCCACTAATTTCTTCCTAATATCCAGTTTAAACCTATCCTGCTCCCCTTTAAACCCATTCGATGCTCCACCTGAAGAGACTCAGCAGGAAAGCAAAGCCCCGACCAGCCCTTGCCCCTCCTGCCACCTCCAAACCCACGCTCTATTCCCCAGCTGATTTCCCTGTCTGTCCAGCACATGTCCACCCCGTCGGCACCCCGAGGCTGGCCAGACTCCAGGTCCTCCTCCTGGCTCTGCCAGCCCCTCACCGAGCTGCTGTTGTCCCTGTTTGATCCCTCCCGAGCCACAAATTCCGACGGCGAGAGAGGAGCCGGGCAGAGCGGCGGCGGCTCGGCGGCAAATCCCGCACCCGCGGCGGGGCCGGATCACGGCTCGCTCCGAGCACGGAAATTCATTCATATGAATTTGGAATATAATACCTGACACAAGATGTATCACTGCTGCCATGCTGCAATCCCAGATAAGGACACAGCAGTAACAGATGGAGGAACAAGGCACTTATCTTGTTAGCTGATGGATTTATCTCTCCTTCCCCCACCCTTCCCTACACATTCCATAGTGTGCAGAGAGCCACGTTCCTCGGCGGAGCAGCATATGGAGCACGAATTGATTTCTTCCTAACACCCCCTCCACACTTTAATTCAATAAGAGCTGGAGTGGCGGATAAACAGCTTGTTGTGCTAGGAAAATTTCAAAACAGTCAAGAAAATGTCAAACTGTCTTTTTTATGAGTGCCTTTCTTTTTTTTTTTTTCCCTTTTTTTTATTTTTTTCCCCTTTTCCTTCCCCCTTCTCCTCGCGTGCTCAGTGAGGAGCTCAGTGTCTGGAGTGAGCAGTGCTTCCCTGGCAGGCACCTGAACATCTCCTGTCAGGCCAGTCCATGGCAGAAAGTGGCTTTGCTCCCATCCTTGGATGGGAGTTGGGAACAGAGCGGATCTGGGTAAAAGATTAGGCAGATGGTTTCATCTGGCAGCTTCCTTAATCTCATTACTGGAGCTGGTGGAAGTTTTTAATGTGATCTCTCTTTCCTTCTCTACCCTCACCCCATTCAAAATGCCTTTTTTCCCCAAAAAAAACCCAGACATGTTTCCTTGGAGGTTTCTTTGTTAGACATGAATAAAAACTTCTTTAAAAAACCACCCCATTTTTATTTTTTGTGTCCTCTACCTCTCTATTCTTTAGCTCTGAAAAGGAGGAATTATTAGAAAGGAGGAAAAAGCACAATTGGATGTTTTCTGGTACTTGCTTAGAAATATGGAGCACTTTGGAAATGTCAGGGATGTGCTGCTGAAGACCAAAAGCCACCTCATGTGCTCTTGCCCTGCAGCCTCCTGTGCCAGTAAACCCAGACAGAGGCTGCAGCCTTGGGAGTTTATTTAGGGATGTGGAGATCCAGCCCTGAAGGACACCAGTGTGTCCCATGCTCAAGGGTCCCTGCTGGCCCCCAGACCTCTCCCAAGCACCTTGCTCCAGCTATTCCTTGTGCAACTGCCCGTTTCTTTCCACCCTACAGATCCCCCAAGAGCCTGAACCTCCTCTCAAACACACCATCCCATCGATCCCCTCCTTCCCAGATCTCTCCACGCCTCCACAGTTGGTTCTCCTGAAGGATTCTCACAAGATAAAAGCCTTCAGGACTTCTCCTCCCTGTCCATGCATCCGTTCAGCAGCTCATTCGCCTTGAACTTCCTGCAGAGCAGAGACCAGCACAGTCCCAAAGCTCAGCCTGGGACCACACTGAGCCACCCCTGGTCCTCAGCAAGCAGCTCCCAGCACTGGTGAAAACCATCCCCAAGTCAGTTTGGAGGAGGAGCTGAGCAAAGAAGAGCAGTCCAAGAACCTGTTTTCATATTTTAAAAGAAATCTATATGAGCATAGGGAAACAAAAGGGGAATGTGCTCTCAGATATGACACAAAACCCAATGGATTCCCAACAGGAAGAATAGAAGATCTCACTTAACTGAAGGAATACAAATGTGCCCCTTAAGAAACTTGTCCTACAAAGTCTCAGTATGGATACAGGAGTGACTGACATGTAGAGGACACCCTGTGCACCCATGGTTAGGTGCCAAGGGTGACCTCAGCACCCTGGCCAGGATATGACAACCCCTTCTCCCACATCCCCAGAAAGAGCTTTTGGAAGTCAAACCAGGACCCAGCACCCACAAATCCCACTCGGGGAAAGTTTCACCCACTGGGGAGCAGAATTAAAGCCAGACAAACCCACGGGACGGGCAGCAACACAACATTTGGGGTCGCAGATCCCTGCAGGACGAGCGTGTCACGCTGCAGCAGCAACGCGGGTCGGGCACACGCCGTGCACGAGCTGGGATGCTCTGGGGGGAAAACGGACCCACAGGAATGTGTCCAAGGGAGGAGGGCTCTGTCCTGCTGCTTCCCACCTCCCTGCCATCCTCCCGCTGCTGTGCTGAAGGCGGGAGCCGCCTCCCCACCCCCTCTGCAGCAGAGCAGTGCAGGAGGCTGCAGGATCCTGCAGGGAGCCGAGTGTTTAGCATGCAGGAGACAGTGCCGAGCAAAGCCCTGTCTCGTGCCGCGGTGCCTCCGGCCGGGAGCAGCAAATCGCTGCTGGAAGGAGCCGGGTGGGTGGTGAATCCGTAGCCCCTCCCTGCTCCCCCTCCCCTTCCCATTTAGCTCCCGGTTGCACAGTAGGGATGGGGGTTGATCCTCGCTCTCTTTGCCTCAGTTTCCCTCTGTTCTGGGAGAGAATCCCACCACCCCTTTGCTACTGCCCCAAAGGGTCAGGTAGGAGCACCAAGGAGCTCATCTCTCTGCTCCATCCTTTCCTCCCTGTCAGCCTGAACCATGGACCCCCAGCCCTAAAAACAATGACAGCACTCAGGCGCCCACGGGTGATGCATCCAGGCCAGCACCCACCCCACGTCACAGCCCCACACTGAGCTCTCCTGCTCTGCTGCAGGCTGGGGCTCACCCCCTCCAAGCCTTACCTGCCGCTGCCATCCCCACCTTGTCCCTTCCTCACCTGCCTCCGCGGTCACACCGGGGAGGGGACCGAAGCAGGTGACAGCACACTGCCAGTCCCCGTTTGATGCCAGTGCCTCTGATCAGCTCCAACCCCTCACATCCACCTTCCCCCCGCCGAAAAGGGCACAGCGAGCCCCTTCTCCCCCCACCCGGAACATTTCAAACCTGCCCCTTTCAAGAGAAGCTCTCGCCAAGCACCCAATTACGGCTCCGGGGCCGAGGATGAAAAGCTGCTCTCGGAGCGTCCTGTTTTCTCTTTATTTTTTCCCCCTTTTCAAGGTTCCTTTTCCCTCCCTTCTCATGAGGTTAAAGAGCTAAAGACCAACTCAGAGGCAGATAATAGAGTGACAATGCCTCATAAAAAAGCAGTCGGAGCTTTGGAGAAAGCTGGCATACGGTGCATTAGGGATTTCTGTCGTGGCAGCTGGGAGTAACAGTGACCCTCTGAACTCAATTTGCTCCACGGCTTGAAAGCCTTTGGACTGTCTGACTCCTCCTTTGGCTTCCAAGGCTGGTTGTAGACTTTGGATAAGCTTTTGGAGGCCCAGTGCTCCCCTCAGCCACAGCCACTGCTCTTGGTTCATAGCTGGGGCTGGAGGGGGCATCCCAAACCCTGCAGGGATGTGGGATGAGGTGCAGAAGGGAGTAAAACCCACTGGATGGGAGCAACCCCGAGCTGTGGAGATGTGTATTTACACATTACAAGGGCTGCTCTCAGTCCACAGTCCCCCTGCCCCAACCCAGCAAGAGCAGAGGGACAAAGGGGGGACACGTGGCAGGTTTGTGCTTCATGCAAAGAGCTGCACAAAGCCATCACTTTCCCCCTCTGCCTTTTTCTTCTTTCCTTTTTTTTTTTTTTTTAAATGAGTAGAAAATTCTTCCCACTACGCATTAGCGCCCAACGTAATGGTGCAAAGCATTTTTCATTTATCATCATAATGCCAGTCAAACGAACCCCCTAATAACACAAATGCAAGAGGAAAGCTATTAGAGTTTATTTGTGCAGTGGCTTTGAACTCGTCCCCACTGCTCCACCGGTGTGACTGGAGGGGATGGATGGAGTTTGGATCTTTAGGACCTTTCATCCTCAGCTAGCCAGAGCCTTTCCTTACAGACCACTGCAACCCTGCATGTGTTGCTCTGTTGGCTGAATTATCAAAATAAATACCTAAATACCTCAAATAACCCACTGCAAACGGCCACTGAGATCTGTGGGAGTGTCCAAGGCTGGACAGGGCTTGGAGCAACCCGGGCTATGGAAGGTGTCCCTGCCCTTGGAAGGGGGCGGAATGAGATGGGCTTTAAGGTCTTTTCCAACCCATACCAGTCTGGGATTCTGTGATCTCCCGTGCCTTTCCATAGGTGTGATGTGCTCCAAGTCAAGGGACTGGGGAACAACACCCCTGGCTCTTCGTGCTCACCTTCAGCTAAAGGTCTCCAAATCCTTTGCCTGCTGTTCCTGCCATGCATTCCTGAAAACAGGCATTTCCTTTCCACAGCACACACTGCCTGCACTCCCTACCCCAGCTCTGCACATCCTCCAAGGACCTTCAGACCATCCCCCAGCTTAGGAAGCCCAGCCAGGCAACAGCTCTTTTGATGTTGGTGAGGCTCAGGCAGGAAAACTCCCCTTCACTTAAAAATACTGGGAAAATTCAAGTCATTCCTCTGTACAGCTCTTTGCTCTCCTTTGCTGCAGCCATTCCCATCCTGGGGTTTCACCACAAGGACAAGAGGAAATGGCCTCAAGTTGCTCCAGAGGAGATTTAAGCTTGATATTAGGAAAATTTCTTTATGGAAAGGGCTGTCCAGTCCAGGCAGGACAATGAAGGACTCGCCAACCCTGGAGAGATTTAAAAAATATATGGATGTGGCACTTGGGGACATGACTTAGTGGTGGGTTTGGCAGTGCTGGGGGAACAGCTGGACACAATGGTCTTAAAGGTCTTTTCCAACCTCAACTATTCTATGATTTTATTATCTTTCCCTCCTGCTTTGCAGGTCCATCCTCATCATTCCAGGTCTAGCCCTCAGCACCCCCCGAGGCCTTCCAGCTTCACTCATCCCAACATCTCTCCCCCCCCAGCAGCTCCATCCTGGAGAGCCATGACAAAGCATTTAATTTAACACACAACACTTTCCTCATTAAGCCCAAATTAAATGCGTATTTCAAAACCTACGAGTGAGAGCAAACTGTTCAGTCTTATGCTTTATTAAACAAAAAAATCTTGGTGTGGTGGAAGGAGCCTTGGTGCCAAATTAGAGCCCTGCTGATGGGGCCGGGCTATTCCCAACCGTGCCGTTCCCGAGCTGTGCGGTGCTGGCAGAGAGGACCCGCACTGCAGAGGGAAACACCACGGCCCCGCCTGACAAATTAGTTTGCTCATTAAGTTAAGAAGCCTGTTTTGCTCAGCTTCTACAAATCAGAGTGTTCAGCAGCCAGGAAAACTTCCAGGGAAGGGATGTTGCAAAGCGGCAGGAGCCCCCGTGCAGGAGTGAAGCCGCTCGCCTGCGCCGGGCAGGGACAATCCAGGGGGTGTGTGACAGTAGGAAGAAGGGTTTTGTGATGAGGGTGGTGAAACACTGGAATGGTTTTCCCAGAGAGGTGGTGGTGGATGCCTTGGGAACATTCTTGGAAACATCCAAGATTAGGCTTGGAGCCACTCGTCCCCAGTGCTCCACCAGTGTGGTCGGAGGGGATGGATGGAGCTTGGATCTTTTCATCCAAAGCTATTCCTCAGTTAGCCAGAGCCTTTCCTTACAGACCACTGCACATGCTGCTGTATTGGCTGAAGTATCAAAATAAATACCTAAATACTTCAAGTAATCCATTGCAAATGGCCACTGAGATCTGTGGAAGTGCTCCAGGCCAGGCTGGACAGGGCTTGGAGCAACCTGGTCTAGTGGAAGCCAAAAGGGCTGGGAGGCCAAACCTGGGTGGAAAGAAGATGACATGAATTGAGAGAAAGGGCCACAGCAGAGGAGGGCTCACAAGAGGCGAAGACAATAAAACCCAGGGAGGAAGACAGAGATTAATGAGTGTTTCCCAGATATGATAATTTCTGGACATTCATTAAATTTAATATCCTCACGGGAGGCACTGCAGCTCTGTGACAGAGGGGAGAGGTCCAAGGGGGCTTTGCAGGACCCAGCAGGGCCAGCCCACCCCGTGGCACATCTGCCTGGGCTGCTCTGGGACGTGTTTTCCAGCTCCAAGCCCGTGTCTGTGCCTCCCCTGCAGCAGCACATGCAGCTGTCACAGCTGGGTGCTGGGGACACGTCCCCGAGGACACGACAGCCTGTTTTGGGAAGGCATCTGTCAGTGAGCCCATGTGTTCACTGCCACTGTGTTGGCACGTGGGGACACCCCTGTGGCACTCACAGCCCTGCTGCCACCAGCTCCAGCTCCATGACCTCCATGGAGATGCCAAATTGCATCTTCTGTGGGTGGCTTGTCAGGCATCAGCCTTCCACGCTACAAAGAGCAGATGGGGAGAGGTTCAGCCCCAAAATCCCTGTGTTTAGCACCAACCCAGCACAGGAGCCAGCCAGGGTTTAACTCCACCACAGTTGGTGCCAGC
The DNA here is from genome assembly GCF_003945595.2 of Pipra filicauda. Classification (NCBI taxonomy): domain Eukaryota; kingdom Metazoa; phylum Chordata; class Aves; order Passeriformes; family Pipridae; genus Pipra; species Pipra filicauda. The sequence continues at coordinate 527,697 of NW_024104464.1, forward strand.
ACAAGCAAAGCGCACGCCGTGGTGGTTTCTCAGCCACTGCTGGAGAGGTAAATCCCTTATTCTGATACTAAACTTGAAGGGAATAGGGTGGTTTTCCTGAGATATTTCAGCCTGGGTCTGTTGTTGCAGACTCAGACTTCACTGAGTGCCTCTTGATGCCATCCAGCCACTCTGCAGCATCTCCACATGTGCATCCAGGCCCTGTGAGAACCACTCTTGAGCTGCAACAGCCTGGCTTTTCCTGCTGTCAAACAGCTACCACAAATCCCATGGGAAAGGGGACTTCACTTCTCTCTCCACAGAAACCACCCAGTCATAGAATCCCAGAATGGTTTGGGTTGGAAAGGAACCTTAAAGCTCATCTCACTCCACCCCCCTGCCATGGGCAGGGACACCTTCCACTAGCCCAGGTTGCTCCAAGCCCCCTCCAACCTGGCCTTGGACACTCCCAGGGTTGGGCCAGCCACAGCTTCTCTGGGCAACCTGGGCATGGCCTCCCCATCCTCACAGGGAAGAATTCCTTCCTAATATCCAATCTAAACCTCCCCTGCTTCACTGAAGCAGATGGATCTGCTCCAGCAACCATCAGCACGCCCTGCTGCGACCCCTCAGCTCGTGACTGCAGCTGCTCCACAGGTCTTGTCCCCACTCTGAGCCAGCAGTAGCTCCAGAGTCAGGCAGCTCTCCCAGCACTGCAGTCCCTGTCAGCTCCCCACCAAGATTTGTGGGCTGTGCAGAATTCCTTTATTGACATTTAAAGGTCTCAGACAAGGCAGCCCCACACATCTTCCTTAGCAAGGATGGGATTTGCTTACCCAAATCTGCTGCCTTAAAGTTCAGAGTCAAGTGTAAGATATTTTTGCCTTCTCAGCTCTGACAGTCACTGGCTCAGTGACAAGCAGCATGTCCAGGTCCTGTCACAGCCCCTGGGGTTTGTCACAGCCACCAAAACCTTGTGTTCACAGGGCACTGATGCAGGAGGCTTGGGAAGTCATCCAGTCCTTCCTACAAGGAGCTGGACACATGAGGAATGTGCCACACGGTTTGGGCAACCAGCTGAAGTGACCAGGATGCCAACAAAGTGCCCGATATCCTCATCTGGAGCAGAACACAACCAGGAGAGCTCCCAGCTCAAAATGAAAGAAGGAGAGCATGGAGAGGCTGAGAGCCAAGGGAATGGGATTCCATCCCTGGGAAGCCCTTATCCAACCAAGAACCAAGGCACAGAAGGACACATGGTACTTGAAGCACAAACACAGCATGGCAGGACACAGTCCCTCAAGCCCATGTCCAAGGGAAGTACTCAGGAAGGCACAGGGAAAAACCTGTGCAAAGACAGACTGCAGGCTTTAAAGGAGAAGGTAATTTGGGTGAGAGATCGAGTTCACAGCCCAATGGAAAGCCATGGAATACAGATAACGGACTTCAAAAGCCAGATTTCAAAAAAATTCAGGAAGCTGGTAGATGGGGTCTCCTGGGAAAATAACCACAAAGAAGGGGAGAGCCTGCAGTTCCTGAGAGACTGTATTACACACACAATAGCAGGCTGTCCCCATGCAAAGGGAAGGTAGGAAGCATAGCAAGAGGCTGCTGTGGCTGAATCTGGAGCCATCAAAAGACCTGGGAATAAAAAAAGGAATAATGAAAAAAAAATATGGAAACAAGGGCTGATAATTAGGGATGGGTATAAGAGAATCACAATGGCATAGAGGGATAAAGTCAGCAGCACTGACATGCAAAACAAGTTTCAATTAGCAAGGGACATGAGAGGAGAACAAAAAGGTTCTTGGATTTGTTCAAAGGAAAGGGAAAAGGAATGTTGGGTCTGTCACCAAGCAGGCGAGGAAAGCACACGGCAGGGATCTTGGCTGCCCTGTGTGATTGTGTCTGTACAAAGCCAGCTCCAAAATGCACATTAACAGGGAGATGGCTTTCCCTGGGGCAGGGAGGGAAGAGGGGTTAAAAAAATTAAGCTGGCAGAGCTGGAGGAAGGTCTCCAGGGAGTGATGAAAAATCGGGCAGAATCATCACCGAGCCACCAGCACTGCTGCTTTTGGGAGCTGGTGGAGGCCAACAGCGAGGGCAAGAAATCTTCATATCTTTAAGGAAAAAAAACCCAGGAGCCGTAGGCAATGAGCTCGGCTTCAATCACTGGGAAGATACTAAAACAACCGATGAAACTATCATAGCTTGTAAGGCCCGGGAATTTAATAAAGTGAGGAAAAAAAAAAACCCACATCCACCACCAACACGAGTTTGTCAAGAACAGATCATGTCAAACCAACCTAATTTCTGCCTTGACAGGATAACTAGACTTGGTGGATAAGAGGAAAGCTGTAGACATGATATACCTTGACTTTAATAAGGCTTCTGATGCCGGTCCCACGTGGCACCTCGGAGGAAAGTGAGGAAGCTCGGTGTGGATGTAATCGCTGGGGCTGGGGGCAGAGGGGAGGAGGGAGAACAGCCTGTTGACAAAGCACTCTCAAAGAGCTCTTATCTATTATTTACAACCATGCCAGGAGGGCAACCTACAGCAGGATTCCTCCAGGGTCTGTCCCGAGCCCTGCTCCCTCCAACATTTGCATTTAACTGTTTGCATCACAGGGCCAGGGGAAGGCTGATTAAAATTCCTACATGATGCCCAGCCAGGAGGAGAGGGGATGAGAGGGCTCCAAGGGTAGGACTAGAATCTCAAATCTCCTCTGGAAGGGAGCATTAGGAAATCCAAGAGGGACAACTGTGATGTGATAAATTTAGGGAGGAAAAATCAAGCAAGTGTGGAAATGAGAAGAAGAAACTCCAGGACCACGGTGTTAGAGTAGCCCACGAACTACAGGGACATCAACCAGGCTACAAAAGGTGGCAAATCTCAACGTGAGGGTTGTAAAAAGGACAAAGGGGAGTCGTTTTGCTCCACTGGGTTTAATGCAAGGGCTCGGCTGCAGGACTTCAGCCCGACCTGGACACCAGGCTTTTGGAAAGCTCAGGGTTGAGTCACTGCAACTAAACACGCTCTCACCTACCCCCTGACCTGTGCTGACGGGTCATCTTCCTTCCCAGCCCTGAACCCTGCAGCTGGAGGCTCCCTTTCTGCTCAGATCAATTGAAGTGCGTTTGCCACAGTGCAAGACACACATCTCTGATCGATGCCCTGCGACTGATTGCACGTCCCAGCCACGAGTGCTGGGAGAATCCAGGGAATAGCAATGAAAGGGGGAAGAGATGCAGGCAACTCCAGAGGAGGATGAAAGATGCTGGGGTTTGCTTTGTCACTGAAAGAGAAGGTTGAGTAAGAACTGACAACCCTCTTCCCTTCCACAAATACCATACGCACGAGGCGAATAATTATTTGCCACATCCCTTCAAAGAGGCAGAACAAAACAGCCTAATTTGCAGCAGAGAAGAATTTTTTGGGAACTTGGAATAACTTTAAGGCTTGTGAAGCCCTTGCAGAAGGGCTCCACCGCCTTCACCCATGAAGGAGGTCGCACAGGTGCCCAACTTCACTGCAGGGTGACATGATCTGGGATCCCACCAGCCTTAATATTCCTATAAGGTCATTCATCCTCAGGTTCTGACACTGCAACCTCTCAGGCTCCATGAACGTGTTGCAGCAGCATAAACTGGACCAGGGACTGTTTCCTCCCACTGGCAAGTACAAGTCATCTCTGTGACATTCTTGAGATCCGTCTCCGAGCTCCTGCTCACCAGTGGGAGCAAGGGCTCTGCTGTCCCAGACTGTGTGACCCCACAAATCACAGCAAGCCATGCTCAGCACTTTTATTCTTTATTGTTACAGCTCAGACAGCTCCATTATTTATCCAGATTACTTATTCATGTTCCATTTCCAGGGACAACCCGCTCCACTGGATAGAGAGATCGTCGTCCCTCCATCCCCAGCTCTTGTCCCACTTTCTGTGATGTTTGGACACTCACTGCTCTTGTAATAACGTTGGCTTTAACCAGAGAATCATCTCATCCATCCCAGCCCATCACAGGCTCTCTCTCACACCACTCCAGGGTTCTGACGAGGCGAGGATTGAGGAAGCTCAGCCCAAAATGACAGCTCAGCCTCACATGGTGACTGACAGGAGCGCTGAACGTTTCCCCAGGCAACTCAATCAGACCAGGTTTTCTGGCCGTGGTTAAAAGCTAAACCAATTCAGACAAATATCACTCCAACCCAGAGGGACAGCGAGGGCTGGTCATTAAGAGCAGGGTGGCTGCTGGCTTGGATTAAATAGAGCTATCCAATGTATTTCCACCCTCATTTCAGGGCTGCACCTCACAGGGCAGATGGGTCTTTATTCTTTTTGGAGGCTGAAACGTTATCATGGTGGGTAAGTGCCTGTCTCCAAGCTTAGATCACACCATTTACCCCCAGGTCAGACCCCTGGGCACAACTCTACCTCCCAGACAGGCCCCTTCACCCAAGCTGAGTGGGACTGGTGGCTCCCAGACCCATCCAGCCCTGTGAAACACATTCTCCTTCCCCTGCAGGGCTCAGTTCCCCTGTCTGTAGTGCTGACATTAAATTTGCACCCCTAGTGAGAAAGCATTTAGAAAAGGAAAGGTATTTCTAAGGGGAAAACACATCACTGCCAGAACTTGTGATGCTTCTCTGCCAAGCCCCATGTGGATCCTGCACCTCCAGGTACCATCAGCTCAAACCCACATCTCCAGCATCTGGCCTCTCCATCACATCTCCCTGTGGCACACACAACTTCCCCAGGAAAACACTGAGGGGGAAAAGGAATAAATCCCCCTCAGAACAAGTGACTGAATTCCCCAACAAGATGCTTTGACTCGTGTGAAATCGAGGGAGGTCTCTCCCAGGAGCGATTACAGTCGGAGCAGCCGCCTAACGAGGCTGCAGACAGCACTCCAGACACACATTCCTGACTGCCAGACAGAGCTCTGCGAGGGCTGCACCCCCTTGCAACGGGTGCTGAGCACCTCTGAGATGAGCAGCAGAGCTGAGGTTGCTGCTGGCGTCAGAAAATGCTGAATAGAATCAGAGAATGAATGGATTGGAAGGGACATTAAAGCTCATCCTGTTCTATCCCCCTGCCATGGGCAGGGACACCTTCCACTAGCCCAGCTTGCTCCAAGCCCTGTCCAACCCAGCCTTGGACACTTCCAGGGATGGGGCAGCCACAGCTTCTCTGGGCAACCTGTGCCAGGGCCTCAGCATCCTCACAGACAAGAATTCCTTCCCAATATCCCATCTAACCCTGCCCTGTGTCCATGAAAAGCCACTCCCCCTTGTTCTGTCCCCCCAGGCCCTTGTCCCAAGTCCCTCTCCAGCTCTCCTGGAGCCCCTTTAGGCACTGGAAGGGGCTCTCAGATCTCTCTGGACCTTTCTCTTCTCCAGGTGAACCCCCCCAGCCCTCCCAGCCTGGCTCCAGAGCAGAGGGGCTCCAGCCCTTGGAGCATCTCCGTGGCTGAGCCACAATCACTCTCAACTCAGAGTATCAGGTGCAGTGATTTTTAGTGAGATCCTTTCTCAGTGTTTCACCAGCCTTACTGAAAAATCCAGGGCAAAACCAAGAACTCCACCTGACCCTGTGTGATCATCTCTCCTCTCTGGCTTAATCCTGGACATCCTCCCAGCCACGGCCCACGGTCATCACTGACCTCCCACCAGCACCTCCATCTCACCACCTGCAAGCAGACATCTATTTCCAGGTCACTTTGTAGAGAGCTACAACAAGTGTGAAGTCCTAAGAAACAACATTCTGAGTGCATAAATACTCCCAGCTCCAACTTCCAGCCTCTCCTGCGAGTCGTCCTTTGAGGTGCAGAGCGGCGGCGGCGGCTCAGAAATGCTCTAATCAGTGCCTCTAATTTCAAACGGTGTAAGGACCATGTTGTGCCTTGGGATAAATGTGAAGGGCTGCCATTGAAGTGAAAGAGAGGTAGGCACTTCAGAAGTTGGAATTTGGCCTCAAAAAATAAAAAAAAAAAAAAAAGAAGCCACTAAAACTAAAATATTAGAGTGCATTTAAAAACATAATAAGGTAGATTAGCAATCAAACCGAGTGCCTTGCTGGGGGACTGATAAGTGGGGAGGATTCCAGAGGCACACACCACTACTAAAAGGCAGCCAAAAAAGCCTTGTTTAGAGTAAAAGCAACTTTTGATCCAAGATCCAGCGTGGAAATTCATTTTTTCTCATGCATTTTCCATGAGAGAACAAGCCCAATCAGCCTTGTTTTAAGCAGCAATGCTGAAGCTCCCACCTGGAGCGTGCTGCACTGGGAGGGCTGGGAAATTGCCCAGTGACTCAGTGGCCTCCTCCCTCTCAGAGATATTCAAAGCACTTTTGACTCAGTCAGGGAATCATTTGACCCCACCTGATCCCAACTTTCTGAGCTACGAAGTGGAGGAGCTGCAGAAGTCTTCCTCCTTCACTAATCCTCCTGGAATCGGGTCCTGGAGTTTATTTGCTCATTAAAACATCCGTGCAGGATGTTTTAGCTCAGCACTGTCCTAAAAAGTGGAGTAACCATGGGGAGGAGTCAGCCTTGGGGATGGGCTGTGGGGAAGGGTGGGGAGGATGGGGAATCTTCTCCCCTCAAAGATTCCCTCAGTGATTCTCGAGACACAAACAACTACAGAGACATGTTGAGCTGCAGAGCCTGGAGCACTTGTTGCTACAGCTCCAAACCTTTCCCTGCCTTCAGAGCAAGGGATCAATACAGGTTTTGACACCCATCAAGCTTCCATGTGCCTACAGGCCAGCGAGGGGTGACACAGGGCCACCTCCACTGAGACCTGCTTCTGTCTCACCGTCTCCTCAGTTCCTGCCTTTGCAGAAATCCTCCTGCACAGGAGAGCTTGGCAGGTTCAGTGCCCTGAGACTGCTCTGCTGAGGTTATTCCCAACCAGATACAAGAGCTGGATTTTGTCTGGTTTAGGAAGGCATCTCTCATGCTGGATCTTGGAAGCTTGTATGGTAACCATATTATAAAGGAAGGGCAGATGGCTCATGGTCAACCCAGATTTCACCTGTATCACTCCAAAACATGGCTCAGGTCTATTAAATCTCTAAAGTGTTTGTATAACTCATGGGACACCTCCCTCACCCCACCAAACCCCTTTAGGGTGTCAAAACCAGCATATGATCAGAGCACCAGAAGGTGCTCCAAGGAAATGAGGTGGGAAGTGTTTCTTCCATGGGACCTGGGACCCCACTCATGAAGGGGAGATGAATAATAACCCTCATGCCCTTGTGGGTCCCTCAGCTCAGGATATTCTGTGATAATCAGGATCCCTGTGGCATCTTCCCAGCACGGTCCGAGGGGCTTTTCCAGGCTGATCCCTCCCAGCACATCCCCTACATTCCTGGGGTGCTCAGCTCCCTCAAAACATGGGGCGTCCAAGCCTTGTCACTTCAGCTGGGGTCAGGGAGACTGAAAACATAAGTGTATAATCCTTTCACAAGTTAATTAAAGCACCCATCCATCCTTCAATCAAACCATTAGCCATGGGTTTTTACAATTAATTATTTGGAACCAAATCAAACAAACAAACAGACACAGAACGAAGAGAGAAAGCAAAGCAGAGATGGGGCACTCCTGCAGCAGGGAGGCTCATCCATGTCTCCCAAAGCAAGACAGGAACTCCTTTTAGCCAGCCAAGGGTGTGCTGGAGGTGGGGACCTGGTTCGAGTTCGGGTGTTATCTCAAACTCCTTCTGTGACCTTGGGAAAACCTCCCTGTCTCTGTTTGCTGTACTGCCAGCCCCTCATGCCACGACCCACTGCTGTGCCGTGCCCTGCACGCCCTCCTTTGCCCTTGGCAGAGCCCTGGAGGGCGAATAAACCACAAACAAATGATTTACAAACCACGAGAGCTCTTTGCCGAGGCACTTGGGTGGGCAGGAAAAAGCACACCCAGCCCTGATTTGACCCCAGCCCAAGGGCTCATGGAACATCTGCAGGACCTCAAACGAGCTGAGAACACACAGGAGGAGCCTTTCCACCTGCAGGGACACCCGGGAAGGGCTCCTGAATATTGCAAGGAGGGCAAGCAGCTCTCCTCCCGCTCCAGTGGAGGCTGTGTCCCAGCTGAAGCTCTCTGCCCTAGTTTATCTCCTCTTTTCCACGATCTCTCTCCTTTCTCAAAGCTTCATTTCAGCTCAGGTATGCGAGGGGAGAAGGGGAGGTGGGGAACAGGGAACCATCCTTCCTTTTCTCTTCTGTTTTCTCCTGCATCTCCTTCCCTCTCATTTGCTGTCACGCCCTCGCTCCGTCTCTTATCCCCAACCTCCCTCTCCTCCGTGCCCTCCCTACTCCCCATCAAGACAAGGCTTAATGTCTTTCCATCTCTTCCCGGGTAAATTGCAGCGAGTGTGCCGGCTGCTCGGGTGGAACACGCTGTTTTATACGCGCCATAAAAGGAGAGAACTCTGTAAACAATATTATTTTTAATAAAATCCCAGTCTTTGGCAGGCCAGCTGCTTTTGTGTCTGTCTTAATTTAATCAGACGATCGGCTCTCTCAAGCAGCAAGAGGGAATGAAAAGCATTAGCAAGGAATCAAGGAACTGGTGAGGAAGAGACATGATTTCCATCAAGTGCTTTCTGGCCCAGTGTGTTGCTATGTGAGCACGACCAAGTTTTCAGGAAACAGATTCCCAAAACAACTTTGTCAAGGTGCAGGAAGGACATGAGCGCGTCTGGGCGTGACACTCGCTCTGCAGCGCTTGAAAAAGTGCTGAATAAAGCCAGGCTTAAAGATATTTTCAGTCAGAGCAGATCCCTGACACTCTCGGGCACATGGTGGGATTTTGGGGTGTCCTGCACAGGGCCAGAAGTTGGACTCAGTGATCCTGATGGCTCCCTTTCAACTCAGCACATTCTGTGGTTCTGTGACTGTGGTTCTCCCTGGGCACTGGCAGGGCCTCTGGAATACCCCACACTCCCCAAAATGGGAATTCTGCCCGCTTTGGTGTCCCTCCAATGCTTGTACCTAAGTACAGCCCCCTAAAAACCAGCATCCCCCAGCTCCCTGGTCCTGGCCAAACCCCAACCCAGTCCCATTTGACCTGATTGACATGTCTTGACTCTGTGACATGTTTTGACTCAAAACCAAACCAAAACAATGATAGTATTAAGGAAAGACAGTAAATTCTGCAAATATATCCCTAAAAATCCAGTCAAGGCTGGATCCAGGGTGGATCCAGGGGAAGAGCCTTCTCCAAGGAGGTGTGGGGAGGAGATGGTGCCGGCAGCTGGAGCGAGGGGAGAGGGAGGGCAGCCCCGAGCACCTCTCAACTGGCAGCATCATGAGCAGCAGCTGAGTTTGAAAGGTGTCACATCCAGACAGCCAAAACCTGGCAGAAGCAGCTGATTTTGTGACACTTCTGTTCTTCAAGACCAAGCAACAGCCAGGGAGCATCTGCCGTGCGCAGACAGATCCCTGCCCTGCTCCAAGACTCCGAGAGGCCACACTGCCAGCAGGCTCAACGCTTGGCCCTGATGCCCTGAGCCTGAACACCCCAGATGTGCTCCCTGCCTCCTTCTCCCGCTTCTTTGGGAGTTTTTAGGCAGTCAGACCGACCCGGAGCAAGGGCAGGACTCCTCAGGTTTGGGAGCGACCAAAGGTTCCTCTGCTCTGCTCAAAGCCACGAATCCTCCAAAACACTAATCCTCAAAAATCTGGAATAATGAGCGCTAATTACACAAAGACACAAAGTAAACAAATTAATTGATATTTACTTGTTTACCCAGTCACCAAAAAAAATGTTAATGACTTTCACATGTATTTTTAAGACATTAAAGCGTGCTAAGGCACAGCCATAAATATCCCCAGCAAAGCAAATATGGTGCTCGGCACTGCAAAGGAATTAAAATTAGTACTTAATTACGAGAAACCGCTCGAAGTTCTTTTGCTACCATTAATCACTTTCAATTATGAATGTAATTATAAGTCATCTTTTCTCTTTGGGTGGTCGCTGCTGGGACCCGAAGCGGTGACCCTCCGCTCCAGCAGAGAACACCCTGCTTTGCTCACCAAATGACAACTCCTCGCCGACTGCGCTGATGGGATCCATCAATTAGTGCCTTTCCCAAGCTCCCGAGTGCTGGGGGCACGCAAATAAGGAGAGGGTGAGGAGGAAGATTGAGTTACTTCATCCCCTCGCTCACGCTGATTTGTGCTTTACCCACCCTGAGCAGAGTCAGGGCTACCGAGATGGAGAAGCTGATGTGAAAAATAGCCCGTCCTCAAATCATTAAAGGACGAGATGATAATGTTATCTCTTGCTACGAGGCAAATCAAAGCCTTGAGAGTTCCTTCCCTGCGACAGGAACCGCTGCAGTGGGGACTCAGGGCAGCCAAGTCCTTGCAGGCAGAAGTGGAGCGTGTTAGAGGGCACAGACAAAATCTTGGCCCTACTCTCCCTCTGCCCCTGGGTCAACATCACCTCCCGGCATTTTAAGACGGAGCGTGCTCACTGCAGAGGGAATTTGCAGCTATGGATCAGTCCTCAGGGGGATCTGCATCAGGAGCCTGCGAAACGTAATTAAGAGAAGCAAATTTATTAGCCACAAGCTCTGATTTCTTTTTTTTTTTTTTTTTATGAGGGAGGTGGCACTTTTCTTCTGGGTGATTTGCAAATCGAAGAAAAAAAAAAAGGCTGGAAACTCCCACTCTGCTCAGTGCTCAGCTTCCATCATCGGTTCAGACTCCTCGAGTGGAGCTGGGGATGTGGAAATGAAGCCCTGCTTGCAGGCAGAGAAATGAATCCATGAATCAAGGCAGCTGCTGGCAGAGCACCCCCAACCTGGGACAGCCCTGATAACCCTGACACCCCCACACTGCTGCTGCCTCGACTGGCCCCCAAACCCCCCCAGCCTCCCAGCCTGCTCCTGGCACTGCACAGCACCAAAGAGGACCAAAACACAGAAGACAACGTGGAAAATCAAATGGAAATGTTCCCTTTTGGTTCCCTTGGTACTTCTGCACAGGGAATGTGATTAGACCGCCCTTATCTTGGTGGGAACAGTTGTTAGCAATAATGAAATCATCCAGTCCTTTTCTTTTTGAAATCCAGCCACATCCTTTGGCTCCAGGAAACAGGGGCAGTGACATGTGCTGTTTTCATAAAAAGCCACAAGACAACACATTTCATCGCAGTAAATTCCCTTCCCTCAAGTGAAGAGCGAAGGAGAGAGGCTTCAAGGACGAGGAAAGTTCCAGCCAAAAGAAGAGGCTGAGCTGAACTTCTGCCCATGTGACACTTCACAATCTGAAGGGGGTTGGCTGATGACAACTCTTGTTGCTTTCATCTCTCTCCTTCTGTCTCAGCTCCTGCGAGGATAACAGGAATCATCCGTTGAACTTCCGCGCTGACGTGACATCCAGCACGAGGGCTCTGCAGGGAAAGCCCAGCCTCTGGAGGATGGACACTTCTCTCCACGTGTCAGCCAAGAGTCCGAGGAGGACTCGGGCCAAAACCTCCACGTGTTTCTCCCAAGAGCGACTCGTGACCAGCTTGGAGCTGGGAATACGGTTGTTAGGTTGGAAATCCAGCCAAACTGGAGGCAGCTCTGCCTCCTCTGAGGAACTCAAACTGACCCCTCAGCTCACGGGACCTGTGATTCCTACATGAAGAATGTAAGTGTAATTAAATCATATCCCCTGTGTGACAGAATTGAGATTAAACTCCACCAAGAGGGTTCTTCTGGCTGTCTCACAGTGTATCCAGGCACTGCCCATCCTGGATCAAAAAAAAAAAAACCCAGGAGTAAGTATTGGAGAAAACTTGTACCTGTGAAAATGGGTTGTTGCAACTTTTAGTTGCTGGGGTGCCCAGGCAGGTTCTGTGGTCACAGTCTGTCCCTAAATCCTCTCTACTTCCCAAAGCTGCTGTTGGTAGTGCACAAACCTCTACTCGTTCCCTAGAATTCCCTGACAGGAGGCTGGAGCCAGGTGGGGGGGTCGGGCTCTGCTCCCAGGGAACAAGTGACAGGACAAGGGGAAACAGCCTCAAGCTGTGCCAGGGGAGGTTCAGGTTGGATTTTGGGAAAATTTCTTCCTGGAAAGGGGCTGCCCAGGGCAGTGGTGGGGTCCCCATCCCTGGAAGAGTTCAATGAACGTGTGGACGTGGCACTTGGGGACACGGTTAGTGCCGAACACGGTGCTGGGCTGATGGTTGGACTCGACGATCTGAAAGGTCTTTTCCAACCTTCCCCATCCCGTGACCCTGTGATCCTCACCTCATCCTCCCTGAACCTTCCACCACGTGGGTTCAGGTCCAGACCGAGCCCCAAATTCCCTGCTGGCTCTTCCCCTCAGCCAAAGGTCAGCCCAGAGGATGACACAGGAACGTGTTGCCACCCGGGTGGACGACACACACGGCGACTTAGCCCCTGAATTAAGCAGGCCCCATCCTGGGCTGCCTCCTAATTAGCAGGCAGGATTTTGCATCCTCCGGTCCTTGGCTGAGTCCCCCCTTCCCTCTGCTCCTCTCTTGTTCTGTTCACTGAGCTAATTGCCGAGCTCCTGCACCCTGGGTGTCTGCTGCTGGTGGAGAAGATTAGTATTTTTACAGAGGGGGAAAAGGAGAAAAAAAAAAAAAAAGATTAAAAAAAAGATTGTGTTTTTTAAAGCAGATGAAAGGAGAGCCCAAGGAGATGTGCATTTGACTCTCAAACACGCTCCTTCAAGTCTCCCTCAGCAGTACTTAAAGGCGTTTCCAAAGCAAGACTTTATGAATGCCAAATGAACCCGGTGCCTTGTTCCTCTGCCACGAGAAAGGGGGGGAAAAAAACCCTTATCTTTTATATACAATATTTCCTTTCTGGCTGACACTGTGCATCATGCATTGCTACTACCAGCCCCACCTCAGACACCAAGGCTGACCTTCACAGTGTCACGGGGACGCTGCTGGTTCCCAGGGCTGGAGCTGGGCAGGGGTCAAGGAGCACAGATGGATCCAAGCAGCCATGAAGGGTTTCACCTGCTGCTCTTGGAAAGGGCGAGGTGAGAACCCCATCAGTGTGGAAACGCTGGAAGTCTTGTTTTCCACCACTGTGATCTTGGATGACCCGGCCAAACCTGGGGTGTTGGTGGATGTGCCACCCTCCAGAGAGCTTTCTTGGGACGTAGCTCGGTCAAGAGGGACGGAGGATTCATGAACCAAGAGGGAAACAGCAGCAGCCCAGCAAGCCAGGAGGACACAGGAGAAAACACCCCCCTGACCATCCAGCCCTGCAAACCATCTGCAGCATCACCTCTGCCTCTCCATGGGATGCTGGGAGGGTCCTCATGTGGGTGTCCGGCTCCCAAAGTCTCCCTGATTTCATAAAGGACGAGCAATAAGCACATCAATGCATCTAAACACCTCTGGCCACCTGGGTCATCAAGTCAAGGCCACTCAACACTCCTCCAAATGCAGCCAACAGCCCAATCCAGTGCCAAGATTGATCCCAACACCCTCACTGCGAGTCCTCACTAGGCATTTCCAGCACAACCACCTTCCCCTACCTGTGAAATGGGAAAGAAGTGCCTTTAGCTTCACACAAAAGACTCTGAGGAGAAGCTGGTCCACACTCTCGGGAAAACACCCACCCAAAGGAAGTCTTGGGATCTTTAATTAGCTCCAGTCTGTGCTGTTTGAGCTTGTTAGGTGCCATATAATTGCTAAATATTATTATTATCTCTGCAGGTACAGCAGTTTGTTAGGATAATGATAGTGATTGACATTTCCCTGGCATCTTTCATCCCAACCAGTTCCCATATCACTCTATTATAAAACACTGTTCTGCCTTGATTCTCCATATGTCTCCAAACTGTCAACAGGATCACAACCAGCTCCATGTTGCCAAAAGAAATTAAGGCAAGGCGGCTCATGGAAGTTCACAGGATATATAAGAAGCTGAGCAAGTTCAACTTTAGGCTCGAGAACTCAAGTTGCACAGGTATAGATGGTATAGACAGAGATATATGGGCTCTATTTCCACATCAACATGGAGCAAAGCTGCAAGATGTCATTCTGGAAGCCACCAGAGCACCCAAAACCCTCCCTAGTCCATCTCCATCCCCTTTTCCTGGCAAGCAACAGTGGGTACCACAACCCAACCACCACTATGAAAAATATATCCCCGGGACAGCAAAGCAGAGGGGCCACCGAGTGATTAATTGGAGACTATCAGTTTGGGATAGGTCTCTAAATTCTCATTAAGTCAGGTGCTGAGGCATCGCACATTAATCCAGAACATTTCCCCTTCGGCCCAAACAAATAAATAACTCGTGTATAATTCAGGGAGAACTGGGTGGAGCCATCTCTCCCCCTCTCACTGTCGCCTTCCAACTACCCAGTGAATAAAACATCGCCCACAAATCTATTAGGCTAATTTTAAATCCTGACAATTTAGCAGCACTTCAGCAAGATAAGAGCCATTTATTAAAAGCCACAGTTCATTAAGCCAAATGCTGCTGGCGTATTTACTCAGAGAAACGGGGCTGGGCTCGGCTCTCTCCCAGACCAGAAGCCCCCAGAGGAGCAGGAGTGATCCTATTTCACCCAAAAAGAAAGGTCAGCATGAACCTTCACCCACCCTGAGCCCACGGGGGGCTGTGTGTGCTTCCCATGGCAGGGGTTGGGTGTCAGCGGTGCCTTCTCCCCTCCTGGATGAACACGGAGAAGGAGTCACAGGATGAGCTGCAGGTTTGTCACCCAGGGCTGTGACAAGTCTCCAGGAGCTCTGTCAGAGAAGCAGCTCACACAGTACCATGTCTTACACCACCCCACTGTGGAACCATTCCCAAGAGGATCAACACCCCAACCCGGATCAGACACGGCGTTGGAACCGCTCCTGTCAATGGCAGGCACAGACTGACTTTGGAGAGGGATGATCGCTCCCAACCACAAGCCAGGAGAGGGCTACTGAAGAGGAACTGCTGCTTGCCAAAAGTACCAGATCACACCCAGAGCTTTCATTCCTCCCAGCTGCCTGCTGACATCGCTGCTGATCCCCCACACTGTGCCAGGGCATCGGCTCCCAGGGGCTGTGACGATGACAGAGGGAGCTTTGGGATGCAGGGAAAGCGCTGGAGGGTTCCTGCTTCCCGTGGAAGAGGAGATGGACTCGCTGCTGTGAGCAGCCCTGCCCCTGGGAGCTGGGATTTTTGTCAGCCTTCACGAGGAATGAGTTTGATGCTCCACCCAAACCGAGACACAACAACCACAACCTGTAAAACCCCGTGTGAGCCCACCTTAGACCACCGAAATCTGCCCTGTGAAGACGTGCCCGAGCACAGCCTGGCAGAGCAGACAAGGCTCTGCCGAGCTCCGTGCCAGCGTCGAGGAGCTTATTCCACTCAGGAGCCACGTGCCACACGAAACTAGATGATTTTTAGGCTCCCTTCCAAGCCAAACCATTCCAGGATTCTCTGATTTTACGGTTCCCAGCAGCGCAGGGGTCTCTGCAGGTGAGGAGGGATGGCCAGGGGCTCGGTGGTACCCGAGGGATGGAGCCGGGAGGGAGGGAGCTGCGCCAGCATCGCTGCGAGGAGCCGGCAGCAGAGGGCAGTGAAGAAATCCCATCTGGCAGAGTTTGTGAGTGTAATTCATTCCAGCGGGAGATATCCAAGAGACTTTATCAAGTGCAATTGTCCCACTGCGCCTTTCACCTGCACACACTCGCAAGACAGTCTGGAGTGACTGCAGAGTATCCCTTTGCAGTCAGAGCTGAAAGCAGCATTATAAAGGTGAATTAACATTTAAAAAGAACGTAAAAAACCCAGAACTGTTCTAATGATGATTAATGGGAAGCTATAAGGGAGGCCGTGACCTCCTAGTGTCATTAAATGGATTGGCAGGTTTCTGAGCATTAATTATAAATAGCCACAGGAGTTTGAGTGCTTAGCAGAACGATGATAAATCCATGACACAGGCACAGGGACAAGGAGCCAGGAGCGTGGGGGAACACGTGCCTGTGTGTGCATGCACATGGCTGGGCGTGCAAGGGAACATGGCTTTTCACGTGTGTCACACACAGGAAAGAGGCAAAAAGCCAAAAAAAAAAAAAAGTGGCAGTGAGTCCATTTGAAGATACTCCTCTGTTTGGGTGGATAGAGAAATGGGTAAATGATAAATTAGGCACTGCCACTCAATCACATTTTCTAAATGTTTTATATCCCAAAAGCTATAAAAGCAATATTCCTTTCTGGCCTTATTGGAGCCATTTCTGGAAGGCAATCACATCTGTTCCCTCAGGGATTTGAGCTGAATTGTGCCTTCATTTTTTTTTCCTTGCCTTTTTTTCCCCCCTCCCCTTTCTATTTACTCTCTAGCCTTTTACCAAAGCAGGGTCAGAGCTTGCATACAAATAGGGAGGAGGAGTGAAAAACAAACAGCCCCTAACCAGCGATGAACAGACCAAAAGTGGCTGCAAACTTCTCCTGGCAAAGCCACAGCTGCAATAATCAGGGGCCACACGGATTTTGGCAGCTCCTACGTTAATATTTCCTTTGCTTTAACGTGCATTATTCCACCATTGCAAGGATATTATGGAGATCTGCATCCCAAGGCACTGCTGTGCTGAGCCACCCAGCCTGCCTGGGATTTGCAGTGTTGTACCAAGGGTATGGCTATTTCAAGAGCTCTTGGAGAGATGCTCGGGGATTAAAGCCCAAATCCCTCCCTGCATCTCACAGGGACCCAGAGGCACAGCCACACAGGGGGGTTTGCCCCCCAGAGCAGGAGGTGGGTTTTGTGGGAGTTCGCTGGAAAGGGAGGATCAGCAAAGTGTCAGAGCCCTGGGATGGAGGGTCTGAATAAACATGGGATGAATGGAGCGAGGACCTGAGGCTCGTTAATGAGCTCTCCCAGTGAACCACATCGACTGTGGAGGGGGAAGGTTCCTCTCCTGCCAATGACAGGAACAAAAGCTCTGGCTGAGATGCCAGAGGGGCAGTCCCGTTCCTGGGCATCCAGACACACACCCCTTTAGAATTCAGAAGGGAGGCTGGAGGCTCCCAGACCTGGCACAGCTCTGCACCAGCAGCCACATCTCCCAGCACCCAGCTGAGACAGCAGCCCCAGAATCCAGCCACTGGGCAATTCCATCGGGATTGGGATCCCCGTTTCCTCCAGCGCTTCTCCTCCCCGCTGCTGTGGGTAGAAACCCACTGAGTGGGTTTCTGCTCACTCTATGGGGAAGCAAAAGCACAAGCCAAAATCCCCTGCACGGAAATTAAAAATATTCCTGTTTAGATTTAAGTCTCATTACCTTGCTGGGCTCTCCTGCATTATTTCAACTGATTGGAAAATGGTGGCAAAGGAACAAGTTCTCCATACAATTTTCTCCCGATCCTATTAGTTGCAATACAATTACAGTGAATACATCAATTCTTCGTCCCAGCAGCTCCTGGAAAGAACCACCTATTAAAAGCTGGCTTATTAATGGAATTGTACATCCAGGATTAATCGGGCCGCGTTGGCCATTTCCATTTCTCACTCCACAAGTGCTTTTGTTTGCTTAATAGGCTGAAGTAACTTGAGAATGACACAACTTAGAGCTTCCCCCATTTGCTGTGTGTATCGCCAGCAAATTTAATATCCCTGCCCTCGCCGGCATCGCTCCGTGATAAAACCTGGGATGAGCTGCCAAGGAAACCCACCCCACAGGGTGGGCAGGGAGACAAGGGGCTCTCTGCCTTTGGCAGAGCGACCAAGGGGAGATTCCTCATTGATCCAAGGCTTTAAACCCAAGGGGAAATGGCAACACCAAAAAATCCTGCCGGAGCCAGCTGGCTGAGAGCCAGGCCACCACTGGAATATCATCCCATGGGCACTTTGAAAGCTTCCTGGTGCCCCAAAGAGTATCACCCCCCAGCCAACTGGATGTAGGGGGTCCCCTCCAGCCTTCCCTGCTCCCTGGGAAGCCCCAACCAATCCTAAGCCCACTCTCCAGCAGCTGGAAGCAGGGACACTGTTTCCTGGCACAGATATTCCTGTGGCAGCGGAGTCAATGCATGTTGAAGCATGGTAATATAGTATGACTTTCCCCTTTAATGGAATTTTTCTAGCCCACTAGGAAAAAAAAGGCTCCATTAGCCAGACTACAAAGGCTCCTACTTATTAGTATTTTAGAACAGCGGCAAAAACATTTCTTGAATCTAATTATTGCTGACAAATATGAAAATTGAAATCAAAGTTAAATTTTCAGCTACAGTGCCTCATTCGGCAGCGGCTCCCAACGATTGCATCAACACATTTATTCTGCTGAGCAGGCTCCGAGATTGGGGCCCCCCCTTCCCCTCCAGCCCACCCCTCCATCTTCAGAGGCATTAACTCTGACATATTCATCTCAACAGCCGGGGCCACAGAACCAACTTCATGTTTACCAGTTGTACGCAGCCGACGGATCGGAGCGAGGCTTCCAGGGGCTGGAGGAGCAGGGAATGGAGCTCGCTGCTCCAGGGAAGAAGGGAACAGAGCTTGCTGCTTTTTGGTTTTCCCCTTATTTTCTTAATTTACGGTCGTTTATTTCCAACTTCGCCCTCTCCAATCCCCTCCCAACCCGCCCTCCAAAAAAAAGAGTGATCTTAAATTCCGCAAGGCAGAGGATGTGGAAGGGAGGGGAGAATGGGGAGAGAGGGGGAAATAAGGGGGGAAAAAAAAAAAAAGCCTTGTCAACATATTTCCTTTCTCCTGCCTCCCCCCCAACATACTGTAAAAATCAATCCCCTTTGTCATTTTGCTCTGCTTGTGTGAATGTTTAATGGCTGTCGAGGGAGATAATGATTGCTGCTAGGAAATTCATTTCAGATTTGCTATTTATAAAGTACTTGGTGCTCAGGTGGGAAATTAACATAAGGAAGGGGGAAAGGGACCGAACCAGGGAAAAAAAACGGCAGCAGGAGAGGAGGGATGAGCTGCTGCAGGGCTGGTTGGAAGGGGTTGGAGCCCGAAGAGGATCTGCAGCTCATCCCACCTCTCCTGAGGGAAAAGGCTTGGAAGGAGCAGGAATAGCCACACTGGGGGTACACAGGTGCTGCCAAGCACCGGCAGCCCCTTTCCAGGATCCACTCATGGATGAAGGACACAGAGCCAGGGTTATCCCCAGGTGCCTGGTGGATTTTGAAGGCAGCAATGCCCTCCCATCATCCACCACAAAACCTGACACAATCCCACCGCCAATGACTGCACCCCGACTCCCTCTCCAGCCCCTCACCCCTCTGGGTTCACTCCAAACCCCCCCCCTGCAAAGCCCCTCAACCTGTTGCCACGTGTTGGGTTTTTGACTCCCGAGGGAATTCCCATCCGCAGCGCAGCCGGATCCCGCGGAACGCGCGCTGCCATTGAGTTGCTAATTCCTTGTCTCAGAAGTTGCTTTTCACTTTCTGATTTTTCAATAATAGGCTTGGTATGAATCCCTTAAGCTCCCGAAATAAGCTGAAAACCGCTTTTCCAGCCATTTACATAAACACAAGTGGATCAGAAGGAATAATCATAGTTTATATGCATTATTTGGGGGCTTTGGAGACGGTGTCTAATGTGATGTCAGGTTTTGAAGCCCAAAACACACAATGGGAAGCGCTGACATGCAGAAAAGCGGCACAAAGAGTAAACAATAAATAATACACTTTTTTTTCATGTTGTCCTCAATGACAAGGAGGTTTTGGCTCCGTCACTATCCCAGCCTCTAATGGATCATGGATCCTGCTCCTCGCCAGCTTTGTTCCTGAAAGGGCTTCATTAAGAGAGATGTCATTCATCCTAAATCCAAATTCACCTCGTGCCAGCCAGCCCTGCTGCTCTCCTGTGCCTTGGCCCACTATCAAAACGCCGGTGCTGGCTTTGGGAATTGACTTTGGAAAACTAAAAGTCTAACGGAGGCACCCTCTGATCTCTAAATACCATCTGTCCTGCAGAAAGGGAATAAAAGCTAAAACCACCCAAACCGACCCGGGAGCTTAGTGCTGTTCACCAGATAACTCCTACCAGAGGGGAAAAAAAAAGCCCAAAACGCTTAAAAAGAGAGAGAATATTATGGTATTAATGAACCTTGCTTTGCTTCGAGGGCTTGTCATGCTTCCAGCGAGGCGGGTCAGGTTTGGCTTTCAAACCGGTTCTTTAAATCAAGAATTCCGTTTCTGGTAAAATGGAAACATTAGCAGAGGATCTGTTTTGAAGAAATAACAATACAAAATGGAACGAGGCTGGAGACTCCAGGCTCTTTGATAGTGCTGGAATGTGGCCTTCGGAGCTCTTTCTGTTTTGTTTGAAATCACTTCCCAACTCGGTACATAAAGCTCCGAATCTGAACATGAAAAAAAAACCGCTTCAAAAAATCGATCCTTGCTTTTCCCAGAATTTACTTTCAATGGGAATTTGCGATTGTACTTTTCCACTTCATTTTGGAATCAGAAAAGCCTAAAACACTCTGCTTGGTTGCTAATGTTGCACAATTTCCTGTGGCATTTCCCACTCCTCGGCAGCTGCTGTCTCCCACCGGGAGTCACGGGAGGATGAGAACCGGCCCCGTGGGCTGAGCACTTGTGGTTTTTTAAGCTCCTTCCCAACCTAAATCAGGGTTTCCCCATGCTCAGCAATATCCAGGAAAAGACCCCATCTCTAGAAGTGCTCGAGGCCAGGTTGGATGGGGCTTGGAGCAACCTGGGCTAGTGGAAGGTGTCCCAGCCCAGGGCAGGGGTTGGAACTGATGATCTTTATGCTCCTTTCCAACTCGAGATATTCTGGGATCTTTTTCTGTTATTTCCCATAAAATTCCAGCTGACCACCCGCTCCCATCCTTCCTCCAAGCCAGACCCATGGCTCCAACAGTGAGCACTTGGTATGAGCTCAGCAGGTGCCTCACACGAGGTGCTGAACATCCTTCCACCTTCCACCCACCTCCAGAGGGTCCTCAGTGCTGCTCCAGGACCTTTTAGCCTGGCAGCACCTTCATCCCTCTGTCCCCATCATCCTCATGGAAAGGCAGAGGATGCTGTGTCCGCTTCCATCAGTGCTTTAAAGGAAATACTCCAACCACCAGGGATCCTGGATTCCCCACCCAGCTGCTACAAAGCTTTTTGGAGCCACAGTTCCTTTTTCGGCTGCCCCTGATTAGTAAGCGAAGCATGTGGGAGCTGGAGGAAGGGAAAACGGGGGGGGTGAGGATGCCAAGAACTGAACACTGTCTTTAGTGGGAACAGTCAACAGGACAAGGGGGTCGAGGGGTCAATTAATTTACAACAGCTTTCAGCATTACACATATTAACTGTTGAGCACATCAAAAATCCATGATATCCTTCCTGGCGGCAGAGAGCAGAGCCCAGCAAAGGCAGCACCTCTGATTTATTATTAACCAAGAGCAAGGTGCTGCTTCGGGAAGGAGCAGGGGGGGAGGTGGCCACGGCTCCAAACGTTCCAGGAGCAGCGGAGGTGGGATGACTGGAGGATGCACCAGCACCCTCGGAAGGGTTGGAAGGGTTGGAGTGCCCTGGGGGAGGCAGTGACAGAGAGATCATTCCTTGTAATCCTGAGTTTTCGTAGAATCCCAGAATGGTTTGGGGACATTAAAGCTCATCCAGTGCCATCACCCCCTGCCATGGGCAGGGACACTTCCACTACACCAAGTTGCTCCAAGCCTTGTCTGGAGCAAACAACTGTCCTTGAGCACTTCCAGGGCTGGGGCAGCCACAGCCTCTCTGGGCAACCTGTGCCGGGGCCTCCCCACCCTCACAGATAAGAATTCCTTCCCAATATCCCATCTAACCCTGCCTTGTCTCCATGGGAAGCCATTCCCCCTTGTCCTGTCCCTCCAGGTCCTTGTCCAAAGTCCCTCTCCAGCTCCCTTGGAGCCCCTTTAGGCACTGGAAGGGGCTCAGGTCTCCCAGAGCCTTTTCTTCTCCAGGCTGACCAACCCCAGCTCTCTCAGCCTGTTTTTTTGCCTACAAAAGCTACTAAAGGCATGAAAACCCCATGTGCTGAGGCACAGGATGCTGGCTGGCCATGGGGCACAGCACCAGGGCATGGACTGCCACTACAGAATCTCAAAATCTGGCACCTTGCTCATTTTGGCACCTTCTGGAAACCCAGAGCTCAACTCCAAGTCCAAGCTGCAGCTCCAAGCCTTTGCCATGAACACCTGAGATGGATCAGGTTTGGGTCCCACTGAGTCTAACGGGAGATTTGTCACCATCCATCAAAGGAGAATGACCAGTAATGCTTAAAAAAAATCATTTTCCCCCTCTTTAAAGCTCTGCTCTGAAAGATGACCCTTAACTGGGGAACAAGCAAGGAAAATCTTGCCCTTTCTTGCCACTACTGAAGTTTGGGAAGCAAAACCAAACACAAATGAGGGTTTTTTCCTGATCTGCACGGCCAAATAGTTACACCCCACAAGGTGTTTGTCAAGCTGTGAGAAAGCTGGAGTGTCCCCCCTCTGTCTGGCTGGAGCAGCCTGGGAAGCAGAGCTCTCCCCATCCACCTCCATCCCGCTTTATCACAGCAAACAGCGAGCC
The DNA here is from genome assembly GCF_003945595.2 of Pipra filicauda. Lineage (NCBI taxonomy): Eukaryota > Metazoa > Chordata > Aves > Passeriformes > Pipridae > Pipra > Pipra filicauda. The sequence continues at coordinate 550,186 of NW_024104464.1, forward strand.
CTGCTCACCAACCTGACCCAGATCTGTCAACTGATCAACCTTTTCCCCATAGGGAAAAACTAAAATGGGGGGGAAAAAGGAGGGGGAAATCACAATATGGGTATTTTTAAGTGAAAACTGCAAGAAAAATACACAAAGCAGACAGTTCCAATCTTGTGGAACTTCCAATATTGTGCTTGTCTCCGTCAGAGGAAGGCAGAAAAGCCACGAGCCAGGGTTATTTATCATGCTGGTCAAAATGCCTCCATGGAAAAGAAAAAGTAGCTTTTGCTAAGCACAAGGATGTCCCAAAACCGGGTGCAGCCTCCAGAGCATCCAGCAGCAAAGTCTTGTACAGAGGGATGGTCCCTGTGTTGCTTCAGAAGTTTGGTTTTACCAGAGGAGGTTTTTTCCAAGCTCACAGCTCCCACCTGCTTATCCAAATGGTATTTACTTCCTCTTGACCAGTCAGGGAGGCCCATCCCAAATGTGGGAATGGCAGAGCAGTCCCACACCACCTTGGACTTCCACTATAGAATCCCAAAATCCAGCACTTTGCTCATTTTGGACCCTGTTTGAAGCCAAGAGCTCAACTCCAAGTCTAACTTGCAGCTCCAAACCTTTGCCATGAACATATGAGATGATGCTTTTTTGCCTCCTCGTGTTCCCACTTTAAATAACCACAGGCACCTTGTTCACACTTAGATTTTGTGAACAGCAAACAACAACCTCCTGAGATGTGTCAGCATTTATGGGACCTCACATATGTCCAGTCCACAACTGGAGCTCCTAAATCTGTTGTAGCTGCAACACAAACCAACTCCAGCCCACGTCCCCCACAACTCTGAGGTTACTCACTACACACAACAACTTTTTGGATAGAGCCACTACAACAACTTTACTCCTTGCCATATCCTGCCAATCCTCTGCTGTGTAACCAGTTCAGTGCAAGGATGCTCCCACAAAAATTCCCGTGGAAAACCCCACCTGCAACTCCACCGCCCAGCCCAAAATCCCAAACATTTTGGGGGCCATCCCAGGGCTTTGCACAACACAACCTGTTTTCCAGTGGCAAAGGTCTCCTCAGGTTCCTGTTTGCTTCACTGAGGCTTAAAAATTAGCCAATTAATCCCACGTGGTGGCCTGATTTCCAGAGGTGCTGGTACCTGCTTACGGCTCCGCCTGGAATTAACGGGAATGACGGATGTTCAGCCACACTCCAAATCCGGCCATCCAGCAACTGGAGTTCATTCCCCTCCTTTTATGTACTGCATATAACTGGGTTATCTAATTGTGGAGGTATTGATTATTACTGTTATTACCTATTAAATAGCTATTTTCTGCTGTTGGGGTGAATATCACATTTTATTGACCCGCACGGTAACTATTAACCACATCTAATATTTTTCCCGAGGAACAATAAATCCAGGGATTCACAAAAAGATGTCGATACACCTAATTTTTCTTATACACATTCATTAGTGCAATTACCCTTCTGCAGGAACTGCCAGAAGGTTTCCCCTCCCGCCTCCACCCAGGGAAAGTCCTTCTGGGACGCGTAGCCCCAGCCCAGCTGGTGATCCCAAATCCTGCCCTTCCCGAGGGGAAATACCCAGCCTCTCCTCCCTGTGGATGTGTCTCCGGGCCAGATCCAGCCTTTCCATCACACACCAGCACAGCCTGTGTCTCAGTTTGGGAATTATCTGCATCCCAGCCACATCGCCTGAGCTAATAATTCTTTGGGATGAGGAACGCTCCGTGCAGGATGTTGATGTATGCTATTATTTGACATACCTATTTCAGCTTCCATGCTTATTAGAATAAGGTCTTTATGCTAATTTGTAAATCAAATTCCCATAATTCTTGGCTTACTGATGCTAAAGGCCCAGCTAAATCTTCTATGACCTTTTAGCCTGGTTAATCCTTTTCTGTGCGGCTGAGGAAAGAGTTCCCTCGGCTCTCCCACTCCTGACTGCTGGGGTGGGGGGGGTTTGCCTCTTCCTCGAGGATTCCATGTGGGGTGTGGGTCAGGGAGACCAGGCACATGCAAGACCACCCCTCTCCTTTCAAACAGGGAAAGAGGGAAGAGAAAATGCTGCTGCTGGGTCCCCGTTTAGGGATATCCAGGATTTTCCTTGCTGCTATTTAAAACTCCCCCAGAGGACACAGAGCACACACAATGAGAGCTGTGTTGCCAAACAGCCACTCACTTCCCAACGCCCGGGGCCATCCCAGCCCTTGCAGCCTCCACCCTTCCCAACTTGTGGCTGGACCTCTGTCTTTTCCATGAGTTGATGCAATGGACACCTCCAGCTCATTCCCAAGGGGATGGAGAATCCAAGCCAAGCTCCCTGGCCTTGCTCTCCAGCATCAACACCCAACAGCTCTCCAACCACTCTGGACATTCCAGGGCTCAGAGGGTTCCTTCCTGACGGACACAACACTCAACAGCTCCCATTTCAGGGCCACAACTCCACAAATCCGACAGCGAATCTGCAGGACTTGGAGGACCTACAGATGTTTGCACAAGTGCAGGTGGTCAAACACTTCTGAATTACCCACTTCACGCTCTGCTTTCCTTTCGAGAACACTCACAAACCACTTTTCTTATTGTTTGTTTGGCTGTAAATAGGGAAATGACCTGGAGGATGGATGGGCTGCTGCAGAGGGCAGCACATGTCTCTGGAGCTGTTTGGAGGAGGTTTGTGCAAAGCACAGGTTTTTCCTGCAGGACAATAATTTTCACATTTTCCAACACAAACCAGCTCCACTTCTGGACACATGAAAGGAGAAAACTTAAATATTCCAAAAAATACTGTGAATATCAGAAGAACTAATGAAGCAGCAGAACATTACTGCTGATTTTCTTATATTACCTTTGAGGTGAATGACCCCAAATTTCTCAAAACTCCCTTAAAAGGTTTGTGCCAAGATTCAAAATTATTTTTGCTAGGTGTTTTTTTTAGTTTTTAATGACTCTTAAATACAATTATGCAAGAAGGGACTTCTTCCCTCCAGTATCTCCCAGCTCAAAAAAGGCCCAAGGTTTTTGCTGCCAAAGGCTGCCCTGTGCAATATTTCACCCAGCACCCCATGGTTCTGCCCTAGGTCCCCCCCCAGACCATGGAACAAGGTGGATCCCTGTTTTTCCTCATCCCAGCAGTGACTCAGGGACTTCTGCAAGGCAGAGAATTGGGGGATTTTAGGCTTGGGGAGGCAGCACATTCCTCCCCCCGGCTCTGCTGCCCAGGAGAATTAAAAAAATATTAAAGAAAGAAATAAAAAAACAACTGCTTTCTGATCCACAAGCTTTCAAGGGAGCAGGGAGAGGAAGCAGGAGAGATGACCAGAGGCAGGGAATAAGACTGCAAGGAAGCCAAGGCAGAAGCCCCAAAGCAAGCATTAAAAAATAATAAAATAATGAAATAATAAAATAATGAAATAATAAAATAATGAAATAATAAAATAATGAAATAATGAAAGCAACGAAGCACAAATTCTGGGCAGGGGGAGTGAGGAGGGAAAGGGGTAGCTTCATCCCCCTCCTGGGGAGCCCCAACCCCGCAGAGGTGGGCAGCCAAGGGGGCCGGGGATCCCAGCCCCAGGGAAGCCCCCGGGATGCAGGGATGCCGGCAGGCCAAGCAGGAAGCAGCAACCCTGGGAGAAGGAGAGGAGGGAGAGCGGGAGGAAGGCGAAGAGGAGCGGGGCCGCGGGGTGTGCTGTGCATGCTAAGCAGCCCGCGCCGGTGGATCCCGCACGGGCGGCTCTCCGGAGCGGGCCCAGCGTGCCCAGGAGAGAGAAGTTTGTGGTGGGAGATGTCCGGTCGCTGTCCCTGCTCACACCTCAGCCCCCCGCCCCGCACAGCACACCCGAACGCTGCTGCAGAGACCTCGGCTGGTGGGATCAGGCAGGGCTGAGCCGGGCACGGCGGTGCCCAAACCCTATTCCCAGCCCTCGGAGCAGCGCAAAGGCAGCTGGATCCGGCCCTGGAGAGGGATCGACCCCCCCGGGGTTCATCCGTCCTCAGAGGAACCTACATCCTCCCCCGCCAGGAGTGTCTGCATCCCCCTCGGGCGTGCAGTATTCCCTCGCGGAATACCTGCATCCTCCCGGGGGTGTATCCATGCTCCAAGGAGTGCCTGCATCCCCCCCCCGGGGGTGCATCCATCTCCCTGTGGAATACTTGCATCCCCTCCGAGGGTGCATCCATCCCTCCGAGGAATACTCGCATCGCCCCGGGGGTGCATCCATGCTCCGAGAAGTGCCTGCATTCCACCCGGGGGTGCATCCATCCCCCCGAGGAGCGCTTGCATCCCGCACCGGAGCCCCGGGAACCAGCCGCCCGCCTCGCACGGTGCAGCATCCCCCCGGTGCATCCCCCCGGTGCATCCCCCCGGCGCATCCCCCCGGTGCATCCCCCCGGCGCATCCCCCCGGCGCATCCCGAGCTCCGGCGGCGGCCCGGGGCAGGATGCGGCTCCATCCTCTCCTCCCACGGAGGAAACCCCGCTCCCACAGCCCCTCCAGATGGCTGCGAGGAGCCTAACGCGAGCTGACAGGCTCGGCGCTCCCGGCCAGATGGGGCTGGCTCCTGCCGCCGCTTCCCCCCGCGCCTTTTCCCATTGCTTTTTGCTCTTTTTTTTCCCCTCGCACAGCCCCCCCTCCCCTCCAAGCACCATCCCCCGGGTGGGGGGACAGCCATGCTCATCCGGGACAGGCAGGGTAAGGACTTCCCAACTCCCAGCCCGGCAGGAGCGGGGCTGCACCGAGTTTTTCGGACGACCTTGCTGGAAAAGCAAAGGCGGGGGGACGCACGGAGGAACCCCGAACCCCCCCGACCCTCAGCCTGTTGGATGCATTGATCCTGCAGGAATTATGTTGGGATGGCAGAGTCATTCTGCACCCCCAAAAATAATCAGGACGCCATGGAAGAAGTGTCCACCCCGCCAACCCCCCCCTCGAGCTCGGTGCACCGGGAATTCCTCCGCCGTACCCGCATCCGCACCCCCTGCAACTTCACAGCGGGCTGGAGACCCTCTCCCAGCTCTCTTCCCGCCCTGGGGTATCCTCGTCCCCGCTCTGGGGGGGATTTTCCCCTCCTCGGCCCCCCAGAGGGTGCTGCCGTGGGACCGCGCATCCTCCGCCCGCCCGGGCTGCATCCCCCGCGGCATTCCCTACCTTGGGAGAGGAGGAGCGCGGCCATCCCGGCGAAGATCACCCAAGAGACGGGGTGGTGCATTTTGGCCTGGGCCATGTCTTCTTCCTCCTCCTTCCCCACTCACTGCCGGGCGGGGAGAGGTTTAAAATCCAGCGTTTCCCGGAGCAAAGCGCAGGAAGGTGGGGGGGGGGGGGGGGGGGGAAGGGGGGAGAAGGAAAAAGGAAGGGGGGGAAAAAAAAAAAAAACAAAACACGGAAAAAGCACCGAAGGGTGGGGGAGGGAAAAAAAAACCCAAAAAGAAAAAAAAAAGGGGGGGGGAAGGGGGTCGGAAGGGGTTGCAGGTGCGAGGACAGGCGCTGCGTGCCCGCCGCTCCGGCCCGCACACGCCGCCCGGCTGCAACACGCCGCCGGCCGCGCACGCAGCCGCCCCCGCGCCGCACTCATTGGCTGCGGGGCCCCCCCGCGCCGGCTCCCGCAACCCCCCGGGCACCCGCACCCCGCAAACTCCCTGCCGGCATCTGCACACCCCGCCTCCCGCAACCCCCCGGCTCCCGCCCACCCCCCCGGGGCACCCGCAACCCCCCCGCCTCCAGCAACCCACCCGGGCACTTGCACCCCGCAAACTCCCTGCTGGCATCTGCACACCCCGCCTCCCGCAACCCCACCGGGGCACCCACAACTCCCCGACTCCAGCAACCCCCCCGGGCACCCGCACCCCGCAAACTCCCTGCCCGCCTCTGCACCCCCCACTTCCCGCAACCCCCCGGGCACTCGCAACCCCCCAGCACCCGCAACCCCCCCGGGCATCTACAAACTTCCTGCCGGCATCTGCACACCCCGCCTCCAGCAACCCCCTGGCTCCCGCAACCCCCCTCGGGCACCCACAGCCCCCCCCAGGACACCCGCGCCCCGCAAACTCCCTGCTGGCACCTGCACACCCGGCCCCCTCTACCCCCCCGGGCACTCACAACCCCCCCAGAACACCCGCACCCTGCAAACTCCCTCCCAGCATCTGCACACCCCGCCTCCCGCAGTCCTCGGCACCCACAATGCCCCCCGGCACCCACAATGCCCCCCGGGCACCCGCAAACCGCCCCCCGTCATCTGCACCCCCGGGGCACCCCAACCCCGCCACCGCCGGCATCTGCAGCCCCCAAACTCCCTCCTGGCATTTGCACCCCTCCCTACCCCACCGGCACCTGCACCCCACCGGCACCTGCACCCCACCAAACTCCCCATCCCGCAGCCTTCCCAGCCCCCCAAACTTCTATCCAGCGCCTGCACCCCTCTACTGCCCCAACCCTGGCACCCCACTAAACTCCCTGGCATCCCTATCCCCCCAAACTCCCCATCCCCTGGCACCAGCACCCCCACACACACACAGGTGGATCCCCCTAAACTGCCCCAGCACCCACATCCCTCCTGCAGCATCCTGACCCCCTGCAGCACCCACATCCCTCCTGCAGCATCCTGACCCCCCTGCAGCACCCACATCCCTCCTGCAGCATCCTGACCCCCCTGCAGCACCCATTCAACGCCCCACATGAGCTTTCCCCAGCTGGGAAAGGGGGGTGAGCCCCTCCTGCAGTAACTGCAGCCTCAGCTTCCCCCCCTGCATCAGGATGGGAGGGAAAAGCACCCACACCCCCCTTGTCCCACCTGCCAGCCCCACAAGGAAGAAGTCCACCTGCTTTTGTGGGGCTGGTGCCTCCAGGCAGAGCCCCAACAAGGCTTTTCCCTTTATACACCTTATCCCATGAGGAAATTGCTCAGAAAGCAAATTTAATTGGGAATAACTCTTCAGTTTGTGGCAGAAATCTACTTTTAGTCCAAATCAGGGGGTTTTTTTCCATGCTGTAACCACGCTCACCAAGCCCACCTCCTGCTCTGAGCAGCATCTGGGCCGCTTGGACCCAGTTTAGGATTGAATACACTCCTGTTACCTCAACTCTTTGCGCATGCCAACTTCTCGTCCCTATTTCACAACAACAGAAACAAAATAGACTTTTCTCCAGCTCAGGATTCCCCAAACCATCACATCTGTCCACACCACAACTCAACAGCAAGAGCATGACACCCACGTGCCTACACAGAAAAGGTCCTCGAGACCAAAACCCTAAATTATTTCCACCCTTTGTCCAATATAAAGAATATTTGAGGCTCTGAATACCAAGACTCTTCTTTGACACAACCTAAATAAAAAATATCACATTAAATATTATTTTCATGAGTGATAAGGATGTCTCATTTCATTGCTCGAGGTGACTCACAGCCCCTTCAAGCAACATCATAGCCAGAAAAATGACAAAGAGGGAGAAAAAGAATTAAAAGATATCTTGGCTTTTTGTATTTATGCCTCCTCAGAGGCTTCCAAAAATCTGAGCTGTTCACTTTGCAATTCAGAAGAAGACTTGGCTGCAAGCTCTTGAAAATCCAGCTGTGTTTCTCTCTCTGTCTCTGCTGCCCAGAGAGACTCTCTGAGTCAAATCCGGGCCAGTCGTTCTGCTGCAGGGAGGTGACAAACCACAGGGGCAGGTCCCTCCTGCTCAAGCCCCATCCACGGCTCTGACAATAACAATCTTCTCATCACAAATGGGCAGCCAGGAGGGATTGGCAGCCCTGGCTGGATGGTCCCAACAGCCCTGTTTGATGCCTGCACGTCCCTGCCACCATCCAGCCAGAGGGTCCCATGGTCCCCAAACGTGAAGATGCATTTCACCGTCCCTGGGTGCTCCCCAGCACCTCCTCTGCTGTTATCCATGACTTTCCACGGGGGGATTTTGCCCAAACAGCAGCTGGTGTAAAGCTGTGCCCTGACACTGAGAGCTTTCACCCCTCCTTCCTTTTCCCCTCCCAAGGCTTGGTTCAACCCACAGACCTCGAGGAGGTCCCAAGGATCCAGAGCTCTCCACCACCACTTCCTGGTACCAGCAGGAGCAGCCTGCACCCTGCCAGAGCCTCCAGCACCTCCCAGCTCGTTAGGATGGGAAGAGCCAAGGACCACAGTAGCACTAATGACTGCACGTGCAGTTCAGCAGGAGATTTCTCTGGAAGCAAACACAGATAAGGGGTATTTAATGCTGGTCCTGTCCACCTCATGATGTCAAGGCTTGGAGTGTCCCTCCAGCACAAACCCACTGCCCCAGCTACCTCCAGCTGATGCAGAAACCATTGGTAAGGGGTGAGGATTCCTAACTCCATCCCATCTCATCCTCCCCTTTGCATTCCCGTTATTCAGCCCCGGTGAGGCCACCCCTGGAGTGCTGTGTCCAGCTCTGGGCCCTCAGCTCAGGAAGGACATGGAGGGGCTGGAGCAGGTCCAGAGAAGAGCAACGAGGCTGGGGAAGGGACTGGAGCACAAGTGCTGTGAGGAGAGGCTGAGGGAGCTGGGGGGGCTCAGCCTGGAGAAGAGGAGGCTCAGGGGAGACCTCCTCACTCTCTGCAACTCCCTGACAGGAGGGGGGAGCCAGGGGGGGGTCGGGCTCTTCTCCCAGGAACCAGCAGTAGGACAAGAGGGCTGGGTCTTCAGCTGTGCCAGGGGAGGTTTAGGTTGGACATTAGGAAGAAATTCTTTCCAGAGAGGGTGCTCAGCCATTGGAATGGGCTGCCCAGGGAGGGGGTGGATTCTCCGTCCCTGGAGGTGTTTAAGGTGAGACTGGATGTGGCATCAGTGCCATGGGCTGGGAACCACGGCGGGGTTGGATCAAGGGTTGGACTTGATGATCTCGGAAGTCTTTTCCAACCCACTTGATTCCCTGATTCTATGATTGATTCTGTGAATCTATTCCATCAGCACAAATCCCCTACAATCAGAAGCCACACAGCAATTTTTACCACCTCTGACAACGCTCCTGCCTTTGACCCCCTTTGCCGAGCCAGCCTTGTACTCAGAGCTGCTGGAAGCAGTCGATTAGGTCAGTTTGGTTTATTACCTACCCATTAGGCTTTAGAAAACACAACTTCCCTGCCTATTTGCCTAAGCAGGGAGAGCAGCTTCTGAGCCGGCGCTACGCAGTCGCTGCTCTTCCTACAGATTTGCTCAATGCATTATTAATCCACCCAGTCCTGAGCACAGATATTTACCTGCTGCACCAGAACAGCTCTTAAGGAGCCTTCGGCTTGTGGCTTTGTGGAACATCAACTTTTCATGTTGAACAGCAGGTGATGTTCAACAGAATGCCCTGCAATAAATGCCTAATATATCCATTACACGCGTCCGTATCTGTGTGCTGGGCTGATAGCAACATGCAGATAGCAGGGCTGCACTCCTGAGATAGGGATGGGGGGAACAAGTTATTCATTGGAAATCATATATATATATATATTTATATCTGGTGTGAACCAGGATACCATCCCTCCATGCATATCGAGCTGCAGAAGGCCCCTTTCGACAGAAATTCCTGCAAAATCGATATGAAATTTCATTTTTTTCTGCCCCTAAATCTGCATAAAAGCCCCAAACACAGCATCTTTGCTAAAAGTCTGCAGGGGAAAAAAAAAAAAGTGACGTGCTGCTTTGCAAGGAAACCTCTAACTGGTTTTAAAAGGAGCACTGTGACCTTGCTGAACAGCACTGCATAATTTTTAATAGACATTTTTTGCTGGAACTGACATACTCCCAGGCGTGGTTTTATTCTGCTAACATTTTTTTTCCAGAGGGAAATGCCATGTTTCATTGGATTTTTTTCATCAGCCCTCCATATACATCCCTATAATTACTATATGCATTACAATAGCATTGGCATGCCTTTGATAAGATCCTGCTTCCATTATGTTCCACTCTGTGTGTACACCCGGCAAAAACAGTCCCTCCCATGAGCTCTTCAAGTCAAAATACGAGAAAGCAGAGGAAGGTGTTGAGACAGGAGCAAATTACCTCTCATCTTAGGGCTGGAAAAATAAGGCTTGAGAAGGCTAAGTCACCACATGAGGCCAAGAAGGGAATTTGCAGTTCAGGAACTGGAATCTCCCAAAATTCAAGCGTTGCAGGGCTCACCTGCTTCCCCCTCTGACATCACTTCTGCTCCCCATTCACGGGTGCAAGGGGAGAGCTGAGGGAAAACTTCCACCACCATATTAAAATATCAAAGACAATTATGTGCAAAATCCCCTTTTTCTTGACAAGGTTGGGTTGAAAGCTCCACACATCCCCCCCCCAGCTCACTGTTTTTCCATACAAAAGCATTCCAGCCCCGCTGTGCCCTGGAGTGCACGGGACACACGGAGCCAGGCAGACTTGTGCCCACAGATGCCCAGCTCTGCTCCTTTAATTCCACCTCCTACAGGCAAGAAAGATAAGCCCAAACTGAGCAGCTGCACGAAGGGAGGGAGCCCATAAGTTATTCATAAGTTCAGGCTCAAGCCCTTCTCTCGCTTTCACTCCGTGACACCTTCAAAACATATTATTCATCTATTTTTTTCTTTTTCCTCCTCTGGGAAGAGAGATGGTAATTGCAGTAAATCTGTCACTGCCAAGTCATCCCCGCAGCCTCCGAGGCCGCACGGCTCCAGGGGCAGGATCCCAGGCAGCAGATTTGGGATGCCTGGGATCCGTTAAGGACATCCTCGTGGGGACCACGCCGGTGGGGAGCAGAGCACTGGGGGGAAACCCCCACCCAGCCCATCCTCAGGACGTTCATCATCCCCAGTGCTGCCACTCCCGTCACCTCCACCGTCCCAGCGTTTGGGATAAAAGGCCCACAAGCCCCACTAAGCACCTGCAAACAGCTCCACGTGGCAAGTTGTGCATAAGACTTTCCCACAGCAGAGCTCAGACTGGGACACTGATTCCCTCGGGATGCTGCACCCTATTTTCATCCCATTCTGGTGGCATTTAGACCAGTTTTGGGCTCCATTTCTGGCTCACAATCAAAAAAAAAAAAAAATCCCCTCTGCCCAGCATCCCTGCCTGCAGAGAGCCTTTGGAAACAAGAGCCACAGCTCAGAGGTTTTGTTTGCCCTCTCAAGGCTGTTCCAGACAGAATAATGCTCCTGCCAAGTGAAGCAGCTCTCCTTGAGCTCGAGAGGTTAGTTTTTCTGAATGCAGCGACACGGATCCTCATCTTGGCCCCACAGCACAGAGGATTTGTTGTATTCTGGTGCAAAAATAACCCTGAAAGCATCATCTCTGGGCACCCCAGGGAGGGCAGGGCTCCGGCATCGGCGCGAGGCGCCTGGGAGGAGAGAGAGAGACGGGGCATGGATTTTATTTGTCCTCGATTCCCAGGGAGGTCATTTACTGCAGTGCCCCTGGCACTTCCCCAGCCCTTTCGAGCACATTTGATTCTTGTGAGTTTTCTTAATCTCATCTCCTTCATTGGTTATTGCTCTTGCAGTGCTGAACTCAGCAAGATCGCTCGTGTTTAGAGAAAGATTAGCGCTGAGTACATTAAACACGGTAATGCCACGGACTGTAGGGCACTGGGTCACCACCCTGGCTCCAAACACCTTCCCAAATCCCGTGCCTTTGGCTGAGCTTGCTTTTAGCTTCGTCTGCAGCGCTTCTTGCACTCCAGCACCGTGCAAGGAACCCTTTGGAGATAACAACCACAGCGGCTCCAGTGCTGAGCACGCCTTGTTCCCTGTTAAAATTGAACCCGGAGTTGGACTTGATGGGATCATCCCATCCAACTCGAGATATTCCATGACTCCGTGCTATGATGGCAAATTCAGTGGGACAACACGATTTTCACAGCAGAAGAAGCAGAAAGAAATGGTGGATGGAGAAGGGTGTGGATCAGCCAGGCACAAGACAGCATCCTACAAGAGCCATCCAGGTCTGGGATACACCTTCAAAGGTGTATTTAGCTCAATAATACTAATATAAATAATAATAATAATAATAATAATCATATAGCAGGTTGAGAGAGGATACAACTGCTGTTTATAAGTAAATAAGGAATTACATCAGGAGAAGGAAATAATTAAGCTAACAACCCAAGAACTAGTTGGAATGGGCTGACCCTAAATTATTCAGGATGGAAATGAGAAGTTTCACCCCATTAAAGGAAATCTTCATAAAAACATCAAGTCTTGCCTCCAGTTAGTCTAAAATATCATGGGAGTCAGGGCAGCCAAGGGGAACTTACTGGGTTGTTTGGGTTGATTCCCAAATTTCTCAAAGCTGGAAGCTCAGAGGGAGCAGTTCCTGCATCCCTGCAGGAAGGGGATGCCCACAGTGTCTGCAATCCATGTCCTCACCCAGTGCACAAGGATCTGCCATCTGTATCACCCAGGGAAATTTTATCCTCTAGGAAATGTTATTCTCTAGGAAACTTTATTCTCTGGGTAAAATTTCTCTAGAGATTTTTTTTCTTCAGGTGAATTTCCCGATTTCAAACAATGCCAAAGCAAACCAAGGTGGCAAGAGCCTCTGGAGAGGTGCTCAATGGCCACGCTCTGCTTGGCCCCACTATTGCCTTAATTCATTCCTTTCCCCAAACAAACCAGTTTCCTCCTTATTCCAAGGATATTGCAGGGATGTTTTCCAGCCCCCACCCTCCGAAGCACGTGCTGCCTCAGTCTCCATCCCACCCGGACTCTTATCTCGGCTCACCTCCTCCTCTCCCTGCTTTCCAGTTGATTGGAGGTGTGTTTACCTACGGATTACAAGGAGGCAACAAGTCCACACGGGCAGAGGCACCGTTGCATGGGCAAAGACTCTGCAAACAGATGGCTCGAGGAGATAGAGGACGTTTCCTGCCTCGGGTGTGCTGCTGGCCTTGAGGGTGACACAGCCCTGCCACATCCCGACCTTCCGCTGCTCCTCAAGCTCCCAACCACCCTCTGCAGGACTTTGAGAGTGAAGACAAAGACTCAGCCACCTCCCTGGGTCTGGCCAGGGAGATGCTGCCCTCAGATTTTCATATTTCCAACCATCACCTCAAAACTGATCATGGGCTGTTCAATTTTGAGGGGGGGGAAACACTTGCACAGCTCTTTTCCAGCCCCTCCAAAGCTCGAGGTCACAGTGACTCACCACCCCAGTATGGCCTGGGGCAATGGAGGAGCCTGCAACCACCTTGATGTCCCAGGTGATCTCACCTAGAGATACCTCATCAGGAGCTGGGAATGCACAGAAAGCCACCACATGCTGTTTGTTGAGGAATATTCTCAATTCTGGAAGGTGCTGGAGTGCTCAAACCCACCCAGTTTTGCTCCCAGTGCGATACCTCCAAATCCAGTCCAGCCTCTCATCACCAGCTGACCCTTGGCAGGTCTCAAACACCACATCCTTTGTGGTCCAGATGAGGGGAAAAATAAACATGCATGTAATAAACACTTTCTGTGATGGAAGTGCCATTTGAGACCCTGAAGTCTGTCTAGGGATTTTTTTCCCATCTAATTCACATCTCCCACTCTCCATCTGCCCAAAGAGAAACCCAGGTAAGGCAGAGCTGGAAGGAACGAGATTCATTTTCCCCAAATAACCCACATTTGCAATTTTAGCTTCTCCTTCTCATCCTGCCACCCCAAACTAATTGCATTCCCTCCATCCCCTCTTCCTTCTCCCCCATCCCAATCTTTAAAGGCTCCTGATGTTACAGAGCACAAAGCACGTTCGAGATTAGTTCTGCAACCTGCCTGGCCGAGTCAGAAAATTGAACGTGGTAGAAAAAGAAGGGAAAAAGGGAAAAAAAAATAAAAAGGGGGGGAAAAATAAGGAGAAGAAGGAGCCAGCTCTTGTCAGGAGCACGGTATTACAAGGAAGTAATTTTTCTCTCCCCATTTCAGTTGGACGTTGCTGTTTGTGTCCGCCGCATCCTTTCTTCTCCGCCGTGCAGCTGGAGCACTGGAAAATTGGAGAGGGGAGGCACAGTGGGGGGAAGGCAATAGCAATTGAAATTGGATCCTATTGAATTTTCAATAGGACACCAAAATATATCCATATTTCAGCCTGCGAGTGCACGGCTATATAAGTCAGCGGAGGAATCCGTGAATAGTCGCTTTCGAGTAATTACAGTGGGGGGAAATCATCGGAATAATGAGCAGTTGCTCCCAGAATATTCAGGGAAATGAAATGCCGGCTGCTGTTTATTAAACAGGGCTTTATTTCCAGTTTAGGGATGGAATTAGGTGGCGAACACACAGCATTACTGAATGACTGGAAAAATCGGGGATCACAAATGCTCAGGGGGCCCTGCTCATTCTCTCTGTTCTGTCCCTCTTTCTGCCTTTCCTTGTGTTTCCCTTCCTCCTTCCCTTCCCTTTCAGCCTCTGGAAGGGGCTGTCAGGCAGATCTGATGCTCAGAAACCAGAGGGTCACCCTTAAACAGCTGAAATTTTCAAAAGCTTTGAAGTTTTGTCATTTTTCTTTCCCCCTTGGAAGGATGATGCACATCCCACCCGCGCCCCCACGCCTCCAACACTGCCTGGAACTGGATTGTGTGCTCTTCCTGCTGTTTTTTTTTTCAAGTGGATTTTTCCAGCCTGGTTAACTTCCTTTTTCTTTGACAAGACCACCTAAAAAAGGCTCTGCAGCACAGGAGAGACCCAGAGCACAACCACCAGGTTGGAAAAATCCACTTGAAAAAGTAGCAGGAAAAGCACAACAACCCGTGGAGGAAAGCCAGGTGGATTGTGGAAACTTGTATTTATGGAGAAATATTAATTTCTCAGCCTAACAGACACTTACTGACACAGTTCTCAGCTTTGTGAAGTAGAAAATAAAGACTAAAAAGCCATGGAAGCCTCAGAAACACAGAACCCACAGGCTGCTGGGGTTGTTCCTGCTGTCCCAACATCCAAGAGGGGATTTCAATGAGGATGTTGCTTTTTGGACCCTGATGGAGTGCAAAGAGCACAGAAAGAGGGGCAGGAGGCCACTGGGGAGGAAGATGGGGAGCATGAAGTCCACATCATTCACCTCCTCCCACCAACTCTTCCCCAGCTCCTCCTGCATCCTCCCAGCATCCCGGAACACGGATCGACTGAGGAAGGAGAGATGAAATCTTAAGGAGATGGAAGTGCCTGTGTGTATATGCACATGATTTAGACCTCTCAAAAGATTCCACACTGTATTTCACATAATTCACATTTCTAAGTCTCTCCCCTTGCAGTGCAGGAGGTGAGAATAAATGAGACAGGTCAAAAGCTTCATAAGCTTTGAAACATCTCCAGGTTTTCAAAATCACACCGAAAATCCTCCAGTTCTGGCTGGAGCAGGGTCACCTAACGCCAGGCAGATGAAACCACGCTCCCAAAAACTCACTGTGCAGGCACCTGGCACCTCACAGACACAGGATAAACCACCCTCAGTGCTTTGCAAAGTGATTTATGCCCTTCAGATACACACCGTCTTATAATCAGAAAACCCCCAAAAAACCTTGAGAAGACCAAAAGCAAACCTAAGGTACCCCAGAAATGTGATGCAGCATCCAGCATGGCCAGGAGAGCTGGTGTGCCTTCAAACCAGCCCAGTCCTGCCTGCAATGAGAACAGGATGCTTATTCTGCATAAGGTGAAGAGAATTTTACTGTTTCTTGCTATTTGAGTCACTGGGGGTACAAATAAAACTAAATTTGTCGATTTTTGGTGAGCATAACAAAGTGGCCTAAGGATCTGTACAGAATCTGGAGCTGGAAAATGCTGGTTTGGGGGTTGTTTTTTTGGGGGGGTAACACTGTCCTAAAGCCCTGAGCATCCTCCAGGATCTCTACGCAAGGATGCAGGAGAAGTGCTCGGCTTAATAGATGAACAGAGCAGAGAATTCTGGCTGTGCCCCAGTGAAAACAGGGGCCCCAAACAATCAGAACCATTGGGAAAAAATACAGACTCGTTATTAAATGTGGAGATAAAATAACACCCCAGATTACTGACAGCTCTGCCATATCCCTTCGTCCTAACTTAAAATATCTATTCCCACTCTGCAATTCACTGGCCTCTATTTCTCTGCACCACCTCTGCTCTGCAGTAAGGCCAACTTCCAGCACTGGGAGAAAAAATAAAAACCCAAAAAAACCAACACTGAAGCAAAGATCCAACACAATAAAAGTAAATTAAAACCCCTAGAGGACACTGAGGAGAGTTGTGGCTCCTTTTACTGCATTTTCCAAGGTGCTGTTTAAACACAAACAGGGGAAGGTGCATAAATACATCAGCTCAGCCCTCTGGCCTGCAGGAGCACTGGCAGAGCACAGAGAGTGCTGGGAGCTGGGATCATTATCCCTCTGTCTCCCCAGAGCTGGCACAGCCACAGCCCAGCCTGAGATCTGCCCCGGGACAGCTCACAGAACCATGGAATACTCTGAGTTTGAAGGAATCCAGGAGGATCATGGAGTCCAACCCTTAGGTGGATGGTTCATGCAGGGATCAGACCCACGGCAGCCCCATGCAATGGGAATTCAGCCCTGACCTGCTCAGTGCTGGAGTGGGAGGGATGAGAAATTCCTGAGCAAGATGATGCTGAATTCCCTTCCGAAATCATCCTCTCGTTTGCAAGAAGGGTCAAAATTGAGTTATCACAGCCCCCACAGATCCAAAATGTGGGGTTTCATCCCATTCCAACCCCCTGCCATGGGCAGGGACACCTTCCACTAGCCCAGGTTGCTCCAAGCCCTGTCCAACCTGGTCTTGGACACTTCCAGGAATGGGGCATCCACAACCTCCCTGGGCACCTCTCTGGGCGCCTCACTACCCTCACAGGGGAGAATTCCTTCCAAATATCCCATTTAACCCTGTCCCCTGTCAGTTTGAAGCCACTGCCCCTTGTCCCATCTCCCCACCTGGATGTTCCTGGGGAATCAGCCCCCTCACAACATGCCGAGTTTTGGGCCAAGCGCCCTCCTGTCCTCCAGGTCAGCCTGATGGGAAGGGACAAAGTGCTCTGGGGACACCCCTGGGAGATAAACACTTGGAAATTCAGGGCACACACAGGGATGGAGCATCAGGGGGAGGATAACCCAGGGCTGCCCTGCTGTGCCCACCAGCTCAGCCTCCCCCTCCCCTGCTTCCCTCGAACACGAGAACACTCAGCACAATAAATATTGGGAAAAGCCAAAGTCCCCCTGGAGACTCCGGCTCTCGGGCGCAGGTGTTCGGGCTGTGGTAATTGGGTGAGTCATTCATTAAAGGAAATGCAATTTAAAATCTATTACATTCTTTAAAACACAAAGCTTTTGATTTGTCCCACCCGTCGCTGGCCCAAGCCCAGGGTTCTCCTGGGCTCTTTCTGCAGTGGAGCAGCACGACACAGGCCTTCCCCCCTCCCATTCCCTGAATCCTGCTGCCTTGGGAAGTCTTCCCTTGGTTTGGCAAAGCCCTTTTACATTTTTTTTTTCCTAATATTCATATTAAAAAGTAACTAAAAAGGGAGAGTTGGAGAAACCTGAAAGGAAAAAGGGGATACACCAGCCCTCTCTATAAGGATAAATTGGATGATACAACACAACTCAGCTGAAGGACACAGAGAAACTCTTCAGTCTTGAGGAGAGAGAAGAGGGAGGACCAGTTTGATCAAAGAAAATGCCAAGTGGTTTCTCCCAGCAGGAAAAGACACTCCAATAACCAACAGCCCTAAAGTTAAAGACAGACAAATTAAATACAGCACAAATGTTTAGCAGCAAAGGTGATTAACCTTTAAAATCCACTACCAATGGCAGACCTGGATTCAGCATCTCCCGAGATCCTTAAATCAACCCTGAGCACCTTTTTGGAAGATTTATGTTTGCCAAACACCAAGTCCCAGGCTCAGGAAAGAGGTATTTAAAGACTTTCCAGGGGCTGTTTATGTGATCTAAAAGTCCCTTCTGGCCCTAAATTCATTGTGCTGCTGCATCTGGTCCGTAATTGATCTTGGGAAGCAAAATCCTGCACGGCCAACCCTGAAACCAAGGCCCAAAGTTGGTTGTTGAAGTTATCACCATCTCCTGAAATTCAGTCTAAACCAAACACGATGAAATGGGAGAAAGGGTCAGTCAAAGCTTCTCCCTCTTTGCCAGCTCCTCCTGCCCAGCTGCAGTTGACTTTTGGGGAGAATAAAGCTCAGTAGGGTGTCTGGAGAGATTATTCTTGGGAACATATTGAATCTGTGAATACAAATATTGAGAATAATATTATTGTTAATAATAATAATAAAATTATGATGATGATGATGATAATAATAATGAAAATTGTTATTATAACAACAGCAGCAGCAACAACAACAACAACAACAACAACGACAATAATAATAATAATAATAATAATCTTCTAGGTCCAATTTTGCAAATCCAGACAAGAAATAAGTCGACCCAAGAAGCTGCCCTGGCTTTGCAAACACCCAAATACTGTTGACAGTGGGTGGTTCTGTGCCATTGGTGTGGACAGGTACCAGGACAGGTTGTGCTGCTCCTTGGGCAGAACAAGCAATGACAGAAAAACCACTTTAGAGCAGTGTAATTGCCACAGCAGTGGAAGTTTTGTGTACACAGACCTACTGGCAGAGGGAAAAATCACACTTCCAGCCAATATTATAGCAGCAAACACTCCGAGTGCCAAGGTCTGCTGTGGCTCCTTCTCTCCCCCTTTCCTCTCCAAGACGATGTCCTTGATTTGCTCTTGCCCTGAGCTCTCACACTCGGCAGTTCCCAGCAGTCACTGGAGCTCTCTGGAGCTCACCTCGTGGTTACTGTGCCTTGCACCATCCAAAAATCACCCCGGGCTCCAGCACAGCCCAAAAACGAGACTGTGGAGGGGAGGACGGGGCCCAGGACGTGTCCACAGTCACAGCACTGAGGGAGGAGAATTTCAAACACCCAAATTCAGCAAAACCACCCGGGAACAGCCTGTGGGTCTCACCTGCACATTAAACTGATGGATACAGAGAGCCCAGCCCAGCCTCACCCTCCTCCTCAGGTCTGCCTTCACTGCTGATTTAAATCAGCAACCACTTCCAGCACACACCTGGTTTGCAGTCCCTGTTCTCCCCTCCTCCAGGATCACAGAATCCCAGCCTGGTTTGGGTTAGAAAGGACATTAAAGCTCATCTCATTCCACTGTGCTGGGACACCTTCCACTAGCCCAGGTTGCTCCAAGCCCTGTCCAACCTGGCCTTGGACACTTCCAGGGATCCAGGGGCAGCCACAGCTTCTCTGGGCAACCTGTGCCAGGGCCTCCCCACCCTCCCAGGGAAGAATTCCTGCCCAATATCCCATCTAGCCCTGCCCTCTGGCAGTGGGAAACCATTCCCTCTTGTCCTGGCACTACATGCTCCTGTAAAAAGCGACCTTTTGTTTGTTCTGGGATAATTTACTCTTCCAGCAAAGGCTTTCCCTGCACCACCAGTAATCCTGGTTCAACCCATGTCTTCTCCCAAGCTTGGCTTCCCCAAGGAAATGCCTCCTCTCTCAGCCTCTCCCACTGTTGACCCAGACATGGATGTGAACGTGCTCAAGGCGTGCAGTGAGGGGAAATGTGGACATTTTAGGGACAAGGTCTAGTGGAGGACCTGGCAGTGCTGGGTTGCTGGTTGGACTCGATGACCTTAGAGGTTTTTCCAACCTTAATTATTGGTGATTCTAGGATTTGGCCTTGCCTGGCTGCCTGAGGAGCACAAACTGTGAACAAGCAATAACCTGGAATCCAGTGGCTCCATCACCACACACATCAGGGCCAAGACCTCAGTGGCAGCATCTTCCCTCTCCCCCAGTCCCATCAATCCCAGCTGGGGAGTGCTTTTCCCTTCTTCTCCCACTGCCCCCAGCAGAAGCTCCACTCTCACATTGCCACGGCACATTGAAAAGGATTCCTCCACTCCAACTTCCAAGAGAGAAACCTCTCCTAATTTGTTCCTGGAGGCACTGGAGGAAGACAGGAGTGATGTCTTCTCCATCACCAGCTGGCAGGGGGTTGCATTTCCCCATGGAAGAGCTGGATGTGGACCTGCATCCCTCTGATCCAAGCAAGATCAGAGGCGGCGCTTTTGGAGAGCTACCAACAGATCTGTCGGGCCTTGTCCCAAGCTGAACGTTGTTTATCCACAGCCTGACTTCCAACAAAGTCACAGGATACCCTGGGCAGCACCAAAACCCTTTTGTCTCTCTGACAGGAGCCTGTTCCACACCCGTGGTACCCACTGAGGTTCCAAAATCCAGCCTTCATCCCCCTTCGGCTGCCGATTCATCCTTTGCCCGGGGATGCAGCTTTGCTTCCCCGTGGGCAGCGGATCCGACGGAGAAAACCACAGGCCAAGGCAATCTGGAAACAACACCTGACTCCTGCCCATTTGGAGCAGCTTCCAAACAGTTTTCTGGCTCTTAAAAAAGCCAGCAAGGACTTGGCTTCTACAGCCCAGGGAGGAGGGAAGAAACCCACATGTCTCCTTGTCCTCCTTTTCCCTATCCAGCTCCAGGACAAGGGGACAAGATGCCCCTGCGAAGAGACAAAATCCCAGCATGGAAAATCCCCCAGGAGACTTGGCAGGGCTTTCCCAGGAGGAGGCAGGGAGCCGAGAGCTGGAGCCTCTCACCAGCCGCCTGCTGAACGTACCGAAGGGGTAAATTAAATTCATTCATCTCATCCCAACTCACAATGGCAGCGTTTTCACCCAGCACACACGTTTCTGACAATCAGCTTAATTTACTTCAATAATAAATGAAAAGGGGAAGTTTCCCTTTATAACAGAAATCAGGGCCAAGTGCCACGGTGCTTTTAGCGTGGATTTTTTTAGTTGGGTTTTTTTTTTAAAGTAAACTCTATTCAACTCGTTCTCTTTAAATAAAATGATTCCTTTATCTATTATTCATTTGAAATACAGAAGGAGGACACAAGGGACTGTAGTTTGTTTCTGACACCTCTGGAATGGTTTTTAGGAAGACAAAACACATGGAGCTCCAGGGTTTGGCAGTTGGGAGCCCAGTACTTGCATTTCCTCTGGTTTATGGTTCTACAAAGCTGCCCAGCACTCGGGTGCCTCCGTGCAAACCTCGGCTGTTTGAACCTGTGTTATTTGCTCACTGGGATTTATCAGGACCAGCAGTTTGTGTTCTGTGCCTGCACGTGGGAGATGCAGCTCTGCAGGGCGTCTGCCCAGTTTTATACCCAACCAGGATGTATGTGACTAAAACACACCCCAAAAATCCAGCTACAGTCAGGAGATTCCATGGGAAAACACTCCTCAGGGTGCAGCTCTTAAAATGGGCAGCAGGTACCAAGAGCATCCCCTCAAGAGCAGCTGCAGCCCTGCCTGCTTCCCACCCCAACAGGCAGGATTCACCTTCATCCCTCCCCATATATTTTTAATATAAATACATAAGATGTACCCAGGGCTCCCTTTATCAATGGAGAGAGAGACCAGCACCTCCAGAGGGCAATTCATCCACCCAGCCTGTCTGGGAGGAGATAAATGGCCTCTGGAGATGCCCATTTCTCTCCACCGAGTAGGAGGGAGCCTAAGGCAACAAACCCTGAGCGTTGACATCCAACTTTTAGACATTCAAGTCAGAGCAGATTAATCCAACCCATTACTGGGGCCTTTAATTTTTGCTGCCTTGATTTACAAGTGCTTGCTCAGCACGTCGGGTCCCAATGTCACCACAGAGAGGGAAACCAAAGAGTTCTTTGTCCTCTTCCCACCTTGGGTGTGACCATCTGTATTCTGCCACACACCTCACACCATTAAATACAGATAAAATAAGAATTATTCTCTCTGCAAACTTTCTCTTGGAACTATGAAAAGTGAAAATGTTCAATTAAGGTGCATTGTTGCCTGAGTTTGTAACACACTCGGAGACGACAAGCTCTTTCTAAAGGAAGAATGTATCATTATCCTCATCTTGGAGACAGGAAAATGGCTGAGTCATGCATAAAACACAGGTCTGGAGCCACAATCCACTGCTCTGTCCTGGGAAAGCCAGTGGTGTCCTGGGCTCCATCCCCAGCACTCTGGGCAGCACATCAATGTGGGGATTCTGCCCCTCTGCTCTGGTGAGACCCCCCCCTGCAGTGCTGAGTCCAGTTCTGGAGCTGCCACCAAAAAAAGCTGATGGAGAAAATCCAGAGGAGGCCATGGATATGCCCCAAGGGCTGCAGCCCCTCTGCTCTGGAGCCAGGCTGGGAGAGCTGGGGGGGTTCACCTGGAGAAGGGAAGGATCCAGGGAGACCTTGGAGCATCTTCCAGGGCCTTAAGGGGCTCCAAGAGAGCTGGAGAGGGACTGGGGACAAGGGATGGAGGGACAGGACAAAGGAGAAGGGCTTCCCACTGCCAGAGGAGAGGGTCAGATGGGATATTGGGAAGGAATTCCTGGCTGTGAGGGTGGGGAGGCCCTGGCACAGGTCGCTCAGAGAAGCTGTGGCTGCCCCATCCCTGGAAGTGTCCAAGACTTTGGAGCAACCTGGGCTAGTGGAAGGTGTCCTGCCCATGGCAGGGGGGTGGAACAAGATGAGCTTTCTGGTCCCTTCCAACCCAAACCAGTCTGGGATTCTCTGATTCCAGCAGCAGACAGGATGGCAACGGCTTTGCCTAGCACAGCAGAGGCTCTGACACTGCCCATGTGCCCTCTCTGCTGTGGCTGCAGGGTCACACATCCCCAGGACAGCTTGCAGCCCTTCCCTGCAGCAGCTCACCACGCTGCTGTGTGGGATAGACCTGCCTGGAGCCCCCACTGCATCCATCCTGCATCCTAACTGGCTGCCTCCCGGGGCCTCATTACGCTCCAGCCCCAATCGGTGCTCGTGGGCACATTTCAAGCTGTCTCCCACCGCCTCCCTGAGACAAATCCAGCCCTTGGCTATTCAGATTTTGTTAATTGCAGCTATTCCAGAGGCACAACAGAGCATTTTTTATTCCTCCAGCACTGTGCTGCAGCAGGTGGATCCCAGTACTGCCAGCACCACATCCCTGCCCTCCCAACAGCACGGCTCAGGTGGGAGCCTCCAGCTGCAAGGGGTGAGGTGGGGGCCTGAAGGAGTTGTCTTCTACCACAAGCAAAAGCCAGGACTTCTTCTCCTTAACACCGATGCTCCTGCTGCCACCCTGACTGACCTGTTCACTCAGCTGAAAACTGCAGACTAACCTCTCTCCAGCTGGGAATGCACTTCCCTGCTCTCAGGGTAATGAAGTCCAGGTCCATAAAGTTCCCAGCCAGGCACGCAGAGCTGGCCCTAAGTGTACCTTTAGATCACCTTCCCGGGGGTTTTGTCCATCTACCCACAGGCCACTCAATTAAAAGTTAATTCTTCCCTCAGCAGTACTTGCTAAGCCAGTGCAGGGAGCAGAATCATCCAGGGCAGCCTGGGGCAGGGTTTGTTTTTGGCCACGGTTCCCCTGGGCCGGATGCTTAAAGTAGCTTTTGGATGAGGCTAAGAGGGTTATTTTGCTGTTTTGCAGTGCAGACCCATTCTTCTGGGGGAAATTTTTACCAATTCCCAAGGATTTTTATGTTTGTTCCTTCCTCCCTGAGAGCACTGCAGCTGAAGGGAGGCAGTCAGAGAGCTCTGCAGGCAGTTTGGCACCTGGAGATGCAATAATTTACTCCCAGAGGGGATGGAAAAGCAAAGGACAATGCACCGGAGAGCTGAACAAATCAGAAACAACAAAACTCATCCCTTCTCTTTTCATATCCCATTTCACACCCGTTCCTTCACTCCATCACTGTCCTCTCCCTGCTCCAGCACTCCCAGCTCTATCTCCCATCTCTCCCATCTCTCCTCCATCACGGCCCCCACTGACCTGCCCACGAGAGCTCCAGCTCGGCTATTGATCCCTTTTTGGGGGCCCTCCATAAACTTTGGTTGTAAAGGTTTCATTAGGCTGCCTCATAGTCATTACATCAAGTAATGGGAAACATCCATCTTCTCCTGCTCCTCCGCAGCAGCCAATGGAAGTGGGGCTGTGGGGAGTTAATCAAACTGTGGAAATCACTGGCACCTCAGGAAGAGAAACCCCGGGGGTGAAGAGAAACCCTGGGGGTGAAGAGAAACCCCGGGGGTGAAGAGAAACCCCGGGGGTGAAGAGAAACCCTGTGGGAATGTGGGGCAGGGGGGTGGTGGTGGGGAGGACACAGGGGTGGCTCCCGGGAGAAGATGCCAGGAGTTTCATCTGTATCCATGGAGCCGATGCCAGGCGGCTCCGTCAGCACTGGCAGCTCCTCTGGAATAATGTATTTAAGAAGGGAGAGCCCAAATCTGGACCTTCACAAGATCCCAAAGCTTCCCTTGTGCCTTCCAGATGTTTTGCCCTGTGCACCTGGATGACAGAGGAACAGGAGGAGGGATTCAAGCTCACTCGGGGCTCTGTGTGGAGCTTCTGGAGCTGACATTCCCTATTTAACCAAGGCTAAACAATTCCTGTCACTCTCTGACAGTGGCAGCAAACACCCCCAGCCTCACAGGTGAGCTGGAATCTCGATAAAGTCACTCTTCAGTACCTACACTTTGGCCCTGATAAAGGAACATCCCTTACTGCAGAGCTCTCACACAGGATATCAGATCCCTCTCTCTCCAAAGGTTCAACATTGCCCCAGAAATTAACATTTTTCACAGAGATTAAGTCCAGGTACTCGCAAGAGTGTCTCAAAAAAAGAAGACAACAAAAAAAACCAAACCCAAAATACAAAAATTTAAGAAACAGGACTCCCACAAAGAGGATAACAGAAATAATCAATATTCCCACAGCAAGAAGCCAACCATTTTTGAGACTGCATCCAACAGCATCACTATGGATCCTCATCTCCCAGCTGAAGGCTGCATTTCCCAAAGGCACAAGAAGCCTCCAGCCCAACCCAAGCTCAACAAAACACGAACAAATCCGAACATTTTGCCTCAGATCAGGTTAAAAGTGTTCAGGACTGAGCAGATCTGAGACTCAAGAGCAGCCTCTAGTTTCAAAGGCCAGTACTGTGCTTGCCCCTGGACCCTCCCCGGCACCAGAGGACGTTTGCTGTCCCTAAAAGTTGTCCCTGCAGCTCTCTTGGAAGCAAAGCACCTTTTTGTAGCAGTCCTTCCATGTTATTTTAGCAGTTGCTGTCTTCCAGGCTGCTGGAGTAAGAGATTAATGCTTTAATTATCCCATCTGAAAGCTGGGAGGCTGAGTCTGTGGATGGTATACGGCCCTGGCTCCTGGCACTTGTGGATCTGGAGGGAGTACATGCTAAAATCAAGCTGGAATCCAAGTGAGGAATAAAAGTGGAAAAAGAAGTTAAAACAGCAATCGGAATAACGTGCTTTTAATGCCCAATATCTCACAGCCAGCTGGGGCTAGAAATGAAAGCTTCCTGCTTGCTGCAAGTGGGGGATCCTGTCTTGCAAAGACTTTATCTCTCCCATCTCCATCCCTGGTGTTGCAGGAGGTACTGGATGATAAACTTCCTGCCTTTGCTCCATGTTCTGGAGCACATCTGTAAGCACCTGATCATCCTCCCTCCCCTCCCAGACAGCTCAGGGATACATCCAACTGCTCCTGAATCCCCTGCTTTTCCTTGGACACAGCCAGCAGTGTGATTGGGGGCTGCTGCATCCCTAGCATGGAGAAGGAACACCTAGGAGAGGACACCAAGCTGGATTCCCTCATATTCCACCAGCAATGCTTCCATCACTTGTGGCAGCTCTGGTGCTGGCTGATGGCACAGCTGGAGCACCAGCAAGGCTGGTTCTGCACCCCTGCCACCTCCACATCCCTGCCATTTTCCTGCTTTCCAATTCCACTCCTCATTTGTTTCCCTCTGCCTTCATTCTCTCACCACCTCTTAACCTATTTTTCTCTCCTCTCCTCACTCCCCACCATCCCTCTCTCCGCTCCCCCTCCCTCCTGCTTAGGAGGAGATCAATGTACTGGGAATGCTGACTAGGGAATTAAATCCAGCCAGCCTGTCTCTTTGAGAGACCTCTCACTAATCAGCTTGGATGGCTTCCTATCCCCCCTCCACTCCACAGAGAACCTGCCATGAATTCCTGCATCCCTGGTCCTTGTCAGCCTGCACACAAGGAGGCAAATGGGCCTCTCATCTGCTTTGCACTCGCCTTTTCTTCTCCATTTCTGGATCAAGCAGGTTGGAGGCAATAGCAGGACTACCTTGCCTGCTTCTATTTTCTCTCTGAGCTGTGATCCCGACTGGAACCCTGTCCGTGAGTGAGTAATTCCATCCTCTCAGCCGTGGGGTCCGTCTGTAGCACGTGGGGCTTCTGTGTTCTGGCACGTCTCTTCTCAGAGCGCAGCTGAGAAGGAGAATGGTGCAAATAGGGCTTTTCAGAGCTCCATTTATCTTCCTCCGTGTCTTTCAAACAAGGAGTTTGACAGGAATTACGCCTGTGGATGTGCTGCCGTGCCTGAGAGCTCAGAGCTGTCCTCTGCCTGGCTCTGGGAGAGGGGATGCTCCGGTGGAGGCTCCCCAAAAACCAAGGGCAGGGCAGAGGATGAAAACCAGGCACCTCTGCTCACACAAAGCTCTCCAAACCCAGCCTCGGACTGCAAAGGTTCTGTCACAATGGCTAAATCCATCCCTGATTTCCACCCTGCTGCGACTCGTGCTGCTCTGAGAGCTGCTTGTTTGACCCCAAACCACAGCTGACACATCCCACTGCCTTTGCCATCTATTTGCTTTCGGAGAGTTCTGAAAAAGGTTCGGCTGGGAAATGTCGAAATGTTTCTTTTTGACATTTCTGCCGCCTGCCATCCCTGAACTGCAGGGTTTGACTTGGGCTTTTTGGGCTGCATCGAAGCATCGGGTCGGGATTGAGCTCCTGCAGTGCAGGAGAAACATGGACACACGGTGGGGGATCAGGAGCCCAAGGTGGAAACCTGGCCCACGGGGCCCATGATCCAAAACACGATCCCTTGGGCACAGCAGATGGATACACACATTAATATTCAACTAAAAGAAAGCTTTTGACTTGCTTTGATGAAACAAAACGTACCAATTTCAGCCGCCCAAAGCTGATCTCACTTGAGCCCTCGGAGCAAAATAACATGGAAGGAGGGCGGGGGGGGGGGGGAACACCGAGTCCTCATAAAAATAATTAAAAACAAAAGTCAATTTTGTAGCATCTCGGTGTTTCTCAAACAGGCAGTCCCAGGAGCAGCCCCGCTAATGAAGCCTGGCTGCCTATGGATCGGTGTCTCACGGCTCAATTCTCTGATGTCTAATGAGGTGCAAGCTCTGATCAAAGTTTTCCCCCACCGTCGGGGAATTCATAACAATACACTCATGTGGGGATACACTCGTCCTCCGAGGCTCTGAGGGATGAGCTGGAGCTGCTGTCGCTGCCTCTCCTCCCACAGCCGCTCTCGCTGGGTGGTTTCTCCCCTCCCCACCCAGCTGCCTACGCCAAACCCACCACCTTTGGGTGCAGTTTGGTTGAAAAGAGTCAGGGATATCACAGGCTCGCTCACACAGAGCCCCAGGGGAGCTGCTTCCCCAAAAATCCGGCTGTAAAGAGCTTGTCAGAGGCTTCCCAACCTGTGATGCAGCAAGGTGGGTACTTGAGCCATTCACACGAGAAGGGAACATTTTGTGCAAATAGTGATAGGACAAGGGGGAATGGTTTTAAACTAGAAAAGCAGAGATTTAGGTTGAGTATTAGGAAGGAATTCTTCCCTGTGAGGGTGGGGAGGCCCTGACACAGGTTGCCCAGAGAAGCTGTGGCTGCCCCATCCCTGGGAGTGTCCAAGGCCAGGCTGGACAGGGCTTGGAGCATCCTGGGCTAGTGGAAGGTGTCCCTGCCCATGGCAGGGAGTTGGAATGAGATGAGCTTTAAGAAACCTTCCAACCCAAACTATTCTATGTGGCAGCAGCAGGGCAGATCCCTTCTAATCAAAACCCAGCATTTCACCACCACGGGTACAGCATTTGCATCACCCCCCTTCTCTCCTAAGAGAGAAGGCAGTGGGAAAGCAGGAGAGTAGGACACCAAAACAGGTTTGAGGTGTGTGGGTGGAGAGGAGCCGCTGTTTGGTCCGAGGGGAGGCAGATGAGGAGCAGCAGGAGCTCACCAGCTGCTGGTCCTTTATTATAGCAGAGGATCCAACTGATGCAGAAGTAATTCCCGTGCCCGGCTGCCTACGCAGGATGCAAGTGAAGTGAACCAAACTCTGCACCAACATGTGTATGACTATGCCTGTGCGCTTAAACATGCATGCAAACAAGCTCTGCTCCTCCAAACCCTCCCATAGGCTCATCCCTGCATCCAAATGAAGCAAAAGCAATGTTTACCAGCATTTCCAGAGCTCACCCACAGCCAAAATACAAGATTTCAGTTGCTGAGGCCCTCCCAGGATTATTGTGTTTCTAGTGCTGGCTTTTTAATCAGCCTTTTCAGTCCCTGGCAAAGATGTCAGAGTGGGACGAGTGGGACCAAGCGGGACAGGACATACTGTGCCTTGGTCTGTGCCCACTGTGCCCAAGGCAGATGGGTTCAAACAGACCAGCTGAGCCTCTACAAGCCCCCAAACCACAGGTAGAATCTCAGCAGACCAGGAGAGGACATAAAGGGAGTGGAAACAGAGCGTTTTCCCAGCCACAGCACCGGGTTGGTTGCACGAGTGAGAAGATGCCCGGGGCAGTGTGAAGATGCAATTCCCTGCTTCACCATTCCCCCTGAGCCCAGTTCACAGGGATGCTGCTCCAGCACCACTTAAAGAATCCCAGAATGGTTTGGGTTGGAAGGGACCTTAAGGACCATCATGTTCCACCCCCACTGGACAGAACACCTTCCACTGGACCAGGTTGCTCCAAGCCCCCTCCAGCCTGTCTTTAAACAGTTCCAGGGATGGGGCAGCTGCATCCCAAACTATTCTGGGATTGTATGATGATAAAGCCCTGGGGAGATGCCTTGAGCTGCCTCCAGCAGCGCCGGAGCTCAGGAGCTCACACTGCAAAGCGATGGGATGCCTTTGGCTCAGTGCAAACCAGACTGTGGCATCAGGTCGGGGGGAAGCTGTCACTGCCCAGGGACGTGCCAGCCCTTCCCTGCTCCAGCCGTGGGTGCTGACAGCTGTCAGAGCCCGGCCAGGAGGGCTGTTTGCTCTGCCCTGATAGGAGACAGACAAGCTCCTGCTCTTTGGGCTGGCAGCATCTGCTCGTTTCCACCGTGTGAGCTGACACGGCAGCAGAGCACAGCTACATGAGGTGCCCGACACTCACCTGCCCTTCTGAGCCCCCTCCCCACAGCCAGTGCCTGCCTGGCATTCCAAGGAGGGGCAAAGCAGGCGTTAGTGCAGCCACCTCATCTGCCAGGCTTGGAGACCTCTGAAACAGGCCCTGCACTTGACCCTCGTGCTCTTCTTCATTACCAGGGTGGGCATTAAATCGCAGCCTTTTCTTCAGGGACAGGTGCGTGTCTTTGTCAGAGGCCCCCACTTAAATCACCCACCTCGTCTCCAATAACAATGTTAATGATGCTCAGAGCCGGCTCTGGACTGTAAAACATATTTCCCTGATGTTTGTTCAATAATTCCCCGAGAATTAAAAACATCTATTACCGGCTGCAGGATGCAAAGGGGTCCCTGGAGCAGAGACCAGGCTGTAACTCACTGGAGGGGCTCAGCTGGGGCTGCAGATGCTGTTATGTGAGTACCAGGCTCTGGCACTCCAGGGGGTTTGACTCAGTACCAACGTGTGGGCACTGCAGCACAGTCACAGCACAGCACTGAGGGTTATCAGCCATGTCCATGTCCCTGATGTGCTCCAGGGACACAACACCTCCAGCCTGGAGAAGAGGAGGCTGAGGGGAGACCTCAGTACAGCTTCCTGGGCAGGGGCAGAGGAGGGGCAGGCCCTGAGCTCTGCTCTGGGGGGACCAGGGACAGCAGCCAGGGAATGGCTGGAGCTGTGTCAGGGCAGGCTCAGGTTGGATCTCAGCAAAAGGTTCTTCCCCCAGAGGATGGTTGGGCACTGCCCAGGCTCCCCAGGGCAGTGGGCACAGCCCCAAGGCTGCCAGAGCTCCAGGAGGGTTTGGATGATCCTCTGGGGCACAGGGGGTGACTCTTGGGGATGGGCCTGTGCAGGGCTGATGGCTGGACTGGATGATCCTTGTGGGTCCCTCCCAACTCAGCATTCTGTGATCTCACTGCCATCATTACCACTGATGTCATCCCAGAGCACTGGGGCCATACCAAGGCTCCATTAACCAAAACATCCCAAAGAGTAGTGTCCTTGCTCTGCACCACTCACAAATTCAACGGACAAAGGAGGAAGGAAAGCTGCTGAGGAAAGGCAAGGCACGGGAGGAGGGAGGATGACACTGTGCCACTCGGTGGCACTGCGGGAACGGAGCCCAGGTGTCCGCAGCCTGCTGAAAACACCCATCCATCACCCAAATCTTCAGGCGTGGAGCGTGTGAAAGAGCTGCCTCGGCGTAAACCGTGCCACAGCACAGTCCCCATGCCTGTCATGACTTCTGGCAGCTCGGAAATGTTGTTTCTGGAAAAATATTTATCCTGTTAATGAAGCCGAGGCAGCAGCGGAGGCCCCAGAAGGTCAGAGCGGCGCTCGCTGCAATCAGCTCCTTCACAGCACCCGCTGAATGGGGCTCTGATTGCAGATGCCAATCAGAGCACTCAATTTTCCCTGCCTATTTGGGAATTAAAACATAAAGGCCCATTCCCAGACACTGCATTTAGGGGTGGTTTATATAACATAATCTTGTGGGCAGAAAGCCAGATGGTTTCGAAGGGTGGGATGCTGGAGTTGAGTGACTTGATGGAAGTGGAAAATACATCTTAAAACACACACACGCTCAGGGCTCGGGGGCTGCTACCCATGGAAATCCCCCTGGCACCACCTGGAGCCTCCAGGATCCGGGTTTTCCTGCAGGTCCTATCTCTGCCTCAGGACTGAGCCGTTTCCAATGGCCACCAGCCAAGCTGCCGGTCTGGTTTCTGCTGCCTGTTATTTTTAATTATTATTGGTATTTCTAAGCATCTTTGCGTCTCACCCAAACAATGAGACAGTTGGATGATCAGCAGGCAAGAGGAGAAATGAAAACAAACTAATCCAGTCCTGGAAAAAAAGCTTCCGATCGTAAAATGCACGACGCTCAACTGCCGCCTGGACTCGTCCCGCAGTAAGAGCTCCTGATTTCCATTTAAATCATCTGAATTAAAGAGCAGTTGGAGTCAGAGCATCTGCCTCAAGATTTCCCTGCCTTCCCATGGCCCCACGAGCACAGCTGTTTGGATCAGAGGTGGAGGAGGGAGCTACGAAATCACCGAACGCTGATGGAAATTGGACCTGAGCTGGAAATTATCCCCCCCCGCGGGTTCCCGGTGCACGGGGATGAGATGTCACCACCCTGAGCTGTGGCCCAGGGGGAGGTACTTAGGTGGCAGGGAAGTCACCTTTTGCCCAGGGAAGTGGTGGAATCACCATCCCTGGAAGTGTTCCAAGGCCACGTGGATGTGGCACTGGGGGACGGGGGTTAGTGGCGGGTTTGGCAGCGCTGGGAGAAGGGTGGGACTGGATGATCTTGGAGGGATTTTCCAGCCTTAGTAATTCCATGATGGCACACAGAGGACCAGACTTGCACCGTTCCCAGGCTTCTGCAGACTTCAAAGAGGAATCAAGAAGAAAAGCACAGGGGTTTGCTACGAACTCAGATGGGATTCAGGAGGTGTACAGAAGATATTCCCGAGCTGGAAAGCCACCTTCAGCAGGACAATGGACTCACTGTCTCTGCAGCCTGGGCTCGGACCCCAAGGCAGTGTTATCACCCCTTTCCCAAGGCTGTCACTTGTTCCTTGCATGCTCAGAGGATGTTTTGGTAGGCAGGCACTGATCAAATCACTCGGGATCTTTTCCCTCTGGCTCAGGTGTGGAGTTTTTCCTCAACTTCACTTTTAAATCAGTGAACACTTCCAGCCCTTGCCAACCTAGGAAAATGAGGAGCTGAAAACAAACTTTTTCCAGGGTGCTCAAAGCCACCCAGGAAGCCAAAGGCAGATCTGTCCATCCCTGGGATGGCTCTGACGTGGGATATGGGATGCTCCAGCTCAGAGACAAGAGCCACCTTGTTGGGAGGAGAAACAGCAGTGACTGCCTGGGGCAGCTCCATCTGGGGACACCACGGGGCTGTCTCAGCAAGCCCCACATCCCAGCTGGAACACAGGAGTGTGGCACAGGAATGTGGCAGCCTCCTGTATGCGTGACCCTCAGGGCCATGTCCAACCCACCCATCATTTCCATCCTCTGGGGACGGGGGAGGGCAACAAGGATGTAAGAAGGGAAAGAACAAAGATAAACCCCAAGGAAAATAATCCTACTTTCTCCAAATTAGCCCCTTTTCCCCATACAGCCTCCCTGCTCCATGCAGGAGCTCCTGTCAGCACATGGATCATGCACTTTTAGAGAGAGCTGCTGTTTAAAGCTCTGCCTTGGTGACAGCACGTGACACAGACATTTCAATCCCCCCCACGAGCCATCCTGATGTGCTTCTGCTCGTTCATTCCCTTCCCTCTCATCCCACTGGAGCACACATCTGCTCCCTGATCTTGCTACTGCATGGAAACACTGCTCTCGAGTGCCTGTACTCCAAAAAAAAGCTTTAATTACAGGATAAGAGAGCCCATCAGATCTCTTAATTTAGCCTGTCTTCTTATTAATTAAACCACAAGGCATTTAAAGCAGAAAAGTGGGGGTGGGCAGCTAAAATCAGACCCAGGGTGGTGTTTTGGGAAGGTAAGAGATCTCTGTGCTCCTTGATTTCTGCCCCAGGGGTTGGGATGAGGAAAGTTCTATCTCCAGCTTAAACGTGTCACCAACATGTGGCTGCCAGTAGGGAGCAGCACGGCAGCTCTTTGAAACCCTGTTGGGAGCATGGAGAGGTGATCCTCTGGATTCTGGATCCCTCCTAGATCCTCGGGATATCCAGCACGCTGTGCCAGCAGCCCTAGAGCTCCCCCAGCTCGGCGGGATCCCGAAATCCCTCCACATCCAGCACGCCCAGGGAACTGCAGCTCGCGAAAGCACCTCATCCCAAAGCTCAGCACCTTCCTTGGAGGTGGGATGGATGCTAATGGATGACTCCAGAGGGCGCAGGGGGAGAGGCTGCTTAAACCGACACAATTCCCAGCCTCGCACGAGCCGTGTGGGGCTCAGGGATCTCTGAGCCACTGTTTGTGTGTGGGCAGGGGAGCGTTTCTATCTGTCCTGGGTACTCATCCGGCGAGCAAATATCCCCCGCCCGGAGCAGTCTCTGTGTGTGCAGATACCAGCGAGACCTTCGAGGAGAAGGATAAGATAAAAAAAAAAATAAAAAAATAAAAAATCCAACCCCAAACCCAAAGCCTTCCTCCGGCATTCATCATTTTAATTAGTGGAGCTGTGCCTGGAATCTCAATGGGAGATTAGAGCATAAAGAGAGCCGGGTGGAATAGCACAAGTGTCTCCTCTCACTTCACAAATGAATGGAGCTGCCTGGGAAATTATTAGGAATATTATGTGTCCCATTTCCAGCTCAACATGCACATGCTGGGGGCTCACCCGGCAGCAAGGGTGGTTTCAAGCCAAATGACATCCCCAGCACCAATGTCCTGCCAAATCATCCACCCACAGGGCTTGGCCCTTCATCCCTATCTCCCTCTTCACCCACCCAGACGTCCCTCACTGTGCCCCTGGCGTGGCAGGACAAATATTGGGAAGTGAAGGAGGCTTTGAGCACATTCAGCCCCACGGCACTGAGCTGCCTTCCCATCCCACACACACTGAATCCATCACCCACACAGATACAGCAAGGAAATTAAAAAATATATAGACCCCAAGACTTCCATGCCCCAAACGCCCTCAGATAATCATAAAAATCCTGAGAGTACATAAAAACACACTTCTTTTCTTTGCCCTTTGGCAGCAGTCGCTTTATTCGCTCTTATAAGGGTTAAAAACTTCCTCGGAGGAGATTAAAGCCATGATTTCACATTAAACACTCCACGAGCTGGGGCTGCACAGCCCTGACTGTGTTTGTGCATCTGCTCTGAGCACAGGCAATCCTTAGGGACCACTTCTGCTGGCCACGAGGGAGAGATAACGGGGTGGCAACACAACCCCACATCCAGCATTCCCTGTAAATTGTTATGACCCATCCAATTGCTTGAATAACTAGGGAGTGAGCAGCAAGCTGGAGAATCACCCCAATTTGTCTTCCCTAAAAGCCTCCTTGCTGTAATCTCATTTCTTTATTCAAGGTTCCTTGGCTCGCTGGAGCTGTACAGACACTGCTCTGCCTCCGTGACCAGGTTTGGAGCTCTCTCCCTATCACTGAATGGAAGTTACTGGAGTAAAGAGCATTCCAGGTGTTATCACTTTGTGCTGAACTGGAGGCCACAAACGTGTTCAGCACCCTGAGAATAAAATAGAAACGAGGCAGCACCGACTGGAAACTCAGCCAAAAGCCCCTTCCCGAGGTTAAAAATTCCGAAGGAGGTAATGGAAGGAGTTAAAGCTGCTCTGGGAGTTTTCACACGCTCCTGTGGTGGGTTTTTTGGGAGCTTGGCTGGCACCTCCAATGGAAGCACCAATATTCCTTGGGGAATTGGAATATTCCTTGGAATATTCCTTGGAATATTCCTTGGGCAGCATCCTGGAGCTCCAGCAGCATCCTGGACACCCTGGTGCTCCAGCACCATCCCAGAGAGCCAGGTGCTCCAGCAGCATCCTGGTTCTCTGGTAGCATCCCGGGCAGCCTGGTGCTCCAGCCACATCCCAGACAGCCTGGTGCTCCAGCAGAATTCCAGATAGCCTGATGTTCTGGCAGCATCCCGGTGCTCCAGCAGCATCCTGGATAGCCTGGTGCTCCAACAGCATCCCAGACAACCTGGTGCTCCAGCAGCATCCTGGTGCTTCGGCAGCATCCTGGACCACGGGCTTCACCTGCTGCATCTCCACCCTGTCTTTGAGGGTGAAGCCGCCACCTCTTCCCTAAAAAAACCTCCAAACCTACGGCTGGAAATGCTAATCTGAGCTGGTTGTGCTTATTAAAGCAATTCCCTGGCAGAGAGGACATTCCGGGAAGAGCCGCTTTCGGAGCTGACGAGCGCAATTTGTAGATCGTTATCGCTCGGGTAAAATCAGAGAACTTTAAAACAATTGGAAATGTTGAGTTTAGACCGTCTCCCCTTGGGATATAATATGGGCTTTAATGATGCCGCGCTGAAATTGCCGGCAGTGATACATTCCCACCGCGGAGAACGGAGCCGGGATCTGTGATCGCGGGAATAAACCCTCCCAAAGCAAAGGAAAAGCATCGTTAGCCAGAGGCAGCGGCGCTTTCATCCTCCCCGTGGGCGGAGAAAAGCCACCTCGGTCCCCTCCAGCCACTCTTTGGCAGCACCTAAGTGGTGTTTGGAGACTTTAAAAGACTTAAAGGTGGAACCAGAGTCAAACTGGAGGTGGGAAAAGCCTCGGAGACCTCCCACAGGGAAGACAGGGGCTAAAATAAGAGTTTGACCCTAAATTGAGAATTTATTAAAAGGCAGGAAAAGCACCTCAGCAGAGGACTTTGTCGTGATCCAACTCTTCCTGCTCAGCGCTCGCCTCGAGCCTCCATCCTCTGCACATCCACAAAAATCATGTCCCTGGAGCACAGCCAGGCTGGAGCAGTTAAAAGGACTCAAAAAACACAGCCCTCTGACTCCACACGTGGTCCCTCGCCCCGAGTAAATCCGTAATGCCCAATATTCATCCACTGAAAACACAATCAGCGAGGGCAGGTCGAGGCTTGGCGAGCCCGGAGCTATTTAGGAATAATAATGGGAAGGCTGCCCACCTGCCTTTCCAAAAACAGGCCCATTAAGCCACGGGGAGAAGGGATACTCACGATGGCAGTGGCTGTTCTTGCATTGTCTCATAAATATTTAACAGGAAGCACTTTGGAAAGAGGAATGTTATTAAGGCTGGTGTCATCTGTGGCTCCAAATGTGACCATACATCAGATGTTGCCAGTCTGGTACGGAAAAAACCCTCTTAGAGCAGCCTCTGGCAAAGCAGCTTCTTCAGGGGGGAAAAAAACAACTTAGAAAATAAAATACAAAAAAAAAAAACCAACAGGAAAATAAAGTAAAATCCTGAGTTGTAAAGCCCTGGGGAGCTGCGTGGGAACTGTTTGAGTGATGTCCTACCAATAGATCAGACCTTCACGATCCCCTGCAGGGGGAAAAAGAGGAAGGGGGAAGGCAAATCCCAGTCAAACAGAATATACCAGCTGAAATTCAATCCTTTGCAGCAATTTTTAGCATAAACACATTGTTGAGTGTTATTTTTTTCCCTTCCTGCGATGGGAAATTAATGTTTTTATTGCTGCCGAAGATGCTGTAATAATATTTATTCCAGCACTTTGCGCTTTATTATGATGCTTTTGACTTCTTTTGGGGCCTGGTTTTGTTTCTCCTTGCACTATTGATATAATTTGCTTTATCCCCACCCCGACAGCCCCAGGGGGATGGAAAAGGAGTGTTCCAGTCAAGAGTAAACCTACCCCAGCCCCTTCCCTGCACAGTAAGGGCCAGGCTGGGCTCCCACTCCTGCTTTTTTGGAGCACCCAGGAACCATGGAGCAAACCAAATCCCTGATTGTTGAACCCAGTGAGAGTTTTTCCAACGTTAGGGATCGAGCCCAAGAGCCCATCCTGCCCCAAAACATGAATTTAAGATCATATCTTTAGAGCTCTCAAGCTTCTCCCTGTTTCCTGCCAGGCTCACCTGCACACCCATATTGCCAACAGGGATACAAGGAATAAAAACAAGTGATCCAAGGACACACAGCCTGGAGGAGCCCATTTTTGTTTGCATCCTGATGCTAAAATATCACCTCATCCCCATAATGTCCTTCTGAACCACACAGTCCTCGCCAGGTGTTTTTATCCATTCCAAGCTGCTGATAATTCCTTTTATTTGGCTTCCACAACCTGGTCGCTCGCTCCCACTGCAAAATTAGGGATGGTTATAGTGGCTCTTGCTCATTGACCATCTGAGCAATGAGTTATGGAGAGTGCTGGAATAGGAAATAGGACCATTAAGGCACTTGGCAATATGGCAGGAGCAAAGGCAGCCCTGTGAGTTCATCATTTGCTCTAAAAAATATTGAAAATTATTTTGATTCCCTAATTATCATCATGAAAACCTGGGGAGGGGATGTGTGTGTAGAAGGGAGGGAGGGCTGGGAAGGAGACTTATAAGGCACAGTTCTGCCAAATAAGTGTTTGTGTGGCGAGACAACCCCAAGTCCAAAGGTTGGGGGGATGGATCCTGCACCTTCCTACCCTAAATACCCTTCACCTGCAGCAGGCGTGTCCCTGCTCCCCGTGGAAACAACTGGAGCATCCAAGAAACCTCAGGAAGCATCACTGAAAAATGAGGATGGGGTGAACCAGGGCTCACTCCTCCCCCATTTCCCACATGTGCACCCCAAAACGCTGCTCCCAAGCCAGGCCCAGGCAGCACCAGTCCTGCTTGTCAGTACCAAGTTCATTTAATCCGTGCGTGTGTTTAATTCCCCTCACTCCGGCATTTCCCTCCTCTATCACTTTTCACAGCCTGTCAGTCCCGAAATCCTTTACAGAGCAGGCACATGCCATCCCTACTTAGGAATCACGCCAGCTCCAGCAGTCATTAGGCACTTCCCGTGTCCTCCACGCAGCTGTGAACATTCCCGCTGCCGAGGCTCAATCAGACAGCGGATCAGCCGGGAAGGGAAGCAGGGATGGCACCCGCCTCGCTCCTGCCTTGAAAGCTTTCAGGTTGCTCTGGCTGTGTTTCGGGTTTTTTTCCTTAAAATTGAAGAAGTTCCATTTGTTTTCTCTGCTCGAAGGGTTTCAGTATCCGAGCAGAGACTCCTCATTGCCCACAGATCCCACTATTGCCCCTGCTGAAGGGGAGTCACTCCTTACCCTGACCTTTGCCTGCTCCAGAGAAAACTCTCCTTCCAGCTTTCCCTGGGCATCCAGAGCTGCTGGAAACAGCAGGCAGGGTCCTGGGATAGACATTATTGCTCTGATTCACTCTGTCAGCTGCTGGCAGACAGGTTTGCAGAGGTGTTTAGGTACCTAAACATGCAGATCCAGTGCCTGGTGGGATTCTCACACACACAAGCTGGAGAGGTGCATATTCCCCACGGAAACCCACAGGATGTAAACTCAGCTCCTGCTCAAGGGCTGCTGAAATTTCTGCTGCCTCAATGTCTCCCTCAATGCTACATCCTGTGTTTTTAAGTGTTTTGCTGCTACCATTGAGGCTACTCCTGTATTCACAAATCACCTCTTTGGTTTTGGATGGTAGCACTGGAGGAAAATCATCTTGCCTTCCTTTTGCCCAACACACGTTGCCAGTAAATCTCTACATGGTTTTATTTTAGTTTTTTAAAAAACAGAATCTCAGAATGGTTTGAGTTGGAAGGGACCTCAAAGCTCATCTCAGTCTAAACCCCCTGCCATGGGCAGGGACACTTTACACCAGAGTGGTTTAAGACAGGGAAACTGAGGCATGGAAAGAGGACAGGACCTGCTCACCCATCACTCCACAAAAAGCCACATCCCCATCTGGGAATGTAACCACAGAAGGTGGTGGGAAGACTTCCCTGCGCTCCAGCACAGCTCAGACCCCCAACTCCCCAGCAAACCCAACCCCGTGGCAATTCCCATCCTGACAAGTTTAATTTCCCCCCCCGGAGTCGTCAGAAAAAGCCTTGAGGGTGGCAGAGGGGGGAATTCGGCACTTGCCCTTCGCAAGGTCAAGAAAAATCCCTCAATATGTCAGAGAGTTTTGAGAGCCCTAAATGAAGAAATTGCTTAATCTACCTGGGGGATTGCAGCTCTTCCATCCGCTGCCGTAAACAAGCCGCGGCTCCGGCTCCCAAGGCTTGCACGGGCGGAGAGGAGCCGAGGCTAAATTGACAAGTTGTCTCTGCTGCCCTTGAAACTCAATTTGCCGTCACTCACCTCGTTTCAAATTAGCGCCGAGCGGAGCCTCGCCGGCCTCGCTGCTCTTTTGGGGCTGCTGCACCAGATCCCTGCTCCCCACACCGGTGCTGCGGGGGGGGGGGGTTATCCTGTTATCCTGCTGCAACAGGAGCAGGGAAACATGGAGGGTAAATGCAGACCCTCAAAGGGGATCAAAGCTACCTAAAGTGTCCAAGACCAGCTTGGATGGGGCTTGGAGCGACCTCGTCTAGTGGAAGGTGTCCCTGTCCATGGCAGGGGAGTTTGAACAAGATCAGGGAATCCCAGAATCCCTGAATGGTTTGAGTTGGAAGGGACATTAAAGCCCATCTTGTTCCACTTCCCTGCCATAGGCAGGGACACCTTCCACTAGCCCAGGTTGCTCCAAGCCCCATGTGCCCCAGAGGATCATCCAAACCCTCCTGGAGCTCTGGCAGCCTTGGGGCTGTGCCCACTGCCCTGGGGAGCCTGGGCAGTGCCAAACAACCCTCCTGGGGGAAGAACCTTTTCCTGAGATACAACCTAAATCTCCCCTGACACAACTCCAGCCATTCCCTGGCTGCTGTCCCTGGTCCCCCCAGAGCAGAGCTCAGTCCCTGCCCCTCCTCTGCCCCTGCCCAGGAAGCTGGAACTGCAGTGAGGTCTCCCCTCAGCCTCTTCTTCTCCAGTTGGACACACCAAGTGCCCTCAGTGGCTCCTCACACGACTTCAAATCAAGACCCTTCCTCATCTTCGTGGCTTCCTTTGGACACTCTCCAATGACTTCATATCTTTTCTTATCTCGGAGTGACCAAACCTGCCCAGAGCACAAACTGCACACAAGGGGCTCCATGTCAGACCATCTGCCCCTGCACAAAGGGCCCCTTGACAGCTGGGTCAGCCACAGCCTTCAGCCCCAGCCCTCCAGCCCACCCTGCTGCCATGGGCAGCACAACAGGGCTTGTGTTCCCAGGGCAGGAGGGGGATAAAGAGCCAGTGTTGGCTGTCGCCGGCATTCCCGGCTGACCCGCGCCCACCAACACCCGGATCCGCCACTCCCCCGACTCCCCAGCACCCCTTTATCCCGCTGCCACCCGGCCATGGGGCAGCAAGGAGCACTTGGAAGCTGGAAGGAGGCAGGTGCCAAGTTCAGCTCCCTGATTTAGGCTCTCCAGGGAGCAGGGAGAGCAGCACCAGCAGCACAAACCCTTCCCTCGAGCATCGCGGCGTCAACGCTCGGCCTGATCTCCACACCTGCAATCAACTCACAGCTCCTCTCAGACAGCACTTGTTAAGAGATTTCGGGTTGGTTTAGGTTTCCCAGTACCAAATCTTGCACAAAACTGGCATTTTCCTTCCAAAATAAATGACAGAGCACAGGGGGGGAAAGGAAAAAAGGAAAGCAAGAATGCAACTAAGAGCTCCCAGTGAATTCCAAGCTTTTTGGAGGAAAAAACCTGCTGACCAGCAGGTTGCAGCAGCCAGATGGGATTCATTCCGGGTGCAAAGCACGAAGTTGAGGCCAGTTGGTATCTTTTTGTGCTTCCCCCATCTCATTTTTTTTTAAATACACAGCAAAGGCACATTTTGTACTCAAAAATTTATATCAAACTGTTGATTTCCGCGGAAGAAATCTCTATCCTCTCCATCAGAAAACCTTCTTTTCTTCAGTGGCAAAAAGCATCTTTTTTGTCTACTGCAAAGCAAAATTATTCCCCTTTCTGCTCTCCAAGATTTGGACTGTGTATTTATAAGAAGTCTGGAGAGGAGCAGCATTTTGATGGCCTCAAGCAATAGTTTGGCCACTTTTGCTTTGCTACCTTGGTGTCATTTCCTTGCATCTGAACGTGCCAGTCTGCAAACACAAAGGCATGTCTTGTATTGCTCAGCCTTACCCATGGAATCAAAGGAAGAAGGAGGAGTTGAAAGTCACCAAAATATAAGGGATGTTCAAATGTGCTACTTTTGAGAGAGATGAGGGCGCTCCTAATATCAGTGAATAACCAGAGTTAAACCAGCAGAGTCTCTGTGCTGTTTTAACTCCAATCCCTTGCTCTGAGCCCCAACCTGCCCCAGCTCCCAGGTTTCAGATGCATCACGTCCTGCATCCTTTGGATGACAGCACAGCCCAGCTCTTTGGCACAGAAATCCTTCCCCTTCCACCTTCCCTCTTTAATTTATCCCCTGTTCCTGGCACACGGATCTGCCTTCACCCTGCAGCTCCTGCCATGCCAGTGGCCTTTGCTCCTGGCCCAGCAGGTGTGATCTGTGTTATCCACACCAGTCACTGCAGGAGAAGGCAAAACCGTGCCTGCTCTCACAGGTGACAACCCTCACCTTCTGCCACCACATCAAACCAAGTGCAGGAGCAGATGGAGGAGTGAACGTGAAATATCCCCCCACTGCTCCTGTTTGGATCAGCCACAGGTGATTCCTGGGCTCTGCCAGGCACAGGGGATGCCGAGCTCTTGGGGCAGTGGCAACAAGCAGCGAGGGGGGATTAGGTCCTGGAGTGGTGGACACCTGAGAAATAGCAGAGTTATCCATCCCAGAGTGACCAGCACACAAAAAGAACATTCTGTGATTAGCTGGAGAACATGAACATTAACAGAAACATTTGCCTGAGCAAATTCCCTTGGATAGCCACGATCTGAGCGCTGCCGGTGGAGGCAGCAGCTGGGCAGGGCAAGGAGGTGACAGCAGGGCACTGACACCGACAGAAAACCTGGGCTCTGCCAAAATGCCTCATTTAATGACCCCCTACTCCCTCCCAGGGCTTCTGGCCCTGATTCTGCAGCAAAACCCCGAAATCCCGCCCGGGAGAGGCTTGGGAACACGCTGCTCCCACACCCCACAGCAGCCCCACGGCTGCCTTCCCCCCAGCACAGAAAACCCAGGGCCAGATCCACGAGCAGCTTCCCAACCCCCCCGTTGAAACTCCTGCTGATTTACGTCGCTGAGGATCCTCCTACAACCCAACCCCGAATCAAAGCATTCCTGGGAGAAGCCCTGCGCCTCCCCACCAGCAAAAAGAGCTTTTGACCGCAGTGTGTGGTGCAGAATCTGACTTTGAGTGACTATCACAAAGTGTTTTCGTTTTTAAGCTGTTTTATCCCGTTTCCCCAGCTCACGGGGAGTGCACCTTGGTGTCAACAGGACTCTTTTGTCTTTGTAAGCTATTTTGAGGCAAAATATCTGTAAATTACTTCCCCAAACCTCCGCACAAGCAGATCATGCAGAGAAAATAGGCTTTGCAGGAATGCAGTAAATTGTTTCTGTCACACAAGGAAATATAACCAATGGAAATCGTTATGGATGAGTCATTATGAGAAGGACCGAAAAAATTAACCTTCATCCATTTCCTTCATCCCCGGAGCTCGTGCGAGGGAGAAGGAAGGTGGGGAGCACCTCCTAAGTGAGGGCATGATGCTGAGGGAAAAGTGGGATTTGCAAGCAGGTATAAACAGGAAAAACTGGAATATCTGGGAGAGGGTGCAAGGAT
Source organism: Pipra filicauda (assembly GCF_003945595.2). Lineage (NCBI taxonomy): Eukaryota > Metazoa > Chordata > Aves > Passeriformes > Pipridae > Pipra > Pipra filicauda. The sequence continues at coordinate 592,634 of NW_024104464.1, forward strand.
TGGGGTGCAAAAGGAGCGATGCATCAGCCCACCCCCAAGATGAGGAGGGATGCTCCAGGGTGGGGAAGATCTCTGCTGATCCCATTATGCAGGAGGGGGATGCTCCTTTCCAGCTCTTGCACATTGATTTTGTCTATGCCTGTATTCAAATCCCACGAAAACATCAGGAGGTGAGTGTGTTTAAGGAGGAAGGCAAAGCCAAGCACAGGCTGTCCCCCCCTACTGCCACCAAAGCACGTCCCAACACATCTTCTCCCGCTTGATCCTCTGAAAAAGCAGCTTAAACACGCAGGTTGTGTATTTATCAGAGGGGTTTTTTGGTTAAACACACAGAAAATTGAGAAGAGATGCAGCAGTGTGGGCCAACGAGCGCTGCCTGCGTGGGAGAGAAGCGTCAGCTAGAGGAGGACGTGTGAACACGGCAGAGGAAAACATTGATTCCCACACATTTGGGATGAAAAGTGGTGGTGGTAACTCTGGCTCGTGCACCACCCAGCTCTGGCCCAGCCCCTCGCCCCTAATCAAGGGCTCTGCACGAGCGTTTCGCTCTGTACCTGCCAACATGTGTTGCAGAGGTTACAAAAAATAAGAAGCGAATCCCTGTGCAGAGTGGCAGATAACGATTCCTCCAGCCCCGCCGTGCAAACAAGGCGGTGGGAAAGGCTCAAGTGTTAAATGTTCCCTAATGTGCAGTAATTGATTTCCATGTGTGCAGTAATGGATTTGGTCACATCATGCAACAATGGATTTGACATGGGTTCTCGCTGATATTATAAACATAGTTAAGTTGTTAGCAGAGTGCCCAGGAATTAGGCCTTTAATAGCCTGACCCCCGTGCCCTGTGCCAGCTGCCCGGCACAGGCAGCTTCCAAAATCTTCAGGGCTGGTTCATGCTCAAGGACTCAGCCAGTAATTTAACAGCTAAAAGCCGCTCGGAGCGAAGCAAAACAAATCCCGAGTTCTGTTCCACCCATTTGCTCACACAGACACAATTCCCACCCGCTCTATCTCCTTCCCGGGCTTTTTGCATGGTGGTGGCACAGCCCAAGGTGTTGCCATCCCACCTCAGGGGTGGGCAGGGAGTAGTAGCATAGGATTATGGAATGGTTTGGGTTGGAAGGGACATTAAAGCCCACCTTGTTCCACCCCCTGCCATGGGCAGGGACACCTTCCACTAGCCCAGGTTGCTCCAAGCCCTGTCCAGCCTGGTCTTGGACACTTCCAGGGATCCAGGGGCAGCCACAGCTTCTCTGGGCAACCTGTGCCAGGGCCTCATAACCCTCACAGCCAGGAATTCATTCCCAATATTCCATCTAACCCTGCCCTCTGGCAGTGGGAAGCCATTTCCCCTTGTCCTGTCCCTCCAGGCCCTTGTCCAAAGTCCCTCTCCAGCTCTCCTGGAGCCCCTTTAGGCCCTGGAAGGGGTTCCAAGGTCTCCCTGGAGCCTTCTCTTCTCCAGGCTGAACATCCCCAGCTCTCCCAGACTGTCTCCAGAGCAGAGAGGTTCCAGCCCTGGGAGCATCTTTGTGACCTCCTCTGGATTTGCTCCAGCAGCTTCACATCCTTCCAGGTCTTTGTCTCCTCTAAAAATCCCCTTCCACATCCCAAACATTTACAGATTCCTTCACCTGTTTCAAGCACTGGTGGGAATAGGAGAGTTCATAGAATCAGGGAATGGTTTGGGTTGGAAGGGACCTTAAAGATCATCTCATTCCAACCCCCATCAACCACCCCCGTGTCTCCTGTTGTAGGAAACACCAGCTGGAGCCCCACACCAGCCCCTGTCAGCGAGGGCTCCTCGGGGGGACCGAGGCAGTCACAGAGGGTTGAAATTGTTTTTCATTGGGTATTTACAAGCCTTGCAGTGGTGTTAAAAATCTATTATTTTCACTCGGGCGCTGCAGCAGCGCTCGCCTTCTGTGGAGGAGTGATTGGGCTCCTGTCCGTCAGGACACTGAGCGATTGTACCGAGAAAATTGCATTCAGCAAGGGGGGATTTAAGAGGGTGCTTGTTCTCAAACAGGGCTCCAATTAATTAACTCAGAGGAAGGGGCTGCTGGGGTTTGCTCAGTGTTTTCTGTGTTTTCCTTGGTGCATTTAATTTATTGGCGGGCGGCTTGGTTTGCTTCTTTCTTGCTTTTCTGTTTGTCTTTAAGACTCTTTGTGGGATGATAAAGCACAGGGAATATATTTACTCAGCAGGGGATTAATTGGCAAGCAGGCAGGAGAAATGGCTGGGCCAAGCCCTAAATCCCAACCCTCACTCTGCACCTGCCAGCACCTGGAATGGAAAAGCCATTCCTGGCCAGCTCGTGGGATTTTGCAGCACAAGGGTGTCAAGATCCACTGGAAGCTGTAGCAGGAAAGGATCTTGGGCATGGGGCTTTCACTTCAACTCTTCCAACCCTGCATCAGGCAAAAATAGGGAAAACTAGTAAACAACAACGGCGTGGGCATGAGGAACATACCAGAACCTGGTGTGCAACAAGTGGGAGCAAGGCTGAGCTCTGAAGGAGCTGGGAAAGCCTTTTATTGGGATTGTGGCATCTGCCTGAGCTGGCTCAGCACTGTTCTACAGGACATGATAAGGTTTGCAATACCCTCCACTCTTCCCTCCGTGCTTTGGTCACCTGCTGGACAAGAAACTCCTCAGGGCATGGATGATTCCTTCATTTATTCACCAACAAAACAGGAGGGTTTGACTTCAGATGGAGCCCCATGACACAGGAGATAATGTTCTGTGTTTAAAGAGAATTAGCATTGCTGTGGCACAGGGAGAGTGGTGCACAACTGAGGGAACCACACGGATGGGCTTCAGAGGACAACAGGCTCAGGGAAGCACCACAGGGATGAACATGACTGTGTTAAGGGCAGGTCTCCACAGCTCAGTCCAGGCGTGGGATTTAGAGCAGCACAGCCTCCAGCATGCAATTCCCCAATTTCCAGTGCAAACATCCTCCTCAAGAGCAGATGGAGACCAGGAAGCTGGAGATGCACAGCCCATGGTGAACCACCACACAGCACAACCTCTGCTCCTTGGAAGCCCAGCCCTGCAGGGGAGCCCTCCCCAAACACAAGCACGTCCATAACCACCCGGCCCTGACCTTTCCTTCAGACCCAGACAGTTCCCTGCTGCCATTTCAAGGGGTGACAAAGGTCCCCACCTCGCCCTCAGCCCCAATCTTTCAAAGGAATTAATCTTCACAGCAATCTCGGCCCGGCTGCAGCACAGCCCAAGTTTTGATTTATGAGTCGTGGCGACAGCTGAGCTCCCCTGGCAGGGGAGATGGGAAGTGTTGGGAGGACGGGGACAGTGCCAGGAGGAACCTGCACAGAAACAGGCCCCAGACCACAGCTGGGCCACCCACCACCTCTTTGTCCTTGGGAAATTCCCACCTGCCTTGTTTTCTTCCTTCATCACAAAAAGCAAGTTTTTTTCCTCCCACTAAAATTTTTTAACAAAGAGTCGACCTCACCAGAAGCACAAGCTCATCCAGGGCTTTGTTTTCCTCTGATGACACCACTCCTTACTACAAATTCCAGCATCAGCTACATGGAAAACAAGCGACTGAACCGAGGGGATTTGGCTTCATTGAAATTAAACATTTTGATGGAATTTTAAACGAGAAAATGGTGATGGTCCCCATGAAATGATTTGATTTTGGTGAATCTGTGTTTTCATTTTGAAAACTGATTCATTAGATTTTTTTTTTTTTCAACCAGCTCTAATCAAAGTGCTTTAGGCGTTTCTGAAAATTTCAGTCTGAGCTTCAAAACAATTTAATTTGTGTTATAAAGCAGCGAAGTTTATGACACAGAGATCCAGCAAATGGAAGCACTTTTTGACTTTGCAAACACTTCAACTTCAAGAAATTAAATTAATGGTAATGTGGGAGAGTAATTTCAAAAGTTTCTTTCCCGACGTACAGAAAGTATTTTCCAAGTCATCTGAAGGCAGACTTTATAAATATAATATAAGGTTGTCATCTCCACGCTTACAGCTTGCTTTTCACCACCACCATCCCCATTTGAGTCTCTTCGGGTCGTGAGCAAATGAAATAAAAGAACTCGTTTCTGTTCGTGCAAACTCCGGTGACGGGATCATTATAGAGAGCATTTCCAAAGGGAAAAGGCATAGAAAGGGGAGAGGAAAAAAAACAGAGGGAAAAATGGAAAGAGAGTGAGAACATCACGGGAAATGCTCATTCCAACAAGGGCCCCATTCACCCGCTCTCGTCTCTCCCTTCAGGGTTAGTTCTTGTTTCATTACGGATTAACAGCATCTCTTCTCTCCAGCCTGGAGATCACTCCATCCATTTAAATAGATTTCAAAAGCCAGGACTGATCTATGCCAAGCTGTAATTTTGGATGTTAGCGTGGTGGGTAATTCGCTCCAGCCCTTGCAGAGAGGAGGAGGAGGGGTGTGAATCATTTCCTCGAGGCGACAAAGTCATGAGATAAAGGGACCCCGGGTAACAGGCACAGCACTCACAGAGCACCTGGTGGCACCTGCAGGGAAGGGAGTCACAGCAGGACTCATGGTTTGCATTAGAGCACAGAACTGAACCAAACAGAGTTGCTCAGGGGGCTGAAAGGGAGCTTTGGGTCAAGCACTCCTCCTTTTCCCACCCTGAGATAACCACATAATAATATTCCAACAGCTACTTGGTCCTGTGAACGCCCTCACATGGGAGGCACCTCAGGACACCAACCAGGAAGACTGTGGGAAAAATGAAATATCATGCCCACAAGTACAGGGGGAGCGCGGATCTTGTCTGAAATGCTGTTAGGCAGCTGGTAGGGATGTAAAAACTGGTGCCAGAAATCTGCTCTGCTGTCCAGGCTGGATGCAGAGGGTGGGGCAGTAGGTAGGGATGCACCATGGGCTGTGTAATCCCTGCTGTCCCATCATTTCCTGACACTTCTGTCTGCAAGCAGCAGGATCTCGTAGCTCACTGAGCCAGCCCTCCTCAGCTGGTGTTTAAATCCAGCTCCACTGCCACAGGGAAAGGAGCACGGCAGGCTCTGAGTACCTGCTCCGGTGGTTTGGCTCATGGAAAACCAGGACAGAGAACTAGGAGGATGCTTTGGCAGCCACACAAGTGGGACTAATAAACACTGGAGACTGGAGCAAAGTGATGGAAATCATCAGGATATTATAAAGCAGGAGAGTGAAAAGTGGGAAGGATGCTCTTCTGGAGAAGGGGAAGGAGCAGAAGAGATTAGGGATGCTAAAAACTGGAGAGTTTGGAGGCTCCAGCAGCATCTCCAAAGGCACTGCAGGGAGGCCACACAGAGAAGCCACAGAGCAGGGCCCTGCACCCCAGTGACACTCTGTGACCAGAGAGCAGCAGGTCAGGCTCGAGTTCTTACAGACCCCCTTTCATGAGGACAGGCAGGAGCACCCCCATCCTCCCTGCCCTCCTCCACCCCCAGAGCCACAGATCCACAACAAGCCTGATCCACGCAGGGAGGTGGAACTGGGCACACAGGGATTACCACAGCAGGAGAGCTGCTCACAGCCACAGGGCTGGCAAAGCCTCCCCACCCCAGCAAACGAGCTGCCAGGTTCATTTGGATCTCATGAATCTGCTCAGGGCCAGCTGGTGGTGCAGGGCTGCCGTGGGCAAAGCGGCACCTGACGCCCTCCTCCAAACCCTTGGAAAAGGGGAAAAGGTTTTACATGGAAATGTTCTCCCACCAGGAGCACTCCAGGCACCCAGGTGATGGAAATGTGGGTCCTGCATGCCCAGAGAAGCTGTGGCTGCCCCAGCCCTGGAAGTGTTCAAGGACAGGGCTTGGGAGCAAGCTGGGATAGTGGAAGGTGTCCCTGCCATGGCAGGGGGTGGAACGAGATGAGCTTTAAGGTCCCTTCCAGCCCCATTCTGTGATTGTATGATTCTATATCTGCACCATTAATTCATTTATCAGCTCACAGCTTATTTGGATTTCACGTAAGGTGATGAGGATAATGCAGTGTCTCCATCCAGGGAAAAGTCTTTCCTGCTCTCACTTGATTTATACACTGCTGTTTAAATTAAACATCCACTTTAGTGCAAGGGGATGGTGCTGTTTGATGGATAACAGGCCAGGCTGGGACCTGGGGTCCCCACTCTGACACTGCTTCAGTCGATAACCTTGAGGATGTAAAACCCCCTGTTGTATCCTCTCTGCTTTCTCCCAGGTAAAAGAGGGATGTTAAACAGAATTGAGGTCACCCAGTGGAAAGCACTCCATAATCATTATTTTAGGGATTGAGGAACATACAAAGGGGTCTGCAGCAAAGCCTGAGACACCAAAGGAAGAGACAACAAACCTGGAACCTGCAAGCATCACTTAATCAGCTACACTGCAGGAGCAGTCTCAGCTTAAGGCAGAATCACAGAACAGTTTAGGTTGGAAAGGACCTTAAAGCCCATCTCATTCCACCCCCTGCCATGGGCAGGGACACCTTCCACTAGCCCACATTGCTCCAAGCCCTGTCCAGCCTGGCCTTGGACACTTCCAGGGCTGGGGTAGCCACAGTTTCTCTGGGCAACCTGTGCCAGGGCCTCCCCACCCTCACAGGGATCAAGTTTTTCCTGGTATCTATTCTGAACCTACTCTCAGTTTGAAGCCATTCCCCCTTGTCCTTTGCAAGGACCAAGCCAAGAGCAAAGCTGAGACCACCAGAGCACAGAGAGGCTGCTTCCAGCTGCCACTACCCAAAAAGGACCCCTTGCTTTTGCTCACTGCAGGTCCTCCTGCTCCCTCCACCCCTCTGCTGCACTGATCGACCACGCAGTGCTTCACAGGGGCCTCTGCAGGGCACGAGTTCAGCTTCAAAGCACCTCAAATCCCTGGATGAGAGGGGCTGCTCCCAGCTCAGTGTGCACCGAGTTCATCACAGTTGGGTCCACGTCAATTAAAGATAAATTTAAGTTAATGAGAGTAAGTGTCCAGGCAGGGCTTTACATCGATTTGGTTAAACCAATGTAAGAGAGCAAGTGCACGTGTGGATATGTGGATGTGTGTGTGGATAACTCTATTGCCCCTTGGCACTTTGCCCCCAAAGCTTCCTTGGTTAATTCCCGATGTTTTTCACAGGAAAGCACCAAATTTGCAAATTTTTTTGTTTGTTTTCAAGTAATGATACTCACCCTGGCACTTCTAAACCCTCTGTGAAGCAGCCACTGTGTTCTCTTTTGTACAGAAAAGTTGGGAGATAAATTGCAGATGATTCAGTAAATAACTCAGCCTATGACCTTGATGCTTATTGATTCCTCGAGCTGTTTATCTTTCTTGTGTGCTCCCCAGCAAAAACAATTATCACTTAATTATAAAGCAGCTTGGCTTGAGGGAACCTCCAATCGGCTGGCACGGGGTGA